>NW_028079044.1:30117247-30766292 GCF_014824575.4 Sturnira hondurensis | reverse complement strand
CTTTCATTTAGAATGGAAGGACAGATAAAGTGCTTCTCAGATAAGGTCAAGTTCAAGGAGTTCATCATTACCAAGCCCTTATTATATGAAATGCTAAAGGGACTTATATAAGAAAAAGAAGATGAAAAATATGAACAGTGAAAGGACAGCAAACACACAGCTATTAACAACCACACCTAAAACAAAAGCAAACCAAGAGGACAGCTAGATCAGGAGTGGAACCATAGAAATGAAGAACACATGGAGGGTTAGAAACAGGGGGGTGGGAGGGGGAGAAGGGGGGAGAAGGCACAGAAAATAGCATAGATGGTAGGTAGAAAATAGATAGGGGGGAGGGTGAGAATAGTGGGGGAAATATAGAATCCAAAGAACTTGAGACACGTGGTTATAAACTAAGGGGGGGAGAAGGGTGGCGGAGGGAGTGTGCGGGTGGAGGGGAATGAAGGGGGGAATAGAACAACTGTAATGGTATAATCAATAAAATATATTTTTAAAAAAATGAATCTTTGAAGGGCCTAGTATTGTGCAGGCTACCCATGCAGATGAAAATAAAATCATGCAATGTGAGAAGTGATGGGAAGAATGGACCTGCTTTTGTAAGGTGATTCTCAGCTGATAAAATATAGAAAAACTGCTTCATATTGGAATCAGTGATTGTCTAGTTCTTAATTCCATGACTCACATAAGGCTAACTTGTTCTTATTTAAAATTTTTATTTAACTTGTTCAAGTTCTTATATAGGTATTTTATAAGCAAAATTTAAAGAATATTCTTTCCTTTGGCATACCAGTGCTCTGATTTACTTGCTACCCCTGAACAATCTGTACTTTTACACCCATGTTTGGGACAGGACTTATTGTTTGATTAGAACCGAGTCTGCTCTTGGCTAATTGGCAAGATGGATGAGGAAGGATCTGTAGCTTAGATCATCTACTCTGATTGCGAGGGAGTTGATTTTTTTTAGAACATTATGCTGAAGAAAATCATTGGTACAATCTAATATAACCTTTTTTTTAAAAAACCAAATTGAAAAAAGGAAATGAGGGCTTAAGCAACTAAGTGACTTACCAACTAAGTGACTTACCCAACTTACCCAAGTTGGCCCAGCTTTACTGAACAGGAGGCATATGGTAGATTTAAACCAGTCTGTAAGCACAAGAAGTTTGTCTTATTCACCACTGTATCTTTAGTGCCTGCCTTAATGACTGGCATAGAATAAGTATTTAATGCATCTATGTTGGATACATGAAATAATAAGGAGCGAGTGGTTTCAATCATTTTTGTACTTTCTCAAAATTACTAAATCCAAGGAGTCTCTTCAATCTCAAATATACACATTTTCCATTGCTACTTATTTCTTATTATAACAAAGGTGTCGTTTGTTTGTGTAGCAAAATGGTGGGGCAAAGAAAGTATAGCTGAAACCTACAGACTATTCAGACCATAAGAGTCTAATCAGGTGATGAAATACGCTCTCTCTACAGGAAAAGAGCGAAAGCACTTTGTCTTCATTGGAAAATCCAGTCTGCACCAGGCCTGAGAATCGAGCACATTGGAGATGGGGAAGAAGGCAGTCCCACAGAAGCAAGTTTGAAAGTATTTTGCTTGCTAGTGTGTAGAACATGGTATCAAAGAATTTGAAACCAGGTGACAGGATAAAGGCCACAATAGATATCAAGTGGCTATTTGGCGCCCTAGCCATTTCTCTGGGCTTCACGCCCAAGACTCTTATCCCTAATAAACCATGAAAGTCCCTGTTTCTTGGAGAAGAAAGGAAATTGAAATTCTAGCTTACCTAACCAGGGCAAAGCATTGTATGGGCCAAATAGG
Source organism: Sturnira hondurensis (assembly GCF_014824575.4). Taxonomy (NCBI): domain Eukaryota; kingdom Metazoa; phylum Chordata; class Mammalia; order Chiroptera; family Phyllostomidae; genus Sturnira; species Sturnira hondurensis. The sequence goes on along the minus strand of NW_028079044.1, from coordinate 30,764,462 downwards.
GACTGAACTACTGACAAAATGAGGAAGTTATTGCTCCTGAAAAATTAAATGGGATCAACTAAAATTACAAGTAGGTTAAAGTTTGCACATAGATGTTGGGCTCTTTTGGAACACTATCCCTTTTCAGTAGCACTTTCAACAGAACATGGTCGCAGGAAGGAGCTGAGGTGTTACCCTTAGCACAATGCAACACTCAGTAAGTAGGAGCAGACCAGGGCTGCCACGGATGGATCCCCAGAACCTACTGTTTCCAGGCGCTTTTTAATCCTCTAATTTATAGTCAAGGGTCCTAGTCAGACACCTGAGAAATTAAAAAATATGTAACTTCTGTATGAATACATTTACAAGTTTTTAAGACTAGAAGTGTGCCACAAAATTCTATGAAAGACAAAATTAGAATATTCTAAAGGAACTTCTGTAGACACATTGTGAAACTTAACGAGTATGAGATGCTGTGTTAATTGAAGACTATCGATAGATTGTTGTGAAGTCTAGACAACAACAGACGTTACATTGTACGTCCCTACTAATCCTGACATGGAAATAAGCTCAGATGCACAAACCAAGGCCCCAATTCAAGGGTAGCAGGCCAAATAGCCTGATAGACTTCCAATTCATTGTGTTGGAAACGTGCGGCTTAGAGTAAATCTTTCGGATAGGAATTGAATCTTTGAAATGGCTTCATATGGAGCTAGTACAACAAGCTACTAACACAGCATTTTACTAAGTACTGCTGATTGCTGATGAGGTAGATGGCAGTAGTGGAGAATTACTGACCTGAAAAGATGCCAAGGTGGGGGTCGGGGTTCTATAACAGGAATCCAAGGTATCTCAAGGCAGTATCCTGACGCCCTTGTTCCTTCATTTTCTGGTTGTTTTTACCTGGTAGTGTAAATGACTTGAATGATGTGATTCATCTACTTATTTTTCCACTCCACTTTGCTACTGTGGGTTCCCAGTTGCAGGCAGGGGCCGCAGTTTTCAGGTTAGCGGCATGTGGAGCAATAGAAAGGCAGAGATTTACCTGCCCCTTGCCTTTGAACTCTCTGGCTCCACAGACACTCCATTAGCCCCATCTGTGGCCTAAGCCTCAAACCAGATTCTGAGACAATTTCTCTATGTGCCATGATTTAAGTGGGTAAGAATCAAATCAGCCTTGTAGCAGCATACAGTGCCTGCACTAACACTATCTGCAGTTCTAGGACCTAAGGTTTCGCTGCAGCCCTGGTGAAAAGCCCCCACCCATGCTACCATTCTGGAGTCACTAGCCAGCATCTGCTCAAAAGAACAAGAGTCAAGTCCAAGGGAAAGAGCGAAGATCCAGGAAGAAGAACTGCAATCTAAGGTGGAGACCCACGTTAAGATTTTCGAAGAATAATTTATATTCCATTTGGAAGAGCGGGATATCGGTTCTGTTTGGGCAGAATCACCAGCATACTTTACTCAATACTGAGTACCCTGGGTATTGACAAAGATCCTCTTTAATCCCTCCTGTGTGAAAAAAATAGGTTCATTCAGCCATAAGAGAGGATCAAGCTGTCTCAGTAATGAGGAGAGAAGTAGTTGGGTCGGTAGCCAAACATGGACTTGTGTGCTTAACACAATGTGTATTTTCAATTACTTGTTGAACTGGAAAGTGGCAAAAAGATTGAAAGCAATATTGGTTTTCTGCACCAAGGCTATGTTAAGTCAGTGAAACGCCAGTAAATAATTGAACGGGAAATGATTCCAATGTGCCATCTTTTAAAAAGGCTGCATGGAAAATTGGCATAGCCTTCTCTGCCAGTAACTGAGGGTACCAATATCAGAGACCATTTTGCTTGAGATTTCTAGTCTAGATTGCTTATGCCCATATGTGCAGGGCTCTGTGTGCCTCTCCTGGATGGAGATCTATATATCTATATCTATATCTATATCTATATCATCTATATCTATATCTAATCTATATCCACAGATTTCATTTAGAAAAACTCTGAATATTGGAACATCTTAAATCCGAGTCCTTTTGGTGTTAGGTCCTTAGAGCTCTGCCTATCAAATTCTGCACTCTGCATTTCTGATGAGCTTACTTGTTTTTTAAAAAAAATATTGGGGTGACGTTGGTTAATAAAATTATGTGGGTTTCAGGTGTACAGTTCTCGTGTGCTCCATCAGCATTTGCCAGGGACCTCCCCGCCCCTTCTCCCTCTGATGGTCTTCATTCTGTCCTCTGTGACTGTGAGGTTTTTTTAATCCCTTCACCTTTCTCACGCAGCCTCACAACGTCCTGCCCCTTTGACAGCTGTCAGTCTGCATGTTTATTTTTAAAGTCATTCTTTTACTTTTTCACATTTCACATGTGATTTTTCAGTAATGCAAAGATCCCCCAAATGTGGTCATAGTAAATGTTAAGCAATAAAACCATCCTGTGGCCAAATGCACTTAAAAATGCTGGATAGAAAGCCCTGGATGGTGTAGCTCAGTGGATTGAGCGCAGGCCTGCGAACCAGACGATCGCGGTTCAATTCCCAGTCAGGGCACATGCTTGGGTTGCAGGCCAGTTTCCGGCAGGGGCCAGTTCCCTGCAGGGAATGCACGAGAAGCAACCATACATTGATGTTTCCTTCCTCTCTCCTTCCCTTCCCCTCTAAAGATAAATAAATAAAATATTTTTTAAAAATGCTGGATAGAATAAAGTGAACTCATTTTCTTTATTGTAGGATTTTACAGAGTCTTAGAAAATGTGAGTGGTTGTTAAGCTCTGAGAAAAATTAGAATGTTGGATCTTTATTTAAAAACAGAGCCCTCATTATTTTTTTTCCTACCACGAGAAGCTCCAGGATTTATTTTGTATTGGAGCACATTTTGGGCAAAGCTGCTGTGCAACCCAAGAGAAAAAGCTTAAATAGGATTTTTTTCTGTTTTTATCTTTTCAAGTTGATTTCTCCTTTGTTGTTTTGAAAACTCAGAAGAACTAATCCTTGTATATCACATTCCCTGGGATGAGCCAAAAGCAGACCTTCTTTAGAATTGTAACTTTGCACCCCTTGTTTGTGTCTGGCCTTGATTCCTTTGCTCTGAGGCATGAATTTTCCTTTCCTAAAATAGAAATCTTGCTGTAATCAGTGAAGCACAATCATCGCTCTGAAAAGCTCATTTTTAGGTACTGTTTGTATCCTAGACATGGTAGTTGTATGCCAAAATATGTTGGTGACATTTTTATTTCTATACAACACAACTCTAGGCAAAGCAATATTACTAGATGGTCGACATGTTTATTTTAGGCACTAACAGGGCATAAGTAATATATGCAATAAATAACAGGTATAAATTATTGTTGACCACTCTTAACACCAAGGAAGGACATGATTATAACTAATACAATGCAGAAGTATGTAAAAATTACAGGGAATTTTTATGGAACTTATCATTAAACTTTTTACATGAATGATTATTAATAAATCACCTCTAATTTTGATTTGGTTGTTTTGAAAATCTCATTTTACTTTTTTATCAATAACAATAGTAATTAAGGTTTAATAGGGCTTCACATAGTACAATATGCTATGATCTCAGTTACAGCCCAAAACTCTGTGGTCATTAATTAATTCCCTTCGGAGATGAAGAAGATAAGTAAATAACTCAGTTGTGTTCAACTATAAATAAATCTCGAAGCCAAGATATAGGTTTACTACTCACAACACCAAATCCAGAAGTCCATGTGCCAAAAATCTGTGCCATTTAAATAGCCTTATCCTTCAATGTATATATCTAATGTATATAATGACTATATACTTAGAACGCTAAGTCTTCATAGAAAAAGATGTGAGCAAAGCATCCAATTATATGAGCGGTAGTCACATTTTAATTAGGTTGATGGTAAATCTTTCAGAATATGACAAATTTAAATTCTTTTGCCCTTACCCCCCTTGCTTTACCTACTTTTTCCCATTTCGGCACACCAGAAAAAAAGGCAGTGAACATGTCATATGAGACACAGAGAAGCTATTCACTTAGGTTGCTCACAGAGTCTGCTGGATAGTTTTACAGCATATTGACGCTACACACTTAGTTGTCCAGCATTCCAGAAAGCACAGGGACAGGATGACGCGTACCTCTTGAGCAAATGCCGGACATTCCCAGGTATGGAAAGGTGCCATTCACCCGGGTAAGTAAAGAATTTGTGAAATACCTGGTCTCTAGTTATTTCTATCCTCCTTTAAAAAGATTACACCAACCCTGCAAGCTCAGGTTAGGGCACCTAAAACCCCAGTGGGGCCCACTCAGATACGATGTGTTGATATGCATATTGCAGTTACGACAGTTGTCCTGGCTGTCACACGACTAGATAACACAAGTATATTTTGGTATATTTCCAAGACAACTACCATGGTTTGTGCTTTTCTTTTTTTGTTACAAACCTTTCCAAAGTTTGTCAGGGTTCTCTAGGGAGGCGTCAGGAAGGTGATGATATTATTTCTTTCCATTCTTACCAAAGATTTGACCTCCTTCATTTCCTCCTCCCTCCACTGTTTTTCCTCAAGAATTATGTAACTGAGGAGATACTCTCTCCCTAAAAAAATCTCTTCTTCTATCAGTGACAACATATACCATAGTAGTCATTAGACTATGCATATACAATTTATTTTGAGATATTTGAAATGGGCTCATATCTGCCAGATCCACTTGCAAAGCAATGATGTGGTAAAGATACAAATTATTTACATTATTTTTTAGAGGCTGTATGTAATTTCCTGCCTACTATGAATTTATTCTCAGTACCATACAGGCTCCCAGGGAAAAATACAATACCTTCGATTCTCCCTAGGATTTATTGATTAAGTCTCATTAGATATATTCTGACTGTTTTTAGGATAAAGTACCACAGTTACTTCCATGCTCATCTCTTAACAATTTAATTTTTAAAAATATCTCCATCAAAAGAAAAATGATTTTATAGATGGAAAAGCTGAACCATAAGGAATTAAGGTTAGCATAAAACCACAAAGCTTAAAGAGACAGGTAGGAACTGAACTTTTATATCTGTGCTTTGCTTTTGATGTTTTGGTGTTTGACAGAATATAGGAAGCCTGGTAAGAAAAACTAGTATGGGACTTAGATGTGGGGGCCTTGAGCTTGAACTCCAGCTCTGTCAGTTACTAGCTGTGACCTCTCTGGGCTTGGGTTTCATTATCTAGGAGAAGAAAATAGAATTAGAGAATTTGTAGGCCTGAGACAGCATATGTGAATGCATTTAGCATTGGTAGGTGTCAACTAATTGTTAAGTGATATTTGTAGATTTCCAATAGCAGTTAACTGCCTTTTTGATATATCTGACATGGGGAAAATGGCTATCTGATTTTAAGACTGACATGCATTCAAGCAAATTAATACTCCAGTCCAGAGCCCATGGTGTGAACATGGGGAAAATGCTTGTGCTAAGAACTTGTCTTAACATAGGAAAAAATGGCCTGGACAATGCATCCCAGGAAATGAGGCCAATGCACTGAGCAATTTAGTCATATCCTCAAATAATAAAGAAGGGAAAGAGCAATGAGGAAAATCACAAAGACACTAGGAGACAGGGTACTTTTATATAAGGGGAAAAATGATGGAATTGACCCACGAAAATCAAACAGAAGAGTGCAGAATAGCCCCCCAGAGAGGATTCAAAAGGCAAAGTCCTTAGACAATAGTATCAGAACAGGGTGTGGAATCAGAGGAGAACAGACTCTGAAGGTCTCCACTGTCTACAATGGAGACCTGCGGTTAGCTTCTCGTTTGCACTGCACCCCACTGTCTGAGCTCTCACTACAAGGGAATGGCCTGAGTCAGGGCTTCTTATGTTGAGGATTTTTTTTTATTGACTATTGTGGTGAGAAGGTGAAAAGAGGCTGTAGAAAACTGATCCAGAAACATGGTCACATTCCAGAACTGAAGGCAGAGGAGAATGAGAAATGATTAATTCAGATTATTCATGGTCTAATCATTCAGCAAAACGTCTTTCTTCTGAGGCTTAATTTGATTTGAAAGCATCTAATTTTATTTATATTGTTGAACTAACACTACTCATCTCAAACTTGAATTGTTGACATTTATAATGTGAAAATGCCGTAGTTGTACTAGGCCAAAAATTGGTTAGCAGCAGACTCTTAATTGTGAAAGAGTCCTTCAGATAGGACAGAAAACTGTGAGAGACTGAAAACCAAATGAGTGATTGACCTTGCCACATGTCAGTACCCTGTTGGAGAATAAACCTCATTTGCATTATGTGATACTTGATGTTTTAAGATGTAACTACAGAGGATTAGGAAAGTCTGATCGACTATTAAACCTTTAATAAAATCATGTATGGCTTCCTTTTCCTTTCATCATATATTTTAAAGCCAAATTCAAATTATGAAGAAGTTGGGAAAAAAACAAAAAAAAACCCTATTCCCTGAAATAAATTTTATTTTAAGCAGGCATTTGCACAGCTCTGCATCAAGACCGACAGCTTACATAATCCCGTGAGTCACCGAGAGAAGCTGGTGTGATTGACCCACATGCTTTCGATGCTCAACCGAAGGGACTAAGGAAGCAATGGAAATGTGTCTGGTGCCTCGCATTAAGGTTAACAACGTTGGGAGGTCCTCTCCTGGGTCTCCTTTGCGAGGTTCACTTGACACCATCTTGACCTCATAAATTACTATTCATTACAATGAGACTGGAATCCCATTTGTCTCTGTTTTCCTCATTTTGATGTTTGGGAGTAGTACATTTATTCAGAGTGTAAACCAGTGATGTGGTGAAGATACAAAGAAAGGAATAGAAGGTAATGTGTCACCCTATTTAAGGCATCTTCCTGTAATAAGAATTTTTATTAGTTTTGGTCTTTGCATTGATGCTTTTTGGCCCAAAAGAATCAAGGGAATGACATTTTTCCCTCCAAGAATATGTAAAGTTCCTCAATCCAACAATTTGTAGGACCCTTGGGGATTATCAGTCAGAAAACGCTGGCTACAAAAATAATAAGGTTTTAAAATTGTGATGATTTTCAAAAAAATACAAAAATTATAACTGTTTTTCAAAAATTATTTAAAGTTTTGAAATATTCACAATTAGAAGAGAAAATCTTGTCCTTAATATCCTCTTCTCTTTTGTTAACAGTGTGGTATATATTCTTAAGGAATAATCCAACCATACATAGTAGTTTATTGTTACAAAAACTAAAATAGAATAAGAGTGTTTATTACTTTGTCCCTGAAAAATATAGGCTTTGAAATTGTTCCTTGTTACAACAGAAATATTTCATTATATTTAATAACTATAAAATAGTCTTTTTATTAATATACCATAATACAATCCTTCTCTTATTTGATTTTCTCATCACCCTTTATCCCCCCACATCCTCTCTTACCTCCTCCACCCACTCCCCTTCCCTCTGCAATCACCACACTGTTGTCCTTGTCCATGAGTATTTTCTCTCTTTTTTCTTTTTTGCTTAGTCCCTCCACCCCACCTTTACCACAGCTGTCAACCGGTTCTCTTTGCTACATGAAATAAGCCAGTCAGAGAAAGACAAGTACCATGTAATTTCACTCACTTGGGGACTCTATGAACAAACTGAACTAACAAGCAAAATGCAGAGACTCATAGATAGTCTTTCCTCTCTTGATAAACATTTATACTGTCTATTTTTTATTTTCTCTATTTTTCAGAAACATTTTATACATATATCCATAAATAGTACTGCAAACATTTCTGTGTGATAGAATCCTAGATGTAAAATTATTGGATAAAGGAACCAAATATTTTAAATTTTGATAATTGTCCCTCAAAAGATTATTTGATTTGCCTTTTCATCCCAGTGTATGAGAGGACCTGCTTCTTCAGAAACATGCCTACCATGGGTAATATAATTGTTTTTATCTGTGATAAATGAATAGATGATAAATGATATATAAACATTCTTTTAATTTGCCACAAAAGAAACATCAATGCTATGCTCTTTGACTTTTCCACTTATCCTTTCTCTTGGTCAGTTCTCTAGATAAAATTATTTTATACCCCCATGTTTTACATCTTCTCTGCATTTCCATTGGATATATTGTCATAGAATTGAAGCAATTTAGAATGAGAAGTGGTGTGTTGATCAAAATCTATTCTTCTACCATCCAATGCTTGGTTAATACCACCAAGAAGTGTCTGATCAACTTGTGCTTGAGCACTTCCAAGGACTTCCAATTTATGATCTTCTGATGCAACCTGTTCCATCTTTCAGTGGTCTTTCTCTTTTTTGTAATTAATTTTTTTTTCTTTTAAGAATTGTGCTTAGAGCCCTGGGTGGTGTAGCTCAGTGGATTGAGCGCGGGCCTGCGAACCACGCAATCGCGGTTCGATTTCCAGTCAGGGCACATGCCTGGGTTGCGGGCCAGTTCCCAGCAGGGGCCAGTTCCCAGCAAGGGATGCACAAAAAGCAACCATACATTGATGTTTCTCTTCCTCTCTCCTTCCCTTCCCTTCCCTTCCCTTCCCTTCCCTTCCCTTCCCTTCCCTTCCCTTCCCTTCCCTTCCCTTCTAAAGATAAATAAATAAATATTTGTTTAAAAAAGAATTGTGCTTAAAATATTTTTCTTTATTTTTACTGTTGTCACTATTACAGATGTCCCCATTTGTCCCTACTTTGCCCGCCTCTACACAGTTCCAACACCCCCTTCCCTCTGGCTATCACCACACTGTTGCCTGTGTCTATGGGTTATGCATACATACATGCTCTTTAGCCAAGAATTGTACTTTTGATGTCACTTGTAAGAACTCTTCATGAAGCCTTAATGATCTTGCAATATATGAAATATTTTTCTAAGGAGACAAAAGCTCTCACTCTGTAGTTTCCACCTGTTATATACCTCATGAGATTTCAATGTGAAATTGAAAGTGTAGGCGGTTTCCCCTGCCCTGGCAATTTCTTCTAGGGGTGCTTTTCCTGATGTTGCTTTGCATTTCTACGAATTAGTTGAGAGTAATGGCTAAACGGAAGCCTTGCTCACATTCTCTGGAGCACTTCAGATATCTCAGAGGGGAGGCTTATTTTCATTTTGTGCAACGGTAGTTATGCACTGTCTCTCCTTGTATGCCTCCTATGATTTCCATTGTTTGTGGCTTAGACACTGTAGCATTAATGCATACATTTCCCAAGGTCAAGAGAATAAATATGGTATTCACTGTATGTAATTCATATAATTCATCTAAAACAGTTAATTAGATTTGTTTACTGAGGAGTGGATAAAAGTCAGCTAGACTGGTTCTGTTATGAACAATCTAAGGGAATAACTTACAAAAAATGTATTCTCAGGTTGAACCTAGACCAGAAAATTAGCTTTTCATTTTATTTTTATTGTTTTAAATTTATGGCATTTCAACCTCTGTGCAATTTACTTTCTTACTCCATATTAAAGATAAAAGATGTTTTTATCTGAGCTGTTCCTGGCTTCTTGTTTTTCCTTATTTACAAATTGAAATTGGGTTACTTCAATTTACATATTTCAGCTCTATTCTTGGACTCAAGGAAGGAGGCCTTCCTCTCACTCAGGAATAAAGTGTGAAGGGGAAGTGGGTGGCCCTAGCCTTTTTTTTCTTTCCTCTGAAAAGCAAAAATTTTGCAGACCAGCTGCAGGGCACCGAACTTGACAATTATGAGCGCAAAAGCTTTTCCTTCTGTTTTTTACTTGTGCTATGTTCCAGGTAAGCGGAATATTATTATAATTTTAAGGTTGGATGAAATGGTTTCAGATTTTATTTTTGCTTTTTGCTTTTCCTTCAAATTTAATAGCTACATCAAGGGAATCAGGTAGTTTTAGAAAGCAGGATCCTGGGGAAATTTTTAAATTAATTCAGTACTTTCAAGTTGCTTTCTGACTGTGTTTGGATCAATAGGTAGGAAGGCTCCTTGCGTGAGAGAACAGGTGGCAAAGCTATTGAAACACAATACAGAAGTTTTTATAAAGCTATTTTAGGTTTTCTGCCAAGTCAGACTGGATTTCATTTCTAATGAAAAATCTTTCCTTATGCATAATAGCAAGGTGCAAAATCTCAAATAGAAAAGAAGCCTATTTAAGTCCATCACCCTTAGAAATGTTCACAAAAATCTCCATTTGATAAAATAAATTTCTCATACTGTATGCAATGGCTAGTACTCTGGATCTGTGAGAAACTTTGAAGTAAAAATCAGTGCAAAATATGATTACAGGGAGTGTTAGAAGTAGAGAGAGAGAGGTAAATAGTCAAGGTCTGTCGCGGACTGTGTAACTTTGGAGAAGTCAGTTATCTACTATCGACCTCACTTCTATCAGCTACGATGGAGATAATTATAGCACTTGATACATTAAATTTTGTAAGACTTGTGAGGATTACATGGCATGGTTATGAAGACAAGTGAGATAAACAATTTAAAAATAGTAATTCCTATCAAATTATAACACTTCTACAAACATTCCAAAGGCTTCCAACTATAACTAGATTAAAATCCGGGTACTTTACCTTGGCTTGCAAGGTCTTATGTGACTTGAACCAAAGACAGTTTTCCAATTTCTCTCCTGCAGTATTTACTTAGCTCTGCTACTCTGGCTATCCTTTCCTTCCCCTCCCCCCTGCCCTGAGTTTCTTCAATAAGAAAAATGTATTTCCACCCAGAGTCTCTAAATTTTCTTTCTGGAATGATTTTCTCCCAAGCATTCCAAGATTGCTTGTATCCACGAAGCTACTTAAATCGTGCACCCTCAGAGAGCTTTTCTGACCTGTTTAAACTAGTACCTGTGCTTCCAGGCAGTGGATGGAGGCATGTGCATGCACCAGAACCCTCAGTAACACCGTGTGAAAGTAGATGCCAACCGAGAATTCCATAGCCAGTGAAAATATTCCTCAAAAATAAAGGTGAAATAAGTATGTTTTCAGACAAGCCAAATTAAGATAATTTGTAACCCAAAGGCCTACATTTCAAACAAGGTAAAATTTGAAAACGCAATACTTTAAAGATAAATTTTTCATCAGAAGGAAAATAATCTTGGACAGAAGTACAGAAATTCACAGAGTATATTTGTGTGTAAATACAGATGAGTATTGACTGTATAAAAGAATAAGTAAATGTTCTGCAGAGTTTATGTACCACAACAAAGAGAGTGTATGTAAAATGGCAAATGCATATGATAATACAGAAGGCAGGAGGGGGTAAATGGTATTTAAAAGTTTTAAGGTCCTTCAAAGTATCTGACATAACCAGAGGGAGGAAATAACAATTCTGCATTCAGGTTTTTGAACTACTCCCTCGGCAACTGATAGAACAGCTGGTCAAAGACCAGAAAGACAACATGATCTATAAAATGCCACCAACCACCTTCACCTCACTAATATCCCTACAAGACCACACCCAACAATTCCAAAACACATTTTTAAAACTGCAAATGGTATATTACCAAGACAGGACATATTCTAGCTCATAGAACAAATCATAACAAACATTAAAAGACTGAATAATTCTGAGTATTTTTTTCTGAGAGAATATTATACATCAATAACAATCAGATATCTAGGAAATCACAGAATATTTGGAAACCCAATAGTATACTTTTAAATAATCCTTCATGAAAGAGGAAGTAGAACATACTTTGAACTGAATGATCATAGAAACACAGCATATCAATGTGTGGGATGCAGCCAAAGCAGTACTTAGAGGAACATTTATAGATTAAATACTTAATTAGATATGAAGAAAGGTCTAAAACCAATGACTTAAGGTCATGTATTAAGAAGCTAATAAAAAGCAGAATAACTATAAGTAGAAGAAAATAATGAAGGTGAGAGCAAATAGTGAAATAAAAAGCAAACAATAGATTTTTAAAAGATCAACAAAATTGATTAATTCCTAGCTAGACTAACCAAGAGTAAGTGAATGAACACAAGACTGTAAACTGGCTTAAACATTAGCAATTATTCGATTTCACCTATGTTATGAGTAGAATAAACAAAAATATTATATGATCATCTCAATAAAAGTAGATAAAGTGTTGGACAGACATCAACATCCATTCACAATGAAAGAAACCAAGAATAGAAAGAAACTTCTGCAAATTCATGAAGAGCATTTCCAAAAATCATACAACTCACATAATAAATAATAGTGAAATATTGAACTCTTTTTCTCCAATATCTGGAACAGGCCAAGGATGTTTGCTTCCACCACTTTGATTAAAAGATGGCCTGTCATTGAATGTGATTAATTCACTCACAATGCTGGCTGTGTAGTTATCATGTAGTACACGTGGGCCATTCTTACTCATTTTTTACTACTTATTGAATCTTGCTGTATTTATCTGTGGAAGGATACAATGTCAGTTGCTTTATTGGTCATGTCCTGTCTGATTAAATGAGACCATTAGCAAGGAGGGACTAGGCTACAGACAGTATATATCCATCCTAGCCAATGGCTTAACCATCTCAGATGAAGACTTGGCAAAACTACTGTATTTTTTGGACTACAAGACACCCCCACCCCACCCAATTTGGGAGGCATAATGGTTGTTAATGCTGCTGTGGAGTTCCATTTACATTTACATTGGTGAAATATTGTGTTATTTATGTTATTAAATATTTTACCACTTTTTTTGCTTTAAAATTTTTTTTCTTATTTTCCTCCTCTAAAACCTAGATGCGTCTTAGAGGTATGTGTTTAGATTCTCATGGAAGCTCATTGCCACTCTAGGAAAAGCAACTGCTTGAAAATAATGAGTGGTAAGTTTCATTGTTTTCATTTATAGAAGGGCAAATACTTGTGAAGTATTAGGTTAATATGGATTGCATTCCTGATGAGATGGATAAAAGTGTTTATTTTGGAAAAGAAGAAGAAATGTTAAAGCCCTCTAGGGAGAAGTATAACAAGAACACTTTTACTTTGTCATGGTGTCTTTCAGCAAAACTCTTTTTTTACCTGCTTACATCAAGTCTTGTGCAAACTGACAATTGTAAGACAACACCTGCCTGCAGTCTTACTTTAGAAGTAATGTTGCCTCACAAAACAATGGTGAGAGCCTACCATGTGTTGTGAGAAGCTGAGACAGATGTCAGATCCAACTGTTCAATTGTTTTAGAGCATCCTGTATTTATTAAGTCTGGCTACAAAAAAGTCTGGATTTTTATAAGTATTTTTCCATAGGTTTGTGTAGAAGGCACCAGTTAACAGTCAAAGAATATTTCCAGATGCAAATTGTGTTATGGAACACATAATAACATCCATGTGCGTGGTTCATCTGTCTTCATTCCCCACCTAGGACCTCAGATAACAGAAAAGATTTATTTCTGGCATTAAGGTGGCTTGTTGAATCTCTTCTTATACTCATAATCATTTTGCTATTGATCTAACCAAAATTGGATACCAGGATTCAGAGAGTCATCTACAAGTAGGTTAAATGTTTTCTGGCATTTGGTTGCAAACTTGGGTTTCCTTTATGTTTCATTGAAAATGTTTCAAGTGAATGCCCTCAGGTTTTCTAAAATTTCTGTTCAGTTTTTTCCCGGATATAAATACACCAAACTAAGTAGAGGAACAGTCCTGGAAGTACCTGCCTCTTCTCTGCTTTGCTGTTCACTCTCCTCCAGCTCTCTCCTGCTACTTCAGCCTCAGCTTTGCTATACACTGGACTCAGGGCGAACAGCCTGAGATAACAAAAGCTGCTTGCAATATCTCCTTCTTTACTCTTGTGAGTATCAGTGGCATCGGGAATGGCAAAGAAAGAAAGAAGTAGGGTGCAGAAAGGGAACAGAGCTTTTCCAGATATGAAGTTTCCTCTTCATCCACCTCCAAAAGCAGCCCAGAAAGTAAATCAATATTTCAGTCCTGGGATAGACCATGGGTAATATTTCCTTCTTAGGTTTGACATTAAAATTGGAAATAAAATTGTAAGTTTGCATAAATAGCACCAAAGTCTGAGTTGATTTAAAAGAGGATTGAGTGCATGTGTGTGTTCTTTTTTAATAAATCGAATAGCTAGGGCCAGCGTGTAAAGGGGGGAAAGGCAGTTTCTCTTGTGTTTAAAAGAACACAATTAATGAGTTAGAATTGGATACTACTAATAATTAAAATTTACATATCAGTTACCAGGTGCAGCCTCAGTGCTAACTGTTCAGCTGAGGAAACTGAGGCTAGGAGAATTGAAGTAACTTGTTCAGGGTCATGCAGATAATAAAAGGTGGGGTACACCCAGGTCTTTCACACTATAGTGCTCCTGTCCTTGAGGCCCAACTACAGCTTTGTACTGCCTCTCTTGAAACAGAGAGAAGTGCAGGCACCTTCTAAATCAGGGGAACATTATAACCAGTGACGAGGAGGAAATGATAAATATACTGTGTGCAGATGACTGCCAAAATTAGCCTGATAAAAATGTAATTGCTTATTGGGTGCTGTGGAGTCTGAGCTACCATATTCTTGCGAGATTCTCTTTAAGTGCTCTCACAGGCCTAAAATGTTATCTGGAAGTGTTTGGTATGGTGGGAGAAGTGATGTCAGCCTGTGTGGACTTTGAGAAGGAAAAAGAAAAATTTGAGCAGAGAGCTGCCTGTAAAACTCCCCACCCTTGACACTTCCCATAGTTTGTTGCCTTTGCCAAAGAGGAACGACTTTCTTTTTTTTATATTTTATTTATTTATTTTTAGAGAGAGGGGAAGGGAAGGAGAAAGAGTGGGAGAGAAACATCAATGTGTGGTTGCCTCTCATGGGTCCCCCACTGGGAACCTGGCCTGCAACCCAGGCATGTGCCCTGACTGGGAATCGAACCTGCGACCCTTTGCTTCACAGGCCCGTGCTCAATCCACTGAGCTACACCAGCCAGGGCGAGGAACTACTTTCTTTTGGGCACAGTTCTCTTACAGTTTTTTTCTTCTCACCAATAACTTTATTCATTTGGATATGTTGAGTATGTTGGCTATCTCCTGCTATTGGCTTCTAGTGGGTAGAGGCCAAGGGGTGTTGCTAAACATGTCCCAATGCATAAGACAGCTGCATAGCAAAGAATTATTTGGCCAAAAGGCCAACAGTATCAAGAAACTTTGCAAACCACTTTTGACACATTTGATCAGTCACGACTTTAAACTTGAGCTCTCATACTAACCAATTATTGGCTATTAATCATTCATCAAATAGATTCCAGTTATACAATTAAATAAGATTATTAAATTGGAAGAAAAGAAAGTTTGGGACGAGGCCAATTATTTTAGACTCGCTTGAATTTTTACGTAACAAATTTTAGGTTGTGTGGTGTTAAAATAAAAATACCCTAAAGACTACCAATATTGTAGGAATAGACCATGAGTGACAGACCAATAATGAAGACTTATATTTGAGAACCAGCAAATAACAGCATTTTATTGCTTGAAGGAATCTTAGACAGCATCTGGTACAATCTCCTCAAATTTACAGATTATGAAATTGAGCCCCAAGAACTTAAACAACATCTAAACCCAAAGCCACAAAGCAATTAAACAAATTGCTCCCAGATTTTTGACCATCAACTAGTCCAATATTTCTATCAGGCCATCGAACTATTATCAGAATAATAATGATTACTCAAACTATAAAAATGTGAATCAAAGGAGAGTGAAAATATGAAAATAAGTTGAGAGATATGGAAAAGAATGCTGACCCCAGAGTTTGGGGGGGCATTTCTGAAGTTATGTGTAGAGGGAGAAAGAAGAGCAGTGCACACAGTAGGTGGATAATTAGAGGGTTGATAGGGGGCAGGGAGTGTTTTTTCCTAGAGATTAACCATGAGATGCTACAAAGTCTTTTCCAGTGTGTATTTTTTCTGTCATGTTGTATAAAAACAAACAGAGGTGACCTGTCCATTGAGAATACTCAGATGTAAGTTTTAAAAGAATAAAGAATACTTTTGTGGATTTTGTTCACTTATGTGTCTCGAACACATAGTAGGTCCTACATATATATTCATTGATTGAAAGAGTAAAAGTCTTCTTACCTCTCTGTACTTGAATACATTATCAAGTATTTTGATATAAAAAACTCTCAAGTGAATTGTGATTTTAGAAATAGTAACTAGAGTCATTATCATTGAATTAAACTGTAGTTAGGTCAGTAATTTTTGAAAAATTGTAACTAATTTCAAAAGTCAACTTAGATTACCTCCAATTTTAGTAATAATTTGAGTCAGAGACTACTCTAAAATTAAACTAGGATGGTCAGAAGATAATTCACTGATGAATAATAATGTAGGTTGCTTTAAAGAAGTAACATGATATAAATATATATGGTATATGTGTATTCTGTGTTTGCTAACTTATAGAGAATCTGTCACTTTTAGATATAAAAAAGAAGTCTTCTTCTAGAGATTATTATGACATCTGGATAGAAAAAGAGTATACTTAATATTAAGATCCAATTTTCATGTCATGAATTCTTTGCACATTTTGGAGAAGAAAGCTATGCAAAAAATGTATTGCTATGACTATTGTATTTAATACCAATAACATTTGTATTCTGAAAACAGAAAATTGTCATTATATTTGAATGTAAATCAACCCTTTTAGATTTGCTAAGTTTCAAGATATGGAAATATAAGCATGAATAGTTAAATGATACTGAAATATATAAGGTGCAAGATTATTTCATTTATATAGAATCCAGAATTTTGCACATTATCCTATTTTTTCTGTGTTGCTTCTCTTTTTAATCGAAATTCTCCATTCCATTTAAAATGAAAAAAAATTGAGTGCTCAGTTTGCACAAGGTTATGCTCCAAAAGCTTTTTATGTTTTAACTCATGTACCCTCATAACAATCTTAAGAAGTAGTTCCTATTGTGACCCCTACATGTGCGGAAAGTGAGGCACAGAGGAGTTAAAGAGCTTGCTCAAGTTTATACAACTAGGAAATGAAATGGTGAGATTTAAACCCAAGAAATCTGTCTGTGAAGACCACATCCTGAGAAATCTATGCTCATTCGCAGAGTGCCTATTTCTTCCCATGAACCCTTACTCATTTGGGGTTTACCCTGCTCAGATCCATCGCTAAGCTGCTCAGATCTGTGTGTTTGCATTTTCTGTCTGATTTGGGCTACTGTTCTTTCACTCTTTCCCTGCCCACATCTCTTTCTACCTGTTCCAGGATTCCGATTATACACACGTAGTAGAGTTTGTTATTATTCTGTAGGTCACTAGGTCTTTGCCCCTCCTTTCTTTTGTATTTTTCCCCAGTTTTAATTCAGTTTAAATAGTTCCTATTTAACTGTCTTCAGGTTCACTGAGCCATTCTTTTCCAGTATTTAGTCTTCTTTTAATTTTACCCACTGAATTTTTCATCTCAAACTATTTTTAGTTCTAAAATTTCCATTGGCTTTTCACAGTTCTGTAATATTTACCACTTAGAGAAATTGACAAAAATAAAAAGAACATAAATAAAGCTAAGTTTGAATTTCATTTTACTATAGATTTGCCTGGTAGTTTAATGGATATTTGTATATTACAAAGTAAAAAGTAAATGCACAAAATAATAAATAAATAAAGCTAAATGAAGGAGTTTTATATAACTTACAATGGTATATTGTGAACAAAGAACTACAATTATATATTGGACAACTCTTTGTTCCTGAGAGACAGACCAATTTTCTTAAATAAAGAAATAGGCAATAGGTAATACTACTGGAGAGGTAGACGGGATCAACCCATACTTTTCTCTGCTCCTTCCTGTCCTCGGAACTCACTGCTGGCTTCATTTGTAAGCAGGAAGAAACCGATTCCATATTCATTGAATTTCTGGGTCTGTCCCTTCTAACTCAGGAAGTACCTCAATGAGTACAGCGTCCCAACATTCCATTTAGAAGGGCTCCTGCGTATGTGCTACCCAGACCTGGGATCCAGGACACTAGGCAGTACCAGAGGCCTCCTTAATTACATGATGCATCTGAACGCTCCAGCTCTCTGGGACGACCCTGCCCACATACGTGTCTCTCTGTGCCTCTCTTCATTTCTGTCTTCTCTGATACCAACTATCACCACTCCTTGTATCACTCGTCCTGCCTCCACATACACACACACACAAGAGGCTTCACTGGTCTCTGTTGCTAAAGTCTGGATCCACACCCAGGCCAGGAGCTCTGCTGCTTTCTTTTTCATGCTTGTTTTTGGTTCTAAACCGGGGACTTCATTCCATACTCTCTGTGTTACTGCCAAGGTCCCACCGCTGTTTGATTCCCATGTACATCCACTCATTTGTCTCGGAGCTCATGCTCTCTCAACAGAGCTCACCACAGGATAACTCACACTCGTGTGGTCAACTCAGGAGTCTCCTCCTCTGCCCAGCGTGTCCCATTCCACCATCCTCATAGCACTGAAAGCTCTAGCAAGAAAATTCCATTGTATTCTTTTAAAGTCACAATGTTTTAATGCATAAGCATTTTCAAGTTTTTTTCCTAGCATTTTTTTTCAATTCAAATAGGTTCTTTCTTTGCCAGCCCGTTTCCTGGGCTTTCTGGGAGAGTAATGATGAAGACAGAGGAAGGCAGGACTAGAAAGGCTGCAGGATGTGCTTTTGTTAAGAAGAATCTCAGTAATTAATTGAAAACAAGAACAAATAAATTTGAAGCCACAGAAAAACCAAAAAGCCACCTGAGTAGACAAAGACAGAATTTTTGAGGACTGAACAATTAATAAGCTCTAAAACATTCACAGAGAAAGGAAGAATTTTAGTGAAACAAAGAGGAAAACACTTTGTACGCAGTGTTGCTATAGGTTATACGTTGAATTTTTGGTAGTGTTTTCCAAAAATAACCACAAAGGCAAATTACTTTTGAATTATTGACAATTGCTTGACTTAAAAAAATTAACTCCATAAGAGTTCTGGCTTTTTTGTGTGTATGTTTTATCTAAAATCATTGGTGGCCCATCATCTAAATTGTAAGTAGGCACATACATTGCTCAAGAATCTTCGAGAAGCATACAAATGAATTGTGTTGTGATTTAAGTTCTAGGCAAGAGTATAGATTTTGTCTACAGTACAGTAGAGAGGCACTAAAGGCTTTTTTTTTTGAACCAGGAAAATATCTGCATTGGATTTCTTTTAGACTTGGTAACTATGGAAACAATGTAGAGGATTATTCGGACATAAGAAGAGAGTGGAGGGAGCGAGACCTCTCGTGAAGCAATAACGATGAACAATAAAAGAGTTTATGCAGGCTGCCTTTGGAGTCTCAGAATGAAAGTAAGTGGGTGAACACAAGTGTCTCTGTGTGGGCAGAGTTATTAAGGCTGGCCTCAACTTAGAGGCATCTTCAGGAAACTTACACTGGATCTTCATATGTGCCGTAGCGTGTAAGAGAATTCCTCCCTCATTCAAAGTTGTTCAGTCAATGTTTACAAGGTTGGGAATCTCATGAGTTAGGGGGATAAACAGCAATACTTATATTATGAAATTTTTAAAAAGTAAAAGAAAATGGTCATTAATTGTGACCAGAAACATGGAAGAAAGGAGTTACAATTAAGATAGCAGACGGTGTATTCTGTTGAGATACTTTGATTTTTATGCTTCATATAAAAACCATGTAGAATGTACAAACTGTGCCTGATTTGGAGCTTAAAAGAGGTTTCAGGGCCGGAGACATTTTATCTGAGAATTATTTGCCTGGAATTAATCATGAGAACTATGGAAATGGTATTTCTGATGGGATAGTACGTAGATCATAGTGAGAAACATGATGTGCTGAGGTGTAAACTTTGGGGAATACTACATTGCTGAACAGATTAAATCAGGCTAGGAAGTCAGTCAGAAGAATTCATAGAAGGAGGAGGAGACTTTGGCCACTGAAGATGAAAAGAATGCCAAAAATTTCAAGAATAAATGGCCAATAATGAGGGACCCTGCAACAGTCTGCATAAGCTAAAGAAAGAGTTTGGCTTGAGAAAAGGTGAAGGACCAACAATGGGTAGAGGCATTAGTGGTCAAGCTGAATGAGACCTAAGAAAAATCCACTTAATTCAGCACAACATTAGTGGACCTTAGCAAAGAAGATTGGTTCAAAATGGGGACAGTGTCCAGATACTGGAGCCAACATAGAGAATGTGTGAGAAAATGGAGGCAACAAATAGTGATGCTCCTTCCAGAAGTTTTGCCATAAGAGAAGAAGCTAGCCAACTTTGGGAGGTCAGGGAGTTGATGAGGTAGATTTGAAGTTCTTTTTAGTTTGAGGGAAGGAAGGCAATAGAAAGAGTTTGAAAATGTAAAGAAATGGAACGGACCGATGCAATAAGGTCCTGAGGGAGTCAGGGAGGACTCAAACGTCCCCAAGAGCAGAGCTCTTCGGTGCATAAATCTTATCAAGAAACACTCGCCAGGGAGAAAGGAGAGGTTAGAGAATTCATGTGAGATGGTCTCAATCATTCCTGGAAGGTCAGTGCTCTGATTCTCCACCAGGAGAAGGATTCCAGTACTGCCTCAGGGTCCCATGGTGAATAGAAATGAGTTCAGATAATTTCCTTTTGTATGTTTCCCAAAAGTTTGGAGGCTGTTGGCTTATCTTCAAAATCCTCTGAAGCTCTTTGGAGAGTACAGATTTTATAAAGATGAAATATCCCACCTATTTTATTTTACCCTCCAAATGGATGGCTAGCCCCTTTACTCACCTCAGAAACTTGGAAGCTATTCCCCTTGAATCTGTATATTTTACACTAGCTATTGCAATCAGATTGTTTTTTCCAAGTGCTAATAAGCTTTTCAGCAGCTTGTTTTCTGCCGCTGACATTTTGCAGGGAGTTTTCTGCAGCAGCCCTGGGTGAGTGAGCGTGTAGGCAGGGGCAGGAGGAGGGGCAGGGGCAGCTCCAGGCCCGGCTGCCAGGAAACTGTTTCCTCCCCAAATGTCAACACATCTAGTGATCAAGGCTCATCACACGTCATTTGAAATGGACAATTCTCTGTAATCAGATCAAAGTCCGATGATATTACTCCAGACAAGTAGCCTAGATCACAACTGTCATCGTCTCCCTAGGAGTGTAATATGTCTAAGTGAACTATATGTTTTACAAGTAACAATTCTCGCTAAGGAAATCTTAGCGGCTGTAAAGTAGGCTGCACCATTATTCTTAAAAAGGTCCATACCTTTTACTGCATGCAGGAAGTCGATTCCCAGGTGGTCCTGGCATTTGGACAAGAGCTGAGAGCATCACCAAAATCTGGGTGAGTTCTTGTCTAATAGACATGCCGTGTCCCGTGCAATAAATTAGGTTTCACTTCAGCTGAGCTTGACCAAACAAATAATAACAACAATAAAAACAGTGGTGTAAAGAGGAAAGAAATCTATTTCTCTCCAGTCAATAGTCAACCCACCATGGTGGGTTTGGCAGCTCTGTTCCATGAAGTCATTGGGGGCCCAGGCTCTCTGTCGAGCTGAATTGGGCTTTTTGCTCAATCCATTCCAAACCTTATGATAGAAGACGGCATAAAGAAGGAAGTGGGCACGAGATATTAGAGAGAACCCCCGAGTCTGTCACACAGAACTTAGGCAGAACTTAATTACATGGGCACAGACAGTAAAAGAAGCTAAGAATGACTGTTTTCTTCTGGATCCTCTAGTGCTAAGCTAACATTTGGAGGCTGCATTGCCGAGCTCTGCTGGGGATCTCAGCCATCGTAGCATCTGCTCTTTTGTACCCTGGCAGGGAATAGCATAAGCAGGGTTAGCAAGGAAGACACTGACTAGATGACAGAAGAGTGGGGCTGTTTCTTGGGCCAGGAAACAAATGAAAACTAGCTCTATGTCCAAAGCAACAGTAAGAGTTATTTACCACCCCTGTCTAAGTACAAATTGGTTAACACCCTCTTTGGTGCCACCTTCACCTTTACTCTGTGTGTATAGTCGCAAGAGTCTAATAGGATGCCGACATGTTGAGAAGACACAGAGTCGCCTCAAGGACTGGACAGTCGCCTGCAACACAGAGTCACCTGCAAGAAGACACAGAGTTGCTTGAGGGAGGTATTGAATTCTGGCTCTGGAATGACAACTTTGTGTATGTAATTGTTCAGTTAAAACCATGTTCTACATATACAATGTAGTATAAGAAAAGTCTGGAGTGATGAATACAGGTAAATTAGTAGTTACCATGGGGTTAGGAGCAAAATATATAAGTTCTCAGAGATTAATATTTTGGGAATATTCTATTCTTAAAAATCTTTAAAAATTTTTTTGACTCAGAGTTAAAAATAAGTGTTAAACCAATAATTTGTGATTGCATTGTGTCTATTATACATGGAAAATAGTTCACACGGAAAAATATGGTATTTGCCATATTTCATTAACATGTCACATAAGTACCCTTTAGCAATTAGTCCTCTATCATCCCAAAGGTAATGAGTAAGTCAAGATGCACCAATTTTTGTAAAAAATACATTATAATTAAAGGAAACATAAGAAATCTTGGGACCCTATCGTTTAGTGCTTGGCTCTTTCATCATTTTACTTCCTAGACCTTACAAATGCTTTGCTACTGACAAGTAAGAAACAGATGAGCTGCTGGGTTTGATCTTCCCGAGAGCAGGGGGGTTGAAAATCTATAGTACTCATCGTGCCAGGCTCATCTTGTCATTGATTACTTTTCGGACCTTGCTCAGCAGCCCATCTCACCATGCTAACAGGCACTTAGCCTCTCTGGTGCTGACCAGCAATAAAAAGGGGATCAATAGCATAGCCCACCTTTCATTTTACCTTCATTTTTTTTTCTGTATTTTCTGTCTCTTTGTCCTCCTTCCTTTCCTCTCTCCCTCCTTTCCTGGCTTCCTTCTTCTTTCTCCATTCCTACCCCTTCCCTTCCATTCTTGCCTTTCTTCCTTTCCCCTGCTACTCTCAAACTGAAAAACAGGGAAGGTATTCACACGGGAGCAAATCAGACTTTGCAGCATGAAGATCAGTTTAATTAAACTCTTGATCTGAGTCTTTAAGTTCTGGATCGGTTAAAAGATTGGTTTGATGAGGCAGTCAGTGAAAATAGAGTCAGATAATAGAAAAAAAGACAGAAACCCTGATCCATATAGAGAAGACAATAAGAAGTTTTCTCTTTTATTTCAAAGAGAAAGTCAGCTTTATACAATATGTCATGTAGTAGTATACAAACTTCTTGGTTATGTAATTTATCTGTATGAAATGTTGAGCCCTCATCTCCAATATATGTATATTTTAGGTTTATCAAAGATTATTTTGGTATTGAAATATTAAAAATTAGCTATGTAAAAGGATTAGATACAAAGTAAGTATGAATGTATCTTATGCTATAATCTTCCCACACTTGTCTTTTTGCCCACTCCACTTCAAACATCTGGAACACAGTACATTTGGTGTAAGCCCATCTCTGAAGAGTCTTGAGCTTCCCAAATGCCAGAGATTCTTATTCAACTGACTGATCAGGTTTTTAAATCTTCTGGGACTGTACAATTAGTGGTGCCTGATAATCTACCCACAAATTTCCAAAGCTCAGCTGACTAGTTTGGGATAGTAGTGATCACCTGGGACATAGTTCTTCAATTATCATAAGGTGACAGGGAGGGTGGGGAGTTGTTTTTTCCTGGAATGGAGGATGGTGGGTGTATGCTCCTTAGAACTCTGAATGGGATCAGCCCAGGTGGAAGAATTGTCCACAACATCAGCCGAAAGGCTTACACACCAGCCTTAATACCAAACGCCCAGAATATATGCAAAAGTCTCTCCAACTTCCTCAGCGTCCATGCCCAGGCTGCTGCTGCCCTCAGCAACACCGACTTTGCCAACCACGGTATCAAAGGCTAGTAGTATCGAAGGATAATAGAGAGATTTGGCTGGCACTATTTTGTGATATATTAGGGATGAGTGTTGCTAGAGTGATATGTCTTCAGTGTGACAACTTTTCCAGGGAGAAGGAATAAAGATCTATTATGTCTTTGTGGCCACCGTGAAGTTGGCTCATCTGAATAGAACACCCAACTCTACTCACTACTTTTACTGGGTCAACAGGGGCTACAGTTGATTTGATGCAGGTTAAAATGCATTTTACTCTAGATTGCTCCAATGACTCCAAAAAATGTATATCTACCTGCACATTAACAACATGTTTGATGCAGGATAAATACTCAATTAGCAACTTCTGAATGAATTGGAATTAGCCTGCCCAGAGGTCAGAGCTGGTGAGAAAAACCAGGCGATCTGGCTCTGCACTTCTTCAAACTGAATGTGCAGAGCAATCCCTTTTTAAACTTCCAGGTGCTGACATTCACGAGTTCCCAGGTCATGTCAGTGATGCTGGCCCTCGGAAAAGACTTGCAGTAGGAAGAACTGAGTGCCCTGGTTCTCAGACATTGGAATCACTCAGAAAGCTCTAACAAATGCAGGTGATTGGGTTCCACTTCCGGAGATTTCCATTTAATTATATGGGGCGTGGCCTGGTCACTGCGGTTTGTTAGGTTTGTTAAAGTCCCTACAGTGAGAGAACCACTGACATAAAGGGCAGAATAAGCTGGGGATGAGGGGAGCACAGTCTGGTTAGAACATTTTGTCATAAAATTGCTGTTTGTTAGTGTATGTGGAAATTCACTGCTAAAAACAGTCCAGAACACATTTTTATTTCACCTTTCAATATATCTCTTATGAGCAAGAATAGTTTTTCCCTATTGGGCAACAGCGTGCCTGATCGCTGGCTTTGCACCTGTTCTTGACTGGCAAAGTACCTACTGTTTCCAGCTCCCTGAGTTAAAAAAACAGAAAACAAATCCTCCAGTGTGCCTTTTCATTATCTTTAAAAAACACAGTCATATGTTGCTTGTCTAATTCTAACTACATGGCTTCCTGAGAGCTGTTTGGTTTTATGGGGAGATTGAACAGAGATTGCTCCCAAGATGCAAGTGAACACATCCTTTTGTAAGGGGACCTGTGCCAGCTGAACAGGGAAGGTTTAGCTCTTCTCTGGGACACCCAGGGGAAGTCAATGAATCATCAAGATGAGTAAAACTCTTGACTACCTGATAACAGTGGAAAATCCTGATGAATCTTCGTGTAAAAGTTTAGCACTTGTCTCATTCGGAAGGATGTTTCTAAGTATAAACGCAGTGGAAAGAATGAAGGAAAAGAGGTATAGTTCTGAATATTTAATTTAAAAATATTCCTTGAGTGTTAATATCACAAATGTTCTTTCGTTCTGTAAAGAATTTAATTAGGTCTTACTTATTTGTTGCAGGCATAATGCTAAGCTCTGGATGGACAGTGGTGAGTAAAACAGATATGGCTTGGCTTTTCCTGGAGCCAAGAGAACATTTAAGAAGAAAAACATAAACTTTGAAAAATATTTGAGAGAGGCATTTTAAGCACATGGTGACCCAAACACAAGTCTCTTTCCATCCCCCTGTTTCTATAACCTAAATCCCAGTCATTTGCCTCAATGGATACAAATGACTAGAGGATTCTATAGTCAGATGTGTACAAATGTTCAAGATTTTGCTGGCATCTTGATAGAGAAAACTGGTCGGAATTTACTGGGATTTGTTCTCTACAATTTGGAGAGAAGCTGGAGAATAGTGTGAGTCTCAATGTAAAATCTGAAAGTAGTGGATCTTGGTGAGAGTTTGGCCCTTAGAGATGTGGAGATGCTCATTCTCCCTGATTCTTCTTGCAGGAGCCTCACCCTGCAAACTGGCAACCCGCCTGCTTATACACCATGAGCACTGGTGCTAGGACACATTACCTTCCACTACCTATGAGAATGCCGTCACTTAGGGAACTTTAATGTTGGCAGAGCCCTATGGACAGCCAAAGAAAAAACCACCCTGTTGTGGACTGCTCTGCCTGGTTCTAGGAATTGTAACTCTACCCCCTGTGGCTAAGGAGGAGTCAGAATGCAAGCCACAGGAGACAAAGCTTGTCTCTGGTAGCAAATGCTGCCTCAGTTTCCTCCCTGCCCCCAAAACATGGTTGGAAGTCCTTGACGAGTAAGACCTCTCAGAGGAGGGGCAACCTAAGCCAGACTTGATCTCATGGGAGGCCATCATGGAAGGACTCGGGGGCTGCAACAAAGAGGGAGCAATGGACTCTCACTGCCTGCCCCCCTCCCCCCCACTTTGAGATAACCCAAGTCCCCATGTACTCTGGGAGAAGCACTTCCTGGCTCTAATCCCCTTAAGCCTGAATACCTGATGGGGAGGGGTTCAGCTCCTTGCCTTGCTAGAGGGTGTCCTGGGGAAAAATCTGGCACCACAAAGACTTCCTGAAAAACCTGCGAAATCTGCTCTGCTAAGAGTGCTTTCATTTATATGTTAAGGATTTCAGCAGGAAACCCTAAAACTCTGCTCCTGACAGACTGACTCAGACTAAGCCCTTAGATTTCTTTGATCCTTGCCACCCTGTATTTCTGTGTATTACAACCCAATAAAAGCCCCTGGAGGAAGGGGCTCAGTGCCTTTTTCCCCTGAGAAACTGACCACAGCTCAAAGCCTTTTTTTCTTCAGAGAAACTGGCCGCTCTGGTATTTGTTTTCCCTGAGAAACTAGCCACCTCTCCTCCTCAAGCAGATCACATCTTGTCTTGTTTACTCTCACCCGTGGCACATGGGGGGACTTTCAGGGAAAGTTGCCCCCACACCACCCATCTAACCAAACCAAGAGCTAGAAGTTGGACAATCAATTAGAATTAATCAAATCCATCCCAAATGAAATAGAGCTTCTGGAGGAGACAAAAAATGAATTGAAGAGAAAAATGAGAGCACTTTTGGAGCTAAGACATGATTTTTTGCAACTGTACAATTCAGAATATAAATGAGGAAGAGGATGATTTCTGCTGAAACCTGAGTTTTCGTCCTGAAGATCAAGTTGAAGCACTACCCCAAAGCACAGAGGGAAGTAGAAATTGAAGTAATAATATAGAAGACATGAGAGAGTTACTGGATAGATTCAAGAAAGTTAAAAAGTGAAAAATAGGGATCACAGGAAGAAATTGGAACAACTGTAGGAGAGGAAACCATCAAACAAATAAAATTGTTTTCTGAGCTGGAAGAAGATCTGCCTTGCCAGTTGGAAGGACTTAATATGTTCCTGACAGGATGAATGAGAAAATTTACTCACCTAGGCAGAGTCTAACAAAACGCCCAGATTTGCAAGCTTTTGTGCAGAAAAAAATAAGTAGTCTACAGAAGAATGCAAAATCAGATGGATGCTGGCCATCTCATTCACAACTGAATTGAAAGGCAGTGAAATAACACCTACAAATCACTGAGAGAAAAGAATGTAGCCGAGCTGTCCGTGAAGACAGAAGCTGCAATGTTCTTCAATGGTAAGACTCAATCTCATAAGATATAAGTTCCCCAGAACTTATAAATGTTACAATTCCAATTGAAATCCCAATGACTCTGTTTTCAAGTAGAGGAGGTTGGATAAAATAGTATTAAATATATGTAGTATATTAAATGTCAGAACACAGCCAGAATATGTGAATTAGAAGAATAATATAAGTGTAGCTCTTTCCTTACTACATATCATAATACTTAAAAGAGAAGTTCTTTGTAGTAATATTAATACAATATTGAAACAGAAATAAACAAATAGTAGAAAATATTTAAAAATTCAGAAATAGACCTATGAAGCTTAAGTAGTTATTATATTCCAGAAATAATGGGGAAGAGATGCATTATTAAAATTATACTGAGTCAACTGGATATTCATCTTGGAAGAAATGGAAGTGAACCACATCTTACTTATGTCACATGCAAATAGCACTAAATAAAAAATAAATACATGTAGAAAGCTTAAATATCTTGCAACAAACCCTGAAGACCACATGTAAAATGATGAGGTGGATGACGCTTTCTTCATCAAGACCGAGAAAGTAGACACTCATAAAAGGAGATTAACATTTTTGACTTCTTAAAATCTGTACCTTTTATAAGGCAAACAAACAAACAAAACCCCGTAATGTCTATGCATAAATGTTTGATTTGGAAAAACAATTATACTGCTATACCACACAAAGAGCTAAAATCTATAATATACCAAACATCTTTTACAAACTGACAGGAAAAGAGAAAACAATAAAAAGGAAAAGGAGCAACATACACGGTCTGGTAGAAGGCCTGCTTGAGTGCAGTTGGTAGGGTAATAATATGGGTGTAATAATTCATAGTTTTAATTTGAACATTTCACCTACAATGTCATATGGTGTGCTTGAGTGTGGTATTGTTATGTTACAGAATTACCTGCTTATGATTATGTAATCAAAGATTTTGTAACAACAAAGGGGCATTATTTGTGCTGGACCTTGTATATGGATAGGCAATTATACAGGAGTATAAATCCAGATAGCCAACAAATTGATAGAAAGATTTTCACCTTCATTAGCAGGGAAATGTAACTGTAAATAACCATATAAAAGTGATGTATCACTTTATTTTTATTAGATGAGAAAAAATCTATAATACGTATGGCCCATGGGTCCATTGGAAAATGATATTCTATACAAGTGGGACCAAAGAACTGAAATTACCCACTAGAGGGTGACCCCTTGTAGTACAGACTTCCGCTGCTAGATGAGTGTTCTAGGAACCCATCTGTATCAACCCAACACCCATGTTCCAGCAGGCATTGTTGTGCGAGACTATTCAGCTTCGGTGAATTTTTTTGAAGACTTTTTCAATGCAACTGGCCTTTTCATGATGGGTGATTGACGAGCGCACCTGCCCACACCATGCTGAGTGTTCATCAGTTTTTGACCAAAAATGCCTTGATCCTCATGCCCCACCCTCCCTATTCACCCAATCTCACCCCGACTGACTTTTTTGTACCCTCAGATGAAAAAACATCCTCAAAGGGATACATTTTGCCCATGTGGAAGAGATAAAACAAAAAAACGGCACAAGCACTAAAAGGCATCAAAATTGATGAGTTCAAAAACTGCTTTGAGCAGTGGAAAAAAGTTCCAATAGATGTATTGCATCAAATGGGAGTACTTTTATGGTGACTGAAGTTTAAATATGTAAGAATAAATATACAATTTTTAATAAATAAATTCTGTTTGGGGGCTCCTCCTTGTATATTGCATATAATGTAAGATTTTTGCAACTTTTTAAGAACTCTATCTGACCACATTTCTTAAAAATAGCATGCAAAACCTTCAAAAACCCTTGTTCATGGAAATCAAACATCAACACAAAAGACAAGGATTTTTGTTTCAACATTGTATATAGTAACAAAAACTAGCAACGTGGTTAGTTTTCAACAATAGATAAATGACTGAGTAAATTAGGATTCATCTGTATCATGGCATATGCTATGTGGCGATTGAAAAATGGATACTGGTTGGCTTAGAAGACTTTTCTATGGTACTACTATTCAGTGAGAATAGCAAAGGGTGGGAAGGTGTATACATCAAGAATGAATTAAATATTGCCAAAGAGAAAATAATATCCTACATGTAAAACACTTACTCTTATCTTAAGTGCTATGAAGAATTTCAGGGGACTGGAAAGACTCCTGTTTTCCCTAAAGAAGCAGCATTTACAGTAAGACCCAAAGGACAGATGTGTCAAGGTTGGCTGTGTGAGGGAGGAGAAAGCTCTTCCATATGGATACAATGGCACCTGAGAAGGTTGCATGCTGGGAAAGAGATCAAAATGACACCAAGGAGGAACAGTAAGAGTTCCAGAACAATAGGAACTTGATAAGCAAAGCACAACCTAGTTCAGGATGAGATTGAGGAGTAGGCAGGCAGGTGAATTTTTAGTATGAGAAAGTCAGTGTTATCCCAGACAAATGGGCAGCCATTGAACAGTTTAAGGCAGAAAACAGCAGCAATTAAGTGTTTTAAGACCCCTCCGGCTGTTAGTTGGCATTTGGATTATAGTGAGCAAAAGTGGTGAGGAGTGTCTTAAAGCCTTAAAGACTTAGCCAGTTACAAGTGAATTGGCCTAGGATGGTGAAAAGAAAAATTTAAATATAATTAATGATTCAGTGGGGAAAAATTACAAACATGTTATGTTATAGTGGCAAAGCTTGAAGAGTATATATTGTGATCTTCACTTCATACAAGGGAGAAAGAAGTAAGTGTGCACACGTATGACTCAGAAAATGTGTGTGAGTCTTCAGGCGGAAATACACCAAAATGAGGATTGTTATGTTATATTTGGAGTGATCTTGTGTCATCTCCTCACTCATTGTAATTTTTTATACTTTCTAAGTTTTCTGTAATGACTATAAATTACTCTATTAGTCATAGATATTTATTTATTTATGTTTAAAACACAAGATAACTTTTTTAAAAAGTATTTATTAATTTGTATTTTTTTGAGAGAGAGAAAGGAAAGGAAATAGAGGGGGAGAGGAACATTCATTTGCTGTTCTACTTGTTTATGTATTCATTCTTGTATGTGCCCTGACCAGTGATTGAAATGGCAAGCTTGGCATAGTGAGACAATGCTCTAACCATTTGACTATCTGGCCAGAGCCAAGATTTTTAAATAAATAGGAGGATAAAGAATGTTTTATCATAGAAGATTTTCTGATACTTATTCAAATTGCTAAATTAGTGAAATTAATTTTGTCCTCTCTATTTAAAAAATTTTCATCTCTATTCAGATTATGAGTTATTTAAATCCCTATTTTCCTTAAACCTTTAAATATGTAAAAGAAGTTAAGTTACCAAAAGTATATGCAGATTTTAATTAACCTTTGAGTTCAAAAGCCATTCTTATTTCTAGTTCATTTGGCTGAAATTCTGGATGAGTTAGCAAATCTGACATATTATTAATGTTAAATTTAGATTGTCATTAAAACTTCAGTTAAAAAGTTCAGAAGTAGTGAGAGAAACACTGGCAATAGAAGGAGTTCAATAAATCACAATTCTAAATTCTGTCTACATTGAATAATAAACTCATTCTTAATATAGAAGTGAAAAAAATTAAGATTAAGCTTATGTATATAGATAAGATAGAATGATCAACTTTAAATACCAGAAAAGGTCAATTTCATTACATAGGCTTTTCTAAAGTTTTCATAAGTCTGGGTTTTTCTTGTGGAAATGATAAGCTGGGAAGTAAATATTTTCATTATGTGAAAAAAGAGGAAATTTGACATATGTGAAATATGTGTTTATAAAGCACATATGATATAGACATATCAAAGTATCACATATACTTAAAATTTGGCTCCAAAGTTTACATTTCAAAACTTTTTAAAATCCTCACCCAAGGATATGTTTATTGATTTCAGAGAGAGAGAGAAACGTTGATCAGTTTCCTCCCCTGTGATTCCCAACTGGGGATCAAATCCACAACCCAGGTATGTGCTGGACCAGAAATCAAACTTGCAACATTTTGGTGGTTGGGACAGTGCTCCAACCAGCTAAGCCACCTGGCCAGGCCATCTTCCAAAACTTTAAAGCTATCTCTATGTGAATAAATTGCGGGTGGGTGAAGAATAAGGGTGCTGTAATAAATCATTGATTCCTGGAATACTGCACAGCAGAAAGAAAGAAGGAGCTCCTACTCTTCAGAACAGCATGGATGGAACCGGAGAGCATTATGCTAAGTGACACATGCCAGGGAAGACCAATGCCATATGATCTCACCAATAAGTAGAAGCTAATCAACAGAAAAAACACGTGAGCAAAACAGAAGCAGGGGCATGGAAAGAAAGAACAAACTGATAGCGACCAGAGGAGGGGGGGAGAAGGATAATGGGAGACAGAAGGGGAAGGCTTAAGTCAAGGAACTTGTATAAAGGACCCCTGGACAAAGACAACGCAGGGGTGGGGAAGACTGAATATGGAAGGTGGGGGTGGATCAGGCAGGGGAGAATAATGGGAGAAAAATGAGGGCAACCATATTGAACGATTTTTAAAAAAAAGAAAAAAAAGTCCTAACTGAGCAGGTCATGGTGGGTAGGCCCACCCCAGGCCTATGACTTCTTTCATGGAAAGTATTCCAGTTCCAGAGACACCCTGAAGTACATGGGGGACTGAAGTGCAGTTTCAGATTTTACAATTTTTACTTAAAAATAAGATTCTAAAAATATATGCAAAATAAACAGCTGATCTGTGGCAGAACTTTGACATTTCCAGAGATGGATAGCGTGGCCCTGTGACAATGGTCAAATGTCACCTAGACTCAGATAATTTGACTAAAACTAATCTCAGTGATAAAAATACAGGTTGTTCAGGGGCACGGTTTGATTTGGTGGGAAGGTGGGAGGGGCGTGACCTCGACCACAGACAACAAGGTTTTCAATATAGACTGTCTTTCAAAGGTTAAAACACTATTTCATTTTGTGTTCTATCCCCATATCCATACTTCTTGGCCCTTTCTTCTAATTGATCATGTTACTCTTTTCTTATTTGTAGATAAGTTACATTTTACTGTGGACATTTCCCAAGATTTGTGACTTGGCTCTAAGGCTTATTATGGGCTTTCAGTTTTCTGTCAGGCTTTATATCTTTTAATCTTCAGAATTTCGGCAGATGGTGACTTTCTGGAGGTTAGATGAGCAATTCAAATGCTGGGTGCCTGCTTTGTGTCAGTGCCTGTGCCACCACGTCTCGTGCTAAATGTGAACAAGCCACACAGTCTTCTTCTGCCTTCTTTTCCTCTTTGGGGGTTTAGGAATAGAAATAGTCATTCTTCCTGCCTGCTGTGCAGAATGAGTCATAGGAAAGATGTAGCATCTAGCTAAGTTAATATCCACCAAACCTGGGCAAAACCTGCTCCTAAAAGTAGCCCTCTGTCCTCCATAGGGGTTCACGGCACACAGTCAAATAATGTTTTAAAGGCAGGTCACAAATTAACCCGAGAACAAGAAATTAACTGTCCAGAAGTACTCCCCTGTACCTTAACAGGCAAGTGGGCCATATTGTAGTTATCATCTTCTGTTTCATTAGAAGTTGACTATATACATAGGCGTATATGACATTCATTCCAGCCTATCAGGGACACTATTAAATTTTAAATAAGATGTTGAATTGCACTGGGAACATAAAGCGTTTTTGGTAAATTTAACACACTTTTATTGCATATCCCATCTACAATGAATAAAGTGCTATACTTAGCATGGAAGGTCAATCTGGGGAAATGAAAATGAAAAATAAAACAATCTTTGCTTTGAAGGAACTTAACAATAAATTTAGAACAGATGAGATTACATTGCCATTGCCAAGAGGGCCCTGAATAAACATGTATTAAATCATTGTTCAATGTCATGGGAGGCATGAAATACTGGTATTGGAGCACAGAGTAGGCATTGAATTCGAGTGAGAGTATTGGGCAGGACTTGACAGAAAGGGTAAAAAAGGGCAATAATTATAATTGACTCTCAACAAAGTAGATTGGGCTCTTGAGAAGAGAGATTCCACGTGTGGAGACTGGCACAGTCTGGGTTCCAAATGCAGACATCACTCACTATAACCTGGGTGCTGTGAGCAGCTCTGTGTGTCTGGAGATTGTGGAGTAGGGTGTGAAGCTAGGAAGGAAGTTTGAGGCCAGATTATACACTAAATTCCTTCAACTTCAGGCAGTGGGAAACACCAAACTTTGAAAATACTGGCAGTATTATGCTGGTAAAACTGCTCTTTAAATCAAAGAAAAAGGATGATTGGTAGCATTTGTCAATGTTCAGAATATAAATATTCCCACTAGGCCTGACTTGGAACTACCCACCTGAGATCACTAAACTCAGAGCTGGGAAGAGACATGCTTCGTCAGCCTTTGCCAGCGGGTCTGAGCTGGCTCCAGGCACCATGGACCCGGCTGGGCACACGTGGGTATCTGTGTTAGAGAGTTCATCTCAGTATCTATCTGGTTGAAGAGCAGATTGAAGATAGGAGTCAGAGACTCAGGCGAGAGACTAAACTGGAACTCAGGTGAGAGATGGAGAAAACTGAAACATGAAGTATAAATGAAAACCTGAGACGGAGTCAGAAGAAAACACTTAGCAGAGTGGGGTTTCTGAGACGGGTCAAAGGATCAGTGAACTCCCTGGAAATTAACACGCTTTCTTGTGCAAGTGCCTTTTGCTGTGAGTTTCTACCAGATTTGGAACTGGTCTGTGGCCCTCAAAATTTAAGAGCTGTTGTTTTTAGGTAAGATACGATTTGATAAACAGCCGTTTGTGATACAAAAGGAGATCTGGTGATAAAAAGAGAGTAAAGTAATAGATGATTTGGAGATTGGTATCCTGGACAATTGGAAAGATTTTATAACATTTTCTTGGACAGAGAATAAAAAATAGCACAAATCAGAGAATTAAATATTGCAAGTAAATGTAATTTTTAGAACACTTTTTTAGAGCATTTTAGGTTCACAACTAAATTAAGAGGAAGGTACAGAGATATCTTGTATTCCCCCTTCCCCAACACATATATAGTGTCTCTTATTGGCAGTATGGCACACCAGCCTGGTACATTTGTCACAGCTGATGAATCTGTACAGACAGATCATAATCACCTGAAGTCCAGCACTTTTGTCAGGGTTCACTCTTGATGTTGTACATTCATTCTTTCGAGATAGATAGATAGATAGATAGAGAATTAATAAATAAATCCCATTATTATAGTATGACACAGAGTGTTTTCATTGTCCTAAAAATTAAATGTGCTTTGTCTATTCATTCTTCTCTCTTCCTCAACCCCTGGCAGCCAGTGAATTTTTATTGTCTATATTGTTTTGCTTTTTTCAAAATGTCATATAGTTGGGAATCATACAGTAGGTAGTCCTCTCAGATGGGCTTCTTTCACTTAATAATGCGCATTTAATGTTCCTCTGTGTGTTTTCATGGCTTGATAGCTCCTTTTTTAGCCCTGAATTAACATTTCACTGTCTAGATGTATATTTACCCATTCAACTGAAGGGTATCTTGATTGTTTCCAAGTTTTACTAATTATGAATAAAGCTTCTATAAACATCTGTGCACAAGTTTTTTGTGTGTACGTAACTTTTTTTAAATATTTTATTTATTTATCTTTAGAGGGGAAGGGAAGGAGAGAGGAAGGAAACATCAATGTATGGTTGCTTCTCGTGCATCCCCTGCAGGGAACTGGCCCCTGCCGGAAACTGGCCTGCAACCCAAGCATGTGCCCTGACTGGGAATCGAACCGCGATCGTCTGGTTCGCAGGCCCGTGCTCAATCCACTGAGCTACACCAGCCAGGGCTTTACATAACTTTTTGATTCCTTTAAGTAAATAACAATGAGAATGCTGGGTCGCATGGAAAAAGTATGTTTAGTTCTATAGAAACCGCCAGACTGTCTTCCAAAGTGGCGGTTCCGATTTGCATTCCCACCAGCAGTGAACGAGAGCTCCTTGCTCCACGTCTGCGGCAGCATTCAGTCTGGTCAGTGCTCTGGATTTTGGCCATTCTAGTAGGTGTGTGGTGGTATCTCACTGCTATTGGTTTTTTTATTTCCCTGATAACATGTGATGGCAAGAATCTTTTTCATTTACTTATTTGATATCTGTATGTCTTCTTTTGTGAGATGCTTGCTCTTTGACCCATTCTCAAATCTGGTTGTTTTCTTATTGTTGGGTTTTCAGAGTTCTTTGTATATTTTGGATAATACTCCTTTATTGTATGTGTTTTCTGCAAATACTTCCACTCATTGTGTGGCTTGCCTTCTTATTCTCCTAACATTATCTTTTGTAGAGCAGGAGTTTTAAATTTCAATGAAATCCAGCTTATCAATTATTTCTTTCAAGGATCCTGGCTTTGGTGTTATATCTATAAAGCCATTGTCATACTCAAGACCATGTAGATTTTCTCCTATATCATTTCTCCTATATTTCTCCTAATGACTCTCTTCAACAGAGAGTCATTAGTCTAGGAGTTTTATAGTTTTGTGCTCTACATTTGTAACTGTAATCCACTCTGTAAAAGATATAAGTTCTGGTTTTACATTCTATTTTTTTCTTGCATGTGGATGTCTAGCTGTTCCAGGACCTCTTGTTGAAAAGACAGCCTTTGCTCCATGTCAAAGATTAGTTGACTACATTTATGTGTGTCTATTTCTGAGACTAAATGTGATTTTTATGAGATTTTAGAACAAAATAACTAGCAATGCAGCAGAGCACAATACATAAAGCATCTGAAAATTGGATGCTATTATCAATTTTATTATTAATTATATGATCCTAGATATAGGAATTCAGTATATATTTTGTTATGGAAATAAAATAGTAATTTTGATTATATGTCTAGGCCAACTCCAAGATCCTTCTGATGAGGAAGAGAGGGAGGAGGAGGTGAAGAAAGAGAAGGAAAAGGACAAAAAAAGCTTAAGACCTATTCCAAGTTCTTTTTTCTTCAAGCAACATATGGCAGCAGATATTTGAGTTAAGAGGAAGTGCAGCATAGTGGAGAGAACACAGGCTAGGAAACCAGAGACCTTAATTTTGTCCCATTCGCTTTATAACTCTCAGCAAGTAAATGAAATTCTCTAGTTCTCATCATTTTTAAAATAAAAATACTAAAAATGTACTTCTCAAAACTACTGTAAACATTGGAGATAATGCCTATAAAATCTGATAATTGTTAAAGCAAAATAATTCTTTGCTATTTATTATGGTAGAATCTCACCTGCCTATATAAAATGTAGAGGGGGATTGGGGAGCTGGGTGGAAAAGGTAAAGGAACTAAGAAGAAAAAGAAAGCACATAGACAGACAACCGTACAGTGATTGCGGGAGGGAAAGGGGGTAGGGGTGGTGGAAGGGGCAAAGCGGGACCGGTGGTTGCGATGAGAGACTCTGCTTCGGGTGGGAGGTGGGTGCAGCGTCCAGATGACGCGTTACAGAGTTGCGCACTCGACACCTGTGTGGTTTTACTGACCAGTGTCATCCCGATAGAGTCAATCAAAACATTTAAATGTATATAATATATGTATTTTGTAACACATTCTATACATGTACATGCATTTTAACTTCCAATATGAATAAAAAACGTGAAGGTGTAGGTGAATAAAACTGTATTTCAGTGGGATTTTGTTTAATTGTGGTTTCTTTTCAGTCACCACCGCTTTAACTTGTGGATGTATAAAAGAAAGGAAAAGGAGCCCTGGCTGGTGTAGCTCAGTAAATTGAGCGCGGGCCTGCAAACCAGAGGATCGTGGTTCGATTCCCAGTCAGGGCACATGCCTGGGTTGCAGGCCGGTTCCTTGCAGGCCAACTACCAGTAGGGGACGCACGAAAGGCAACCATACATTGATGTTTCTCTCCCTCTCTCCTTCCCCTCTAAAAAATAAATAAATAAATAAATAAATAAAATCTTAAAAAAAAAAAAAAGAAAGGAAAAGGAATTCCACGCAACCAAAATCAGTAAAACCCATAAATGTCTGTTCATCCATTAGTGGATTGCAATGAAAACTGACTTTTTTGGTTGATAATCAGTATGTGGTTGATCTGGAAGTAACTCAGGGTTCAGGATTTGAACCACATACTTTTTAGTGATTGCCTTCAGCCTTTTTTGTCTTGCTGAAAGATGACCGTTTAAAACAAATCTTTGTAAATTGAAACAAGAATTTCAGTGAAATGATAAAATATGACTGTGATGGACTCCAAAGATTTCTCCAGAACATACTAAAAAGGGTTTGAATTTAAGACTTAGGCAGTTTAAGTAGTTTCTGAGAGCTGACCTAACAAATGATCACAAACCGGTGGCTTAAAACAACAGAAATTTACTCTCTCGCGGTTCTGCAGGCCCGAGTCCCGGATCAAGACATCTGCACTGCAGTCAGAGGGCGAAGTGCTCCTCACCTGCAGGCGTTTCGTGGCTTCCGGTTGCCTCACTTTGGGGTCCGCCTCTTTCTTGACTTTCTCCTGCATGTACGTGTGTGTGTAATCGCTCTCTGCCTCTCTCTCATAAGAGCATGTGTGAGGGCATTTAGGGCCCAGGATGATATCATCCCTGATCCTTAATCACATCTGTATAGACTTTCTTTCCAAATACGGTAGCATTGACTCATTACCATATACAGTTCTATTCACAGGTGCTGGGGAGCAGGAAGTGAGTGTATTATTGGGAGCGGGGGACGTTTTTTCCAGACTACCTCCGTGATTGCCGTTAAGTAGTGGTGTTTAGAATTCTTTTTAAAAAATACTGTTGAGAGTAAAACAAAGTATATGAAAAGAGACAAGAGACAAGGTTCTCTTAAAGACCAGGGAGTCTTACTTCACTTTGG
Organism: Sturnira hondurensis; assembly: GCF_014824575.4. Lineage (NCBI taxonomy): Eukaryota > Metazoa > Chordata > Mammalia > Chiroptera > Phyllostomidae > Sturnira > Sturnira hondurensis. Next base: position 30,726,302 of record NW_028079044.1, on the reverse strand, counting down.
TTAGGCCTGAAGTCTTCATGTATGTGTTTCTTTTCACCACCCGTAGCTAGAGATTGCTTTCCTCTGTGCTCCTCAATTTCAACTTTAGTGTAACAATGTAATGACATCTTACAGGAAGTCACAAGGAAGCTTTTGAGCGTTCGTTCACACAGCCAACAGGCTTACAGGCGCCTTTAACCTATCAGCCTCCCTCTTTGGGATTATTTCAGTTTCCTTTAGCCTTTTCTTTTAGAGTGTCATATCAACATTTTAGGTCTAAAAGCTAACCAGTGATTAAGAGTCATGTTGTCAACCTAAAGTTAATTGTTTTAACACTTATATTAAAGCCCAGGTTGAAAAGTCAAAATAAGTAAAAAGTAATGGAAATGGCAAACAGATCTAAAAGCTGGTACTTTGAAATGTACAATAAAGTAGATAAAACATGCAGTCGGATAAGAAAATATGACAGAGAGAAAGCAAAACTTTCACTACTCAGAGTGAGAAACATGTAATCACAGGTACAGAAGTAATTTTAGAATTGCGAGGGATTATTTTTGCAATTTTCTGCAACTTTCAAAGAATACACGGCAAAAAATTGAAGGACCTAGAAAAATGACTTCCAACTAAAACATTACATAAAGTTGACCCAAGAAGGGGCAGAGCATCTAAATGGATCAATCACCATTAAAAAGCTTGCAAAAGTCATTGAAAAGTCACCATATTGAGAAGCTATAAACCAGATTTTGAAGCTGAGTTTGACCTCACTTTTTAAATTTAATCTGTGTTGTATTTTTCCATTACACCTAGTCCCCTTACACCACCCTCTTTCCCAGCAACCACCACACTGTTGTCCTTGTCCAGGAGTCTCTTTTCCTTTTTGCTCAATCCCTCCACCCACTAACTTCCTAGCTGTCATCCTGCTCTCCATCCATGAGTCTGTCCCCATTTTCCTTTTTAAAGAGATGACTTCTTCTAGCTTTAAAACTATTTTAGGTAAGAGAATACCCTTTTCATAAAGCATGAACCTAATACAAATATATTAAATTTAGTATGGAAAAAGAAAATAGGGATCAAATTCATTCACAGGTACATATTATAAAACTCCATTGTTCACAAATTAAATTCATCAATGAGTTGAGATTAATTCAATATGACCACATAGGGTTTATTCCAAGAACACAAATTTAAGTCAACATTAAGAAATATATAATCATTATTAACACAATTAAGTATATCTACAAATTATGGAGAGAGATATCGTGCTAAAATAAGTTGATAGTAAAAAGGTCTTAATAAAATTTAGAAGATATTGCACATGAAAACCCTGACTATGATAAGGAAACAATATCACCAATGATTAATTTTGGTTGATTAGTATATTTATAATTATTATGCTTTTCTCAATACCTTTGAGTGAATTTTAATGTATATAACATATATGTATTTATATATTTAAAAGAATATAAGCAAATATTTAAACATAACAAAAACTATTTGCTATAACCAAAAGCTAATATTATACCACATAGTGAATGATAAAGCCATTTCCATTAAAATCAGGAACAAGACAGGAATACCCAAAACTACCCTTATGTTTTAATATATTGAGTCTAGAAAATGCAATAAGATTTTCAGAAAGATTTCATTATTGGAAAAGGAGAAACAATTTTTTTATTTGCCAATGATATACTTATAAATGCAGGAAATCTGGGGAACTTAAGTATTAACACATTAAAAATTCACTGTAAACTTTACAGTGTGGTATCAGTACCAGAATAAATAAAAATATTAGTGGAAAGATAGGATCCTAAAATATATTCTTAAATATATGTGGAAATACAGTGGATAGCAAAATTAGCATTTCAATTTTGTAGGAAACATGATGGTTTGTTTAATAAGGTGGTAGTGACATTGGCATTTAATCTGGAAGAAAATAAAGACCTTGTCTCATATCATACATAAAAATATATTCTAATGGATTAGAGAATTTACGCCTACAGCACAAAATAACAGAAGGTTGAAGAAATTTAGTAGATTGTATATGTCAAATTTTGGATATCTTTTTCTTTATTAAGTGTAAAACTAAGAAAAATGAAGCATATGGCACATAAAATGAAACATACAAAATCATAAGAAAGTAAAAGATAATCGTTATCTTTGGAAAAATAGTTGTGATGCATATATTACACTTGAAAGCTTAGAACCCAATTATACAATATATTTTTATGAATTTTTTGAAACAAAACCAATAAAAAATGATGGACTCACATGAATAAGTATAAAGGACACATGGACAATAACTAAGGTGGGGGGTGGAAATGGGAGGGAGGTGGGGAGCACTGGGGGGGCAGGGCTGGGAACATAAGACAGAAAACTGTACTTGAACAAGAATTAAATAAAAATAAAAATAAAAAAAATAATAAAAATGGGCAAAATACGTATAAATTCAATTTCTTGAAGGGGAAGTACAGATTACCAAAACATGGTAAAACATGCTCAATCTCAGGAATAGTCAGAAAAAGCAAATCAGAGGTGACAGGCAGGAGAGACATCCAGCCGTGCCCGTCTGCAATGTCTGGCAGGTCCTTTCTTCCAGAGGGGCTGCCCGGCTGTGGCCCGAGGACTCCCAGCGTGTGCTTGTTGCCTCTGGCAATGTTTACTCTTATTCTATCTGTTGTGTCTTATCCGGTCTAGAGTATTGTACAAGTTCATATTTTTCCAGTATTTCCTAGCACCTGTCTGTGTAAGCTGCCTGTCTAGGGTAGGAATCAGATACATAGACAGATTTTAGAATAGGATAGGGTAAGCACAGAAATGGAGGCCCTGATGAGAGAGACCCGAACCTTGTTTACAGACGTCAGAATGGGAGAGGCTGTTGGCAAAGATCCTGCTTTCTAAATTCACAGGTTTGAAAAACTGGATTCAGAGCTGTAGCTTTGCAGCAGCGGTAGCCAGTCTGACATGACGTCATCACGTCCATCGCTGTCTGGGTCACTGGCGTCTTCCCTCCTTTCTGATCATCTGATTAGTCTAGTTAGAGGTTTATCATGTTCATTGATCTGCTCAAAGAACTAGCTTTAGATTTTACTGATTTTCTCTATTGATTTTTCCCTCTTTCCTAGATTTTCAGTTTGACCTTTATAATCTTATTTTTCGGCTTCCTTTGTGTTTAATTTGCTCTTCTATTTTTCTAAGGTGGAAACTGAGATCATCAATTTGATTGACTTGATTTCATTCTTTTCATAAAAGCATTTAGTTCTATATGTTTTCCCCTTTGTACTGCTTTATTAGTACCCCTTAAATTTTGATAGGCAGTGTTTTCATTTCCATCCAGTGTAAAATTTTTGCAATTTCCATCTGGATTATTTTTTATTTATGAGTTATTTTGAAGGACATTATTTAGTTTCCAAATATTTAGGGATTTTTTAAAAGAATCTTTGTTATTGATTTAATTTTATTGTGGTCTGAGAACATACTGTAAATTCATCTGAATTTTTTGAGACTTTTTAATGGCTCACAATATGGTCCATTTTGGCAACTGTTCCATGTGCACTTGTCCTTACAATGTGCATTCTGCTGTTGTCGGGTAGAATACTCTATAAATGTCAACTAAGTAGATGAATTTGTCCAAATCTGAGTATTCTTACTGTACCACTAGCCTTCATTTTCTCACTTTATAAATTTAGTTTCTATCAATGCTTATAATGTTCCAAATATTGACATCTGCTTTTTAAGTTACTAAGTCACTAAGGACAGTGGCATAGTCACTATATGAAAACTTTTGTATTTAAAATAATCACTCATTCTGGATGTTAAGAAGAATATATTTAGTGAGAAATAAATAGTTCAGGGATTATGAATTTTTTCTAAATATTTCTCAGCATGATGAATTTAATGAAATGTTAGGCATAAAACTTTTTAGTTTATATATATAACAATGTTTAAATTTTTTTTAAATTTATTGACTTGAGACAGAAAGAGAGAGAAATGTTGATTTGTTGTCCCACTTATTCATGCACTCATTGGTTGCTTGTTCTATGTGCCCTGACCAGAGATTGAACCTACAACCTTGGTGTAATCTTTAACTAACTGAGCAATCTGGCCAGGGCCTATAATCATTCTTATCATTACAAGTGTCTAAACATCTATATCATTTTCTAATCTTTCTGTCAATTTGTATTATTTCCTAGAACTTTTATGTGTAAAATGAAAGATGGGCTCTTTTGCCATAAATACAGCAAATTAGTCTCTCATTTCTTCTGCTCTATGTCCACACAAGTGATACAAATTCTTCATTCCCAAATCTTTCAATCATTCGACATACAGTAATTAAATACCTACTACATGTTCTTATGGGTTGAATTACATCCCTCCAGTACTTCAGAATATGGCCTTATTTGGGGATAAAGTCTTTTTTAAGGTGAAACGAGGTAATTATGGGTGGGCTCTAATCCAAAATCACTGGTTTGCATATAAACAGGTGACATCTGGAAAGAACCATACTATGTGAACATGAAGATGACCATCTACAAGCCGAGTAGAAAGGTGTGGGATAGATCCTTCCCTCACAGCCCTCAGAATGAGCAAAACCTGCTAACAAATTGACTTTGAACTTCCAAGCTCCAGAACTCTGGAGCAGTAAGTTTTTGTGGGTGAAGCCACCTAGCTTGCAGTACTATGTTACAGCTGACCCAGAACTCTGAAACATGTGTAGATCTTAGGGCAGAAAATCTAGAGGTAAAAGGTACCAACAAATCCAAAGTCTAGTAGAGAGACAGTCCTGTAAACTTTTAATCAATACACAGCCAATCAAAATCATGTCACAGAGCGACAGGCAGTCCAGATCTGATAAGGGCATGGGGCATCTTGTTTTTGAGGTATCTGAGTTCATCTTAAGGGTGACTTAGAAAATGAATGGACTGAGATGGGTTGGAAAGGAAAAGGAGTAACATCTACGGACAGTAAATAATAGCTAGACTGTTCAATCACATGATGAGCCAGGAGCTGGGAGTAAGTATTTGATGTGGCTGGAATCTACCTTGCTCAGGGCGCTGGTGAGGGATGAGACTAAGGAAACAGGGGTAATATTATGAAGAAGGCAAATAAACCTTGTATAAGGGGCTTACGATCTAGAGGCAGAAACAAAATTTAAGTATGTGAAGAGCACCAGAAAAGATCAATCTGTGTGAAAATATAGATGAATATTAACTCCATAAAATCATAGTAGTAATAACTTGTGGGTCTAAATAAATGTAGAATTAAGGTACTTAACAACAATATGGCAAAAAGGTGAGAAGGGTAACTGAATAAAAACATTCTGAGGTTCTGGATGGAAAATGGTAAAAGTATTCAACTAGAGTCAGGGTTATATGTGATAATATCTAGGGTAACGACAGAAAGGTAATAAAAGAATGTATAGTCAACAATCTAACCTAGCTAACATGAAATAATATAACACAAAACTTGAATCATCAAAAAGAAGGCAAAAACAAAAAGTAAAAGGAACAAAAATCAACCAAACAGAAAGCAAATACTCAAATGGTAGAATTAAATTCAAATGTGCCAATGAGTAGTTTAAAGCAACTGATTAAATATTAAATTAGTTTTTCAGATTAATTTTTCTGGGTCAGAGTTGATTTTTCCTCATAGATTTTACTGTGTACATGATTAAATCTTGCAATTTAAATGTATTTTATATAACTTGATATACCCAGAATTACTTAATAAATGTTAACTAATAAAGGGGGAGAAATCTAAAAATGCTTCTGGCCTTTAGGGAACCTTAGTTTCAAGAAAGCCAAGTATTTTGTATGGTTCAAGTTTATGCCCTCCAAGTTAGGTTTGCTAATAGAAAGAAAGCCTTCTATTGCTTCATGGAGAAATCAGAGATTCGTGTAGAGATGATAGAGTTACAGGAAAGGTTCATTTTATCTTTCGTATGGAGTCACCATCAGGTACTGAAGAAGACAGTCAAAAGTGGCCAAATACTTCCAAACACAGAGGCTGCCATTTGGGGTAACTGAGCCCAGAGGAATTCCATGCTTGGGTGTCAGTTTAATTTTGCTCACAAAGCAAATCTGGCCTTAACTTCTTTTTTTTTCTTTCCTTGCTATTTATTCTTCCTGTGCCTCCTGCCTATTTTTCTTAATTCTGCATGCAAATATTTTTAACTAAACTCTAGTGTCTAATGTTCCATGGTTTTAATTTTGTGTTCTGTATTTTAAACAGATGCTTAAAATAACTAGATGTCTAGTTATTTAATTTCATGTGCTGTATTTTAAACATAATCATCAAATGACTAGATTTCGTAGTTATTTTAAGATAGAGCATTGAAGAGATGAGGGGAATTAAAATAATTCTGATATTAAATGTGTATTTCAGTTGCTTTGACTCTCTCAGGTGGCTCAGCGAGGGTTATGCATTCTTGTTGATAGCTAGCTCTCCGGCATCCTCCTCACAGATCAATATTCATAGCTAGTTCTCGGGTGGTCACACTCACAGATCCATAAGCAGTGCTCTCAGGCATACTAACCTCTTGGCATAATCAGCTTCTCGTTCAAACATGCCATCTGTGCTCTACCAGGGATGTCTTTCCCTCACAAATCTAGCAAGAGTGACAAAGTTCATTTAAATACCCAGGCCTTAGAATCATCAAGGAATCTGGGTTCTCTTTTATAAATACAGCCTCCTCTACTCCAAAATCTCCTACTGCCTGTTATGGTAAATCAAGTTTCCCATTTACTTTCCACGAGGAAAAAAGAACGCCCCATGGCATTTCTCTCAGATCTCGGCTCATTCTATACTGTTTTGCATGTTCCCCCAAACAGCCTCCTTCATCATCATCGTGCTTTTTCACTGGAATCCACCAACACGGAGGCTGAAGGAAATTGGATAGAAATCTCTACGGGAGCTGTTGGACCTCCAGGTTTCTGCTCAACACATGAGATGTTGGTTCTCCGCCCAGAGATTAAGTATGATCTGCTCAGAGGCAATGTGCGGGGAAGCACTACAGCCGCCTATGAACACAGGCTAACTCATCAGAGGTTTATTTCCTCCCTTAGTATCTGAACACAGCAAAACAAGAAGATAAGCTCTAAAAACAGGGCAGCACCCTCACTAGGTCTAAGCATATTTCAGGATAGGATAAAATGCTGCTTATAAAACATGCTTCAATCAGTCTTGTGGTTGTGAAATATAGACTCCAGTGGATTTTCATNGCAGTGTGCGGGGAAGCACTACAGCCGCCTATGAACACAGGCTAACTTAACTCATCAGAGGTTTATTTCCTCCCTTAGTATCTGAACACAACAAAACAAGAAGATAAGCTCTAAAAACAGGGCAGCACCCTCACTAGGTCTAAGCATATTTCAGGATAGGATAAAATGCTGCTTATAAAACATGCTTCAATCAGTCTTGTGGTTGTGAAATACAGACTCCCATGGATTTTCGTTTTGTTTGTTTTCTATATTTAACAAGGAATAAACTACTAAAATGCTACTGAAAAGAAGGTTTTTCTTTTTTCCTGGCTGGCTTTAAATCTCCCAGTATTCCAAGGGCAAATGTGAAAAATGATACCCATGGAAGGAATGTGAGATCAGTGTCCCCGACAGCCCCAGAGAAGCGGGAAAGTTAAGTCAAGGGGGAGACGAGATTCTCTTTGGGGTTCTGGCAGCGACATAAACAGTATGGTTTTGGTTTTGTAAATCCGGCACCATTTGGACAGCAGCGAAGTCTCCATGTCTCCACTGTAGGCAAGCTAACTGACATTTCCTAGGGCAATCAAATGCTTGTCACTCCAATGGTGTCAGGTTTACACTCAGTTTCAAAAGTTGCCTATGAAGAGTCTACAAAGAAATTCATCTGTATTTTCCCCTGGATTGTTTCAACGTCCAATAGACCAAAAAAATGGACTAAGTAACTTGGTTCGTTTCTGTCACTTTGAGTTAATATTTGGTCAGAAAATTAGTTACTGATCTCTTCTAAAATATTGAATAAATACCCATTAAATATCAGGTGCTGCATTAGGTATTGATGTTGAAGAGGAAAAGCATGTATGGAAATATACAGAATTTTATATATCAGATATATTTCTAAAATGGCATGTGAATCAAATTCTAGAAATAAAATTATTTAAAATATGAAGACAGATATATTCTGTCTTTCTCTCAAAAAATGTTGCATATATTGCATAGCAATATATACATATTGCACATATATATATATATATTCCAGGGGTGTCCAACCTATGACCCAGGATGGCTATAAATGTAGCCCAATATAGAATTATAACTTTTCTTAAAACCTTTTCATTTTTTTGCTCATCAGCTTTTGTTAGTGTTTATGTATTTAACATGTGGCCCAAGACAAGTCTTCTTCCAGTGTGGCCCAGAGATGCCAAAAGGTTGGACACCCCTGGTACAGAGTACCAAAGATGGGTAACTTGTCCTTTATACCTAACTCCAAATATTCAATACATGTGATATGTATTTATAGCCTCCCCAGGTAGACTAAAACCTGGACTATGAGTTTGCTAAGAACACTTAGAAGAATGCAGTAAGCATTGTAGATGCTCATAGAGTCATTACTTGGTTGATGTTAACACAGTGATCCTATGCAAGCAGTTCAGTGTAGAGGGGTCAGGTAAGTCATCCTAGGCAGCAAGTCCTCTGCTAGATTACTGAATGAATGAATAAATAAATACATAAATAAATAAATAAACATATATATATAATTTGAAAACAATATCATTACTGTATCCCACTGAGATTCAGGCTATCTTCATGCGCTGAGTTCAAAATGATCACTCCCAGGAGAGTCACAATGTGTAGATGTTAGTTTCCATCCCCAGAATCTTAAATTCTAAAGTTTATTTGTTGCCCTGTTTACAACTATAGAGCTGTGTTCAGTTATTGAGGGATGGTTGACCAACTTTCTGTCATATATTTGGATTACAGAAGACAAAATAAAGAGGTGCTCTTCATGAAGAATTGATATTTCACAAAAGAAGGATTTTTTCAAGTGAGTTACTACCCAGTGAGGAACAATGGTATCACCGAGGCCTGGGATACGCCGTTATCACCAGATTCACTACGTTGTACAGCAAACACTTGTATATATGTATTTCCACAAGGACATGCATTGCTAGGAGGTAGGTGGGGGTCTATGCCTTGTTCAGTTTGTGTTCTCAGTTCGTAGCACAGTTCCATGTTTGGGGATAAATAAGGGAGTCCCTAGTGTAGCTTAGAAGCTTTCTCTTCACTTGTGATTCTGTCCCCAGCCATAGAAGAGGGTCATGGTAGTAACCAAGGGCAGCCTCCAATTCCTTCCTCAATGTTTTCTTATAACACAATCTTATTATATTTCTTGACTTGTTGGATCACTCCTGTTGTATAAAAAGTGAGACTATTTCTTCCCTGGCTGGTGTAGCTTAGTGGATTGAGCGCGGGCCTGCTAACCAGACGATCGCGGTTTGATTCCCAGTCAGGGCACATGCCTGGGTTGCAGGCCAGTTCCTGGCAGGGGACACACCAGAGGCAACCACACATTGATAGTTCTCTCCCTCTCTCCTTCCCTTCCCCTGTAAAGATAAATAAATAAAACCTTTTTTAAAAAGTGAGACTATTTCTTATCTTATTTCATTTTAAAGCCCAGTGCAGTACTTGTACATAGTGGGCATTTAATACATATTTACAAATGAATGAATGAATGAATGAATGAGTGAATGAATGAGGAAAACAATTTTTGTCCAGCTGTAAGGTCCTGTGAGGTTCTCTTTTCATGTGTGTTCACAGATAATATATGTTCATCTTTAGAATCTTAATGTTTACCTAAGAAAACTCACCAGCTATTTTTAGGGATCAGTTTGTCCAATGCAAAACCTTTGTTTGCCCCATGCATCAAATGTATTGTTGAAGCTATGCAAAGGAATAAATTCCCAAACCTGTTAATTAAGTTGGATTTTTTTTGAAGATACACAGAGCAGACAGTGTTATTGAAAATTTACTTTTAGTGCTCTCATCCAATATAAAATTTAAAAAATAACAAAATTTCAAAGGAAGAAGAAAATTTTTGTGTTACTTGGTGAAAAATAGGTATGCCTCTATTTTGTCTCATATAAATACCCTGACATATTTAAAGAGTCAGAAAATGAACTACAGTTTGCCCCAGTAGCAAGATACTCTTTTACATCATTTTTTATTTTGTCTGAAATGAACCTATGAAGGTTACCTTAAGAAGTGGCAGCTCTGGCTGCAGAATTATTATTCTCTGTATATTTACTATTTACTCAGTATTAGGCAAGTCCCTTATGCTTTCAGATTCTCAATTACCTCACTGCAGAAAAGGGTGTGGAGGATTAATGAAGATGAGAGATGAGAAGTGGCCATGTCTAGTGAAATGTCTGGTACATATTTGATGCTCAATAACTGACTGGTGTTTCCCCCATCATCATCCTCATAATAAACATCTTAGGTCACTTTTATGAAAATTAACTTAAGTTTTGAAACATTTTGGATTCAGGGAACAAACTAGTACAAATAATTCATATTGTTAATAATAAATGAAAATACTGTGGTCTTCCCAAGTCATTCTGTTCTTCTTTAGTAGAGGCAATTAATTGATCTATTAGTAGAGGCAATTAATTGATCTATCAAGTCTTCGGCTTATTTTAACTGAGTCGGAGGAAGACATGCATAGTTCCATATGTGCTAAGTTTCAGTGGGCTCCTTGGAACTTGCATCCTACAGTACTTCTGTATTATAAAAAGTGGGATGCACTGATTATGTGATTGTGCAGAATATGATGGAAGGCTGCACACAGGATTAAATAGCAAAAAATATAGCCAAGTAGCAGACATACTTAAAAAAACTCATACCTGTTAATAATAAAAAATTTTAATTTTCATCAAGCAATAGTATATTAAAATGGTGAATGTTTTGACATTTGTTTCAAACCAATGTGTTAATATATTTTTTATGACATTGAAAATTAGTATAGTCTTTGGAGAAGCAATTTGGCTATAGATCAAAAGTCAAACAATGTGTCTCCTATTGACCAAGCAAATGAAATGTGTGTGACGTATTTTTAAAAGCAAAAGATAGGTGGAGATGTATTTCACTTTCAATACATAACATGTTCTATGTATTGAAAGTGAAAAACTAGTCACAGCAGCCCACACTTAGGTAGTACTTCTTCTGCTTGGTACATTTTGGGTGTTTCTCATTCTTACTTAATCCTCACCCACCCTCATCTTACAGATACGGAAGCCAAGGTGTAAAGGGCTCACTTGGGTCACTTGCCACAGTGCAGCAGGCATCTGACTGCAGGTTTGGGGCTCTGCCATTATCTAGCCACACAAGGAAAGGAAACAACCTATGACTTTGCACTAGGGAAATGGTGATGCAAATATTTATTTTAAACGGACATAATGTTATACAACCATTAAAATGAACTTGTGGAGAATAGGAAACAATGTGAACTTTTAGAAAGTTATGCTAAATCACAAAATAATACAGCTTGGTCCCCCATTGTGATTACAACTGTGAAAGATGATTCTCATAGGGACTGTATATGAATGAGCGTGCAGGACTAGCCTCAGGCACAAAGGGACTGAGAGAGGATGGAGGTAATGAAAAGGGCCAGCCAGAGGAGCTAGCCTGATATCAGCACATCCTACCCGTGAGAGCACCGCCACAGTTCACAGTCACTCCCAGGGACTGGCACCAATGTACCCACCCATCTGATGCTGCAAAGACCTCCTGCTTGAAGGGCATTCACCCTGAAAGGTGGAGAAGAGTGCCAGACTTCAGAAGTATGAAGTGGAGATAGAGGAAGGGCCAGAGACAGAAGGAAAATTTTTCCTGCAATCTCAACAAGATAAAAGTGAAGGGAGGTTGAAACTTGATCCTGACCCCTAGTTAGACAGAATTTATAATAAGGACAGACTCTAGTGCTCACTGGCTCAGATGGTGAGCAGGGCGTCTTCTGGTGTCAAAGACTGGGAGGCACTGAGAAAACGAGGTATCCACGAGATTCCAGCAGAGGTGAATTATTGTCAATAGAAATGAGAGGTCAGACCAGAGAGGAAGCTGGGTCTCCCTTTGATTGAAAGGATTTCTAGAAGTTGTGAGTTTTCAAAATCACAGAACACCAAAAGCTACAGGATCCTTGAGTACAGAGCAGTAGAGGATCCTCTAAATCCTACTGTCTAGGGCCAGAATTGCCCTGCAGCCTCTGCCCCTGTGGGACTCAGGGGGTGTCAGGGAAGACCTGAGCCAGGGGCACCAACAGCTGAGATGGCACAAGACCCTCACCGAGCTGGCAATTTAAAAAAATAGGGAAAGCAAAGCATTCAATCAAACACTAATGAACTTATGGACTTTTTATCTTATAAATCTCCTTTAATGTGGAAATATTTTTTTACAATTGTAAAGTTTGGTAATCTGTGGAGGCTGTACTTTAACAAGCCTGTTCTTTGAGCTGTCTGTTTACATTCTTGTAAATGGATGATTCAGGTGGGAATTTCCTTTCTTTCTCTTTCTCGCAGGTAGGAACAATGCCAATGACCCACCACCGAATTCATTTATTCATATCAAGTATTTCTCTCAGTGTTTATCGTAATATAGGATATTGAATCCCCTTTTCACTTCAGCACTGTTGACAAGCTCACATGCAAAGATGGAAGTAGCATGCATGTTCTTTCATTGAAATACAGTTTTTTGAAATACCATCTGCTTCAGAGCCAACAAATGTTGAGAAGTAGCGAATAATTTTGCCTTTTAAACATATTTCATGGAACTATTAATTAGCCTCCATTGGACCTGCTGTGCGGGGGATTGCAAGGACAGAGAAATCATGTGACATCAGCCAGACAGATGCAGCCCTGAGAGCGGTAACATCCAGCAACAATACAAATCAATTGAAATAGGGAAGTTTATTTACAGATATTTGTGTATCTTTCATCTGCTTTCCTTTTTCCTTCCTATACAAACTCAGTGAGTACTTTATTATAGGAAGTTAATTGGAAGATTTAAAAAGTAAGCAGATTTTATTACAATCATTAAAAAGTAAGATATGAACAAAAGTGACAAAAATATTACATCAAGTTCTATTTTGATTCATTTGATATAAAAAAAACTACCTGATTTCTGGGCTTTTGGATTTTCTATGGAGTCAAATTTTGTGTGGTATCTATACGTATTGTATGCACAGTTATTATCTATAAGGCCTTGGCCGCCATTCATTGATTCAAGTTCTAACATTAAACAAATCATCATATGAAGTTCTTGTCACTGGATCATTTTGGAAATTAAGAGAATTGAGCGCTTCTGAAAAGGGTACATCCCATGCCTGCCTTTCTAGACTGATAGTCATCAATCTGAACCAAGTGACCAAATTTTATTTCTATTAAACCGCCCATACTATCTAACAACTTATATTTTATTTTTCTAAGTAGCAAAATTTAAGTCTTCATTGTATTGCACAGCAAATAGAAGCTGGTCTAGGGGATTTGCCAAAGGAGATCAAGTAATCCTACAGGTGAGCTTTTCAAACAGTGTCAAATGGCCATCATAAACAAAGCAACAAACAACAAGTGTTGGAGAGGCTGTGGGGAAAACGGGACCCTAGTTCACTGTTGGTGGGATTGCAGACTGGTACAACCACTATGGAAAACAGTATGGAATTTTCTAAAAAAACTAAAAATGAACATGCCTTTTGGCACAGCAATTCCACTGTTAGGAGTATATCCTAAGAACCCTGAAAAACACCAATGTTCATTGCAGCACAATTTACAATAGCCAAGAGTTGGAAGCAACCTAGGTGCCCATCAGTAAATGAATGGATCAAAAAACTATGGTACATTTACACAATGGAATTTTATGCTGCAGAAAGAAAGAAGGAGCTCCTACCCTTTGCAACATCATGGATGGAACTGGAAAGCATTATGCTGAGTGAAATAAGCCAGGTGGTGAAAGACAAATACCATATGATCTCACTGTTAACAGGAACCTAAACAACAAAACAAACAAACAAGCAAAATATGACCAAAGACACTGAAATACAGAACAGGCTGACAGGGACCAGAGGGGAGAGAGGAGAGAATCACAGGGGAAAAGGGGAAGGATTCACAGGAACAAGTATAAAGGACACATGGACAATAATTAAGGTGGGGGGGAATGAGAGGGAGGTGGGGAGCACTGGGGGGGGCAGGGTTGGGAATATAAGACAGAAAACAAAATATAAGACAGAACAATAATTAAATAAATTTTAAAAAATTACAGTCAAATGCATGCATTTGCATTTCCTGTGACTCAGCCCAGCTTCCCACCCTCTGTTGAAAAGAGTCATGGACCATTTGGGAATAGTTTGCAGTATGCACCTTTTATGCTTTGAGGCCACCAGACATAGTTATATTTAGTCAACAAAATGCAAACGTTTGCCCAGAGAACCAGCCACAGCACCCCCTTTACCAAAATAAGATACCCATCTCCACCAACAAGGCAGCTAACTTTTACTGAATGGTCACTGCAGTCAGGCACTTTTCAGAGCTTGTTTTATCTACTAACTCAGTTAAACCTCTAAATAACCCTAGCAAGAAAATATTATTATTACTTCCATTTGTCAAATGAGTAAACTAGGCACAGAAGATTGAATAACATGCTCAAGCTCTCACAGAGAAATTGGGATTCTAAACCAGGTGATTTGGCACCAGATTCCCTACCCACGAGTCTCAGTTTCTCATTGACCCTTCCTGCCCTGTCCATCATCTCCTTGCTCTTTACATATAATCTGTGCTCCAGTCAATCTGGACTACTTTGTAGTTCTTCAAACACATTCCTATTCTTTCACTTCTAAATTATAGGCCCTTCCCCTGCACTGCCATTGACCCCTGCACATGCCATGCTCTGCTTTCTCCCAGGGATTATGCCCCTTAAACCACAGTGTTAGGTAAAGCTTTAGAGAACCTTTGTAGTTGAGGGGCTGTGTTTGGAAGACTCCCAGAAGGGAGAGCTATTTTTTCTTTACCTTAGTGTTAGTCTGCACAGTTATCAGTGGTGGGTTGAGAGGAAAGATCCTAGAGTGAAAAATTACAGGAAAGATGGTTAGGACCAGAGGTTCCCCGCTGTGCTAAGCATTCACCCTCAGTTGTTGGGGTGACAGGGTGTTATGGAAGGGCCTAAGGTAGGTAGGAGAACCCTAGTGAAATTTCGAGCATGATCTGTTTATCAACATGTATAACATTATTTGAGTATTTAAACTTTTACTTAGGGCCCTACCAGTGTGTCTGGGCTGCAGATTCTTACTCAGTAGCATCTGGTGTTAGTGGTCTAAATGGGACTTTAAAAACTCCCAACTGTCTTCTTACTCCTCCCCTTCCCTTCTTTTATGACAGCTGACATATTGTTTTGTTTAGTAACAATTCATTTATATTCACGCCTCAAAGAAGTGGAACATTCCTCCCTGTCTAGCTTTACTGAGAAGAATACATTAAACTCCTTGATTGCTTCACCTTGGAGCCAATACTTACAGAAATGAAGTCCACAGTACATTTGAAAATCTGTGCACCCTGGTCTTATTCTCATTGCTTTCAGAATTAAAGTTTACTTTCTGTAGTGGAAATATACTGCTTCAATCTTCTGTTGGTAGATGACATATTTAATGTCATCTGTCAAGGGCTGGAAAGTTAAGAACATAGGTCCAACTTTTAGAGAATGAATAGCTCGGTGTATGGGCTCCCGCTCTCTTCCACTTGTGCTCAAAGTCAATTGCACTTAACCTACTTAATGACTTGCCACTTAAGGCACCTGGGTACCCTTGCATCACCCGCATTGCTTTCTTTAATTCATAATATCCTGTGGCATTAAGCTATATTTGTGTAGCTCTGATCTCAAATAATCAATCATAACTATAGCCTCATCATCCTATAGCCTCCGAATATCACTGTAAAACATCTCAAACCAATTGTCAAGACAAGTTTTGTTAATTATTTCTCCTCTCATTCATAGCCGAACTCATTCCAATCTGTGTGTTTCCTCCAGTTGTCTTGTCAGTGACCTCAGTGCTGCCTAGTTCAATGGCCATTCTGCACTCCTTGTATTACTCAACCTTTCATCAGCCTTCAAAGTAATTTCTTTTGAAATACCCTCTTCACGGGGCTTACAGGGCATTCTCCGGGTTTTGTTCTGACTTCACTGGCTGCTCCTTCAATGTCTCCTTGGCTGACATTTCTTCTCTTCTGACCTTTAAATGTTGACGTGCCTCAGGCAGGCTTTTTCACTTGTTATTCTTATTTTCTCACCCATACACTTTCTCCTTGCCTGATTATAAAAGATACATTAGACAGAACTATGTGGAACTGATGTCACTGAAAGTGAAAAACAGGTAAAAAATCAGCAATTTCTTGATCAACCTAATTTCTATCCTACACCTCTTCTCTGAGCTCCATGTCCAGCTGTCTACCTGACATCTCCACTGGATGACTAACAGGCATTTCAAACATAAAACATATCTCAAATGGAACTTTTGTGTCTATCCATCTTGCTCAATTCCAAGTTTTCCTCATTTTATTAAATGCTACTACCTGAGAGTCATCTTCGATTTATGCATTTTCCTCATCTGTAAAATGCAATTCATCACCAAGTTCTTTCCCTTCTTCCATTACTTATATGTTAGATTTTTTAGGTCCACTCTAAGCTAATCTTTTCAAGTGATTTTACATCTTGAGTCAGCACAGTAATAACTGTTTTTTTCTGCTTCAACTCGACTCATGTCCCGTCTACCCACCTCCACTCAACAACAGAGTGGCCAATTTAATATATATTATATATCAGACTATCTTACTAAATGATCAAACAAGCTAACAAAAACCATCAGCAATAAAAATACCACTTGAAAGACTTCCTAATGCATTTAGACCAATTGAAATCCTTCTCTTGGTGTAATGAGGGGATGTTGGAGAATTTTAGCAGCCACATTGGGTCCACTGCCTGCTTTTGCAAATAGTCATACTCATTCACTTATGTATTATCTAAATTCGCTTTTCCACTAAATGGCAAATTGAATCATTGCAACAGAAGTAATTTCACCTGAAAAGCATGTATCACTTACTATCTGAGCCTTTAAAAAATACTTTCTTGTCCTAGTTTATATGGTCCAGCACAGTCTCATCCCTGCCTTGCTCTAAACTCATCTCTAGCCCCTCTGCCCTTCGTACTCACACCTCTTCCCCAACAGGCCTAATCCCTATTCCAGGACGAGGACTAATGCTTCACTGCCATAAAAATTGTCTGTTATTTATTCTTCCCTCCACAGGAAACACTCTTTCCTTGGACTTTTGATTGGCTGGTACTTTCGCATTATCTAGCTCTCACATCCTTGGACAGAGGTACTCTTTGAAATTTTGGGTAAAGTTGCCCCTAATTGCTCTCTATCTCATCTAAAAACCTCTTTTTATTTCCTTCATAACACTTGTCACAGTCAGTGATTACCATACAGACACTAACTAAAGATAGCTAGTATAGTATAATAATAGCAGACAAAGTAGGAGATAAGACAAGAAATATTACTAGATAGAAAGAGGGCATTCATTGTCTACACAGAAGATAGTTCATGGCTATATATACCAAAGCAGGCTTTAGAGCCAGAAAGACTAATCAAGAAACTTAGAGAGGGGTATTTAATTATGATAAGAGTTACATTCAATAAAAAGCTGAAATAGTCTTAAATTTGCACGAATCTAATAACATAGCCTTCAAATGTATAAAGCAAATACTGACAGATTACAAGGAGAAAAAGAAATATCCAGAAAAACACGACTGGAGATTTTAACACCATTCTTTTTTTTTTTAAGATTTTATTTATTCATTTTTAGAGAGAAGGAAGGAAGGGAGAAAGAGAGGGAGAGAAAGATCAATGTGTGGGTGCCTCTCACGTGGCCCCACTGGGGACCTGGCTGGCAACCCAGGCGTGTTAACACCGTTCTTCCAGAAGCTCCTACACACAAGCAGAGAAGATGGTGGCAGTAAACCCTGTACCTTCCTACTGAATTGCTTACATTTCTTGTCCATGTTTGTACACTTCCCAACCCACGTTTATAGCACCAAAGAGCTACCATCATTGAGAAAACATTCTCTATTCATCTGTTTACTTAATAGCCTTCTATACTGGATAGACTGAAGGCGAATATTACTAAGCTTATATGCAGGTAGAGAAATTCAAACTCAGAGAATTAAATAATGTATAGTTTGTCATGTAGAGAGTAATTAGGCTTTGTGGATAAAGCTATCAAATCTTAGTCTTTCTGACCTGTACCTTTTTCTCCTAGATTCCACTGTAATGAGTGAGTCAGTAATTTATTGTTTCTTTTTTTAAAGATTTTACTTATCTATTTTTAGACAGAGGGGAAAGGAGGGAGAAAGACAGGGAGAGAAACATCAATGTGTGGTTGCCACTCACGCACACCCTACTGGAAACCTGGCCTGCAACCCAGGTGTGTGCCCTGACTGGGAATTGAATCAGCCACCCTTTGGTTCACAGGCCAGCGCTGAGTCCACTGAGCCACACCAGCCAGGGCCACTGGTTTTTTTTTTCCTATAATTGCTATACACCATTTTCTTCCTTATCATATTATACACAGATGGGGATTGTCAGAGACTCATTTCAACAATAAAAACCTAGACTAAAGGATCCTGGGGTGGTGGTGGTCCCTGTCTTACCTCTGTTTAGTTTGCCAGCCTGGCTCCTGCAGAACTAATGGATGCTGGAGAGTGACCCACAGCTGCTGTGCCAGATGTAGTGTCACTTCTAGAACAGATTTACAAAGCCTCATGTTCCCACAGCATGCAGCACTGATTTAGCAAATGCATTCTTTCCTATTCTGGTCAGGTAAGAGGATCAGAAATAGCTTGCATTTACATGATTGGCACAAATACATTGACTTATGCTTTGGTTTCAGGGCTCTGGTAACTTTCCTGCCCTTTTCAATAATGTAGTCTGAGAAGATTCAGCCTGTCTGAGTCCCTCAGATCCTTTACACACCAATCCATTCCATCGACGACATCATGCAGCTCAGACCAGGGGTGGTTGGTATGTTCTATGTCTTAGTAAGTTATGGGTGCCTCTACTGCTGGAAGATCAGCTCTATGAGTTATTTACTTTATAAAACTTATAAATTCTTTCTTTGTCCCTTTGAGATGTACATTTTCTCCCAGTCTGTTGGCAGTTTCACAAGTCAAGAATATCTTTCTCAAAGATCAGAGAGCCCTTCCTAAAGACATACAGCTGACCAGCAGGCACATGGAAAGATGCTCAACATCACTAATCATCAGGGAAATGCAAATCAAAACCACAATGAGGTATCACCTTACACCCATTAGAATGGCTATTATGAGAAAGACAGGAAATAACAAGTGTCAAAGAGGATGTGAAGAAAAGGAAACTGTTGGTGGGAATGTAAACTGGTGCAGCCACTGTAGAAAACTGTATGGAGGTTCCCCTCAAAATTAAGAATAAAAGTGTAATATGATCCAACAATTTCTCTTCTGGGTATTTATCTGAAGCATATAAAAACACTACTTTGAAATGATATATTACCCCTAGGTTCATTGCAGCCATATTTCCAATAGTCAAGATGTCCGTAGATAAATGAATGAGTAAAGTCATAGTACACACACATGCACACACAAAGGAATACGACCCAGGCATAAAAATGATGAAATATGCCATTGCAACGAGGAGAGGTCTTAAAGATACTACGCTAGGTAAAATAAATCAGGCAGAAAAGGACAAAACCATATAATTTCACTCATATGTGGACTGTGAAACAAAAAGAAACAAATGAGCAAACAAAAATAAACTCATAGATACAGACAGCAGATTGGTGGTTACCAGAGGGGAAGAGGGTGGGGAAGGGGGAAGTGGGTAAAGGTGTCCAATATATGGTGGCTGATGGAACCCTGACTTTTGGTGGTGAGCACACTATAGTGTACACAGATATTGAATCACAATGTTGTACCCCTGAAACTTATACAATGTTGTTAACCAAAGTTCCTGCAACTAAAAAAGAAAACATTGCCAAATCAAGAAAAAGTACATAAGGAAAGAGAGTACCCTGTCTCCCAGGCTCCGTGGGAAGATAGGGGCCTAACTGAGCTCAGTAAGCACCGACTAGCAAACACAGGTGGCCCAGCCATTTGGACCAACTGCCCACAGTGCCTGGCAGTTCCTTTCCACTAACTTGCCCCCATGTCTAACCACGCTCACCTTCAGTCTCTCTCTCCTACTGCAACAATCTTCTTTTTCCACTTTACTGAGCTACAGTTAACATATAACACTGTGTATGTTTAAGGTGTACAGCATAATGATTTATACATGCATATATGCATATATTGTGAAATGATTATCACGACAAGTTCGGTTAATGTCATCGCCTCTCATATTTACGTTATTTTTCTTGTCAGGACAACTTCCAACATCTACTCTCAGCAACTTTTACGTAAACAATGCAGCACCGTTCACTTGAATAATCTCTCCCTGGTCTGTTTAAATGTATCTAGCGCAGTCCTTCTTTGGCACAGGGTTCAGGGCGAGAACCAGAGAAGCTGTATTGGATTACTGGGGATTTCAGAGCTTGCCTTCCACCCTGAACCACCTATCTCTGGACCATGACACAAGAGGAAAAAAACAAACATCTATCCTATTTGAGCAGCTGAATTGATCTGTTTCTTTGTTAGAATAGGTTGGCCTATGTCATAAATAATATACGGCCCATTTGTCAAGTTCCCTTGAAAAGGATACAAGATAAAGTTTGAAAAAAAGAAATTTAATTTTGTTTTCTTCATCTAAGCATAAATTATGGCATTGAACTTTGTTAAAAATTAAAACTAAGAAAAATACCAATGTGCAGGTAGCATCCCATCACAAAAAATGAACTAAATGAATGTGGTATATTTTTTAAGTCTTGGACCAAAATTATATTATTCAAAAAGAGGAAGCCACAAAGAGATGAATATATTTATAACATATTAAGATTCAAATTGGCAAAGTCATACAATGATTTATTTATTAACCAAATATTGTGGAGAACTTAGCCTAAAGCCCACTTTATTTATTCAATAAATATTCAGATTGCTCAGAATACATAAATAAAATAACATGATAAATAAAAAAGGAATACTTCTTGTGTAACTATGGCCATCTATACAAGTATTTATTTTCTGCCTTTCCGAGTAGCTTTTTGCCATGTTCATATTGCAGTTTGCCTGGGAGAAGGCTGATTTTCACCATGACATTCATTAGTGCTCTTCTTTCCCTCTCTCCAGTTGTGAATATTCTTTCATTGATTAAACTGAACACTTACAGTGTGCCTGGAGCTGTTTCAGTGCCAAATAGAAAGTTGCTGAAAAAGGTCCTCAAAGGCAGATGGACAATAAAATATGTAAAATCATATTTTGACTTTATAAAATATCTTGTCATAAAATCATATTATGACAACAACCCATATAAACAAGAGAAGATTAGCTTATAGTTAATGAAGGCCGGTGAGGAGCAGGAAACGAGGTGATGACAAGTGGACTAACTGGGTGGGACAGAGACAGGCAAGTGGGAGAAGCTAGCCAGGGAACCCCCACCTGAGCAGAGCCAGGGAAGAGGGTTCCAGACGCAGGGAAGGAAGAATACAAAGACCCCTGCGGGGGAAGAGTTTGACTCCACAGAAGAGGAGGCAGCTACTGAAGCTGGAATATGGTGAGCGAGGAGCAGAGTGGGATGTGATGAGGCTAGAACTGGAGAGGCCTAATTAGCGGCAAAGCAGCTTAGGGGACAGCTCAGGAGTCGACATTTTGCTCTAAGCCGAATGTATAGTTTTAAGGGTAGCAGGCATTAGATCAGATTTGTGTTTCCTAGCTCAACCTGGTCTTTGGTAGCACCTGGATTTCAGGGGAGATTCTGCTTTATTTTTTTTTTTTACCACCAAGGTCAGATGCTGATGGGGTTTGGGAATCAGGAGAGAAATAACTTCCTAGATTTGGGAATCTGTAGTGAAATCTCTGGACACCAGAGTTCATTTGCACATTACAAATGCTTGTTGAAAAGCTTTCTCATTTGTATTCTGGTCAGACTTTCAGCCAGATAGCTTGTGACTGAAATGGATGCAAAAAGTCTACCCAGCAACGCACAGGGGTTTTTTGTATTGTGCCCTGGCTTTTCAGTAGGCCTGAAGGCATCACTGGTGAGGGGTGGGGTGATAGGGCAGTATGGCCGCTGTGCCCCATATTGCCTGTGCCCTAGGTTGTGGGAGCTGAGAATGAGTCTTGGATGATGATGATATGGCTATTTCTCAGTGGCAAAAACAGCAAAAAAATCAGTAAACACCACAGTGTAAGTCCCCATTAGCAATCCAGCTTAAGTCTGTATTGTGCTTTCATAAGCTATCATATCAGGATTTTTAAAAATTTGCACTTAAACTTCTCGCTCTTTGTGAGTATCACCTTAAAGCTAAATGAACTGGAATGAAATCATTGATGGACTCATTTATCTGTAGCAGAAAATCCAAAATAACTGCTCTAATACTTGCAAATTATTATTTAGGAGATGAACATATTTGAATGATATAAATAATTAACGTACTTTAAAACTATTCCTGCTGTATTAGCATTATGGAGAAAAGAATTTAACCATCTGGGAAAAACCATACTGGACAAGAATCCTTGATGATTAAAACTCAGTAACAATTTTATTTGATTTTTTTGCTTCCTTTTATGAGCAGATAAATGCATCAGAGATGCTTCATTAACTAGAAAGTCTGCTTTATGCCACCCAGAGCTGAATAGATACTTGTGAAATATGCAAATATTTTCAAGGTATAAAATTTTAGCTGCTGTTGAATTCAACTGAAGCACTGTGAAAAAATGAAACTAGCATAGCCCATAATTCCATTTTTCATTTTAACAACCTTGGGTAAATGTTTTTCCAGAACGGAATTTTTTTTAAGTAAGTCAGTTGTAGTGACTGTGATCTTACTTCCCCAGCTTATTTCTGCCAGGCTTCCTGGGGCACAACCACCAGCCAGCCGCCATCCTCCAATTCCAAACAAGACCCAAGTGAGAAGTGGGGGCCAACCTGACAGCTACAAATTCTATCTGCATTCCTCTGTGTTAATAACCAGCCTCTCTTAAAATGTAAATGACCTCTGGAATGATGGGAGTTAAAACTCTGCAGTATTTGCATGTTGGTTTTAAACAAACTTTCAACATAGAGAAAATGTAACTAAGAGAATGATATTTTGACTCTACGCACAGGTAGTTTCAAGGTAGGGAGGAGTTAACTTCACAGCTGTGATCAGCAGGGCGAAGGGAGCCCCTTTAAAGTGGAGCCAGGGCAGCTGCCCCGGAGGAACTACCTCGCAGGTTGGTTCCTCAAATCTTTGGAAAGTTAAAACCGGGCAAAATAACCTCTGGACTGGGCCTAAAGCAATGCTCAAAGAAGAATTGTTTGCAACAATAATAAGAAAGCAGATTTTAGGACTACTGGATTGATGGCTGAACATTAAAAATCTTTTTTTAGAATCAGCCTCACTATGTTAGATTCACTTCCCCAGTAGAAATGCCTTCTTTCTGTAGATGTAATTGTTCCCCTTCCCTTTCTCATAAATATGTATTGTCTTTGTCTCCTAATCAGAACATTATTTCAGTTTTTCCCTGAATCAGTGCTTCCTGAATCACTCTTCTTTTTTATCTCAAATAAATACTTGTTGCCCAAGTTAAAAACAAATAAACACATGATGCAATATACAGATCATGCATTAGACTTCAAACCTACATGATCTAATTAACCAGTGTCACCCCAAGAAATGCAATTTAACATAATTAAAATAACACAATATTAGAAATAACTTGTTGCACCACTACCTTATACACATTTAATCAGGAATGGTTCTTAAATATTCCAATTGCACTTTTTAAATTTTCCATGCTGCATTATTCTACTGATTGCAGGCTTTTACCACCATGCTTTGTATGCCATTTTACAGAGTGTCTTCGTAGGGACTTCCAGTCCATATGGCCGCCATGATCAAGTAAGTATCTAGCCCTACAAGGTGAATACTACTCCTTGGCTTTTCTGGAGCTTTTCATGATTGCTAGTGTGATTAAGAAATAATTGTTTGATTTATTTACATATCTATGCAGCTTATAGGAAATGCTGCGCTTCTGCCCATGATGTCTTTCTCATGTGAAAATGAGACCAGTTTCATTCATGTTCATTACCAGTTCATTCATGTGAAAATATAGCCCAGAGCATCAGTGAATAATCTCTCCCTGGATGACCCTGGTAACTGTAATCATTAGAATCTCACCCCTAAGATCTAACAGGATACAGCATTGTGACTGGTAGCACTGCTGTGGCGCCGGCCTCCCAAGGTTTGATTCTCACTGTACAATAAATAGCCTTCCATGCTCGGGTGAGTCACCTGGTTTTGCTTATGCCTCAGTTTCCTCATTTGTGAAATGGTGGCAGCATTGTTATGATGATTAACTTCCTGTGCAGCACAGGAAGAATGTCATTATTTTTTAATCTCTCACTAAGTCAAGAACAGCTTTGAACATCCATGTCTTTGAACATCTCCTTCCGCCATTTTATCTTTGTTCTCTTACCATCTCCAAACAGGGCGCTTCCCAGAATTCATTTCAATGTCAGGACAGAACCGGGGTAGAAGTACCCCTTCCCTTTTCATTTTCTCTCTGCCTTTGCTAGTTCCCGTGTACTAAATAATTCAGGTGAAATATGTTTCTCAGTATCTAAGAGTCCACCATCTATGCGTTCTTTTGTCATCTGTCTTTGCTGTGGCAACATACTTTCACTTATCTTTCCTTCTAGAAGAACACATTGTCTTTGGAACTGCCCCTCCTTTCTGCTGCGTGTCCTCAGGATTCTTCTGTCTTTTCCCACTGAGTGTGGTGGCTTTGAGGCACTTCTCTGCCCCCTGCCCATTTCAGACCACCTAACTAGCCACAGGCCAATAGAGTGAACTATTGGAGGGCATTGGAGGACAAATATTAACTTCTCAAAGCCTTTTTTCTCATTCATAAATGGGGACAATAATTATTCCTACTCAGCTGTGATGAGGATTAAGTTAACCAAAGAATGTGAACTGGTTAGCATCCTGTAAGTGCTCAGAGAGTATGAAGTGTTATCATCACAACCACTATTTCAGGGAAGGGTGGTAGAACCTGCTTTCTTTTTTCCCAGCAAAATGTTTTCCAGAGTGGGCCTAGAGACATCCAGTTCCAAGTTCTGGAAATAATTAATGAGCACAAGTGTGTCTTCTAACCAGGGACATTTCTTTTAATGACGGCAGGGTCCAGTCTGATGTGTAGCAGTCATATTGTATTCCTATAAACCTCTGGTTTTTAGAAAAATCCTAAGTGATTAAACACCCTTAATAGATATTTAAATATACTGTCATAGAGACTGTATTTAATTTCTTCTATAAACAAGCTTTAGATAAGCAGTTTCAAAAGATACATTCAAAACAGGAAAACCACCAGGGAAATGCTGATGTAGATGAGATGCTTCAGAGCTCAAAGTAATTAAGAATTCTTGGCAAGAAAGAATCTTTGAAGAAATGGAACCTAATTCTTTACCCATGATAATTTAACAGTGCGCCTTTGATAAACTCTCTTACTAATACTTATTAATTTATGATATACCCAAATTTAGAATGAATGCATGTAATGAATGCACCCAGAGTATAAGGGTGCATTCATTAAATATTGATTGGGTTGGTATCCTATTTTATAATGTTCTAATTTAATGCAATAAAGATTAACTATTATCTATGTCACTAAGAATGATACCAAGTTCTGGAATTACTAGGTTTGGGGGATGGAAAAATAGTATACTTAATAATAAAATAGTGTGTTGGTTCAAAAGATGCTTTAGAGTTTCTTACATATTAGTATTATTCATTAGATTTCTGGTGACTGACTGAATAGTCTGAACACTTTTGGTTAAATGCAAATACAGCCTTTATCGATAAAGACTAACACTTTGCTTAATAGGAAAAATAGAAATAAATGAATGGGTTGTTAATGTAAGTCACAATACACAGGAGTTCAGAACATCAAAATCTCAATTATGATCATTATAAACTAAAATCTCTAGTAAATATTGTATCTTAGAAACTGTGACTTCAAATCTGGAAGAGTTAATAGGATATCCAAGCACCCATGTGAACTGACGTATTCAATATTATCTTAGGAGTATCGGCTATATGCCAAAGCTTTCACTAGTTGTCCTAGGTGCGACACATCCAAAAATTGAAAGAAATCACGTGAGAATCACTTTCAGTGAACTGAAAAAATCAATGAAGGAGACAAAACAAAAAGTTAGAAATTGTAATGCTTGCAATTTAAAACTTTAAAACTTTGATTAAAACAGTGAGAAATCAGAGTTAACTTATAATAGGGAAGTAGAACTTAGATAGGGTGGTAATATTTTCAGAGGACATCACATATGAGGCCTAGATAATTTTAGAAACCCATCATAAGGAGAGAGATTTGAAAAGCATTCCAGCAGAGAAAACTACCTACGCAGAAGCCCCTCAGTACTCAAGTGTTTGAGAAACAGGAAGGTCCGAGTGGTCCCAGATCAGTGAATGTAGGGAAAGACAGAGTGAAAAGACCTCAGACAGGGGGACAGGAGTCAGATGATGCATATTAAGTAGGGCAATTATAAACAATTTGCATCAATTTTAACCAATTTGCACTGGGGACCTTTAATTTCTGGGAGGGAACCATTAGTATGGAAATTATATATTAATTTATTGTCATTAGATAACAGATGTTCTTCTTTTTAAATCAGAGAACAAACCAAGAGACAATGCAATGGGAGAAGGAAAGGGAAGGGGTGGTAAACCCTTTAGAACAGAAGTGGGGGGTGCACTGTGAGTGTGGGGTTTGGAGAAAACATGACAGGACTTTCAGAATTGACTCTGAATTTGAACACTCTCCTTTGCAGCCATTGGAAGCCTCAGTTTCTAGTACGTGAACATTTTGTCCAACTCATTTTTTGTTGATCATTTATACAAAGCTGGAACCTCTCAATTTAATAAGATTTATTACAATCAGATTGAAAAGACAATAATGGAAATTATGAAGGAAGAATGTGGGAAAATGGAAATCCCCTTGGTGTAGAGTTGGACAATTGCTTCAGCTGGAAGATAATCTCATACATTCATTCGAAAGATATTGTGTACACTGATCATGTGAAACTATGGGCGGGGCTCTGTATACTGCAGGGTATGGAGCTGGGTCAAATCTGCATCCTTCTCTCAACGAGTTCAGACCCGATGGAGACGAGACCACCACAACACAAACCCGGCTCAATTCTGAAGAGCCCCTATACCTGCAGCACAAAACCTGCGGCTCCATTCCTTTGTCCATGGCAGCAGCGCCCTGACCACCAAACACGTGCTGACAATCGCCAGTGGGTCTGCCTTACAATATTGTTTCTTTACAAATTTTTTAAGTGAAGGAAACTAATACATGCTATGTACCTGCTCTGTGCCAGACAATATGCTGGATGAGGTCCCCACCTTCATTCTCATTCATCACAATTTTACAGCCTTCTTCACTTTTTATGAAGGAACTAAAGCTCCCAAAGTACATGTAATTTGACCAACCTCAACTAGGTAACAAGCAGTAGAGAAAGAGTGTGAATGTCTTTCTGATTCTATAGCCTGTTCTCTCTTATTCTTGGCTATTTCTGGATCATTGCTTAGTAAAAGAAAATACTCTATCTCAGGAAAATGGGACATGTTTCAATGTAAACTTTAGAGCAATAAGTTTGAAGGGAGATTTAAATGTACAAAGCAAAAATATATTATGTCAGTTAGTGGGAGAAAAGCCCACTGGAGGTCAAAACATAGCAATTTACCAAATAATAAACCCCAGACCAAACACAATAAACTGTGAGGCATACAGAAAAGGGTCTTAGAGGTTGGATGCAAAACTGGTGACCGACTTTACCTCTCAGAAGGTGGTGGGATTAAGAGATTGAGAGGGAAACCTTTGCCCTGTACTCTCTGTAGTTAAAATTTTTATGGGAATGAATCATTATGTTATACATGTATTGAAATAAAACAAGTCAATACAGAATTAAAGCCATTGTGTTTAAATTAAAATAACTAGGTGATAGGGCGGCGTGGTTTCATGTGTATAACAGTGTTTAGAGACAGTTTCTCTTATCCCAGGTAGAGACACACTTTCACCGGAGTTTTCATTTTTTAACAGATAGAGGTTAACCATGAAATACGTAGCAGAATTAATGGCAGCAGATCATTGTACGCCGTCAAGGCTGTAGGAGACAGTATTGTGGATAAATTTAGACTAAAGTGTCTCCGTCACACAGGACCCTCTCCTCAGAACACAGATGTCAGCTGTGAAGTCCATCACCCCAGAGCCTGCTCTGAGGTTCGGATTCTCACCTTTAGATCTTACGCTCAGACTGCTTAGTGCAGCGATATCAAAAGACCCTTGTTTCCCTCCCAAGGCAAGCGCAGACTCTTACCTTTCCCAGTGTTTGCCAAGCGCTCCTGTTAGTTTTCAGATGTTTTTATACACCCCTTGGGACAGCTGGTGTGCTGTTTCCATGGTTACTCTTACTGAAGAGTTCTTTTGGCAATTGTACAACCTGTGTGACTCAGGATTTTCAGAGTTTCAGGCCATCTTGGTGCTGTGCTTGCAATTGTCAATGAGCTGGGTGTATTATATGGTCTGTGTCTGATACCCATGTTAATATCTGTTTCCTTCCCAAAGCTTTCCCCAAAACATTTACCCTTGGGTCAGGAAGCTGCAGGACTATAGAAAGCTGACCTCATGATACGGAAGATGAAACCATGACCCTGAGTCACTGAGTACACCCAGATGATAGAACATAAAGTAGAACTCCCAGCTCCTGACTCCTACTATAATGCATTCTCCATCTATATTGTGGTGCCCATAGGTGAGTCTCTGCCTGGTCTGTGTTGACCTTTTTCTATGGACAGAATGTTTGCATTTCGCAAAAAATATATACATTAAAACTCTCATCTTCAGTTTCATGGTATCAGGGGTAGGAGGGCACTTTAGGAATTAATTAGGTCAAGAGGGTGAAGCCTTCATAATGGGACACACAGCAGAAAAATGTCCATCTGCAAACTAGGAACTCAACCTGCCAGCATCTTGATGTTGGACATCCTGGCCTTCAGAACTGCGAGGAAAACATTTATGTTGTTTGATTCATTCCCCCAGTCTATAGTATTTTTGTTTCGGTAGCCTGAACTGACTACAACAAATCCAGATACGCAAATTTCTTACTTGTGATTCAATAAGGAGACAGTGAAAAATATTCTCTTAATGCCACACCATAGAAACTTAATTCAATTACCTATCAGAAACCTTTCTTCTCTTCCAAAGGTTCTCCCTGTTTTCTTCCATGAGTTCTGCACGGGGACATCAGACTCAAGAAAACATGAGTATGATTTTCTTTAAATTCTCACATTGCTATTTATAATTATCATATTATTTTCCATACAAACAACTGTAAACCTACTTTTGTTCTACCCTGTATATACATACATATAAACACATATATTCCATACATACATATATTCCACATATAATAGGTACATATATGCAAGTTTATGATCATACAAAATATTTTTAAAAACCTCTACACTATGAAAGGGAGAGGCACATGCTTTTGTAACCAACTAGCTATTTTTTAATAGAGAATAATAATAATATCAGTTAGCTTCCTGTTGCTGCTGTAACAAATTACCACACATTTAGAGGCTTCAAACAACATAAATGAACTATCTTTACAGATCCAGAAACTGGAAGGCTGCAATGAGTCTCCCTGGGCTAAAGTCAGAGTGTGGGCAGGGCTGCGTTTCCTTTTTGGTGGCTCCAGGGAAACCACCCATTTTTTCACTTTTTCCATCATCTAAAAGCTACCAGCATTCCTGGGTTTACAGGTCCCTCTCATCTTTATTTATTTTTCTTCCTTTCCTTTCTTTCTTTCCTTCCTTCCTTTTTCTTTCTTTGTTATTGTATTTTTCCGCTACCACTCATCTTCCTTACAAGGCTCCCCCACAATCACCACACTATTGTCCACATCTATGAGTCCTTCTTGTCTTTTTGCTTGATCCCTCCACCCCATGATCCCCCTTTGCCGTCAGCCTGCTCTCTATGAGTCTGTCTGTATTTTACTTGTTAGTTAAGTTACTTCATTAGATTCCACATATGAGTGAATTCATCTGGTATTTGCCTTTCTCTGACTGGCTTATTTCACTTAGATAATGTTCTCCGGGTCCATCCATGCCATAATCAACAAATCAACAAACAACAAGTGCTGGTGAGGATGTGGAGAAAGGGGAACCCCTTTGCGCTGTTGGTAGGAATGCAGATTGGTGCAGCCACTGTGGAAAGTGATATAGAGATACCTCAAAAAATTAAAAATGGCCCTGGTTGGTGTAGGTCAGTGGATTGAGAGTGAGCCTTCAAACCAAACAACTGTGGCTTGGTTCCCAGTCCGGGCACATGCTTGGGTTGCAGGCCAGTTCCCAACAGAGGATGCATGAGAGACAACCATACATTGATATTTCTCTCTTTCTCCTTCCCTTGCCCTCTAAGATAAATAAATAAAATCTTTTAAAAAATGAAAAATGGATCTGTATTTTGACCCAGTGATCCCACTTCTGACATTATATCCAAAGAAATCCAAAACACTAATTCGGAAGAACATACGCCTCTTATGTTCACTGCAACATTATTTATAATCACCAAGATACAGAAGCAGCCCAAGTGTCTACCAGTAGATGAATGAAAAATTTACCCTTCGCCATAGCATGGATGGCCCCTCCAATTTTAAAGCCAGCAGGGTTGGGTCACATCCTCCTCTTCACTGCCACCTTTCCGGTGTTCTTTCTTCTGACTCACACTTATAATTACTCTTGTGATTGCCCCGGATAATCCAAGATAATCTCCATCATCTGAAGGTCAGCTGATTGGCAACCTTAATGCCATCTGCAACCTTAATGCTCCTTTGCCTCGTAACCTTTCTATTCACAGGTTCTGATGATCAGGACACGGACGTGTTTAGTAGGCCATTACACTGCCTACCAAATAGTAACAGAGTGAGTTGTAACATTACATTTGTTAAGCACCTTCTCTATATAAGAACCATTAGATAGAATAATTCATTTAATCCTTACAATGGCCCAACCAGGCAGGTTATTTTGTTATCTGTTTTGCAAATGAGAGAATTTAGGGAGAAAGATGTTCAACAACTTTGTTTTTTAAATTCACAGAGCCAATGTAGGGGAAAAAACAGAATTCAAATTCAGTTCTGTGTGACCCTAAAACTCCATTTCATCCCAGAATTTCCCATCAGATCTATCATCCCTTATTTTTCTGCAGAAGTCCTTGCCTCTTACCTTTTGACAAGAGTGAAGACACATATTTCTCCTTTTAAAATACTTTTACACTTTTTAATGGTTGGGAGAAAAATCAAATGAAGAGTAGTATTTTATGAAAAGTGAAAATTACAGGAAATTCAAATTTTAGTTTCCATAAACAAAATGTTTTGGACTAGAGTGTGGAGGTTTATATACAGACCGTCAATGGTTATCTAAGTATATTCTCTCACCTTTTCCTCAGTAACAGAGAAGCACTTCATTGCCTCCAAAGCTAAGTGACTGAAGAAAAAGTTCTGGGATTAGCCTTCCCAGGTTCTCAGAGGAGAGCCTCAGAATTGTCAGTGGACAGGCCACTAGTCTTAGACCAGAGCACAGGTCCGTTTGCCACCATCAGGAATCCGACGCCCAGAAAATCACCCAACCACGCCTGGAGTGGGCCAGGTGGCTCTGCCTTTAGTTCCTTAGAGACAACAAGTTCAGAGACAGAGAATTTAGACCTGGAAGAAAATTTACACATGCACACTCATCCTTCTGCTTTCCAGATGATAAAACTGAGGCCCAAAGGAAAAATGCAACTGGTCTCAGGTGGCGGTGTTGCTTACAGCAACGATTTAGAAGTGGGCCTGGATTCCAGGCTCTCAGACTCCTAACAGGGGCTCTCTTCTCCGCACTCTGCGCAAGGTCAGCCCACCATCTGTTTTTGTACCACCTGTGAGCTAAAGATGGCCTTTACACTAAAAAAATTTAATGTCATTAAATTTAATGTAACATAATGTAAGTGTAATATTTTGTGTAAAGGGAAAACCAAAATTCAAATTTCTGGGTCCGCAAATAAATTTTTGTTGGGAAAGAGTATGCTTGCTTATTTACATGCTGTCTATAACGTCTTTCTTACCATAGGAGCAGAGGTAAGTTGCCGGGGCACAGACCGGAATGCCCACAGTCTGGTCCCACATGAAGTTGGCCGAGCCCGGCTTTCCATCACTCTGCCAGCATCCACCCTGCCCCGCAGTGGCTCAGCCCAGCCAGGCTACACTGGCCTGAGGGAGCGGCGTTGCTCACTGCTCTGGGGAGGCCAATGCTTCACTCAATACTTCAGGGTTGTGCTGTGTCTCTCAAGGCAGGTAACATTTTGTAAAAATGGAAATCACATTGAATACCATCCTTGTAACCTTCCTCGGTCTGCGAACAAGGAATGAGCCAGACTTTCTCCTTAGGGAGAACTGTCTGGCTAAGCACTGTGAGCAATCTTTTATTTAGCATCTCATTTACTCTTCACAACAACTTTGAGAAATATTACTACACTCGTTTTACACATAAAGCAACCGGCACACAGAGAATTTAATGCAACCAAGTGGTTGGAATCTAATTTTCTCTGAATACAAAGGCATGGTCTTTTCTCTATTCAACATTCCCACATTGGCTGTTTCTTGAACTGCAGAATATAAATAGTGAACAAAAAAAATTTAATTATGGTTGTCATTGTTTCCATCAGTGGCTTTCAAAAATAGTTTCAATAAATAGGGACTCTCATGTATGAGTATCTTTTAAAACCAAGTGAAGAATCATGCCACAGTTTGGAAGAATACCAACGTAAGAAAAAACATCCTGCTTTTTTCCCCACCACAATCAGACCAGGAGGGGCCGAAGCCCGCTCCCAAATAACTAAGCAGAGGAGGACCCTTCAGAACCACAAATTAAATCTGGAGGACTTGGCCAATTGACTCCCAGTTGATTATTCCAAGTGTCGGTGCTGCAGAGAAAGTGATTTCTTCCAGGGACTCTGAAGAGTGCTGCTTAGTTCTTCATCATGAAATTTAATTTCAGGGCTTGTAATCAGGAAACAGTTTAAAATGGAATTTGTTAATGAAAGAGTTGAGAGGAAGTGGAGTATCATCTACCATCTTACTCATCTCGCTTCCAGATTAGTTTAAAATTGGCTGTGTTCTGTGACTTAACGACAGCAATCACCGAGGGCCCTGTAAGCTAAACTCCTACATGCTTCCTGCTAATTTGGTTGATTTAGGTCATTTCGTATCATGAATTGGAAAGGATATTACTGACTGAAGAATGGAGGTACAAGCTTTTTCTGTCTTCCCAAAGGTCCAACTCAACAAAAACACAATTAACTTACTCTGAGCTGTTCCTTGAGATGCTTAGAAAGATATCAGCTGATAAATTAAGTCTAAAATAATAGATGAGGGAAGACATTAAGTATATTAAATGTAAGAATGAAGTAGATCAAACTAATTTTTTGATCATTAAAATAATTTTTATTGGTACGTATGCATATGACTTTTGGCATCTAGCTTAGAAGGAATTTGACAATTTGACATATCATATTTATGAGGACAAGTTTTCTCAATATTACAGTCACAGAAAATAGGAATAGAATGGATACTGAACATGTTGCTTGAGCAGTAAGTAATTTACTTATTCACACATACCTCAACTAAATGGAAAAAGAATCTGGCATGCCCATGTTATTAAGAGATACAAATCCAGTGAAAGTTTATGGCTAATGCCAATATTTCTTAAAGTCAGTAATATATGTGTTGTTTTGATCAGTTGTATGTGAACAATAATTCTAATAATAACTCAGATTACCCCTGGAGCCTATGGTCACAGAATATTTTAAAATCTTACAATACGTAAATTTCAAGTCAGTTTTAATCTGAGTTAAACAGAGAAAAAAGATGCTTTTGAATTTGGCTGTATCAAAGATTACTGAGAAATAACTTACATCATAGAAGTACATACAGTCTTGCGTGTGACGATAACCAGGTGCAGAGGGAGCCATCCTACCTGTACGTGTCACGTGCCCTGACTGGGCATCGACAACCAAGGCAGAAAACCATTGCTCTGTAGTATTAATTTAAAAAAGTTTAGTTTAGAGACGCTGAACTAGAGGCATTTTCTTTTTTTTTCCATTTTTTTATTTAATTATTTTTCAAGTACAGTTTTCTGTCACCACTGACACATAATACAATGCCAGGGATTTCTCGGAGTAATGAAACAACCACCAATTGGGCCCTGGCTGATGTAGCTCAGTGGATTGAGCACAAGCCTGCGAACCAGATGATTGCAGTTCGATCCCCAGTCAGGGCACATGCCTGGGTTGCAGGCCAGTTCCCAGCAGGGGACTCATGAGAGGCAACCATACATTGATATCTCTCTCCCTCTCTCCTTCCCTTCCCCTCTAAAGATAAATAAAGAATTTTTTTAAAAACTCTTTTTAAAAAAGCATAAACATTTTGCTCTGTTGGATAGTCTCTGACTCATTTTCAACATAGAGAGTGGGGCTGACCCTGAAGAACAAACCATTGCACATTTGAGTTTGAATCAGATCCCTGGGTTTTACAGGAGACCCGACATCTCCAACCTTGTCTCATGCTGCTCTGCCCTCATTTTGCTGGTTTCTCTTTCCTGCTACAAAACGCTCATGTTTTTAATTTAGTCCTGACTTTTAAGCCCTTTCATATACTGTGTCCAGACCCTGAAAAGTCCCACACCTCCTCTTCATACAGCTGGCTCCTCTCTTCTAGGTCCCAATCTAAATGTCACCTCTCTCTCTCCGGCAAGGTCACACCTTCAGCTGATCTCAACTGAACTTTTCCTTTCCTTCCAGTTTTCTCCATCACTGCATCTTCTTGATGTCATAGCATCTATAACAACTTATATATTAGATGTAGGTGTCTGACAACTTGGATACTATATTTTATTTCAGTTTGACTGGAATTCCCATAAACATTTTGGCATTGCATTTTTTTATTAAGGTCTACCTAGTGAGTGATAAACAAGAGGTGTGTGATAAAGATACATTTAATAACTGGCCAAGCTCAGGTATCTTTTCTCATCTCCAAGTTGTCCCTTTCACACATATTTATGGGTAATTGGCTAAATTCTTGCCTTTAGAAAGCAGTTCTCAGTCTACTCATCATGTTCTGGAGGATATAGTAAAAGGTAACATGGTTGACATAGTGAGGAAACTAAAAGTGATTGCCAAAGTATTTAAAAGATTTGAGATAGATGGGATATTGATTTGGTGAAGAAGAGAATAAAGGGAGCAGCCCAGAAAGAGTATTTTAGATGGGGATGCATGCAGGAGGAATGACATAAAAGGAAAGAATAACACGCCATGTAGCAAAAATGGGCAAGTCAGATCAGATTAAAGACCATCTGTTTGGGAAGTAGTTTAGGTGGGTTTGGGTGGATAGTGCAGCCTCACAGAGGGGCATTGATGCTGGACTGTGTTTGTCAGTGTAAATTCTTGGTGAACAAGTTGTTAGTGCAGGTACAAGAAAGGGAGATGATGTGGCAAAGCTGGAGTGCTGGAAGAACCACCTAGCGGGACATAGCGGAGGCCAAAATGCTCTCTGTAACAAGGCAAATTATGAAGCAATTGCAGCCATGACTTAAAGGTGGCAATGAGGATGAACTTAAAAGAAACAAAAGTATATCAAAGGTGATTAGTAATTCCCTTCATTTAAAAAAAGGTTTCATCGCCCTGGCTGGTGTAGCTCAGTGGATTGAGTGCGGGCCTGCAAACCACACGATCACAGTTTGATTCCCAGTCAGGGCACATACCTGGGTTGCAGGCCAGTTCCCAGCAGGGGACTCATGAGAGGAAACCATACATTGATATTTCCTCCCTCTCTCCTTCCCTTCCCCTCTAAGGATAAATAAATAAAATCTTTAAAAAAAAAGGTTTCATCATGTTAAAATAAATGCAAGAAATGTTAAGAGACATTACAAATTTAATTTGTAGTATTTGTTAACCATGAGAACCAACCTAATAAAAAACAAGATTAGCCCTGGCTGGTGTGGCTCAGTGGACTGAGTGCGGGCCTGGGAACCAAAAGGGTCGCCAGTTCGATTCCCAGTCAGGGCACATGCCTGGGATGCAGGCCAGGGGCCCAGCTGGGGGTGGGCAAGGGACAACCACACATTGACATTTCTACCCTCCCTCTTTTTTATTCCTTCCCCTCTCTCTAGAAATAAATAAATAAATAAAATCTTGAAAAAAAAGTTTAAAGGAAAATCAGTTCAATTTAAATCACCAAATGCTATACTGACTTGACATGTAACAGGCATTCCTCATGTGTTCAGTACTGAGGGTTTTATCAGTTAGAATGAATATGTAGTCGATTAACATTAAAAATGAAATAAATGAATGCCTACGATGTACAAGGCACGATGCTAAGTGCTTGCTTTCTAGTACTGAAAAAAAAATAGGCACAAATTTCTGGGGAAAACTCTATAGCTCTCTTACACTGGGTTCTTTCTGACAATGAAGTCTGCTTGCTTAGTAGCTTACTTTGGGAAAAGATCCTAGGAAGCGAGAGTGGGATCACAGAGAGGAGCTAAACAGAGAAGGAGAGAGACAATTCAAGGATGCTTCACGAAGCTGGGCCCCACTGCAGGCCTTCTGAGGAATGTGCAGAAGCACCTCAAAACTGCCTACCCTGGACCTGGGAATGAGGAATCTCAGCCACGGGCCTTCACCTGCTGTTGATCAAATGTTGCCAAGGAGGTGTTGACACCCTTGCATTTTCAAGTACATCATTCATAGCATGGCCGAGTGGGCACATTCCGTTCCCCATACTGAGCAACAAAAGAGCCCAGGACAGACACTGTAAAGTGTGTAGGTGAGGTGCTATAAGAGCACACCTGCCTGGAGCTGGCTGACACAGCAGCAGCTGGGAGAAAAAAAGATGCCAAGAGGGGATGTGAGAGCCTTCATGGTTCACTCCTTGCACTACTTAGATGAACTTGTCATAGACCCTTTGCATGTGAAATTAGCTGTGATCTCTACAAAAGGACTCCACTCAGAGGCTGTGGGAGTTTCCTAGGGCTGCTGAGACCAATTCCACAGACTGGGTGCCTACAAACAGGAGAAATGTGTTCTCTTGCAATTCTGGAGACTGGTAGTCTGAGACTAAAGTGTTAACAGGGCCAGTTTGGAGACTCTAGTGGGAATCCTTCCTTGCCCCTTCCCACTTCTGTTTGCCCCCAGTGCTCCCTGGTTTGTGGCAGCATCACTCAATCTCTGCCCATGTCTGCATGTGCCACCTTCTCTCTGCGTCTCCATATGGCATTCCCCTCTCTGTGTGACTCTGTCTCAGTGCCCAGACTCCCCTCTTCTTACTAGCACCCCATTCATATTGGATCAAGGTCTCACTCTGCTCTACCATGATCTCTTTTTAACTAATGACATCCGCAACCATTCTATTTCCAAATAAGTTCCAGGGGAAAACATCCACTGAAGACAGTGTACCAACCACAGTGAACCAAAGTCCCCACTAATGAGCTGATGGTGAGAAATGAAAGAAACACAGCTCTGAGAAATATTGGAAAGATAGGATAGAGAAAGGAATTATGAAATAGAGGAGGCTGCTTTAGTGTCGGGAGAAAAACTGAACTCTGCTTTAGATACACTAAGATAAAAGGGGTTGAGGATATTCAGCCACATATCTATTATGTGCCTACCATTGTTTAAAGGACCCAGTACACTATTATACCTTTTTCTACATTGAATCCACTAGGTTGGAACTCTATATACACTTTGCAAAGAAACCCTCAGAGAGTTAGTACTTTCTTCATAGTGTAAATGTATTAATGACTGATATACTTTGAAGTGAGGCAAGTAAAGAATTTTCAGTGTGCTTTCTTCTCCTGCTCCTCTTTCTCCTCGCCTTCCTTCTACTACTATATTGTCATCTTGAGTTAAACTTTCAGTGTGGGTTAAATTGTGCCCTGCCCATAGTAATGCTTCATAAATATCTTGAGGAGAAAGACCCATAAGTTATTCCTATGAAACTATCAAGTTTGATTTTGAAATCATTTCCTAAGTAAAATGTATGAACATTGCTATTGCATATGCAGAACTTTTTCCACCTGCACAAGTTTTAAAATATGACATTTACCTTAGCACAACTCCTCTTTCATGATTCAATTTCATATTCTAAAGGCTACATTTCATCCTACCTGTTTTCAGCAAAAATAATTGAAGCCAAATATGCTTTGCTTTGTCATAGTCCCATATGCACAGTTTTTAATTAAGCATAATTAAACGCAGCCCCTTCTGTCTTATTTTATATTCCCATCCCATATGTTATGTGTTCTATTTTCCTATTAAAAAGATGTAATTTTAATAAAAATTGACTTGTTCCTTTCTGCACTGCTATGATTTTATAGCTTTTAAATCCATTATTACCAGGTTCAAGTGCTGATGATTATTAAGTTCTTCATATTTTTCTCCAGTAAAGCTGAAGGGAAGACGCAGGAAATGATCATTCCTAAACTCGTCTAGCCCTGAGTAAGAACATCCGGACTAATCGAGGTAGGACTTGCACAGTGATGGCTCTGAGTTTCAGCAAAGAATGGGGTCACCTTGCCCATGAATTCAGAATGAAGGATAAATTGGTGTCACGCATGCAGTCCCTGGAGCTTGTCTAAGTACCAGAGGCCCATTCCAGTCTACGAAAATCTTTTGCTAAATGAGCTCCCAACTCAGCTTGGCTCTAAGGGGAAAAATAAAATCAAATAGCTTTTATTTACAGTTACTTATTCCTTTTTGATGGTCATTGACTCTAGATATTAGTGCAATTAAGGCAGAGCATCTGAATCTTGGAGTTGCCAGGAATAGGTTCCCGCAGTGCTTTCGGTTCTGACCGGTGATCTCCTCCCACCTGGGGTAGCCTGGCTCCAGCCGGCAGCTAAGGTTTGCTGGCTGGTTACTGATGCTACATACCTTCTCTACTTGCCGCCAGTGGGCCACACACAATATTCCATTTTCTATGAGCACCACGGATCAGGAGGATAGGAAACCCTGGTTTACATTCCGATGTCCTAATGAGGGTAAATGCCTTCTATGGATAGATGAGCCCAGTATATTCTCATCGAAAATAACATTTGTATCAGTGGTTCTTAAACGTGGCTTCATATTTGACTTACCTGAGGAGCTTTTAAAAAAATCCTGAGGACCAGACTATACCCCAGACTAACCACATCAATTTCTGAGGGAGAAATGGTAGTCAACGTTATTCCCAGCGAGAGGGGACAAACCCCGGGCTTTCTGAAACAGTCCTGATTTTAACTACTCTTTTATGGTGAAGCAATTCATTCAATCTGCTGCCAAGTGTGCGAATTGTATGCATCTAAATGAGATTCCATTTGTATAGCTTAATACAAAATTTTTCCTATGAAAAAATATATACAAAACAGGAGCCCAAATAGTTCTGACTTATCTGCCAAATAGCCAGTCAACCATAGTGGTAGATACACAAACCTTAGGTACTTTAGCTTGATGAAGTTTTTTTTTTTTTGTATGTGACATTTGAACAAAATGTACATTTTTTTGCTAATTAACTATTTTATTTCTGTGCTTTATGAGTCTTGCTGTTCATCAGGAAGGAAACAGAGGCACTGGTTTGAGTGAAGGGAATCACAGGAACTCGCACTATGAGGACTTTTGTAGACTATACAGGCACACTTTGCTTAACGCACTTCACTTTAAAGCACCTCATGTTGCATTTTTAGAAATTGAAAGCAAGATGCTCCACCAGCGAAACAAGATTACAACTTGCTTTAATTGCAACACCCACTGTATCTGGAGATCTGGAATTGGCCCACAATATCCCAGAGGTTTTCCCTGGTGCGGCAAGGAGCCTGGGTGTTGAGAGGGTAGGAATACCCAAACGGGGGGGAAAGAAGTAACCTGAGGAATTATCTTGGAAGACTGAACTGTGGAAAACAATGGTGAAACTTTAGTAGAAACTGTTTTCCTAATATGTTTAGCTTTTTCCTAACACAGAGTCTCACTTTACCAATATAATCATACTAAAGGGTCTGTTATTTTGGTCACAGAAGATATTTTTCTAGCCAAGTATTAATTTGGTTAGGAACCCAGTCCTACAGATTGGTTTTAGTGGGCCCATAAACCTCCTAAATTTATTTATATAATGGAATTTTGTGTTCTTTTTTCCTAGAGATTCTGTTTGGGGTAAGAGTTCATTGGTTTTCATTAGTTTCTCATGGAATTATCTGACCCCAGGGTTTTAGGCATTGAATTTTAATGGTCCAAAATTTATTATAGTAGACTTCAGATTATCATTTAAATTTAAGTTCCTAAGGGTTGACTTTGTCTGCATTTTATTTTAAGTTAATTAACAAGCATATTGCCCTTTCAGGAAACAAATATAAAAATAATAAAAGTTGACTCTGGTCTTTTGTTTGGCTTAGTTTTGTAGATAACTTCTGAGGGGCAGAAAATATTCACTCTGCCAGCAGAGGATTAGCAAATTCCCAGAACCCCCATTTGTGGCCTTGTCCAAAAGGAAGAGACAGCTGTGGATGCTGCTGTCTAAGACAAAGAAGAAAACTATCCAAGAGCTTACTAAAGACAAGCAATAAGAAGACATTAAAGACTGAAGTTGAAAGCCCCAAAACATATGCCATGAATCCCCCAGGCAACTGTTTTCATTCTTTTGCTGTTCTTACTCCTTTCTGTTGGTGGGAGCTGTGATCTTTCCATGGACACGCAACTGCATAGCATGGCTATTTTCAATTGAACCTGTGAATCATGGTGATGAAGAGATGCATAATCCAGGCACGCTGATTAAGTGCCCTTTGTATGAGTTGCAAGTGTAGAGAAGAGCTTGGGGTATCTATCAGCTCTGTTTTGTGAGCCTTCGGCCTCATCTGACAAGGACGAGATTTCACTGGGTTTTATCTTTTAGTATCAATTTCACCATCATGTTTCTGTCTGTGTAAAGCTCTTCAGAAACATCAATGGAGTTGGGGAAAAATATCTGAATGCACTGCCTTCTTGCTCGTTTTGATTTAAGAGGCTGCATGCTTGACAAATAAGACTGCCTACAATACACATGCCAAGGCTCATTTATTTAAAGAGTTATCATTCATCATTGTCAGAGACCCTGAGGGCTAAAAAGCATCATTGTCAGTGACTCAATGCTTGATGTGAGTGCTTCAAGTGTTTAGAAGACTAGTCGGAGTGAAACAATATGACTGGAAAATATTTTTAATTTTTCTGAAACTGATTTTTTGAGAGATTTAGAAAAAGAGATTCCTCTGTAGAGCTGAGCTATGTACATCACAAATTATGCCTATGTTTTGAGCTTTTCCTTCTGGTTTTCTTTTGTATCTTGCTTTGGCAAAATATTTTCAATGTCCAGGAGCTCTTTTTTGTGTTATTCCCTTTCTCTTAGCATCTGTTCTTACCTAAGGTGGAGAATCCTTATGACTTTCTCTGAGAATACATCTTGTTTGTTAAGGCTAGATATTGACAAGAGAAAAATTCTGAGGTGTCCTAAATTAAATCGCAGCTGGCAGGAGAGTAAGAAAGACAAGGGGAGTTAATTAGTTAACAGAGCTGTGGCTGAAGCCAACAAAAACCACTCAGATTCCTGAATGCATGTGGAGACTGAATCAATGTCCAGACTGCTATTTCAGCCCTTACCTGGAGAGAACAGCCAATCACAACTCGCAAGCTGCTTATGTATGAACTTGCGGACTATTGCCCACAACCAATCCAAAAGCAGCAAACACTTCTTCTTTATGGAATATAAACCTATCTCAGAACTAGCTCCACTTCACCTTTTCCTGACCCCCTTATCTATAGCCAGTGTAAATTCTTCCAGAGTAACTCAATCTTTCTTCTCCAAACCCACCGTATACAACAGCCCCTTCAACCCCAGGATGGAGGACACATTTGCTTTCTCCATGAGGCCAGCAACTGGTGGTTTAAACTGCAGGCCCCAGGACCTGGTCCTTTTTCCTGGCTCACATATGGCTTAATAAATCCTTGCTTTCAGGACAATTTCCAGCCTTAAAGCTTTTTGTTTAACTATATTTTCCCCTGGTTAAAAAAATTAACATACATTTCTCTGTTATTCTGACACTTTCTTAAAAATTTTGGTGAGGACTGATCACTTATTTATCCTTAAAACAGGAGATGAGGATGCTGATTGGGATCTTTGGATGCAGGGACAGTTTGTCACCTGCCAACCTTGATGTAAGATTCTCAGACAAGACCCAGACACTAGGGGGTAAGCCTCACAAGGACCAGAAGGTCTGCATGGGGCCGACTCCGGGATGTTACTAGCAACAGACTTTCCCTCATTCTCCACAGACAATTCTTCTCATTCACTAAAAAAATAAAACTTTCAAACCACCAATATGGGATAATCTTTGTTCCTTATACTTTGCATTGTAAGAGAAGTTACCTGAGACTTTAAAAAAGCAGAAGAGATTGTTTATTCTTCTATTGTACTTCTGGGATGTATGTTACGGTCTGTGTTATTTTACAATTGTTGGGGACAGAGGTTGATTTTTAGATTTTTATTTGGTAGAGAGGTGAACAGTTGCTGCCCAGTAAATAACCCTGAAGACTGCAGTCCATGTCCTTCGTGGACACTGACCAGCTTTGTCGTTAACCTAGCACTCCTATCCTACCACACGTCTCACTAAATTGCCTCCCTACGGTTTTGTTGCTTCCCTTATTGAGTTCTGTGTCTTTGACGTGTGTTCCTTTTATATTTATATAAGACATGATCTTATCTTTTGAATATTGAACTTTAATCACCATTAAAGCCTAGTTAGCCACAGATGACGAGAAAGAAATCTATGGTCTGATAAAATAAGATTTGCTGATTCTCAACAAGGAAATGCATTTCACGGGAATTCTGCTGGGCAGGAGGGAGGAGGGAAATACCTCTTGTGAGGTTTGGATTTGCCCGGAAGGACTCTGAAGAAGAACTAAGGGAGGCT
Source organism: Sturnira hondurensis (assembly GCF_014824575.4). Classification (NCBI taxonomy): domain Eukaryota; kingdom Metazoa; phylum Chordata; class Mammalia; order Chiroptera; family Phyllostomidae; genus Sturnira; species Sturnira hondurensis. Next base: position 30,683,080 of record NW_028079044.1, on the reverse strand, counting down.
GTAATCAGTCTGGACTGGGTTCTCTTTTGGAGGCAGGATTAGAAGTGGGATTAACCAGTGCGGGGGCTGTCAGAAGGTGAGTGGGCTTTAGCAATGCAGCATGACCAGTAGAAATGAAAATGGAAAAATGGGCCAGGAGCATCGTTGGTCAGACAGGAGTAGTCAGTCAGAGAGGAAGTTGTTGCGCCCTTTTATAACCGCTATGTGGTCTGGAGTGTGAGGGGAAGCAGAGTTGACGACCCCCAAATATGCTTCTCAGGACATTGACTATTTCAAACTGGTTTGTTTTAAGAAACAAAAGATCAGGAAAAACCTTTGACCTTTCCTCTAACTGCCTAAAATAATTTAGATGGGGGACCTGCTCCAGGAGGGGAGATGTCGTCATAGACAATTATTGTTTAAACTCCGTTTCTCTCTCTGGTCAGCTCCACAACAGTAAATTTCTGAAGCTAGAGCAGGAATGAGAAAGCTTTTTCTGTAAAGGGTTGGACATATTTCAGCTTCTGAAGGCCAAAGGGTCTTGGTCACAATTACTTGCCCCTGTCATTATCACATGAAAGCACTAAAAGAAAATACTTAGAGGAATACTTAAAGGAAAATACTTAAAGGCATAGCTGTGTTCTAATAAAGCCCTGTTTGCAAAAGCAGGCAGTGACGTTGACTCAGCCCCTGAGCCATGGTTGTTGATCTGGACTCTCTCTGTGTTTCTACCAGGCCACCATCTCCTTCATCCCCACACCTTTCCTAGCTGTGACTCCTCAGCCCACTTGCCACTTCAAGTGCCCTTCAAGACTTGCCCTTCAAGGGGGCTGAGGAGTCACATTTGATTGTGAGGCTCCCCAAACACCCCCAATTGATTGTGATGCTCCAAAAACTTGTTTAGATCTCTCAAATACTTCTGTTTGGCTCCCAGTTATTGCCCCTCTTCTTCTCTGGGTTCTTTTTTCGAAGCTACAGATATAAGATGCCAAATAGAGACCAACATATGAATATTATAAATTGCATATGTTGGTACTCTATGAGTTAGAGTTCAGAATTTTCTAGAAAAAAAATCTAGATTGGAGAGCATGTCTGGGATCTGAGACCAAGGTGAGGGCCCAGTACTGTTTATTGCAAATCCATTTATGGGAACAGATGAGTTTTCAAAATAGACTACACAGATACCTACCTAACCAGACAGCTACAGGGGCTGTTACGAGCTTTCTCAGAAACCCTGGCACTATCAGAATGAGCTATGCAAGAGAACCCTGCACATATCAAGGCTTGCCTCTAGAAGGAGAAATGGACAGGAAGCCCTGGTGTGTCATAACAAGGCAGGAGACAGTCACTGAGACAGAGCAGAACAAACCACTGTTATTTTTGAGGCACAGTTTGTTACCTGCTGCTAAAAGGACCTACTGCATATTAAGCCATTACCAGTTAGATTAGTTGTTCTTTCAACATTTCAGTAAATAAGAGATGAAAAGAGAAACAAGGATTCTCTTCAATATGTCCCTTTTTGTAAAGAGAAGTAGAGCTCTCTTTGAAGGTGAAGATAAGAAGAAAATGACTCTCCAATACCATTAAATGTCATTAAAGAAAACCAGATTATACTATTATATAAATAACCAACATCCTATTAAATGTGTTACTTAATATATAATACGGACAGAGTCATGTCGATTTATTTTTAACCTTTAAACATGTGGGAGATTTCACAAAGGAAAGGAGACTTGAGGATTATGACACCTAAACACCTAATGGAGTTCAATTAGTCATAAACTAGTTAACAATGTGCATATGTTGATATGGGTTTTTAAAGCTCATGATTTTAGAACTAGCAAATCGCAGCCTAAAGTCACATATGCAGAACCGTCAACATGCCTGATTTACCTGCACTTCACAGAGTCATTAGGCTGGGGTCCCAGCAGCCTGCCGCTGAGGCTGTCGGAAGGCGAAGGCTGCTCGTGCAGCACAGCACGACTCACCTAAGGTAAAAAATAAAATAAATCCTCTTGGCTCCTTGCCCTTGTTTTCGAAAAAAATGAGAAAGAAAACATAGAAACAAACAAACAACAACAAAAAAAACCCTGAAATAATGCTGCTGATACCTGAGATAAAATTGAAAGTGAAGCACCCAATGTCCTGTAATAAAAGCAGCATTTTAAAGAGATTAGCTTTGTGACTGTAGCTGAAAAATCTAGTCCAAAATTATAGACTTTATTAAGAGCCAACCAGCCACTTAACTGCACTATTTCTCACTGAATCAGTTCTGTGTCATAGAGCAACCTTATGATATGAACAATACACAATGCACACACTTAAAGAGGTACTCTTGCAGGTTCGAAAACAAGCAAAGGGCAAAGTAATTGAACTCCCTCTTATTACCCAAACTGTAATTACTGCTGCAGAGCAAGTATGCAATTCCTTTGTGCAAACCATTCATTTAATTCATCCTTTCTAACATGTTATGTGTCCTATCTGTGCCTGGTAAGTTGGCACTGGGTAACTATGCACATACACAACGCCCACCCCAGAATCACTGGTGAGCTCAATTTAGATCTTACCAAGAGGAAACACTAAGTTATTGCATTAGAACAAGAAAGGTATGTACAAGGTAATATTTTTAATGAATAGCAAAATCAGGAATCCTGTACAAATACAAAATGAACCCGTGTCAAAGATTACAAATTATTAATGAAAGAGGGAGTTGGCAAAGGCGTTAAAAACTTGGTCAAAGGAGAAGCCAAAGAGAAGACACACATACCAAGGCTGAAATGGTGTGTTATTCGTTGCAAAACTGGCTGCTTAGAGGTTGGGGGAATCACCTTTCCAATGCACCTCCGCTGGAAAAATCATTTGCATGTCTATGGACAGAAATTACTGGCATTGATACCAATTTCCCACAAACTTACAAAGTTATCAAGCAACTCAGGAGGAATTGAAATGCTCGAACCACTCTAGTTTCCCTGAAAGATGTTAATAAGAATTATTATGAATAAGTACATTATTAACTATCTTTATTTGGAGGTCTTACCAAGCAGATTCGGACACAAGAATCCGCATACAAGTAGTTTATTTTGGGCAGGAGTGAAGTAAGCTTTCTGAACAAGTATGAAAGCAAGGAACAGGCAACGAAATATGCTTTATTGAACATATTCCTCAGTGAGCACCATAGGAAAAAATCCCATTTGCAACCCTCTGAGAGAGGGTATAAAACATGCCTTAGTGTTTTTCCACTAAGAAGTAAACTGGAAAGCTAAGAAGTTAGAGTATTCATCCACCAACTCCACTCCTAATTGGTTAAGGATTTCCACTAGGCATTAACCCTTCAGACCTTCCCATCTGCCCTACAGAAGTGCTAAGCACGCTTGATATCAGAGAATACCCTTAGACAGAAAGTCACTGGTCTGTAAGGGAACCATCCTCAGAAGTGGACCATGGGGACATGGGTGGGGCATCTATACCCTCTAGTACGTTATATCAATGAAACATGTCACTATGCTATTTATTAAGGGGATAACAAAGAAACAGGGAGCCTAATGCATTCCCTTTGTGAGTTGAATCTGTCATATGCAGACCTTGTGTCAGGCATCGAGCTACTACTAGAAGAACAGGTGTTCCCTTAGGGGACTTAGGTCAGCATCGGGAAGAATGCTAACATTTTAAGATAGAAGATACAGATTAGAAGAGTTACAGAAATTTAGAGCAGATGGAGCCCTGGCTGAGAGCTTCCTAAAAATGCAAACCTCCGTTGACGTTGGCATGGAAGTGTTTAGTAGTACTCAGGAAGAATGCAAAAGATATTTTGGGCAATGGAATGACCTAAGCAGAGGGAAATTGTTCAGTGAAGCTTTGAGGATGAATTGGCAGCAAGATTATAGGGAATAGACAGGAGACTTGGGACCCATGGGTGTTGTTTTAATAATCCACATTGATGCGTTGAACCTAGACTAAGATGGTGGCCAATGGAGTGGAGCAAAGGCCAGGTGTGGCAAATCCCGTCCACGACTCACTTTGCACTTAGTTCAATCCTCTGTTACCAAGCCTTTCCAAACCAACGAGGATGTGCGCCTTAAAATCACGTTCCAGACACCCTTCCAGCAAGAGTGCCACGTGTGACCTGGTTCTCCTTTATAAAAAGAACACAAATGTGGCTTAAACTAAAGCTTATACCCCTGAAGAGTTATTCTTCAGTTTATATCCACCCCCAGCTCTTCACGTCCAGTGTTACAGGCCCTTTCGCCAGATCCACTCACCTCCTGACTTGCCCCTCATCAGGATGAATTTGGGAGTTCTAAGGTAAGATTTTAGCTGCAAATCTCTCTAGATATTGGTCAGATCTATGGCTGTGGCCTATTTATTGAAAACAGAAATTTTATAACCAGGTTTCTACCTTACACTTCAGTCTGGGTCCATGCTCATGGTCCACTTCTTATAAGAATAAAGTAATGATTTGTTACAAAAATTTTCCTTAGGAAAATTTCAGTTGCTAAAATGCATGAATTGATCTTTGTCATGTTTCCCCTCTAACTTCTGCTAAACCATTTTGGTGTATGTCTCCATTAATCCTCTTTGACAATATTTTCAGTACTATACTGCCCAATAACACCACTGGGTTTTTTGTTTGTTTGTTTTGTATAATGCCAATGTATCATAATCTGCAGCCATTGTGAGCATTCTTGACATTATAGTGAAGAATGTTGGTGACTTACCCTGATGGCCAGATAAAATATAGCATAACTAATATATTTTATTTTAGATTGAATTTTCACCAGCTATCATTTTATCATATCCAACAGAACACAAAGAGCTTTAAAATATTTTTCTGTAGTTCACAGGTAGGGATAAATAGTCATTCACCTGCACACTTGTTAATGTGTTCATTCAAGTGTTTACTGGGTGTCAGTCATACACCAGACACTGTGTACTGGGGTTCGGATGGTGACCAATAACAGAAATCTTCCCTCCTTGAATGAGATTACATTACAGTCCAGAGACAGAGTTGAAAGGAGATGACATACCAAAAACTCCAGCATATACTTGGAACTCAGGAAATGTCAGTTTCCTTCCTGCCCTGATCTTTTTCCAACCCCACCCCATTAGAGGAGTTCCACGGCTGATCTTCTTTATCTCATCTTTTGGGCGCTCCACGTAACACCCTTCAATAGCTTCCTTCTCATATCTGACCCTTCATCTCTCCTTGAAGACTTCATAAGTATTTCTGATACAGATACATAGTCCTAAAAATCTACATTTATTCTGTACCATTCTCTCATATCCTGCCTTGAAATACATATTTTTGAACACATCAGTGTATGCGGTCAGTAAATTCTTCACTAATTCACTAAACCGATAGCTTTGGGAGAGTAATCATTTATTCCATTGTAGAAATACTGAAACTGATACTGCTTTCAAGCCTGGCTGTACAAAACTTATTAACACATGTCAAGCTTTGAGTGGCTCTTGTCTCCCTCTTTTGCCTCTATTGTGATCTTCCTGGAAGAGAAAAAAACACTAGCAAAATTCATTCCATTTAAATGGGGTGGGTGCAGTAGGGAGAGGGCAGGGAGGTGTGAAGACTGGATTATCTCTGCAGCAGAATAAGCTTTACTAAATTTTCATTTTAATTTTCACTTGATTTAAGTCCTAATGCTAGGCCTTTAAACCAATAAATACGGTAGCTGGACAGAGACAGAATCTGAAGGGGTATGTGATATATGTACAGAAGAAATGTAGGACCAATCCATCTATTTCTGTTCAAAAGACAGAAGCCTTATGCTGCTCATGTTAGGCCTCTGTGAGTTATATACATAAATATATATGTTATAAGAAAAGGATAGAATTGTTTTCTAGATTCACCATAATAAGTCCACAGCCTCAGAAAATAATTGCTCCTTTTTCTGTAGAAATATGATTTGAAGGTTCAGTAAGGTCTCACTGGAAGCAAGGTGAGCAGAAACAAGAAAACTTCTGCGGTCCGCAGACCAGAAGATACCCTGTTAAATGTCCCAAGGTGCAAAATCCCGCTGGAAGGGTAACATGAGCTTCAGCAACTATCGCAGACACCAAATCCCACAATACCTGCCAATCTTAAGTGATAATAAGGTCCTAGAAGTGTGATTTAATCTTGGCTGCAGAATCACATCCTACAGTCGTTTTCGTCCCCAGGCTGCTTCCCAGACATTCTGATTCTAAGAGTCTGGAACCAGAGTAGGGTATCAGTACTTTTAAAAAATCTCTACACTTGACTCTAAGGCATTTTCATGTTTGGAAGCACAGGCATAATAAAACCCTGGGTATGAGTGGGGGTGAAGGAATGGAAAGGATTTGGAAAAGAGACACTGCCGATTGCTGCAACTCCCATCGTTCTATACCTTACTGTCAGGTGGACATGGCGTATTTGGTGATGTGCTGTGTATGCAAAGAAACAAAAAGGTGGGCATTTCATTTTAGGCTTAGTAATGAGTACGGTGCCACAAAATGGGTTTTTTCTTGTGCTGTCCTTGAAAAGGAATGTGCATGCCATAGTTCTCCCTAGGCAGCTTATTTCAAGCAAGTAAAGGCTGTGTGTATGTGTACATATAAGTATGTAAACATTAACACTTTGGCAAGTTTAAGATAGGTTTTGATTGACAAGTTTTAGCTTGGGAAAATACAACTAAGACAATTTTGACTTCAAAGAAGGCTGATTTAAGAAAAAATTTTAATATGTTTTCATTGACAAATTTTAGCTTAGGAAAATACACCAAAGACAATTCTGACTTGAAAGTAGGTTGACTTAAAAAAATTCTAATATGTTTTGATTGACCAATTTTAGCTTAGGGAATACACCTAAGACATTTCTGAATTGAAAATAGGCTGATTTTTTTTTAAATTCTACTTCATTTTTTAAGTTTTTTTATTGTTGTTCAAGTACAGTTGTCTGCATTTTCATGCCACCCCACCCCACCCATCCCTGTTTCCCACCCTCAAACCTACCCACTTTGGCTTTGTCCATGTGTCCTTTATACATGTTCCTTGATGGCCCTTCCCCTATTTTCCCGCATTATCCTTCTCTCCTCTCCTCTCTGGTTACTGTCAGTTTGTTCTTTATTTCCATGTCTCTGGTTATTTTTTGCTTACCTGTCTCTTTTGTTGATTAGGTTCCACTTATAGGTGAGATCTTATGGTATTTGTCTTTCACCATCTGGCTTATTTCACTTAGCACAACGCTCTCCAGTTCCATCCATGCTGTCTTGAAGGGTAGGAGGTCCTCCTTTCTTTGTGCTGCATAGTACTGCTTAATAGGATTGTTAGTATTCCTGGAGTATATGAAAGGATGCTCAGCATCACTAGCCATCAGAATGATGTAAATTAAAACCACAATGATATACCACTTCACATTGATCAGAATGGCCATCATAAACAAATCAACAAACAAATGTTGGAGAGGTTGTTGAGAAAAGGGAACCCTAGTGCACTGTTGGTGGGAATGCAGACTGGTGTAGCCACGATGCAAAATAGTATGGGATTTCCTCAGAAAACTAAAAATGGAACTGCCTTTTGACCCAGCAATTCTACTCTTGGAGTTATACCATAAGAATCCTGAAGCACCAATCCAAAAGCACCAATGCACCCCAATGTTCATAGCAGCACGATTTACAATAGCTAAGTGCTGGAAGCAACCTAGGTGCCCATCAGTAAATGAATGGATCAAATACTGTGGTACATTTACATAATGGAATTCTATGCAGCAAAAAGAAAGAAGGACCTCCTACCCTTCGCTACAGCATGGATGGAAGTGGAAAGTATTATGCTAAGCAAAATAAGGCAGGTGGTGAAAGACACATACCACATGATCTCGCCTTTAACAGGAACCTAATCAACAAAACAAACAAACAAGCAAAATATAACAAAGACACTGAAATTGAGAACAGGCTAACAGTGATCAGAGGGGAAGGGGGGTGTTATTTCAGGGGAAAAGGGGAAGGGTTTCCAGGAACAAGTATAAAGGACTCATGGACAATAACAAGGGGGAAGGAATGGGAGGGAGGTGGGGAAGACTGGGGTGGTGGGCTGGGATGGGGGTAAAAGGCAGAAAACTGTAATTGAACAACAATTAGAATTTAAAACAAAACAAACAAAACACACATACAAACAAATAATTAGTGCAAAAGAAGAATGTTAAATGCCCCACTGATAATTTTATATTTATCATACTTTAAATGATACTACTTGGGGTACATTGGGTTAAATAAAGTATGTTCAATTTTAAAAAATATTATTTTATCCAAGTAACTTTACAACGTAGAAGTATTTTCTTTGTATGATAACAGATTTTAAAATAAGCAGTTATTTGGTTTGTGAAACTTTAAAATAGAATGTCAATAATGAATTATGACAGAGTGGGCCATTTTAAAAGCCCAGCAGAAATCTGAAGGTAACAAAGTATCTTTAGCTTTTAGTGCTGTGCGGATCATAAATGATGCCTTACAATTGTGAGAACAATGACTTCCAACTATATAGGTGACCCTGGACCACCTGCACATTATGCTAAATTCAATGTAAATTTTATTCATGGTAATTTTTATTCATTATAAAAACTGGCCTAGCACATTACAGATGTCAAGTATATTGTACATAATTGCTGATTGACCTATTGCATATAAATTATTAAATGAATGGACAGTTTAGCCATAGCTTTGCTCTAGTAGTATAACTAAATCATTTTCATAGTGTGCAATTATAGATGCACATGAGCCATTTCCAGGTTTGGAAAAACATTATGAAATATAACCACACAACATAGGAGAAATGTAGCCAAAGAGAACTGCTCATGGGGATGTGATGAGATTATCTGCTCATGCTGGTCTCTGCGTGGTAACTTCCATCAGGGTTCCCTCTGAGAACGGTCACAGAGCACCTGGACAGGGGAAGAGCCACAGCAAGGGACGCAGCAAAAGCCAGTGGGTGGGCTCAGCTGGTACAAACTGCAAGAAGGCAAAGTGTCCCTGTGTGAGAGGTAATTAAGACCAGGCTGTTCACGTGCAGAAGTCCCTTTACTTCATACATCCTGCACTAATTCTTAAAGCATTTGTATGTCCAGTGGACACCTGTTTGGGTTAACAGCTTGATAATGTTTTAGTTTTAGAAACACACGCTTGTAAATCAGGAAAGTCCAGAGAATCACCTTCACCTTTGGAGAAATTATATACTTTTTGAGTTGAACCAAAGTTATTTTTCCTCAAAATGAAATTATTTACATAGTGGTTTTGGTAGAGTATTTTTCAGTTCTAAAACTAGAATCACATTCAAACAAATTGCTTCCTTAATATTGATTACTTATGTAAGAATTGGGTAATTATATCAAGTTGAATCACTCAGGTTGAATCAGGAAAGCAGTTTTCCAATTAATGCAATTGTGCTGCATGTAATTACAAGGTGAATATTCAAAACCAACTAAGATGGCCATTTACAAATTATAATTGCTTCCACCATGTGAATGAAAGGAGCAAAGTTTATACTATTCAGGGTTATGGTCGTGACCCAAGGATTCGAAAGCTTATTCTCATAATGTTATGAGTAAGCTCAGATTAAACAGTAGTTTCTCTCAGTTATAACTATTTTTTTTCTTTGTGAAGTATCTTTTCACCAAGATACACTTGAGGGGATCATGCCTTTCGCAGATAAATTCTGCTATTGTCTATGTTGTGAACAAAACTAGGTTGTTCAGAACATGAGCCTGTTGTTATTAAGAAGCCAGTGATGGTCATAGCATATACAATGACCTTACAATATTTTTTATCTTTTTGCAGAACTGAATTGCCTGCTGCATTCAATTCATATGTGGATAAATATTTTTCTATAAACTATACCTAATTTTCCTAGAAAACTGAAGAAGATGGAGGAGATGGTTTGATTTTTTTTTTTTTGCAAGTTAGTAGATCTTAGAGCAGACAAGTCGAATAACTGGCCAAATGACCCAGCTAGAAGGAGGCTGAGCTAGAAGTAAAACTTCCTGTAGAAGAGAGGCTGAAAAGAAGACAGTGTTTCAAAGAGAGTGGCCTAAGGTATTAAAAGCTGTTGATATGCTGGCCAAAAAAATGCCTATTGGGATTGGTAAGAAGGAAGTATTTGAAATTGTAATGAGAATAGGGGTAGAGGATTGGTGAGGGGCGGGGAGTAAACTGGAAGGAGTTAAAGAGGAACTGAGGGTTCAGGGGGCAGCAATGTCAAGTGTATTTCAACAAATGTATTTATGAGGTACAAGGGTCTTGAAAACAAGACCATCCAAGGGGAGCAACAAAGAGGAAGTATTTATCTGCAGCCTTCTGACAGCAAAGGTGTCTGCTCTACGTTACAGGCACTTAGATTGGTCTGAAGTAAAACTATATAAGGACAGAAGAATATGACGGCAGGCAAAGAAGCTGCTCTGGTTTCACTTCTCAGAAGTAGGGAGGCTATGGGTAAGCAAGGCTATCACAATACACTGTGGGATTGAGTTTAGCAGGAGTAACAAACGGTTTTGTCTTCCTTCTTATTTCTTAGCTATTTGCATATTAAAAAGCTCATGAAGTCTTTCTGTCTTCATAGTTGGAGGTAAGACTTCACCACTAGCTTTGTTACCTCAGGCAAGTAACTCAGCCCCAGTTTCCCAGTTTGAGAAATAAACACCTCCCTCCCAGGACTGTCTTGGAACTTAAATGAAACCGTAAGTCTTCTTGGGATAGTGCCTGGCAAACAGGAAGTGCAATTAATGTTAGAGACTATTATTATTTTTATTCCCAGATAGAGCCACATTAACCTATATAGGTCTCATTTTGCTGACTTGGCACCTGGAAAATCCCTTTGCCACCCAACAAATTATTACTTTCTCAAAGCAATGTACTTAATGAGTTAGAGAAAGCTTCCCTCACCACATTTGCTGATGTGCTCAAAAATATGTACCTAAGACAGGATATGGGAAATGATGAAGAAAAGTAGACTGATAAGACTAAAAAAATTAAAATAAATAGATTCAACCATTCATGTAACGATTAAATATCTCCTGTTTCCTGCAACGAAGGATGAGTTAGACCAGGGTATCAAACTCATTTCACCGGGGGCCACATCAGCCTCATGGCTGCCTTCAAAGGGCCGAATGTAATTTTAGGACTGTGCAACTGTAACTACTCTTTAACAGTTAAGCAAGAGATCAGCACTGCCACCAGGTGGAGACAAGGTGCTGGGTAGATAAAAGGTAGAAGGTGGGATTTAGCCTGCAGGCCTTGTGTTTGCCACCTGTGAGTTAGATAATCCCTCTTTTCATATTGCTCGAAGTCTAGAGGTATAAAAACCAGCTTTTCTGTAAACCTTGCCTATTGATTAACTGTGTAATTCTCAAGGCAAGGGAGGGAGGTGGGGGTGGCTGGGGTGGGGAGGGAGTAGTGAGGAATAAATGCAGACAACTGTAATTGAACAACAATAAAAACAAATTTTAAAAATTCTCAATAAATCTTAATTGTTGGTTCTTGGTTTCTTAACCTAATATAAAATGAGGAAATGGCTGTAAGGCCTACCTAGCAGCATTTTAGAGAGAGAGGTCTAAAAAGATCATGAACAGGAAAATGCTTAACATACGAACGGCCTGGCCTCTCTTACTTACTAAATCTCCCCACGTGGACTTTGAAAGGGGCTGAAACCACCAGCAGTTCCCATAGGAAGAGTCACTTAGAAGAGGAGAAAAATGATTGGACGACTCAATAAAATAAAAATTTGAAGGTCATTGGCACAAAGAAACTGTAGGAAGCAATAGGATAAAATGAGTTCGACTTATCCAAGGGAAGAGATGGAGGATTGGGTCACAGGGTGCTCCAACATTTAGACAGAAGATGGAAAAGTCAAGAAAAAAGACAAAAGGAGAGGGGGAGAGAACAAGGGGGAAAATATCATGTCACCTCGGGGAAAAATGATTCAAAGAGGAGCTAGTGGTAAACTATGTCAAAAGCAGGTAGCAATTCTGCTGCAGACATTTGCTGAATAACTTGAGGTGAGGAACAGATAGAAAGCTCAAAGTTCCTCTGGTTTCACAGTATCACAATCAGGATACCTAGAGATCTCAGTCACTTACCTCATCTTCTCAATGTCACTGAGTCTCACAGTCCTTGGTCCCTCAATGCTGTTGTTTTCCTGTCTCATAGTGTCCAGAGTAGCCTTACAGAGTAGCCTTCCTGTCTCATAGTGTCCAGAGTAGCCTTACAGAGTAGCCTTAATGTGGTGTGGCTGCTAGACCCACACCATTGCATGCGTTCCCNAACTTGAGGTGAGGAACAGATAGAAAGCTCAAAGTTCCTCTGGTTTCACAGTATCACAATCAGGATACCTAGAGATCTCAGTCACTTACCTCATCTTCTCAATGTCACTGAGTCTCACAGTCCTTGGTCCCTCAATGCTGTTGTTTTCCTGTCTCATAGTGTCCAGAGTAGCCTTACAGTCATGGAACCACACAGCTTCCAGCACAAAATCTAGTCTGTAAAACACCTGATCTCAGGATCTCAGGCTCTCACAGTCTCCCAGGCTCACTGGTTCAGGTCTATCTAGCAGACTCAAAGTCATACAGTTTGGGGGTCTAGCAGTGTTACAGATGGAAATTGGGCTCTTCCATGAGATGGAGAGAAAAGCCTTTCACAGACCCATGCATGGGAGATTTTGGTGTGACAAGATTTATTCAGAGAAAGCTGTGCACGTGTCCCATCTCTGTTCATCCTGCCATGAAAAGAGTCCAACCATGTTTTCAACAAAGCCAAAACAAAGGCCAATGTCCGGAGTTTCTGTTTCACATTAAAGCTTAGTTTTTTGTAGCCTGTCTGGTCTGCTGTGGGCCCAACATGGCTGCTAGACCCACACCATTGCATGCGTTCCCAGGTGAGAAAGAGAATGAGTGAATGGACAGGGAGAATGCAGGTCACCAAGTGAGAGAGAGCGCTCCTCTTTGTACCCTGGAATTATATCACCTTAGGCTTGGGAAAAAACAGGTGCTTTTTCAAAATAACCAATCAACTTCCCAAGCTTTCACAAGCTTCTGATGGGCCCACCCCCTAGTTAGACTGACAGGCCTCTATGGTCAAGCACCTCCCCCTGCACCATTTTGACTTCTTTTGCGCATGTGCTTACCTCCCTTTGCTTCCCCCAACAATCCAATACAGGAGGGCATGGTGAGCAGTGCTCCTGGGGAGAGCTCCTGTGCTCCCATTGTTAAGTCTCCTTGGCAGCCGCCCCCTGGAGTTGCTCAAAGACCCTGTAAATGCTAAAGCTTCCTGGCTAAGCAAGCAAGCTTATGCTTCCCAGTTTATTAAACTCAATGTCTAATTTCTTTTGTTCTCTTTCTTATTACAGTAACAGCAGTATTGGAATGTTTGGTTTCAGGGTCTCTCTAGAAGGAGAACCTGAATTTACTTTCAGAATGTTTCAGAAGCTGTTGTAAGCAAATCCTACTACCATTCAACTTACTACTAAAGCTACCGGACCTCTGGGCAGCATATATACATTTGTGGACAGTGTTGAAAAACAAAAAGTCTTATAGACTTGGTACTTAAATTGTAAGCATATTAGAAACAATAGCAGAAAGATTAATGAACTTGAATACCAGTCAACAGAATTCAGAGTTGTATATAGAAAGGAAAAGGTGATAAAATAGCAAACTTGGCCTAGGCAAAAATTTCTTTAATAGGATATAAAAAACACTAGTCATAAAAGAAAAATTAAAACAGAGTCCTCTTCAAAATGCACTGTTAAGAGATTGACTGGGAACGAGGCAGGGAAGTGAGGAACAGGGGAGAGCAATAGGCAAAAAGTCAGACAACTGTAATTGAAAAACAATTTTAAAACTTTTTTTAAAAGAAAATGAGAAATCAAGTCACAAAATGAGAGAAAACATTTGCAGGCATTTATTTACAAAGGACTTATATTTAAATATGCATAGCAATTTATATAAAGAAAAACAACCCAATAAAAATTGGCAAAAGACTAAAAAAATTCACAAAAAACTAGATACATTATTGGCCAATAAGTACGTTGTTAAGATATTCAATGTTAGTCATTAGCAAAATCAAATAAAAAAATTAATGTGCTACCACCTCACTTCCATTAAAAAAGATGACAGGACCAATTGCTTTCAAAGACTTACAGCAAATGAAACTCTCATGCATTGGCGATGGGAGTTAAATGGTCCAACCACTTTGGAGAACTGGCAATTTTTGGTAAAGTCATATACCTACCCTATGACTCAGCATTTACACTCTTAGGTATTTACCAATGAGAAATGACGACATGTGTCCACAACAAGATTTGTTTATCAAAGTTCATATCAATTTTATTTATTTTTCCAGACAGGAAGCCCAAATGTTTATCAACATGTGCATGTGTAAAGAAAATTTTTTAATATATATATTTTATTGATTATACCATTACAGTTGTTCTATTGCCCCCCTTCATTCCCCTCCACCTGCACGCTCTCTCCCGCACCATTCTCCCCCCCTTAGTTTATAACCACGTGTCTCAAGTTCTTTAGATTCTATATTTCCCCCACTATTCTCGCTCTCCCCCCTATCTATTTTCTACCTACCATCTATGCTATTTTCTGTACCTTCTCCCCCCTTCTCCTCCTCCCACTCCCCTGTTGCTAACCCTCCATGTGATCTTCATTTCTATGGTTCCACTCCTGATCTAGCTGTCCTCTTCGTTTGCTTTTGTCTTAGGTGTGGTTGTTAATAAATGTGACTTTGCTGTCCTTTCACTGTTCATATTTTTCATCTTCTTTTTCTTATATAAGCCCCTTTAGCATTTCATATAATAAGAGCTTGGTGATGAAGAACTCCTTGAACTTGACCTTATCTGAGAAGCACTTTATCTGTCCTTCCATTCTAAATGAAAGTTTTGGTGGATAAAGCAATCTTGGCTGTAGGTCTTTGGATTTCATGACTTGGAATACTTCTTTCCAGCCCCTTCTTGCCTGTAAGGTCTCTTTTGAGAAATCTGCTGACAGTCTGATGGGTACTCCTTTGTAGGTGACTGTCCCCTTATCTCTTGCTGCTTCTAGGATTCTCTCCTTCATTTTAATCTTGGCTAATGTAATTATGATGTGCCTTGGTGTGTTCCTTCTTGGGTCCAACTTCTTTGGAACTCTCTGAGCTTCCTGGATGTCCTGGAAGTCTATGTCCTTTGCCAGACTGGGGAAGTTCTCCTTTATTATTTGTTCAAATAAGTTTTCCACTCATGGCTGTTTCTTTCCCCCTTCTGGTACCTCTATAATTCGGATGTTGGGACGTTTAAAGATGTCCTGAAGGTTCCTAAGCCTCTCCTCATTTTTTGGAATTCTCATTTCTTCATTCCTTTCTGGTTGGATGTTTCGTTCTTCCTTCTGGTCCATTCCATTGATTTGTGTCCCCATTTCCTTTCCATCACTATTGGTTTCCTGTGCATTTCCCCTCATTTCAATTAGTTTAGCCTTCATATGTTCCTCTAATTTGTGACTATAATCAGCCAGTTCTGTGAGCATCCTGATGACCAGTGTTTTGAACTGTGCGTCTGAGAGGATGGCTATTTCCTGGTCGCTTAGAGTTATGGGCTCTGGGGCTTTGGGTTCTTCTTGAGCCATCTTTTGGCCTGTTCGTGCCTGTTACGTATCAGGATTGGAGCCCTAGGTGCTCACCAGAGCAGGGCAATTCAGTCGCTGGGTTGTGACTGTATGTGGGGGCGGGGTCAGAGAGGAGCAATGGGGGTCTGTCTCATCTGCCACCTCCACCGCTGCTGCTGCAGCTGCCACTGTCACTGGGGCACTTGCGATTCATCTCACTGTGCTCAAATGTGCGACCACAGTAATCCCTCCGCCACTGGGTTCACCCACTGGGGCCTGTGCGGCCCGTCTCACTGTGTGTGAATGTGTGACCAAGGTCAGTCTGCCCCGCGCCCTGGCTGGGTCCGCGCCACCTGTGTGCCTGGGTTGGGGGATCTGTCCTACCCGATCCTGCTCCACTGCTGGCTCCACCCCTCTTACCAGCCTGGTTGAACGGTTCGTTGTTGTCGGACTTCCATATAGTTCAACTTTCTATTCTTTGTGTCTTTGTTTATTAAACCTTTGTTGTATTCAAACTTGGTTGTGGGAGAAGGCACAGTGTTTCCACCTATGCGTCCATCTTGGTGGAAGTCTGTGTAAAGAAATTATAAATACACATACAATAGAATATGTCCCAGCAATAAAAATGAACAGACTATTGGTATATATGAAATAAATTTCTAAAGAGTGTACTCAGATAATTGTCAGACACAAAAATGTTAAGTACAGTGCTATTCCAATTATTTGAAACTCTACCACTTCAAAAATGGCGAGAGAAATAAAATTGGTGGTTCAGGAATGGAGGATTGACTACGAAGGGGCATGAAGGTTTCTCTGGTGGTGGAAATGGTTTGTATCTGGACTGGGTAGTGATTAGAGGGCATGCATGTCAAAGCTCATTGAACTACTCACTTAAAACGTATACTACATTGCACACAAAGCACATTCAATAAACTTGAAAAATAAGCAAAAGAAACCATTTTAAGCAGTCAGAACAAGTGTGAGAAATCTCTTAAAGATACTTACAAACTATATTCTTTTTAAAAAAATATTTTGTGTATTTATTTTTAGAGAGAGGGGAAGGGAAGGAGAAAGAGTGGAAGAGAAACACCAATGTGTGATTGCCTCCCATGTGTCCTCCACTGGGGACCCAGCCTGCAACCCAGGCATGTGCCCTGACTGGGAATCGAACTGGTGACCCTTTGCTTCACAGGCCCACACTCAATCCACTGAGCTACACCAGCCAGGGCCAAATTATATTCTTAATAAAATATCTATTATAACTGCCATTTATTGAATATTCACTTTTAGTTAAGGGTTGCAATGAGGACTTTATTCCACAATCTAATTCAAAACATCACAATAGAATCATAAGTTTATATTAGCTCAATATTACTGGATGCAATAATTTTAGTAAGTCAGATGAAAAATACCATAAAACACATGTAGAGAATTTTCTTCCACAAAACACACCACTCCTATAGAAGTATTTTTTTGTTTGCCATGTCAACTCTGGCCTTCATATTTACTGCCAGGTAATCCTTATATGAACTAGCTTATATCCAGAAACAATTTCTTTCACCAACTTCATAGCTGTCAGCACAAACATTGCTACCATGTTTCTCATTTTGTTTGATATCACATCACTTGACCTCTGCAGCTGAGTAGGTCAGCATTCTGGCAAGGCTTTACTGCTAAGGTCTCTGCCAGCTAGACAGTAAAGATAAATCAGTGGATACCACCTGCGAGGAAAGGAGCTCAAGATTAAATCTTGTTTTGTTTTCTATCGTTTTGCAGCAAGTGACCAAGAAGAGTGTTGAATCAATGTTGTTTCCTGTTTGTGTCCTTCAATCTAGTCTTCTGGAAAGCAGAGGAATTGCGTGTCCTTCAAGTCTGGCCAAGTTCTAAAAAGACTCAATTTGTTCCTTGGATCAAGGTATCTTTAAACATTTGAAGTTCAGATCACAAATACAACCTTGAAAACTTATCACTGTCCCTACTCTTGGTCCCAATACAATGAATGCCGTATTTGGAAGGGGACTCCCATCATGGTTGTCCCATATGAAATAGGAGCACTTTTCTTCTCTTCCTGTAAGAGTTATTCCTCAATTACAGTCAACAAAACCAAAGCCATCAAATTCCCATGTCAGTGGCACAGTAGCTTGACTATTTAAAAAACATCAGCAACAAAATTTGCCTTTCTGCACAGTTATAAAAATCTCAAGTTATTTTCTTTTCATGATTTGCTGCAGTGACTTCTAACTTACACCCACATGGCATTATAATGAGAAAAGGGTTAGAAATGGTCAAATTCTGGTAGAAGAAAAAAAGTTCTGAAGTCAATCTTTAAAAAAACGTTTTAAAAGTTTTATGACGTGTTCTCTAATATAGGAAATAAAATACGTAATTAGACTCCATTGTGATCATTGCTAAATAAATCATGCTGACAGTAACACAGTCATATTTAAAACATGAGAATGGAGCTAAAATGAGGTGTAAACTTACATATGCAATAAAATAAAAAATCTCTGCCTTGATAGAGTGGAAGTGCTTGGTGCAAGTGAACTCTATTAAAAGGATTTGAACAAAAAAAATGGCAGGTCTGGGTGTTGGATTAGAATGTTACAAATATTCTGTGATATTTTAATACTTAGGTCTTTAAACCCAAATATAATTCTTTTAAAAGGAACTCTTAAACCACTATGGCAACTGTACTTGAACAATAAAATAACAAAAAAAGCCATGTCTGGATGACTGTCAATTTCACTTCTCTGAGAAATGTAAGTGATTGATGTAATTTGGTATTACCACAATCTCTTCTACACAGCATTAAAAATTCAATGTTATCTCACAGAAAAAATCTCAAATTATACTACATGACTATCTCCAAAATAAGGAAGGAAAATAAAGTATGTAAGTCCTGCTTTTCCATCAAAACCATGTATGTGTGTATATGATTCAGAAATGCATGATATTCCTTGTTTTTATATTAAAAATTAAGAATAGCATCTGAAATTCATTTATATCCATATAAATATTTTATATATTTATTTTATTTATTTATTTTTAGAGAGAGGGCAAAGGGAGGAGAAAGAGTGGGAGAGAAACATCAATGTGTGGTTGCCTCTCATGTGACCCTTACTGGGGACTTGGCCTGCAACCCAGGCATGTGCCCCGACTGGGAATTGGACCAGCAACCCTTTACTTCACAAGCCCGTGCTCAATCCACTGAGCTACACCAGCCAGGGTTATATCCATATACTTTTTAAATAGCTTATAAACACCAAAACTCTATATTGGTTATGTTTCCACAGGTAGGTGGTAAGTGAGCCTCAGGTTTGCCGTTTCATTTTTGCTGATGTCCTCAAGGCAGGATTTCTACTGTAATTTCTCCGTACCTTTTGTTGCGGACTTCTTGTGATCCAAACAACAAATAAATATGATAAAGATAGTATATGGGATATTTGTAGCAGACAATGTCTTTACCCAATAGACATTGAGCTCCTCTTTCTCACTAACATATCTCCAAGTGTGTTTAGGGAAGCAATGTACTTGGAGAGAATCATTTATTGGCTGTCTCACTGCAGTTCAGAATTCGGTTTCTAGACAATGAGATGTTGGAGATGGCTTTTTTGAAGAACAAGAAAGAAAGTCCTCTTGCCAGGAATATGTATATAAAGAGCAGACTTCTTGTGAGCATGAAGAAAAAAGATCCATGTTCAAAGCAGCAGATCTGGAAACTGGAAAACAATTAAGGTTTTTTAATAAAGATTTTATTTAATTTTTGGATAGAGGGGAAGGGAGGAAGAAAAAGAGGGAGAGAAACATCAATGTTTGGTTGTCTCTCACACACCCACTACTGGGGACCTGGCCTGCAACCCAGGTTCATGCCCTAACTAGAATTTGAACTGGTGACCTTTTGTTTGTGGGAATACACCCAACCCATTGAGCCACACCAGTCAGGGCAAGAAGGCAATTAAATTTTTAATAGCATGCTTGTTCAGTTGTGCCAAACCTGGACTACATAGTTCTCATTTTGTGTTAAGCAGGAAAAGCTAAATTGCATTGGATTAAACTACTATTTTTTGTAAATTTGTTATACGCTTTGGACACAATTGTGATTTAATGTTCTTATCACCTAGTTAGGAAAGCTGTAACCCTCCACTAAAATCTGCCAGGTCCTGTGTTTTCAGTCACTTCACTGATGTCTCTTCCCTGAGACTCAGTCTTGTCCAATTTCTGGGTCCAAAGCAAATAGAACAGTAAGTGTATTAGACATTTCAGCACCATCTTGTAGAAGGCTTTGAAATAAATATTTTGCTAGATATCAGGACTTAGCACTGGAACATTATTATATCCTGAAAGACTGGCTTAGGTTCACGAACTTGTTTTCTCTGCTTAGCATTGTGGTTTCCTACAGAATTGGAGGGTTGCTTAAGTCTCAATCTACTCATATAAGAATCTGATATTCCAGCTAATTCTTGCCAGTGTCCTCCTGGATGAATGGGTCTTTCCAGATAATGAAGATATGAGGATACTTTCCAGCCAAACCTGGAGTAGTATCGTGAATGAACAGATCATCACACTTTCTAATGCTATCACTAACTTCTCTGTTTCCAAGCACCTCTAGTCTCCTAGAACTTTTTGCTGACTGCTTCACACATAGGAATCATCTTATCTGTCCTCACATATCTCGAAATATAATCACTAGAGCTAAGCCTGTTCTGGTGATTGAACACTGTTTCAGACTGTGCAAATGTCATATTTTAGGTCAAATTTTGCAGTCATTCATTTGCTTTAGTATAGGGCAGTCTGATTTGCTAAAGGTCCCATTAGCCTCATGCCTGAAATCTCTCCTACTATGACTGATCTGAAAAGCGAATATTACTCATGAATTTATCATGCAATTTGAAATGCAGAATTTTAAAAAATGATTTTGAACTGATTTGGTTTGAAATTCAAAGGTCTTCTAGAACTAACAAGCAAAATAGAGACAGACTCATAGGTAGAGTGCGGGCGGACAGCTCTGAGTTGGTGGGGTTTAGGGGTGGAGGGATGGAGCTAAAAGGAAAGAGGACTCATGGACATGGACAACAGTGTGGTGATTGCAGGGGGAGGGGGTGTAAGGGGGGTGAATGGTAATGGATAAAAACAAAAAAAGAGAAAGAGAAAAAAGCCTACTAGAATTACTAGTCATTTAAGGCTTGATCTGAATATAATAAAAAATGACAGCTCCTCCATTGCTTTGGTAGACTTCGGTAGGCTGTCCACTTACTTAGGCTGTCAAGGAGGTAAGACCGGGCTTAGCCACATTTCGGTGATTCAGCAAAAGTGAATTGCTGCTTTGTATATTTTGGTGAAAGCAACATGAATGTGAATGCTGTGTGTGTGCATGTGTGTGTTGATTGAATACATATATAGAGAAATTAACATATATGTATGTATGATTTGTGATAGAAATTGAATGTACCTGGCTGGTGTAGCTCAGTGGATTGAGCGCGGGCCTGCGACTCAGACGATCGCAGTTCGATTCCCAGTCAGGGCACATGCCTGGGTTGCAGGCCAGTTCCCTGCAGGCCAGTTCCCAGCAGGGGATGCACAAAAGGCAACCACACATTGTTGTTTCTTTCCCTCTCTCCTTCCCTTCCCCTCTAAAGATAAATAAATAAAATCTTTATAAAAAAAAAGAAAGAAATTGAATGTATGTATATGTGCATGTTATATATGTATATAAACATATATACATATATGATTCATTTCTGTGACTACCATTGAGTAATTATTGATGATATTTAAATTTTAAAATTCTATACTATTATTCCAGTGAGAATAAGAACACTATATTAAAGACCATATTGAAAAATGTATGCCATAAGTGTTAAGATTCAACAGGTTTGTTTCTTCCACAAAATCAAGTAACAGAAGCTCCAAAAAAGGAAAGAACTTCAAACTATTATAGGTGTAAAGAATGCGAATTTTATAGACTTGACTCAACTTATTCCAGATAAGAAAATGCAACATACATATCACTTCTGTTTTATTCCTACATGTTCGACTTTATGATGTCATTAATCTACCTTTATATAAGAAGCTAAGTGATGAATCTATTTTGAAATTCAAAGCATTCTAGCTTTAGAAGGATTGATGGACATACATTTACAATAATATGAATGTTTTGCTTTTTGTATTATTTTCTTTTGAGACCAGGTGCCAGAAACCACGAAACTAAAGTCGATGCTTAGTTTGGGCAACCATCTGACCCTTTTCTGAATGTATTTGTCTCCCTTCATTGTGGTCAAATTAATGTACCTTTTATCTTCTTTATGTTAAAATTTATCATTTGTATGTTTTTTAAGTCACTTTAATTTTGTGAGAAGAATGAGGGAGGAATCAAATAAATACTTGTGAAGATAGTCAAAAAATCAGTTGAAATGTAAAAATTGAAATAAATGGAATATTAGCATAAATATTAAAATAATACCTAGGATGAGAATATTACAATAATAATGGCTAGAAAGTGTCATACAACCATTTTGACTACTACTTAAAGTAGGTTGACTGTTTATTTTTGTACTACTTACAAACAAGGTGAAGAGATAGATAGATCCTCCAAGTCAATCAGCCAGCTAAATAACATTATTTGAACTGTGTTAGGAACAGTAAGAAATTACAGGGGAGAATATAGTACATTCACTATAACTGCAAGTTCAGTAACATTGGCAATTTAACTTGGAAATAAATACAAGTGACACAAAAACGGTATCACCAAGTTATAACAATAAACATATGAGGAATAATTGCTTACTATGGTGGTACAGCAACATTTATATAATAATTTCACATCATAAAATATAGTATTTTTCCAGAAGAGGTTTTCTGTAGGAAATTGGCATTATTATTATTATTAACATAATTTGGATCTAACTAAGAAGGAATAAAAGCTCACTTAAAGGGTTTGGAACATGGTATCCAAAAAAGTTCTTAACCTTGGTTTTGAGTTTCAGTCAGTGTCAACGTGGCTATCCCCAAGTTACTGTTCAATAAGCTATTGATAAGTGCCAAAACATGCGTATCTATTACTATATAAAAGTCCTCACCCTTATACTAAGGATTCCCTCTCTATTTTCTCCTCCTCTTAGCAAAATACTTCAAATTCCTTAATTAGGCCTGGCTGGTGTAGCTCAGTGGATTGAGCACAGGCCAGTGAAGCAAAGGGTCACCGGTTCGATTCCCAGTCAGGGCACATGCCTGGGCTGCAGGCCAGGTCCCCAGTAGGCAACACATGAGAGGCAACCACACACTGATGTTTCTCTCCCACTCTTTCCTCTTCCCTTCCCCTCTCTCTAAAAATAAGTAAATAAAAATATTTTTTAAAATTCCTTAATCACAGCACATTTTATAATATATCTACCTGTAAAATTATATATTTACATTATATGTATATATAAAATAGTCATGTACACGTCCATACATAACACTCATCAATACTCACGCAGGTGTTCAGGATAAGTAGGAGATTCTTTGAAGTACATTTTTAAAAATTGTCAAAAAGAGGCAAAGGTAGTGCAAGCACAAGTGAAATATCCATTCAATTTAAACAGAGAAAGGCAGAAGATATCACATATTTCAATGGATCTGAAAATCATTCAGTTTAAGATTAACAACTATTTTTCTGTACCCTAAGAAAGGAAAAAATGCTCCCAATTACACTACCACACATCATTAATTTGAAGAATTATCCCAATTTCAGCAATATTAAACTGTGAAAAAAGTTCATCTTAGAGTCAATAAAATGTATGTATAAAGTGTTTTTTAGTTCTTCTATTTTGAGTGATATCTTCTTTTTCAAATACCTATTCTTACAGTCAACATTTTTAGATGAAACAAGGTACAGATTTGACACATATTATTCAGTTCTGGAATCTCATGAGTTCAGCCATCTGAGTGAAAAATGAATGCAGAAATTGAGTACATATTCACCTACTTTTTATTTCTTCCAGATTAATATTTGAAGTGCAAATCTCTACTATTAGACTATTTTTCTCCTCCAATTTAGAACTCTTCAGCAAATTTGTTATTCAGTTTTCAAAACAAATACATTCAGCTTGCTCAAATTAATGAGACTTTTAGGCAGTTGAGGTTTGCTTCCAAATTCTTTATTTTTCTCATTACCTATTACATAATTCAATAGTACAATCTGCTATCTTACTATGGTAGAAACACATTTTAGGCCCACCTTGTCCTGTTGCAGTCAATGCTAGACATTAGCCCTTGAAGTGATAAAATGGTCAAAGCCAATATCAGGTTTACTGGAGTTTCATTTACAGCATGACACTTCTGAATTTATTCACAGCTTTGAGTTATGAGTCTAATTTTTAAATTTTAATATAGATCCAGGTTATTAATGCTTCTTTAAACTACATCTAATTCTAGCATAATAAAGTAGGTTAAAAGAGCTAAAAATTCAATTCTAGTTAGTTTAAAGCTAGAATAAGTCCTTGTGCACATAGCTTCTTTAAAATGTCCATTTTAAAATATGAAATAGCTATTTGATAAATTGGATCTCTGTGTGTCTGCAGCATATAGCTAGCAGTATAGCAAGCCCTGGGCTGATGACATAGTGTTATCAGGATGCCAATAGCCTGATTGAGAGAGACAGCTGCTCTTTGAGGTGCACAGTGTAAAGGGCATACAACTAGCAACTGTTCTAAGACGTTGGCACCTTGACTGTTGAATGTCACATACCAAGAGAACAACATATGAGAGCTGTGTCATAGTGGCTGCCATGGAAACCACTTATTTGACTTAAGATGTAATGCTTTATTCAGGATTTCTATAGTGGAGTAATTAAAATACATCGATTTATAATGTAATTTTACATTTTTATTTTTTTTTAAATATTTTATTTATTTATTTTTAGAGAGGGGGAAGGGAAGGAGAAAGAGTGGGAGAGAAATATCAATGTGTGGTTGCCTCTCCTGTGTCCCCTACTGGGGACCTGGCCCGCAACCCAGGCATGTGCCCTGACTGGGAATTGAACCAGTGACCCTTTGCTTCACAGGCCTGTGCTCAATCCACTGAGCTATATCATCCAGGGCTAATTTTACATTTTTAAAATCAGCAATCAATATGTGCTATTTCATTCAGTGTCACATTTAATCTCTGTGTCTCCATTTCCTCAAAGGGACAGTGATGTACCAGCCTGGCCTATTTCTTAGGGTTGTTAATATCAAATGAGATTATGTCTTGGAAAGTTACCTTACCCTCCTGCCGTATAGCCATATGTCAGATTCAACAGGATTCACTGGTATAAAAAGAGTTGCATTTTCTCAAGGCTAATGAACCGGCTGGGGTGAGGCAGGTAGCCTCCAAGAAATTCCATCCAAGTGGGCCTATTTCCTGCTTATGATTTAGCATCACCTGGCGGTTGTCCTTTTGTCTTAAATATTGGGGTGGAACAATCCTAGGTTCTGTAGCTGGTTGAAGACTCTATGGGTGCAGCAGGGATTCCAGAATCTCCTGGTTGTTGCTATTTGTTTGCCCCATCCATGTTAAGGATACGAGGGACAGGTAATAGTGGGAAAGAAAGACTCAGCTTATACCTCCTCATCTGCTGCTGTTTTTCTACCCCTCATAGTCTTCCCCTTCTACCCACCCCACTGTGGAAGATAAGACAGTGGGCTTCTCCCAGCTGGAGGACTAAGGGGAGTGGAATACAGAAGCCATGCTGCCGTCCACAATCAATTAGATGACTATATTCAAATCAGAACAGAGGGTTTTTTATCCTTTTGATGGCTTTAAACTATAAATACAACTAAAATATTGTAATCATTACACAACAATATATAAACATTTCTGTAATGCATTTCACCTAAGAAAACTGCCATTTAAAAAAATACACTGTTTTTACATGTTAACTGTTATACTTTTTTGACTAGTGAACATATGGAAATACAGGTCTCAACTCACCTTCTGAAATTCCCAAACCTAACCCACAAATGTAAAAGTATTTAAAACACCATTGTTCAGCTTCACCCAACTGCAGAGGATACTGGGAAATGTAATCCTTGATGGCAGTCACTCCCAGCGAAGGTTCTACTCAACTGAACAGGAAACAAACCACTTAGTGGGTGGCTCAACATGTCTTTAAACCTCTATGTCAAGATTGTGCATATTTTCAGTGCTGTATACAATGTTTTATACACTTGTAAACCAGTTGTAACATGTAAACACTTGCATATTTTACTACAAAAATTAATAATTCTCTTGAAAACTCAGATGATCTGGCAAAACTGGCCCCACATTTCCTCTGGGTGGCAACTGGTTGAAGCCAAGTGTCAGCTACCTGCAAGCTCTCTGGTTTGCTAGAGAGCACCTGGCCTGCTTTGCCTTCCTAAACCTGCAGTCACCTCTGAAAACTCACAAGATGAAAATGTGATTTCGGTAAACCAGGAAATACTCAGTTATAAGCAATATTCATCAATAGTCGGGTTGCCTTTTTTGTGTCAACTGCTCTAAATATAAAATTCAGAGCATGTGTGGAGAAAAACAGTACTAACTAGAGAGCATTATGCTAAGTGAAATAAGCCAGGTGGTGAAAGACAAATCCCATATGATCTCACCTTTAAGTGGAAACTAATCAACAAAACAAAAAAGCAAGCAAAATATAACCAGAGACATTGAAATGAAGAACAATCTGACAGTAACCAGAGGGGTGGTGGGAAGGGACAATGGGGGTGGGGGGGTAGGGAAGAGGGGACAGGTTTTCAGGAACAACTATAAAGGACACATGGACAAAACAAAGGGGGGGGTGGAATCAGGGGAGGGAGGTGGGGATAGCCGGGAGGTGAGGGGAAAGTGCAGACAACTGTACTTGAACAGTAATAAAATAAAATAAGCAATATATATATTACAGCCACCCTAAAAACAACTTAAGGATAAATGCATTTCATTTTAGAAAGAGAAGAGAAGAGGGAATGGAAAAGAAATGAAGGAGGATGAAGACAGGGTTAGGGAAAACAGAAATTTAAAGAAATAGCACAAGCAAAAGAGAATCTAATATTTTGAAAGTAAAGAAATATATTAATTGTTAGCAATCAAAGCATTTGGGGAATCTAATAAGTAGAAGGTTTTCCTTCTACTTATTTTATGTATTTATGTATTCCTAAATATTTTATGTATTCAGGAATGTTTAGCAAGATATAACAATATAAAGATGATGATATTAATAAACATAACGATAGCTTAGATGTATGGAGTTCTCTCTTTGCTAGCACTGAGTTAAATGTTTCATATGAATTGTTTCACTTGATCAGTTCAGAGTTACATCTTAAAACCGTTAAAATGTGGTTATTGGTCGCCTATGTGACATCCCACAGCCTTTGAAATGCAGATATGTTCAATGGGTTACCAAAAGTCCCTGCTCTAAAAGGGAGTTTAAACAATTTCAATATTCACAGAAATGAGTATAAAGGACACATGGACAAAAACTAACAGGGGTGGAAATGGGAGGCAGGTGGGGAAGCACTGGAGGGATGGGCTGGGATGGGAGTAAAAGACAGACAACTGTACTTGAACAAGAATTAAATTTTAAAAATGTAAAAAAACAAAAACAAAAAACACACAAAAAAACAATTTCAATAAATTCTTGATTGGATGCCCTAATGGACAAGAGAAGTGGACAGAAACACCGAACTAGCAGAAATTCTAGTTTACTACACAATTTATTATGTCATAATTTTTAACGGATCAATTTGGAAAAATGTTTTGTGAGTTGAATATTATAACTTATTTATTTATTCTTTTGCAGTGTCTTCTAACTTCTAGTAGTGATGGTGGGAGCTAAGAAATTCAATCATTAAACATCAACCCAGATGCCGTGAGTGTTGGGTATTGTTTTCAGGGATAATACGCTTCAGATAAGAAGTTCAGAAATGTGATGGCTCTACATACTCAGCATGTCTTTCGACAAGTGGTTTTCTTTCACATTGGACAGTTTCTACCTACCTGAATCATTAGCTATTGTCTAAGGAAGTGAAGGCATTCTTGTAATGAACGGAAGGGTGCGACTTTAGGTTTAAAACTGCAAAACAACACAGAAAATTGAAATACAGATAGAAAATAAAGAATCAGTTTGTTTTTCCCCAAGGAAGTTGACTACATTATTTTCCTAAATGATGTTTGGAATATAAACGTTCTAGTAACTTGAAACGAACAAGCAACTAAAAGACCAATTATGTTCACTCTCACATTGTGTTCCTGCTGAGTGATAAGCAAGGTACTAAACTAGTTGTATTATCAATACAAAAAATCAAAGAGAAATATTGAGAGAATGTTTCCAGAGCATTAATTTCATGTCATTAAAGTCTTAGAATGCATTTTCAACTAGAAAGTTCTGAGAAATGATGTATTAAATAACCAGATAGAGTCATAAAACTGTTCTTTACTAATCTTGAGTGATATATTTTTATGGCTATGGTTGCCTTCTGTATCTAAGAACGATCAGATTATTTCATTATTCACCTCAAGACCTTCCAAGTATCCTTTCTTCTTTTTCTAAGACTTTCAACTTAATTTAATGCCTAAGGAATTGGATTCCATCTTTAGGAAATGATACAATAAAATTCTAAAGTATCCTTAACAGTTGAAGCTGTAATATGTTTATTTGTCCTGCTACTATTTTAAAGTTCAAATGAGGCATCATACAAAAATAAATATCCTCAACTGGCTATTTTTTAAATAGAAACTTTCTGATTTCTGTTGAAATATTTGTCATTTTCATAAGAGTTATAACAGCCTAAAGTATATCTCAGTCTTATTATTTTTACCACGTGTAAATAATAACAAATGCAGAACTCCATTTCATGCAAATACACTTTGAATTTTGTTAGTTCTGTGTTATGAAAGAAGATCTTTCTTTGTTGTGCCGTTTTTGGAATCTTTACCGTGTCCACTGCAGCCATCTCTTCGGCAGAGGCTTCCCTGCTGTGTCAGGATGGAGACCAGGTAAGGAAGAGACAGCGGAATGGCGACAGCTGGAAGAGCGGTAGCCCCTGACGCAGAGAGTGGAGGGTTGTGGGAATGAGGGCATATATAGGGGAGCCGGTATGAGATTGGACTGTGGGGTGAGGAGGGCACCAGCGCTCTGATAAATCTCTCCCTTCTCATTGGAGGAAACTAGTATTTGGCAGTTTTCAAGTTATGTACTGTGCAGTCCTAGGGTTTAGGAAATTTCCTCCAGGTTGCTTCCTGGGACAATGTGGAGATTGAATCCTCACAGGACTCAGAGCAGCATAAGATAATGTAAGACTTGGTTTCCAGGATCAATAGCAGCTGAATAAGATGGCGTTGTAATTATATCAGATGTGCGCATCGTTTGAGGTTTGTGATCTTTGCAGCAAAGGACCTTGATTGAGACAAAACTGGAGATGGACATTGCAATACTCTTGGAATATTTTCTTGGTAAATTTAGCATGCTTTAACAAATGGGTTTCGAAATGGTCTTTGAATTTGGTATAAAAGGCTCAAGTATTCAACTGTATTTTTGTGATAAATGTTACTCTCCTGATGTCAAAAAATATTTTTGCCAAGATTTGCAGGTATATTGTCTGTATGTGTGTTATTTTAATTTAGTTGAATGTGTTCTGAATAATCATTTAACACTAGCAAAAGTCATGGAGAAAGACTGCCTGGGTTCTAATAGCAGCTTTCCTTCTCCTGTGGTGATGAGGCAAGTTTTCCATGCCTTCCGTGCCTCATTTTCCTCTAAAGTGGGAACATAGGGCTATGTGAAAGAATGAGCATAATGTATAGAAAATGTTAAGTCAGTATTTATTATTATTTATAGTCTGTAACAATGCCAACTCCTCAAATCAATTACCAAAATGATTGTTTGATCTCATTGTACAGTGCTGTTTGACTTCAATTCTTACAAATTTAGAAAAATAAGTTTTTTGTACTTATTTCATATTTAAAAATATGTCTATATCTTTATATTTTTCTTGTCATTAACTAGACATTTTAACTATATTTATCATGGTCAATGGTCTAGCTTTATACCATTCTGGCTTTACTAAATTCACATTTATCCTTAAAAAAGATAATTTTTAATCTTGACTGAAATTTTCACCCCTTAAAAATTTATTTGTTTCGATAAAAGTATTTTCACATTGAAAGAATAAAATTATAGTTTTAGAAAAAAGCAAACAACAACCAGCCAAGATGGAGGCGTAGGTAGAAATACTATACCTCCTCACACAACCAAATTTAAGGACAACAAAGATTCAGAAACAAAAACACAACAAGAGCAGACAGAAAATTGAACCGTAATGAAGTCCGACAACAATGACCCATTCATCCAGACCGGTAAGAGAGGCAGAGTCGGTGACTGGTGGAGGGATCCTGGCAGGAAGAGGCGGTGGTTGGCAGAACCGGGTTTAGGGAGGAAACAAGCAAACCCAGTGAGACGTTCAAGGTGGTTGGCTGACCCCAGACACACATTTGTGCACAGATAAAACAGGCAAAAAGTAGGCAGTGAGACAGATCACACAACCCAGGGCCCCAGTGATGGGAAATAAAGCCTAAAAAGCACTGATTGAAAATATTTGTGGGGGTCAAGGTGCTGGGAGAGGCTCCCAGCCTCACAGGAGAGTTTGTTGGAGAGACTCACAGGGTCCTAGAACTTACACAAGCCCATCCACCAGAGGACCAGCACCAGAAAGGCCCAATTTGCTTGTGGGAAGTGGCAGAGGGGACTAAAATCCAAGAGAGAGTGGAGCAAGTGCCGTTGCTCCCTCTTTGACCCCACCCCCAAATATAGAGTCACAACCCAGCAACTGGGTTGCCCCGCCCTGATGAACACCTAAGGCTCCACCCCTCATACATAACAAGCTCAACCTGACCAAAAATGGCTCAATCAGAGGAACAAATCAAAGCCCCAGAGCCAATACTTTTAAGTGACCAAGAGATAGCCAACCTTTCTGATGCACAGTTCAAAGTACTGGTGATCAGGATGCTCACAGAACTGGTTGATTTTGGTCACAAATTAGATGAAAAAATGAAGGCTACACTAAGTGAAATGAAGAAAAATACACAGGGATCTAATAGTGATGGAAAGAAAACTGGGACTCAAATCAATGGAGTGGACCAGAAGGAAAAAAGAAAGAAACAGAAAAGAATGAGGAAACAAAAATTCAAAAAATGAGGAGAGGCTTAGGAACCTGCAGGACATCTTTAAACGTCCCAACATCCGAATTATAGGGGTACCAGAAGGGGAATAGGAATAGCTATGAGTGGAAAACTTATTTGAACAAATAATAAAGGAGAACTTCCCCAAGCTGGTAAAGGAAATAGACTTCCAGGAAGTCCAGGAAGCCCAGAGAGTCCCAAAGAAGGTGGACCCAAGGAAGAACACACCAAGGCACATCATAATTACATTAGCCAAGAGAGAATTCTAGAAGCAGCAAGAGATAAGGGGACAGTCACCTACAGAGGAGTTCCCATCAGACTGTCAGCTGATTTCTCAAAAGAGACCTTATAGGCAAGAAGGGGCTGAAAAGAAGTATTCCAAGTCATGAAAGGCAAGAATCTACATCCAAGATTGCTTTATCCAGCAAAGGTTTCATTCAGAATGGAAGGGCAGATAAAGTGCTTCTCAGATAAGGTCAAGTTAGAGGAGTTCATCATCGCCAAGCCCTTACTATAGGAAATATTAAAGGGACTTATCTAAGAAAAAGAAGATAAAAAATATGAACAGTGAAAGGACAGAAAACTCACAGTTATTAACAGCCACACCTAAAACAAAAGCAAACTAAGGGGACACCTAAAACAGGAGTGGAGTCACAGAAATGGAGATCACATAGAAGGTTAGTAATAGGGGAGTGGGAGGAGGAGAAGGGGGAGAAGGTACAGAAACTAAGTAGCATAAACTGTGGGGAGGAAATGGGGGAGGGTAAGAGTAGTGTGGAAAATATAAAGCTAAAGAACTTATGACACATGGACATGAACTAAAGGGAGGGGGGAAGATGGGTGGGAGGGGGTGTGCAGGGTGGAGGGGAATGAAGGGGGGAAATGGGACAACTATAATGGCATAATTAATAAAACATATTTTTTAAAAAGCAAAAAGAATTTATAGTTTTGGTTCATGTTATATCTTTTTATTTGCCTTTCTGGCAATAACATTTTGAAATTCAAATACATGTCTTGACATATGTCTTGATCTGGGAAACATCTGAAACACAGAGATTAAAGACCACTGATTTATTTGAATATTAATCAAGGAAATCACTTGGATCACTGGGTTGCTTTCCTATTTTTACTGAGTTATTTTCACAATTTAGCTTCATCACTATATTTGAAGTAAATTTTTAGAATACCATGAACAGCCACAAGTTAAGATAAGCCTAAAAATACCCAAGGCCAACACAGAAAATAAAACCTTTCTCTCTAGTCTACAATAGAATCTTAACCCACCTTGTATTTTTCTCCCTGATGATACTACTCTCCCTTCGTGTTTTATAATCTCTTGGTTTGTCATTATTCTTTAACTCATAATGTAAAATTTATTCTAACCTTGTTTTCCCAGTTCTTTTATTTCAAAATCCTCCCTACACCAACCCATAACCTGGCACCAACAGCCAAGTTAAGAGGTGACCTTCTTCAGTTCATTAATGGAAGTAAAACATTAAATAGGAATGAATCCAATATCAATAAAAAAACATTGAACTTCTGCCTGAAATCGACACCACCATAATGCCTGGAGAGCTCCGGAGATCTCAGAGTGACTGCTGTGTTCTCAGTCATTCCTGCTTTTCATGGGAATAATCCCAAAACAAAGCAGAATCCTGCTCTTATAACAGTATTGTCAAATGACTCTTTTCTTTGACAACATGATACTTGACCCTAATTAGGCGGGTAATAGTCCTTTTGAAAAGCCAGAAACTTAGGGTGAAGAGACTGACCCCAGGAGCTGGGTCATGTCACCGTTAGAGCTCTGGAGTGAAAGTATGAACTCCACTTCTGCTATCTACCTTTTGAGCAAACTATTATGAGTATTATTGTCACCTCTTTTCCAACATTTGTTGACCATTAATGCATCGGTACTATTCTATGGGAGCACCTGAGAAAGGACATGTAACCCTTTAAACAAACCTATGAGGTTGGTGCACCCTTTCCTGTATTATACATATGAGGAAACAGGTTTCCTGAGGTTAAGTAAATGGTCACATGCCCCACAGCCAGTAAGTGTTGGGAACATTGTACAAATCTAGAACCTATTTCCTAATCATTGAGTTATATGTTTTCCATCAGCAAATATTTATTAAACAACTTCTAAGTGGCAAGTGAACTTAAGAGGAAGGAAAATGCACTCCTCCATGCTTGAAAATATTTCTTACGAATCCAAATTTTGATTCATTGTCATCATGTTCTAAAAGGTTATCATGTTGGTATCTTACCAATTTTACTTATCTGAACTTTTGATTGGCCTGTAACTTGTCTGGAATCTAGATATTTTTTAAGTAAATTTTTTTTACTACATCCCTACTTCACATTCAGTGAGAGCTGTTTTCCTAAATCCTAAGCCCCAGGATATGTTTCAAAAGTATACAAGCCATTGGGAGTGAAGTTTAGACGGACGGTGGGAAGTTAGGTATAGATGTACATAATAATACCCTTCAGGGATGAGCAAGGTACTTCAAAAACTGCTACAGCCTGTTCTGAGCTGAAAAATAACAAAGAAAATGTTCGCCTGAAAGATGAGATAGTCCATATGCTAACTATAGTTTAAATTGCTTACACAAGTTATTTAAAACTACATGTAATTAGCTGCAAAGTTAATGCATCTCTCAAGACCAATATAAACCTAAAATTAAAGCTGTTTCCTTACCATACTGGAACTTTAATGCAAGGAATTAAAGGGAGATAATATGCTTTAGTTTTTGGTCACTGACATTTTCTAGCCATTGGAATAAAATTGCTTGTGATGGATGTTGGTAAGATGAAATGATATCTGGTTATTGGAATAACTTTCATAGCTATTTATATTATCATTACAATTTCAGCAACAGTTCTTAATAGTTGAAACATTTAGACAAGAAAATTATAAGCCTTCTTGAAGGATATTAGAAAGTAATAGCAGGAGGAAATTAATCATTTTCAACCATTTGTTCCTTCAGCAAAGGCCAAGTAATTAGATTATAACAAAGCAAGATATGAGACAGTTGTAGAGTTTATGTATGAATATCTTTTCAACATAGTTTGTCAATTAAATTGTGTCTGACACAACCACCATGCATCCGATTCAAGCAGTCTGTGGTGAGAAGCTAAATGTAATTATTAAACTCATTTTTATAAAAACAAGCTTACCATATACAGAATTTGTATAGTGAAAGGTCAGAGCACAATACTGGGATTAGTCCTTTATTCCTATGAAAAATCATGGTACAGATATTGTTAGCCCCATTTGGCAAATGGGACTCGTGAAACAAAACAAGATTACCTGCTTTATCTCAGGATTACTGACTCAATATTTTAAAAAGTAAGAAAAGACCCAAATATTTAACATTTCATAGTGATTATTTATCTTTGCTCACATGTTTATATGTTTGGTACACACATTTAAATCAAGTTATGATTTTAAAACATTTTAATTAAAATATTTTAAAATTATATTTTATTGATTATGCAATTACAGTTTTCCCAATTTTTCCTCCTCTACCCAGCACTCTCCACTCCTTCAGGCAATCCCCACACCATTATTGTTCATGTCCATGGGTCATGTTTGTGAGATCTTTGACTACTCTATCTCCTATACTGTACTTTATATCCCCATGTCTAGTCTGTAACTACTTATTTATGCTTGTTAATTGCCTCACTTCTTCACCCATTCTCCCACACCCCACTGCAGTCTAGCAACCATCAAAATGCTCTCTGTATCCATAATTCTATCTCTGTTCTTCTTATTTGCTTAGTGGATTTTTTAGATTCAATTGTTTATAGACAGGTGTTAATTTCCATTTTATTTTCATAGTTTTGATCTTTTTCTTAAACAATTCCCTTTAACCTTTCATATAACAGTGGTTTGGTGATGATGAACTTTCATTTTTTCTTGTCTGGGAAAAAGAAAATTTTTTCTTGTCCCTTTCATTCTAAATGATAGCTTTGCTGGGTAGAGCAGTCTTGGCTATAGGTCCCTGCTTTTTATGACTGGGAATATTTCTTGCTAATCCCTTCTAGCCTGCAAAGTTTCTCTTGAGAAATCATCTGACAGTTTTATGGGAACTCCCCTGTAGGTAACTAACTGATTTACATGTGCTACCTTTAAGATTCTGACTTTAATTTTAACCTTTGGCATTTTAAATATGATGTGTCTTGGAGTGTGCCTCTTTGCATCCATTTGTTTGGGACTCTGTTTCCTAGATTTCCATTTCCTCCACCAAATTAGGGAAGTTTCTTTTTCATTATTCTTTCAAATAGATTTCCAATTTCTTGCTTATTCTCTTCTCCTTCCGGTGCCCCTATTATGTGAATGTTGGACCTCTTGAGGTTGTCCCAGAGTCTGCTTATTCTATCTTTTTTCTTTTGGATTCTTTTTTATCCTTGTTATTCTAATTGGTTGCTTTTTGCTTCCTTATGTTCCAAATCATTGATTTCATTCTCAGCTTCATCCACTTTACTGTTGTTTCACTGAGAATTGTTCTTTATTTAAATTGGTGTATCCTTTATTTCTGGCTGGATCTTTTTAATGTTTTGGGGGTTCTCACCAAGTTCCTTAAGCATTCTTATAACCAGTGCTTTGAACTGTGCATTTGAGAGATTGCTTATCTCCATTTTGTTTAATTCTTTTTTTGGAGTTTTGACCTGTTCATTCACTTGGGCCATGTTTCTTTGTCTCTTCATTTTAGCAGCCCCCCTGTACTTGTTTCTACTAGTCCTTAGATAGAGCTGCTTTGACTCTGTATCTTGCTAGTATGGCCTAATATAGTAGGTGTCCTGTAGGGCCCAGTGGGACAGCCTCTCCTATTACACAAGCTGGGTACTTGAGGTGTACCCTTCATGTGGGCTAAGTACAACCTCCTCTTGCAGTTGAGCCTTGATTGCTGTTGGTAGTTCAAATGGGAGGGATTTAACCAGGCCAGTCAGCTGCAATGACTGGCTATGACCAATGTCCACCAACCTCTGCCCTCAGTGGAGGATCAGTTGTGCAGGAATAGGATGGTGGTACTCTAGTGTGTTCTGTAGTGGTCTGCTGGTTGTGCAGGCTCTGGGGTTTCCCAAGTGGTGCAGGCCAAGGTCAGCCCCCCACTGATATTGTGCCTGCGGCCAATCTGCATGAGCTATGAAGCAGTCTGAGATGACTGCTACTCGTGCTGGGCTTGGAAATTCCCAGGTGAAGCCAAGCGGTGAATCTAGGCTGGCTGCTACTGGTGCCAGGCCTGGGCCCACTGAGCAAGTTTTACAGTGGGCTGAGAGCTCACTGAAGCCAACTGTTGCTTGTTTGATAGGATTTAGGAAGTTTTGAAACATGAGCCAAGACCAGCCATTCATATGGAAAAGTGTCAGTTAACAGTTTGGTTGGGCCCCCTAATTTGGGTGGGACAAAGTATCAGGGGATCTCCAGGGCATGGCAAACAGTGTTATCTAGGTTGATGAAGTCTCAGATTTGGCACCCGCCTGCCAGCTCTTTGGCTCTGTGGCTCTGTAGGGAAAAGGGTCAGAAAGGGGGCAATGGCCTCAGTCTGCCTTTCTGCCTGGGAGAAAACTGTCCTCCAGTTCCTACCTTAATGCCAGGCTCTTCAATTCCTTCTTGTATGCTACTGGTGCCTTTCAAGCTGCTACCCCAGTGCTGAAGTTCAAAGGAAGTGAATCTAAGTAAGTCTGTGTATGAATTCTTTAAGGGAAATCACTTGGGACTCCAGAAATTTCTTCCACCACTTCAATCCCATTGGTTTTGGCAGCCAGAAGCTACAGAGATATCTTCCTGGCACTGGAACCCTAGGCTGGGGGGCTCAGTGTTGGTGGGACTCTTTGCTCCCAAGATATCCCTCCTGCATTATTTTTTTACCACACCTCGATGTGAGACCAGCTGGTTCCATGTCTTCATCCCTCCTTCCAATCTGAATTGACATGGTTTATTTAATTCCACAGTTGTCAGACTTCTATTCACTCAATTTCTGATGGTTCTGAGAGATGGATGCTTTATATTTTAGCTGTAATTTTGATTTGGTTCTGTGAGGGGGTGAGCTGCATTTATTTACACCACCATATTGACCAGAAGTCTCCCAAAACAATTTTTAAAAGCATAAAAAATGTCAGAAAAAGTAGTGAAGGAAAAAGGTATTGGAAGAGAAAATGAAGCGTTAAAAGGTAGTGAAGAACATTGATATAAAGTTCTTTGTTAATAAAGTAAAAAAAAATTATCTGTGCTTAGGGAGTAAGCAACTGATCAATAAATAATAGCATGTCCTCCGTAAGCATTGTTTATCGATAATAGAATTAAATGAATTTAAATACAAATCAATACCATCCCTTATATTTTTATCTCATTATGTTTGACATTAAATTCATTGATAAAATAAGGCATATGAATAAAAGATTCTGAATGCAGAGAAAATATCTTAGATTACATTAACCAAGGAAATTGAGAACATCGGCAAAGCACTTTATTTCATTAAAAAAAACCTATCTTATTAGTAGTAAACCACTGAGGAGAGATGTAAAGAAACAAACATGGCTTCCCCATTCTCTCAGTACATCTTAGATTTAAATTACTGCACAGTATAGGTGAATTTCTAGTCAAGTAGTTCTCAGCAGAATGAAGAATGGATGATCAGGAAAAAAATAGTACCATCTCTCCCCTAAATGAAACATTTGGAAAATTATTAGGATCATACTGGAGGTCACAATGATTTGCTTGTGAGCAATGAAGCTTGCTCACTTAACTTGAAGCCCAAAGACAAGGGATCCTATTCATTTATGTGGGGCATTGCTGTACAATGGAGAATCATCTCACCCAAAATTCCATACCACCCCCATAAGAGGCACCAGAAGGGTGATGATGACCTGTTCTACTCAGATGTAAGCCTATTAGAGGTTTTTAATGTATGATAATGACATTATTCAAATAGTAAGCTTCATATAGGCTTTTTTCACTTTTTTCCACTCAAGACCTGACCCAGACTACTGTGCATAAATTGGTAGCAGAAGTTTGCTAATAACTTTACACAAAAATGGAAGCAATAAAAAGTGATAGAAGCCAGTTTGATATTCAGGTGGGCCTCTGAATGTTATTATTTCTTTTTGTTTCATTCTGTTTAGCATATGTAAAAGTTTGTGAATGGTAGGTCCTATAAAACATACCTGAGCTGTCTAGGCAGTTCATAAGATGGCCAGATTCTACAAGCTGACTTCCAGTTGGCCACTGCCTGGCTGCAGGCTGATAGGTCCTGTAGATTAAAATGCTGGCTGTGACCTTCAGGGAAGAAATCTGTCTGCATTTGTTTTAATGTGGTATACTTTGAGAAGAATTTCGTTATGGCTCTGCTGTTTGGAGATTTATTAATTTTTATTCTAAAGGTAATAAATAGCCACTGGAAATAATGTAGCAAAATATGGAAAAGGTGAAAGAAGAAAATAAAAATCACCCTTAATATTAGCATTCTGATATATTAAGGTCTTTTCCTATGTGATTGGTTTCAAACATGTGTAGAGAAGACTTCTATGCCTGTTTATCAGAGTGTTATTATTCTTTTTTAAAAATATTTTTTTATTTATTTTTAGAAATTGGGGGAGGTAGAAAGAGAGGGAGAGAAACATCGATGTGCAAGAGATACATTGATCAGTTACCTCTTGCACGCCCCCAACTAGGGACCTAGCCCACAACTCAGGCATGTGCCCTGACTGGGAATTGAAGCAGCCGACCCCTTGGTTCACAGGCTGGCACTCAATCCACTGAGCCACACCAACCAGAGCCTATTATTACTTTAGAGATGAGGAAATAGAGGCCCCAAAAGATGAACTGGTATATCTAGCATTTGAAAATCTAAGAAAGGTACATGAATTATAAAACATGTAGCGTGCTTAGAACAGTGCTCAGAACATGGGTGGTACTAAATAAGAAGGTAAGCGAGATTGCAGAGAGCTAATCTCAACACTACCTTGTTCCACTATTCATTGAAGGATGACTGTTTTTTAAACCTCATTCATAAGTTCATCTTTAAATTTCTTGATTGGAATTTATGCATTTGCATATACACACAGACGAGAGTAAACCCTGGTGAATTACATAAATTGAAGGAACGCTTGATTTTCACCTGTGATCCTGGCAAATAGCACCAAATAGGAAGGGTAGGGTTTTAGTTCAAAATGATACACACTGACTAGGAAAACAACCCAACCTGTCAATCATCCTAAACAAAAAGTGGATGATATAATTCTAAAAAAGAGTTCTTTGGCTTATCTCCTCATGTTCGTTCTTGAGATTTCTCCAGGCTTTAGAAAGATCTGAATTTTATTTGGCAATTGTGATTTTCCATGAATTGTCTTCTAACATACGACTGAGTTCTTACCTGTAAATGTCTTGATTTTGAAAGAGAAAGACAAGAGCATGTGGAAAAAGAAACAAAAAGTATTGAAATGATAAATTACATATTCATAAAGAAACACTGAAA
Source organism: Sturnira hondurensis (assembly GCF_014824575.4). Lineage (NCBI taxonomy): Eukaryota > Metazoa > Chordata > Mammalia > Chiroptera > Phyllostomidae > Sturnira > Sturnira hondurensis. Next base: position 30,643,861 of record NW_028079044.1, on the reverse strand, counting down.
ACAAATACTGAATATGTCCTAGAATTAACACAGAAAATGCATTAAATATTTAAAAAGAAAAATATGAGCAAAGTAAGGCATTTTCTGAACAAATAAAATAGTTATTTTTGTTGAAAAAATTTTCATCAACGACCAGGGAAACCAGATTTTAAAATTCATTAGAATTGCTTGCCTTAGGGAAGCTACTATGTACAAATCAAATTGGATGTCAAGCTGGGCTCCTGGGGGAATGCAATTAAAATTATAGGATCAAGGAGCACAGCTCCATAAGTACAGCCTTGGTATATATTCCTTGGAGAATGTGGTACAGGCTCAACCCTAACTTGTATACAAATTGAAATCATTATGAGGTCTGGTTTTGAAATATATGTGAAACTGCATAATACACTCTTATTTTTGCTAGAATATTAACCCGAATGCAAAATGTACAACTTAACAATCAAGTCATAACATTATGCTGGGGAATTGTAATAAAACACAGACTTTACCCTCAATGAGTTCAAAGCCTGAGGAAAAAGGTGACTATATAACATGTAGTTATTTAACCCTCTCCTCCTTGTCCCTACTAATTCAACAAAATATGAGCATCTGATCCAAATTAAGCCATTTAGATCATCCCACCTCTGGGCACAGCTGATTGGTTCAATGGTGAGGTCCTGACCCAAGCCATACCTACAGAGTCCTTCTACAGAAGCGAACATTATAGACCAAAGATAATCAGGTTAACGTCTCTCGGGAGACTAAATCAATGATAAATGAAATTCAAAAACTTGAGAAAAAAACAGGAATTGGAATGAGCCAAAATGTTTACCTAGGTGAGATGGCAAGATGCCTTAATGGCGAGGAATGTTCTTCCTAAGGTTTTCTGTTCCCCACACATAGTGAGGGCCATAGATCATAATTTTACAGGTGGTTTGAGTTAGAGGTTAGGTCTTGTCCTACCTCTCCACTGTCCTTCAGGCCCTCACTCACTTAGATGTGACTGGTTTCCATCATTTCATGAAGTCTACAGAATGCAATTTGCAGTGTATCAACTGAATCTGTACTTGCCTTGGTCCATAGTCAAATTCTGCCCCACCCCCAGACTTTCAGGGAACACTGTTTAAAAGAAGCTTCTCTGTACAAATCAAATTAGACACCAAGCTGTACACCTGGAGGAGTGCAATTAAAATCTCATATCAGGCAGACTACCTACAGGATTCACTAAGCTAGTGCATCATAATTTTGATATGGAAGGTTGTCAAAGTTGGGGAACATGAACCTGTACCATCCAGCATTAACTTTTCTCATATTAAAATTCTCCTTCTAACACTCAACAACTACTAGAGCAATTTCAGTCACCTGATGTTCAAGACCTGAAAGGAGGACAAAAAACTGCCTTAGACTTGTGGATAGGCCACAGCTCCCCGGAGTAGCAAGGGCTAAGAGACTATGGGGAGAAGATCTCTAGTCTAAGTTATCCTGAGTACAGGGAAGTTTTGTGGGAAGGAGGCTTGATTAGGAATCAGAAGACCTAGGTTCTATTTTGGACACAGCACTTAATAACCATGCAATCAGTGTTCTAATATATAAATGAGGCAATCACATTAGCCACATCTTTCTGCAACTGAGGAAGATCAGTTATGACAGTGAAAGCAACTCAAAGAACTTGAGACATCAGCAATCATATTCTCTATTGTCAGACAGCTAGATGATAGCACAAAAGACAAATGAGGTGGATGGGCAGAAGGAAGAGATGAAGTGCTCATATGGTCATGCGATAAATATAAATATTGACAAACATTATGGAAAACAGCATGGAATTTTCTAAGAAAATTAAAAATGGATCTGCCTTTTGACCCAGCAATTCCACTGCTAGGATTATACCCTAAGAACCCTGAAACACCAATCCAAAAGAACCTATGCACCCCAATGTTCATAGCAGCACAATTTACAATAGCCAAGAGTTGGAAGCAACCTAGGTGCCCATCAATAAATGAATGGATCAAAAAACTATGGTACATTTACACAATGGAATTCTATGCAGCAGAAAGGAAGAAGGAGCTCCTGCCCTTTGCAACAGCATGGATGGAACTGGAAAGCATTATGCTGAATGAAATAAGCCAGGCAGTGAAAGACAAACTATATGAGACATACCATATGATCTCACTTTTAACAGGAACCTAAACAACAAAACAAACAAGCAAGCAAAATATAATCAAAGACACTGAAATTGAGAACAGGCTGACAGGGACCATAGCGGGGAGGGAAGGGAATTTCAGGGGAAAGGGGGAAGGGTTTGCATGAACAAGTACAAAGGACACATGGACAAAAACTAAGGGGGGTGGAAATGGGAGGGAGGTGGGGAGCACTGGGGGGGTGAGCTGGGATGGCAGTGAAAGACAGAAAACTGTACTTGAACAACAATGGAAATAAATGAACTTAAAAATAAAAAATATATCTGTATTGAGTGATCACAATTTCCAGGGACTCTGGTGGCATTCAGAACTGGCATGCAGCTGCTCCTGCGGCCCATCGTTACTGCCCTCCCTGAAACTAGGTCGTTTAGTTGGATGCTCTAGCACCGTTCTTAAGATTCCTAGGTAATGCACTGATGAAATGAAGGTAAGGGGGAGAGAAAGCCCTATTAAGAGGGTGTAATTCCTATGGTCAAGAACAGAAGACTCAGGATTAAAGTTCCTAAACCTCCCGATTGCTGAGAAAGATACCTCTGGAAAGAACCACAGGATGGGCCAGGAAATAGCTCAGAAGAGAGAACCACGTCTCAGAGCTCTGATGACCTCAGTCATTGTGAAGGGTTTTAGCGTGAAACATGTCTAAACAAAATGTTATAAGAGCCCCCATCTAAAATAGGTATGGGTGATATTTCCTTAATATATATTCAGTTATAAGTTCAAATTGTTAACCTTTATTTCTGCCACCATATATAATCAATGAGGATAACACATGAGCTGGAATATCACCACAAAGGTCTATGTCTCTGCCTGAATGAGAGCTGGCGAGGGCAACATGAGAAGCCACGTTTTGAATGAAAACACATGTGAAGACTATGGATGACAGTTTTAGGCATAAGTCAGCCTTTTTACAAAGGCTGACTTATGAAAATTAAATGTCTCTAACTATTCTTTCGTATACAGATTAAAAAGTATACATTATGTCCAACCTCTTCCATTTCAAGTTGCACCACAGGCACAGTCATCTCACTCAAGCTAGGCCATGCACTTACTAAAACATTACATGAGTCATAAGGGTAATGATAAAAATTCACAATAAAATTTGTGCAATTTATTTAAAGTTTCACCAGTATTTTGTGAAGCAAATGAATGAGTTGACAGTCTAAACTTGTGATCAAGAAAATGTTTTCAAATTAACACAATAAAATTCTAGTTCAATTCAGGTTCACATTTTGTAAAAATGTTCATGAATGTTCTTTTCTTATTTCCCCTCACCACCTTTGATTGGGTTTTTATTCAAAATTATCTGACCAAAGTGATTTGACCTTTATGGAATAAAGAAATATAAGTTTATTCCGCAGGCTTCTTTCCTTCTCTGTGGGTTTCTTTTCTCTGGGTTTCTTCTCAGCTGTTGGTTTCTTAGTAGCTACAGCTGCCCCCCCCCGCCCCCCCCACCCCCAAGACTTCTTTTGCATCTCAATGCCAATGGCTCCTTCCCTTCCTTCCCTACCCCAGGCTTCCTGCCTGCAACCCCCTTCTCAGCTAGTTTGGCTTCTAGCATTGCTGCTGCCTCACCCACCTGGAGATTGTGTTTCTTGGCTTGGTGAAGAATGATCTTAATGGCATGTGGTCTTTGCCTACAGATTTAGCTTCAACATGATTCTCAGGTTTTTCAGGGGATTCTTCTTCCAGACTGTGAGGAATCCTCGTGCATGGTGCTCAGAGGGCTCTTTGGATGTCTGGACTTCTCAAGATTCTGCTGAGGTCTGTACTGAGCACCTTGTATATGAGAAGGTTATAAATGCTCTTGAGGGAGACCTCTGTATGCCAAGTACCATACAGATTGCTAACCTGTAGAAGCACTTTCCATCCAAATGCAGACACAACCCACATGCCCCCAGGAGCAAGCTTCAATTTGCTTACATTAAACAGAGTAGTTCCAGGGAGAACCATTGTTCTCATTAATTATGATGCAGGGTCCCCTGTGCTGGATACCACAATGGCTTCCCATTTCGCCCTTGCCCATCACTCACGGAGGGGCATAGACCTTTGTGATATCATTCCAGGCCTTAACTTTCTTAAGAAGCAAAACAGCCTCCTTGGTTTTCCTGCAGCTTTCACCTTCACCTTCAAACATCAAAGGAAGTCTGGGAACTCCCTCAGTACGATGACCGTAGGACATGATCGTGTTTGGTAAGGCTGAGGCAGCCAGGGGAGAGCAGAGCAGATGGCGCATCACTCCTGTGTTGTGTTCATTCTGTGGTGCCAGTGGTGCCAAGGTTTGGTTGGCACAAACATGTGGCCACCATGACACATATTTCCAAAAGCACCCTGGCCAGGGCAATGAGTCCCACCACCTCAAGCTCTGGGAATTGGAGCTACAGCTCTGCTGCCACCACAGGACTCAACCCCGGTTCGATGCCCTGCCAATTCTCTGAGAGCAAAGGGCTGTCTGCTGTTTTTGGCAGGTTGGTGTGAACAAGGTTCATGCATCCAGTGACATGGAAGCCATGAGCCCAGCAGGTGAAGGGACATTTGGCAGATGATCTCCCTTTCAGAGTGCATGGCCATCATCCCACAGGCACACGCCATGGCCTGGAGACAGGAAGGCCACCCGCCTTTTAGCCAGGTGCCTCACGCAGGAAAAGAGTTATGAATACTCTTGAGTTCCAGCTGATTGCATGTCATAGAACCAGCTAGAATGAAATTATTTTGTCCTCATATAACTGATACCTGAGCTCACTGTGATCTGTGTGAGAACCACATCAAATTCTGTGCTCCCCTAAGAAGTCTTTGAAACAGGAATATAATACAACTAGGTCCAATTCTAGGTGGAGAGAAATTACTAACAAGTAAGTTTGCCCCTTGAAAATTACTATTCAGGTAATTTTCAGGGGCATCAGTTATGGCTCTTTCTCTGAAGTGCCTCATTAAAACACCTTTTTTTTTTCTTCCTTCCCTCCTTCCTAAAGTATTTCCTCTCACTTAATAGTAAAATTCCAAAGGGCATAAAAATTCTGCACATGAAAATGCAAGTACTTTTCCTCATAGAGTTCCATATGTCCACGAGCCAATATTAATTGAGAACTTGCCATATAATCAATTTGACCTGGGTACTCTGGGGAAGTGTTGTCCAATGTCTTGGCTACTAGCTACATGGGGCTATTAAAAATTTAAATTAATTAAAGTTCAATGAAGTTAAGACTCAGCCCCTCAGTTGCCTCGCCGCATCCCAGCACTCGCAAGTGGTGAGAGGCTGTGTGTAGTCTGGGGCCACGCGGATGCAGAACATCCCATCATCACAGAAAGCTCTGCGTGGAAGCACTGCTCTGGGATGTGCTAAAAGTGTGAAACTCAGCTCTTACCCTTAAACATTTCCTTAAGAAAATAAGACCTACATACATAAAGCAATAGGTCAGGAGTGGGTGGCTAAGCAGAGAGTCACCTGTGAAGACTAAAGGGCTCTGGGGATGTGTCACCGTGTCACAGGTTAGGGAAGGAAACAAAGGCATGTTACCAAAGGAAAACAAAGGGGTAACTGAATGGACAAAATCACATTACCGCTCTAAGACAGACAGGAAGGAAGGTGGTCCTGATGAAGCATTTGATTACTGCTGATAAGCATAAAACTCAGTTGTTCCAGCAGGGTCTATTTGGAGCTAAGAAAGCCAAATTATAGATGTGTACAGCTAAGCAGTCGGAAGATGCTTCTTATCCCAAGCAGGCATCACTTGGCAAAGTTGGAAAGAATCAAGGAAGCTGGAAGAACACAATGTTGCTTCATGTTGGTGAGCACAAACTCTCCGGTGAAAACCAACCACCTTGCCAATTAAGAGATAGCTAGGAAAATGTTTCTTTGACTCTTTGTGAGGTTAGAGCCTGTTTAGAAGCTACTATCTTGAGAATCAATATTTGCCACTGGGAGATGTGTATGTGTATGTGTGTTGTGCCTAATTCAACAAGCATCTGTGGAAAACTGACAGGTAAAGAAGTATTTCTAAATGACATGGGCCCTGAGTCTTGGAAGACTACTGAATTTGAAGAGCCCGTACCTCCCCTGGAAACTCATGCAGGACTTGAAATGCATAGGCTGCCACCACTGACCTTGCTGGTGCTTCCAGGGCATTATTTGAGAAGTTATTCAGATGTGGGGAAACACACTGTTCAGGAAGTGGGGGTGGATAAGGGCTTGAAGCTCATTAAGCTGCCCTAAGGGCTAGCCAGGATTTGAGATTTGTTTCTTCTTTGATATTTTGTAATATTAAATAGTCCAAGTAAGGATTATACCATAATCTCCCAGTCTGGCTGGAGTCCATTTACCCAGTGAGTAAAAGTCAAACATAATTATAAGCCATTTTACTTATAAATTTCTAAGAAATACACACAAGTGCCTTATGTCTTGAAATTAATTGGACCTAGAATTATTTCCTGGGACAACCTTAGCACCTGAAGATTCTGATTCTTTGACCTTGGCACCATTTTAGCTGCTAAGCGGCTTGCTGAGTTACTGTTAGATTTTGCCAAGTTAAGTCTCAGTGGGACTGTTTATGCAGTTTGTGATTTGGTGCATTTTTTAAAAACTACTGTCCTCTCAGGAAAACTGTTCTAACGTTTTATTTGTGTCGGTTGATGCTTCCTAATGCAAGTGTTTTCTGCTCGTCAGTAGCAGGTTTTGTCTCTGTTTGTCCTCTCGTCCTCAAAAGCAATTGTTTCTTCTAGGTTTCTTGTTTTTCCATGATCCAGGCCCTCGGGTGATGCATGCTTACAGCTAATGCTCAGTGACTGCCTTATTCTAATCCACCTTTCTCTAATGCTAGCAGATTAAAGTTTCTGTATGATTTGAAATTTCAGGATTAAACAAACTAAGTAATTTAGAAATAAATCATTAGGTATGTAGAAAGCAAGCATCTCTAAACCATTGAAGGCAGGAATGTCAAACTCATTTTCACGGGGGGCCATATCACCCTTGTGGTTGCCTTCAAAGGGCCGAATGTCATTTCAACTCCTTAACAGTTAAGGAGTAGTTACATTTATACATTTATAGTCCTAAAATTATTTCGGCCCTTTGAAGGCAACTGCAAAGCTGATGTGGCCCCTGGTGAAAATGACTTTGACACCCCAGATTTAGAGGATACTAATTATAATATTCCCTACCATGCTTACATTGTACTTCATCATTTTAAAATTCTTCTCTAAATCACTGAATTGACACTGCAATCACTACTGCAGTGATTTTCAACCAGTGCGCCACAAGACTGTTTAAAACATGTAGTACCTGACTATTTAGTCAGGGGCACTAGCCTCTTTTCTCTTAGATTGTCAAATTTAAAAAAGGCAGCAGCCAACACAACAATAGCTGTCTGGTGGGAATAAATGAAAATCATACATTTTTTGTGAGATTGGCAGCATATAACTTTTGGTGTGCTGCAGAAAGTTCATAATTTGTTTATGTGTGGCACGAGATGAAAAAGGTTGAAAATCACTGCACTCCTGCCTTGTCCCCGGTGCAGGGTTGGGGACACTGAATTAGAATGGAAAGAGCGTGGACTTTGGGGTCATAAAAGATTGGATTGAAATATGAATCTAAACTTTGGAAATTAATAGATGTGTTACTTACTGAAGCCATTTTTTCCCTTCAGGTTTTAAAAAAAAACAACAAGGACACCATTCACAGAGCTGAAAAGGCCAACCGGGAAGTGGCATGCGAAAACCCCAGACACAGAGCGGGAACTGCACTCATTCATTCTTTCTGTTCCGTGGTCAGCTCAGAGACTCCAGCTCACTTACTGACCTCGTACAATAGGAAACATCTGATTCGGATATCTTTTCCTCAATAATTCTTTCTGGTTTTATATTGACTATAAAATTATTCCCAGATATTCTCTTTTAAATCACACAGTGTGGTAGTTTAGCACTGTATGAAAGCAGGCTGAGATAAAAAAAATTCATTTTGCAATTGGCATTTTGACTATACTAACTCAGTGTGGCATGTAAATGAGTGATTATTAGCTGGCCCGGCCCTGAAGGGGACTTAGAGTCTTCGAGGTGGTGAAGCAGGCAGGAAGGACGGGTGGACTGCTGCCACTGGCCAGGTGTCACAGGACTCTGGTCCCCTTCTGGGTACCCCTGGTCCTACTCAGCTCACAGTCATATACTCATGGCAATAGTTGAGACAACTGAGCCACCTAAACTTCCAGATACAATTCAAACATTAACTTTCAGAAAAGACATTAGTTCCTCAAATATCATTAAATATAAAGAAAGCTTGACATATCCAAAATGAAATTCATCAAATTCTTCCCCAAATCCACTCTTCTTCCTGACTTCCCTATCTGGAGCTCGAATTTTGGGAGTACAGCCACTCCTAATGCTGATGAACAAACTCACCTCCTCAGTTTGGGGAAGTCCTCATATCTAGACCCACAGACACACTCAAACTTTGGGAGACATGCACAAAGAGGTTGTGGAACGAACACACTTGGACAGAGCAGTAAGGGATGGCAGCTCCTTCTTACTCCCCATTTGCCAGTTTGTGTTTTCATGAGAAGATATCAGTCACTGCCCCTTTAATCCCGGTGCTCATCTCCCTTAGGTCCCGCCCTTACCACTTCATTCAGTCCTGGGTAAACGAAGTGGCTGGCAGCTGCTTCTCCAAAGCCCCAGCCTTTGACCCCGCCCTTTCCAGTCTCCTGTCCGCCCCAGGTAATGCCCTCCTTCCTGAAACAGCCTCAGGGTAGCTCTTTTCTCCTTGTCATCCAGCCTCAGTGAGATGCTAAGTGAGTCTTAAATATAATAGAACAGGTTTAGTCATTTCCCCACAATACCCCAGCCCTTCTCATGTGTGTATGTCTCCTTGCTACTTACTGGGTTGGCCAAAAACTGTTTCGTTTTTCCCGTGAAAGATACCTGTTTCATTTTCGCCAACAACTTTATTGATTTGGATATTTTGAGTATGTCGGCTCTCTCCCACTATTGGCTTCAAGTGAACAGAGGGCAGGAATGCTGCTCATCTTCCCACGCATCAGACAACCCCACAGCAGAGAATTATTTGGCCAAAATGTCAATAGTACTAAGAAACTTCAAAAAACACTTCTCTTTTCTTTTAAAAAGTTTATTTATTTTAATTATTGTTCAAGTACAGTTTTCCATCCCCCACTCCCATCCCACCCCCAGTGCTCCCCACCTCCCTCCCATTTCCACCTGCCCCCTTAGTTTTTGTCTATGTGTCCTTTATACTTGTTCCTGTAAACCCTTCCCCTTTTCCCCTGAAATTCCCTCCCCTCTTCCCTCTGGTCCCTGTCAGCCTGTTCTGAATTTCAGTGTCTTTGGTCATATTTTGCTTGCTTGTTTGTTTTGTTGTTTGGGTTCCTGTTAAAGGTGAGATCATATGGTATTTGTCCTTCAACACCTGGCTTATTCCACTCAGCATAATGCTCTCCAGCTCCATCCATGCTGTCGCAAACCACTTTTGAGACATTCAGGCAGTCACAACACCTTCTTCATACACAGCACAAATCATTTTTTTATGTTTTAGTTGCATTTACCTTTCTTGAAATAATAAAGCATAATGTGTATTATGCTTTAAGAAAAGATGCCAAAAACATTTATTTTCTTCCATCTTAAATATTAAAATGGCTAAACAAAAATTCACCAATTTTGATGTGTTTTTTAAAATGTACGCTGGTACGATAGCTGTCACAATACAATCTACGTGTTTCAAATGAAATTAAAGACAACTAAGTACTACTGGAGACTTCGTACGGAAAAACTAAATGAACTTTTTGGCCAGCCCAAGAACATAGTGCCATTCACATAACAGAAACTCCACATATGCATTTTGTAGTGAAAATACGAGATTTCCTGCTGGTTGAAGGCAAATACAAACTACAATTTTTGTCTCCCAATCTTTATTTTAGGGCCTTTGCTTGGGCTTGTCTGTTTGCATCGGGGTGCACAGCGACGGGAGAGGACACACCTTTCATATCATTCCATTTGAGGTCCACTACACACCAGTGATGTTCTGTGCAACAGGGTAGTGTTGCCTAACTGCGCGTTACCTTGTTGACAGCAGGAATACTAGCACACATAATATAAATCTAATAAGTTTTTCTCATAGAAAGGTGATTGGATCAATATACATGAAGTGAGACTAAGAGCCAAAATATGTAGGTTTGATTAATTTACTGATCTTACTGGATTAATTTACTGACTTCTCAAAAGGGACTAATTTCAGCAGTGTATTATTATTTATTTATTTACTTACTTAAATTTCATGGGGTAACATTAGTTAATAAGATTCTGTAAATTTCAGCTATTGAGAAAATTAGAAAGCCGGTTTATTTTTGTAAAATAATGTGAAAAGAACGTGAAGGAGTGAAACTGGATTGCTATCTGACAGGAATCACAAACACTAACATGGTGGGGTGTTTTCTCCCACATATTTTTTACAGGTTTTTATATGTATTTTATTTTTTTAGTTACCATCCTGTTCTATTGTTTTTTCTTTTTTTTATTGTTCAGTTACAGTTGTCCTGCCTTACTCCCTGTCACTCTCTCCTGCCCTGTCCCATGGCCCCTCCCACAGTCAATCCCCGACATTGTCTGTGCCCATGGGTCCTCTATTCGTGTTCCATGACTTGCCCCATTCCTTTCTTTGCCTCATTATCACCCTCTCACTTCCCTCTGGTCACTGCCAGTTTGTTCTGTATTTCCAAGTCTCTGGTTCATTTGTTTGTTTTGTTAATTAGGTTCCACTTATAGGTAAGATTATATGGTATTTGTCTTTCCCCACCTGGCTTACTTCACTTAGCATAACATTCTCCAGTTCTATCCATGCTGTCGAGATGGGTAGGAGTTCCTTCTTTCTTTCTGCTGTGTAGTATTCCACTGTGTAAATGAACACAGTTTTTTGATCCACTCATTTACTGATGGACACTTAGGCTGTCTCCAGCACTTTGCTAATGTAAATTGTGCTGCTATGAACATTGGATGCATAGATTCTTTTGAATTGGTGATTCAGGATTCTTAGTCCCAGCAGTGGGATCACTGGATCAAAGGCAGTTTCAACTTTAGTTTTTGAGGAAATTTGATACTGTTTTCCACAGTGGCTGTACCAGTCTGCATTCCCACCAAAGGTATTTTTTGCACAGGTTTTACATGCAAGTATTTTGAAACAGTATAATACAAAAGTAAGGTAACAGTACTATTTATTATTCTCTAGTAAGAGTTATTTAGAAATTTACACACTTTCCTTCAAGACTAAAAACATGGTTCCCTGACAGCCTTAGATTATCACAGCCGTGGAAGAGAGAAAAATTTCCTCAATTACATGGCATAAGAACCCATTGTCATGGCCTATTACCCGATCCTCCAACAAACACATACGCTACCCATACACAGGCATCGACCATACATAACATGAATAAGGTCAAGGATACTACTGTTTGAGAACCCGCTCTGTGCGAGGCACTCACTAACATAACATCAATATGGGTTATTTATTTCATTCCTCACAATCACCCCAGGAATCAAACATTATTAACCTAGTTATGGATGGGGCAAGGGAGGCTCAGCAAAGATGAGTAACTTGCCTAAGTCAGATAACTACTATGTCAGACAACTAGCATGATTTGAATCCAGATTTGTCTGATTCTGAAGTTTAATCACAATTGAATTGTCCAGCCTTAGAAAGAAATATTTGAAGACCATGAAAATGATGCCGATGCCCCTGTCACGGAACTGCTATAATTCTCCGCACATCCCAAGCTGTTTCCTGTCTCCAAATTTTATGCAAATGGCTCCGGCATTCAGAATACTGGCTCCTTCCCTCCTCCGCCGCCGGGTACCACATCAACTGGAGCTGACTCTGTCATCCTGTGAGGCTCCCTCCACTCTATCTCCACTCCCTCCACCCCACTCCACTCCCCCACTCTATCCTGGACGAAATGGGTCCCCTAGATGCAGCATGCGTCCCTGTGCACTTTCTGTCTGACAGCAACAGCAGAGTAGTTATTTCTCCAAGTCTCGCTCTCTCCTCCGCCAGACTGGGAACACCGGAGTGTAACCACAGGCTGTCTGTGCATCTCCTACCGTTGCTCAGTAGGGGGCGTATGCCTAATAAATGTGAGTTGAATTGAACTAATTAAGTGATACAAGCTGATCTTGAATTCTTTTGCATTGTACTTTTCATTTAGAAATGTTATTAATTTAAGCAATTAATAAAATAGATATCAAAATGATACACTTCGCTGAACAACACGAATAAAACAGTATAATCACAACCATAGCACTCTATGTGAGGTGTTTGGCTAGAGGGGCTTTATGAGGTTGAATAGGACTGAATTTGGCTGCTGGTATATGTGAATGCTACAGACTAGTCATCACCCAGGGCAAAGGAAAGAACTTTTTAAAATGTCACTAAGAAGCTGTTATTTTTCAAGTCACAAAAGATACTATCAAGATGTTTCTATTTACAGAGGAAAGACTCCCCTGAATATCTGTTCACTTGGGGGTATTAAATATATTTTAAATCACATAGTGTAATAATAAAGACATTTCTATATTGATCTGAATCTTATTTTCACATAAGAAAAAGCTTTCTTCATAACTTGAGCTTGTTTAAAACATTGTTTAGTTTGTAAATATACTTACACTTTAGTGTTTTTAATCGAGTTCAATTCAATATAAAAATTATGGAATGTAGGTTTATATATCCTCTGAGAAGGGAGAAAGGGGGAAGGGGTATATAATCTCTAGTGTTTGGATGGACTACTGGGCCAAAAAAATCCACGTGAATACTAGCAGGGAATTAAAGTACAGAACAAGGAACCATTAGAGAATAGAAACGTGCATGCATTTCCTGGCTGAATTATCAATAGGAAAGAAAAGCCAATGGCACAATTAAAATATTCACAATTTCAAAGATTTGGTTTCATCTGTTCTAAATTCCTTAATCTATACTTCTTGTTTGTATTGGTATTTTAGTAATCTATTTAACCTGGATCTTATCAAGTTACTCACAACTTGTGATCCCTGAACTTTATAAGGTGGTAATATGTATGCACTTCATTTCTAAGATTAATATTTTGCTTTTGCTATGTAATTAAGTCCGGTTTGTCCAGCTATCAGACTTCTGCCAAACACAAGGATGTGAGCATGGATCTGAACAGAGACATTAAAACAAAGAGCATCTCGTTTCCAGGAAATTAGCTGCTATAAATACTTTGCTCCTTAAGAACGTAGAACTCAGATCGGAGCCTATTGACTTGCAGAAGAGATTAGATGGCCATTTGGGTGAGCTGAATCTTGTGCTGCCGCCTTTTTTGACTGAAAAAAGTCAAAGTTACATGAGTTGTTTCTATGTGTAACAAATACACAAAGGTCCTGTGGCAGATAAACACATTCATGGAACTGAAGAGCCAGCCAGAGTCACTGACACTTCGTGAGCACGCAATAAGCTACAGAGAAGCTAGAGAGGTAAGTAAGGGACAGAGTACGCAGTCGTGGGACCACGGTCCTCAGCCTTGTGAAGTCAGGCCACGACCGAAGATGCCTAGGCCTTTGTCAAGTTCGGCCTCCCAGGACTGAGGGAGCACTGCACTCTGTCCTGTGCTGGATGCTTTTGGTTGCAAGCTTAGAAACTGCCCTAATGGTGGAGCAGCATTGGTCACTCCATTACACTTAGAAGACAGATTCAATCATATTTCCCCTGGAATCATTTTTTCACTTCGGTCTAAGAACTTAGATGAATCAACATGGGTCAAAATTCATGCTATAAGCCTCGTTTCTAAGAACACTGCCTCTGAATTATATATTGCTTATACTTAGCATTTTCAATCAAACAATTGATTGCAACAAATCCTTCCACTCTGGATTTGGAATAACAAGCGGCACACACTCCTGTGGGATAGTTTTGCTTAAGAAAACTCGGCCGGTCAGAATGGCTATCATAAACAAAGCAATAAACAACAAATGTTGGAGAGGGTGTGGGGGAAAGGGGACTCTGGTCCACTGTTGGTGGGATTGCAGACTGGTACAACCATTATGGAAAACAGTATGGAATTTTCTCAGAAAACTAAAATTGGACTTGCCTTTTGACTCAGCAATTCCACTGCTGGGATTGTATCCTAAGAACCCCAAAATGCCAATCCCAAAGAACCTATGCACCCCAATGTTCATAGCAGCACAATTTACAATAGCCAAGAGTTGGAAGCAACCTAGGTGCCCGTCAGTAAATGAATGGATCAAAAAACTATGGTACATATACACAATGGAATTTTATGCTGCAGAAAGAAAGAAGGAACTCCTACCTTGTGCAACAACATGGATGGAACTGGAAAGCATTATGCTGAGTGAAATAAGTCAGGTGTTGAAGGACAAATACCATATGATCTCACCTCTAACAGGAAGCTAAACAACAAAGCAAACAAGCAAGCAAAATATAACCAAAGACACTGAAATAGAGAACAGGCTGACAGTGACCGGAGGGGAGAGGGGAGGGAATTTCAGGGGAAATAAGGGAGGGATTTAGAGGAACCTATATAAAGGATACATGGACAACAACTGAGAAGGGTGGAAATGGGAGGGAGGGGGGAGGATGGGGGGTGGGACCGGATGGGAGTAATAGACAGAAAACTGTACTTGAAAAATAATTAAATAAAAAAATAGAAAAAAAATAGACAGGGGGAGGGTGAGAATAGTATAGGAAATGTAGATGCCAAAGAACTTATATGTATGACACATGGACATGAACTAAAGGGGGGGAATGTGGGTGGGGGGGAGTGCAAGGCGGAGGGGAGTGATGGGGGGAAAAATGGGACAACTGTAATAGCACAATCAATAAAATATATTTGAAAAAAAAAAAAAAAAAAGAAAACTCGGGCCTGGCTGTGTTGAGTTACACCCTGTACCACCTCTTGCTCTTTTGAAAAGGTTGGAACAAACCAATGGAGACTAATTTGCTTTTTTTTTTAAAGAAGAAATCAATTTCTCTAGCCCTACATATGACAGAATGTCATTTTGATTAGTGTCCTCTTAGCTACACTCAGGCTGCTTGATTTCATCCTTGATTGCGGGATGGCCAGAATATATCTTTAGTGAGGAAATTTGACAGAATTTATAATGCCGTCTTAGCAAAAGTAGCATCATTTTAAGGAGACTCTGTCACCCTCTGACAGCAATGTTATATTTCTGTGTCCTGTCAAGGCAGGCTGTTGGGGCACTAGGTGGGCGTGCGATGAGGTTTAGCAGGGTGGGTGCAAAATGGAGTCGGAAGGCCAGGTTTAAAGGCAGGCTCTGTCTCCTCCTAACTGTGTAATGGGAACAAATATTGTATTAGTTTCAGGCTTCTCATCCCCAAAAGGGAGTTAACAAGAACATTTTGAAGTATAATGAACCATGAGAAACCTACTTTACATAATGCTATGCAAAATAAATTTGAAAATAAGGAGAAATATATAATTTTGCAGGAAAATTTGAATTTATAAAAGGAGACTCGTAAAGAATCAGAAGATTTTATAGGTCGATTCCAATAGATCAGTTTGTCAGAAAGTACCCCACCAAAATGACATGGCTCAGAAGGTTTCACAGAGAAATTTTCCTGGATCTTCAAAGAGCCAATAATTTGCAACGTTATTTAGATTGCTTCAAGGAACAGTAGGAGAAGAAAAACTTCCAATTTTTTGTGCAAATATAACACCAATTAATCCCAAAATGTGATCACGTTAGAGACTACAGACCAATATCACTTATGTCTGTCAATGAAAAAAATTCTGCCCTGGCTGGTGTGGCTCAGTGGATTGAGTGTCAGCCTGCGAACCAAAGGGTTGATTCCCAGTCAGGGCACATGCCTGGGTTGTGGGCCAGGTCCCAGTAGGGGGCGTGTGAGAGGCAACCAAGCATTGATGTTTCTCCCTTCTCTTTCTCCCTTCCTTCCCCTCACTCTGAAAATAAATGAATAAAATATTTTTTAAAATTCTAATACAAGGAAATAGAATATAGCACCACTTAAGAAGAATAGTTCATCTAGAAATAGCAAGATTAATTGTAAGAATGAAAGGATGATTCAATATTAAATAATCTATTAATCATACAGATAAAAGAGAAAAATCTCTTGGTCATTTTAAAAGTCACTTGACACAATGTTCAGTGAAAATTCTTCATGAAAACACTTAACACACTAAAAATATACAGACTCTTCATTAATATGACATATATTTTAATCCAAAGGCCAACATCCATACTGGCAAATTGCAGAGGTATCTCCACAAAAGTAATTAATAACACAAGACTCTCAATACATTGTTTGGGAATTACTAGATAATAAAATTAAATGAGAGAGAAACACTACAGGTAGGAACATCAGAAATGGGAAATTAAAACTCTCAATATATGCAGAATATGTAATGAATAAAACACACACACAAAATTTAAACTGCAACATAGCACCAGGTACTTTAGTCAGGTGTTGTATATGAAATACACAAAAACGGTATGAGTTTAACATATGACTGGTATGATTTTGAGTATAATATTAAAATCATTAACATAAACTGTGAGATTATAATTGGAAAAACCTTATATACAATAAGAGAAAAGATACAATAGCTAGAATTAAATTTAAGAAATATTAAAGGCCCATATAAATAACTGTAATCAATTTCTAAATGATACAAAAGAAAATCTGGATAAATTCATTCAATGTAATAAAATGGGATCCCAATAAGAATATAATGTTGTCTCGATAAATCTCCCAAGAGTTTTTTTGTCAAACTATAATAATTCTAAATTTAAGAAAATAAACAAACATAGGTAAGTCTACAAAAAGAGAGTAATGAGAGCCACTGAGCCACATCATGTATGAAAACCTTTAATACCTCCTCTATATGTCACCCAAAGCAGTACAGGAGCAGAACAATAATTCACAAAGTGGACTGAAATATACTCAGGAGTTCGGTCCATAATAAACATGGCACCTCAAACCACTGACCAAATAAGGCTCTACCAATAAATCACGTTGGCACAATCGGATAGCTTTCTAAAACAAAACTTGAACTGAGGGCTATACATCAGCACAGATTCCAAATGGAGTAAACATTTAAATACAAAAATGAAAACATATATGTAATATGAATTAACTAATTTATATCTTCAGGGTTGTAAAGAACTTTCCAAATATGACTGAAAGTCCAGAATACGCTGTAAAGAGAAGATTTACATATTTGACATGAGAACAAAAAATTTCTGCATGGCCAAACGTAAAAGTGGAAAGACAAATGACAAATACGTTTTTAAAAAAAGGAAGTTGTAGTTCATAGCCAGACAGTAACTAGTTTCTCTAATATAAAAAAAGCTCAGAAGTCAGTTCCAAAAAATATAAGACAACAATTTAAAAAAACTGAGGTGAACAGAGTTCATAGAAAAGGAAGTACAAAGACATAAAATATAAAAAGTGCTCATTCTCACTTGTTAAAAAAGAAATACTAAAAAAACTACACTGTGGAACTATTTTCCACTTACCAGACAGGCCACAATTCAAACGTTTGCTGATTTAGTTCTATGAAGAGGTGGTGGGGCACAGATGCTTTAACACGTTACTAGGTGGCGGGGCCGTGGGGGGGGAGGGAAGAGGGTACAGAGTGCATCTCATGAAAGGCAGTTTGGTAATATCTTCAAAATACAAATGCACGTTCCCTCTGACAGCAGAGTACGGAGATATTGACCCTGCCAATACACTCATATGGGTTAAACTGACGGAAACACAATGGCATTCGCTGTCATACTGCTGGTAGTAGCAACAGATAGGAAGAGAAAACTAAGTATCTGTCGATCTTGACTGGTAAATAGATGATGCTGACATGATACAATGGAATACTGTGCCATTGGGCCTCAGATGAGACCTCGGCGCCAGCCAGCACCTGGAGTATGGCTTCATAGAGGCCCCGCTAAGCCACGCTCCGACTCCTGGACTGCAGACCCCGAAACTGCTGCTACCCAGTGGCAGGAAGGAATGTAGATGGAGAGCTTCGTGAACCATAAAGCCACAGCCAACCCCCTTTCTCTAACCCCCTTTCTGGGCATCTCCCCTGCACTTCTGAGCATCCCTGATTTTGCCCTCGATGGGACCTGGGTCAGAGGTCAAAGCCACACAGATGTGGATCAGGCGCTATGTCCCAAGGCAGCAGCTGGGAGGAATAAGGACAACAGTCCACTTCATTTACTATTAAAATTTTTAAAAATATTTTTACAGCCTCTAAAGGGTACCCCAGGTGCCATCTATGCCTCTACATACTGGCCAGATAACAGGAACCTCCTGTCTTCACATTCCTTCTCCCGTTCCTTTGGAATTGACAAGGGGAAAGAACAAGCAAAGAAATTTGCCATTCCAGGCTGACTTGGACCTGAAAGCCCCTCCTACAATATCGCTTTTTGGTTTGGGCTCGAGAAATAGCCTTATTTCATTCTTATTGTTGAATGATAGTTATACTCTTTATAAAAACTTAGGTGGATAGTTATTCTTTCAGTACTTTGAAGATATTACTATATCATCTCCTGGTTTCTAGTGTTGCTATTGAGAAAAGAGCCATGTGGAAACTACTCCTTTGTGGGTACAGTGCCCATCTATCACCCCCATCTCTTGGCCGCCCCCCCCCACCCCCGCTGTTTTGAAGGCCTTCTCAGAGCTTCTGTTCTTTTACAGTTGGAACATGATGGGTCAAGTGTGGATTTCCTTCCATCATGATGCTCGGTGTTTGTTAGCTTGTCTTAAATCTGAGGAATGTGATTTTTACAGATTCTGGAAAATTTGAGCCACTAATTTTCAACTGTTTCTTCTTTGACATAATCCTTTTCTCTCCTGCTGAAACCATAAATACATATGAGAGCTTATTTTTCCTTCTCATTCCATGTTTTCATATGTATTTTCTTTTTGCCTGTCTCACTGTCCTGTGTTCCGAGTACTTTTCTTTAGGTTTATTTTTAGTGCACCGATTCTTCCTTCATCTCAGATTAATCTGGGAGCAACTCATCCAGTGCGTCTCCAATAGCAATAATTAATTTGTTCCCTTTCCAAACTAATTTAATTTAAAACTTCCTGGCTATTTTCAACAGTCTTATTTATGTATCATCCTGCCAATGTCCACTTTGATTTCTTAAAATATAAAAATTACTAGTTTTATTTCCTGTATCGGTCATTTAAATTTATATACTTATAGCTTTTATGGGTTTGATTCTACCTTTCTTATCATGTCCCTTGGAGTTATTTTCTCTTATTTTATATCACTTTTTGTATTTGGATTTAATGTATCCTTTCCCAGACAGGATTGGTATCAGCTTTGCCAGTTACCTGGGATCAACTTAAAACCACTAGCCCAGGCTGATTTTCAGAATAGACATTTTTTGAAATTTCCTCTTCCACCCAGAGTCAAAATAAAACAAACAAGCGGTTTCACTGTCTTACATTTCCCCACTGGTTTCCACTGGGGGAATCTTTGTTTTACATAACAGTCCAATCTGAACTCCCAAGCTACAACAAGTAGAAAGATCTTGTCTTTTCTCTCTTCGGGGCGAGGTTTGGCTCAATCCAAGCTCCAGACAAGCAGGAGTCTATGTGTTCTAGGAGAAGAGCAACATCGACCATCCCTTTCACCCGTGCTTTGAATACTCTCCTTCTTTCTGAACCTCCAGAATCATTCTTTCTTTTCTGCCAACTTAGCAATGCATTTAAAAATATTTTAATGCATTTTATCCAGAAATCTTAGCTTTTGATACTTCCCACGTATCTTATAACTGCCAACAGAATATGTGTGCGTGTGTGTTGTTTAAAGATAAACTGAGGCATATTTAAAAACTAAGAGTTGTTTGAGCATTTACTCATTTTAGGTAGGCAGCACCAAACCTGAAGTGGTTAGGAGCCCTTCAGCTAGAGGTAAAACTCACACAAAGCGCGGAATCAAAGAAAAGAAATCCTTTAACTGGCTACAGCTTGCAGCCTAGCTGGCTGTTTGTGATTCGTTGTCCTTAGGTTTTGATTTCATAGCCTTGCAGAATTTACAGGCTTAGAATTTGGTTTGCTCACCTAGAAAGCCACGGCATTAGAGCCACATTAGGCTAATGGCCTCCTTGTAATTAAATTTAATAGTGTGTATCATTAAATTCATGTTTTAGTTAACTTTCTTTCATAAAATACATATAGAAAACTACTGTGTGCTAAATATCTTAAAAGGCCATAGACATAAAGTAGATACAGATGCTCATGAAGCTTATTGTACACTGTGTGTGAGAAATTCGTCAACAATAGTAATTCAGTGTGAGAAACAATAGGGTATGAACAATACAGGATATTCCAGGACTACACAGAAAGGGCACTGATCTAGGGCCTGAGTGTTTATTAGAAAGGGCTTCCTGCAAAAACTAACATTTCACACAGAGACCGTCAAGAGAGAGTAGGTGCTTTCCTGGAGAAAAAAAGGCATAAGGGAGAAAAAAAGGTAGGTGTTTGGAATAATGCATTTCCTTTAAAACTTTGTTTTTTATGGTTCTCTTTGCTTCACTGCTATTCTAATAAAACGCCTCCTCTCTATCTTGTATGAGCCTATTTGGGGATCTGCTGTGTGACTCTCCCCTTGAGAATGAAAGGAAAGAAAATTAGACAAAGATGCAGCCATTGCCCTCTTGTTATCTAACAGCGTTGCTCTCACCTGTCCTATTTCATGCCAAGTCCTAGTCTGTGGATGTCCCCTGATTTGGTCATACTGCCCTCTGGAGGACTAATTTGGCTTTTTTTTTTAAGTATGTAAAAAGTTTTGACACATTAAAAAACAAGCAGCTATCAAGCCATAAAAATACATGAAAGAACCTTAAATGCATATTACTAAGTGAAAGACGCCAATCTGACAAGGCCACATACTTTATGATTCCAGCTCTATGAGAAAGGACAAAACCATGGCGACAATAAAAATTAGAGGTTGTCAGAACTGGAGGAGGGGAGAGATGAACAGGCAGACAGCAGGGAGCAGAGAGGAATTTCAGGGCAGTGAAAACGGTCTGTACGATATTATAATGATGACTACTCGTCACTACACATTTTTCCAAACCCACAGAGTGTGCAGTTCTAAGAGTGAACCCTCGGAGTGAACCATGGGCATCATGGTGCGTCCAGGCCGGTTCATCTTCGGTTTAAAAAAGGAAAAGAACCGTTCTGGTGGGAGCTGCTGAGAATGGGGGCGGCTATACAGGTGTGGGGCTGGAGGTGTATAAGGGATTTCTGCATCTGCTCATTTTTTCGTTTGTTTTAAGTCTAAAGCTGCTTTAAAAGAAATAATTTTTAAAGGCAGGCTTGTTTAAAATGTAACTGGAATTTGGAGAGAAGTGAAGCATATGAATAATTGTGTTACCCCAAAGTTCGTAACCTAATAGCCCTCTGAAACTGAGAAGTGTAAATACTTGACCCTTCTTCCTATGAAAGAAGAATTGCTTTATTTACACTTGTTTTTAGATTTTCATAAGCCTCCAGGACAAGATTAGCATTTGAAGATGATCTAAGACAGGAGAGAAAAAGGAAAATTTTCAACATATCCAAGTGTAGAGACTTTAAAATGTGTAAGCAGTGGGCAGGCCTCTCTACTTCTCTGATGCACCTCTGTTGGTGTTCGAAAGGCGGGGAAAGTAAAGTGCTTCATTTTAAGCTTATAAATCTTACATCACGATGAAGCCAAATGATATTGGAAGTATTAGCACAAAATTTAACAAGTATGAAATTTGGATTTTGGGGGGTGCAAATCAAAAAAAGAAGGAATAGAGAGTGGAGACAAGGTAATGGGCAACTAGGTGGAAACCTGGGTGGTCAGCAGAGTCGGGGAGTGTTGGAGAGAAATGGAGAAAGGCACAGGGTCTGCTTGGCTTCTCCATATGCCCCAGTCAGGGCACCAGTGGAAACCAGGGTGGACACACTTAAATATGATGGAATTTCGTTACATCCAAGTTCCACTTCTGAAGTAGTTTGGTATTACAAAGAATTTCAGTCACACCCTTGTTGTTATTTACCAAGTGGTTGACTTTGGAAGAGGTGTTTAAATTGCCTGAATGACAATTGAATCATTTATTTTAAAGGTGACGGCAAAACCTACGCATAAGATTGTTGGGGCTCTCAGTGCAATAGATATGCTATGTACATGCAGAACAATGGGTACATGGCATGTAATCAACAAACGGCCTGCACAACACCAGACTGGAATGCGCATATAATGACCGCCAGCTTCTCAGACACATCTCAAGATAAAGTCGCTTGGGGGGCATTGTGCATGAATACCATCGAGAGGCCCAACGCTGAGGTTCGGAACCTGACGAGAGCACTCACTTGGCGGACATTTCCGTAGGTGTTTCACACGTCTGACTCTCACCTGGTTGGTTATACAGAGTCTGTGTTCACAAAGTGCTCGCTGGCTTAGGGACACATTAACCCCTCAGCGTCTGACCCAGAAGCACCGGGAGGAACGTGCAAGTCGCCACAGAGCAGGGCCAGCACGGATGAGCAAACGTATTTGAGTCTGTTTCTGAACCCTCCACGGATTTAGAAGTCACCATGAAAAATAGAAGCAATGATAGACAATTATAATGGTATAATCAATAAAATATATTTAAAAAATAAAATAAAAAATAAAAATAGAAGCAATGATGAGAAGAAAATGCTCAGGTTGAATATGAATTTACAGTTTCATGTTCCACCTAAGTGGAAGTCCTCTTGTTTTTGATAGAATAAATTTAGCTTTAAAAATATTGCATTTCCAGAGCAGCATTACAAATATTTGAAACAGGAAGTTTGGGTCCATTAAAAAGAATTAGCATTTTCATAGATTCTTATTAGAAAGTTATTTTTTATCTCCCTTTGATAATATCTACTGAGAAAAAAATGCATATTTACATATTTGTTTATATTGGGTAAATGATTCCCCCATTTCTTTTTGCATTTCTCAGAAGCCACAGATTCACCATGTGCTACATTGACTTATTCTCATTGGTTGCACTGATTAGGAAAAGGTGGTAAAGGGATGATGGGACAAGCTGGGTAATTTGTGCTCCTTCAGCTTGCTCCAGGCAATTGTCCCAAAGCCTAGAAAGACACTGCAGAGTCTCGCATAAATTCTAGGTGTATTGATACTTTTTTCTTCTCAAGGAAAAGGACTGTTAAAAACAGTAAGAAATTGGACCCTCTGAATACATTCTGACCAGTGTCTCACAAACAGAATAAACTAGGTGAACACTAGATGAATACAAACATGAATGAAGGAATTAGAAGGTTTAAATCTGTAATTTAATACTCCCAGGGATGCTAAGTACAGCATAGGAAATCTTGCCAATATATTGTAATAGCTATGTGAGTACTGAAAATATTGGGGGGGACACTGTGAAGTATATGCCTGTCTACTCATTATGCTGTACACCTGAAACTAATACAAAATAATACTGAATATAAACTATAATTTAAAAAATAATTTTTAAAAATATGACACCTTTCTGAAAGAATAGTTTCTATAAATAAGAAACCACTGGGTCTGGTCGGGTTGCTCAGTTGGTTGGAGCATCATCCCATACATCAAAAGGTTGTGAATTGATTCCCCATCAGGGCACATACCTAGATTGAGCGTTTGAGCCCCTGTTGGGGCGGCATATGGGAGGCAACCAATATTGTTGCCTTCTGATGTTTCTCCTCCCCCTCCCCCTCTTCCCTTTCCCCTCCCTTCCCCCCTCCCTCCCCTCCTCCACTCCCTCTCCTTCCTCTTCCCTGCCCCTTCTCCTTCCCCTTCTCTTTTCTTCCTCTCTCTTCTGCTCTCTTCCTCCCTCCTCCCCTCCCTCCAAAAAAAAAAATCAATAAACATATCCTCAGGTAGGGATTTACCAAAAAAAAAAAAAAGAAAAGAAACCAGTTTGATGATTCTGAAAAATCAGAATCATCAAAAAATTGATGTTTTAATAATCTGAATTATAAACTAAATGAAACCACTCATAACTCTAAATATTTTTATATGAAAATATTTCCAAAATGTATTGCATATGACTCAAACTGGGAGTCATCACTCGGAATGCCCGTGGTTATATTGTGCGGTTACACAGTGAGGCTGTCAGGACCAATCGAACAGGCAGTAACCAGCCATGGAAGGTCAGGATTTAAGGTAACTTACAATTCATTCTTTTAGTTTTCTTCCCTCCTGCATCCTCAGACTGGAAGTGCTTACTGTTTATTGCATCAAAACATCTATCTCTAGAAGCCTTCGTTATTGATTTCATTTCACATTTTGGGAGTTCATGATCAGCATTGAACATTGAGAGTCACACTTACAATGTCATGGGTATTCCTAAAAATACATGGACTCTATGATACCTTGTCGTGTCTCTCAGGTCCTTTTGCTCTTTTTTTTTTCTAGTCCTTGGCCAATCCAGATATTTGGTTTGCCACACCAGCCAGCGAAAACTTAGGTCTGGTCACAGTCACACCGTACAGGTGCTGCTAACGAGCGAGCAGGCCTTAATCACGGACTTTTTTATTTCTGCACCAGATCCCTCTGTTTAAATCAACAGTAATTTCTCTCTTCTAAGTCTATCCAAATTAGGTCTATCTGACCCCCTCACGAAAAAATATCCAAAACTTCTCAAATGCGTTGTTCTAAGGTGAGCTTGGGGCTCCTTGGGTAATATACAGTGCTCCATATAACATCCATTTAAAAAATAAATCAATAAATAAGTAAATAAATACATTTTAAAAAGATAAAAAGTAATGTAGTAATAGTTCCCTGAGTACTACAGCTTTCAACCACTGAATACACCACTGAGAGCAGTGGATACAGCAAAAGCTGGAACCATAGCTGGCATTTCCTTATGCTCAGAAATGACAGGTGTTATGGAGTCAAGTCCACATTTGAGAAAATGAGATACTTGCTCTCCGGGAAATACATTTTGTGAGACCTCTACCTTAAGCAGCTGTCACTATTAACAAGATACACCGTGAACAATGTCCCTTATTTTGGCACTGAAACAGCTAAAACCCAGAAAATTGCGCTCCCCTAAAATTTTGTCTCTGACACTGTTGTGCTTCTCAGGGCAAACTGAGAATGAGAATCAGAATGTTGTTGCAATAGCGACATCTTCTGGTTACCGCCTAGAATTACACAAACCAGTAGCCAAAGACTTTTCCAAATGACCATTTTCTTTAAATGAATTGGTGAACTCTTATTTACAGGCTACAGTAAGCACATATAACGGGGCATGAATCGAGGGAACACACAGTGAAAGTGGGAAGAATCAGTGGGCTACTGAAGAAATAAAAGGAATAAACTGTTGGTTTAGAATGGAGACAAACTTTAGCACAAAAAATTAAATCCGTGAAGCTTAGGACCCAAAGACCTAAAGGAGAATTAAAAATAAATAGCTATTGTAAAAATTAAAACTTCCACATGACAATGATCAACGCAATACACAGAAAGCACCCTAGGAATCGGAGTGGGCGAGCAGCGTGTTTTAGGGTTATATGCTACCTCTGCTTAAGTCTCTACCCAGCAGACTTCCGCCAAGATGGAGGCATAGGTGGAAACACTGTGCCTTATCCCACAGCCAAGTTTGAACACAACAAAATTTTGGAGAACTAGAACACACCCAAAGACCAGAAAATGGAATTATACGGAAGTCCAACAGCTACGAACCGTTCAACGGGAATGGTAAGAGAGGCGGAGCCAGCAGCGGAGCTGGGTCGGGCAGGACAGATTCCCCCGACCTAGGCACGCAGGCAGCCCGGAACCAGTCAGGGTGTGGGGCAGACTGACTGTTGTTGCACATTCGCGCACAGTGAGACGGACCACACAGGTTCCAGGGGGCGAACCCAGTGGTGGAGGGTTGACAGCGGTGGCACACTCGAGTGCAGTGGAACGAAACGCGTGGGCCTGGTGATGGTGGTGGCTGCGGTGCCAGTGGGGGGTCGCGGCAGCAGGCGGCAAAGGGAAGCCATTGTCCCTCTTTGACCCCGCCCCCACATACAACATCACAACCCAGCAAATGAGTTGCCCTGCTCTGGTGAAAACCTAGGGCTCTGATCTTGCTACTTAACAGGCACGAACAGCCCAAAAGATGGCGCAGGAAGAACTCAAAGTCCCAGAGCCAATAACTCTAAGCCACCAACAGATTGCCAGCCTCTCAGAAGCCCAATTTAAGACACTATTTATCAGGATGCTCACAGAATTGGTAGATTACAGTCACAAATTAGAGGAACATAGTCACAAATTAGAGGAACATATGAAGGCTAAACTAATTGAAATGAAGGGAGATGTCCAGGAAACCAATAGTGATGGAAAGGAAACTGGGACTCAAATCAATGGAATGGACCAGAAGGGAGAACGAAACATCTGACCAGAAAGGAATGAAGAAATGAGAATTCCAAACAATGAGGAGAGGCTTAGGAACCTCCAGGACATCTTTAAACGTTCCAACATCCGAATTATAGAGGTACCAGAAGGGGGAAAGAAACAGCCATGAGTGGAAAACTTATTTGAACAAATAATAAAGGAGAACTTCCCCAGTCTGGCAAAGGAAATAGACTTCCAGGAAATCCAGGAAGCTCAGAGAGTCCCAAAGAAGTTGGACCCAAGAAGGAACACACCAAGGCACATCATAATTACATTAGCCAAGACTAAAATGAAGGAGAGAATCCTAGAAGCAGCAAGAGATAAGGGGACAGTCACCTACAAAGGAGTACCCATCAGACTGTCAGCGGATTTCTCAAAAGAGACCTTACAGGCAAGAAGGGGCTGGAAAGAAGTATTCCAAGTCATGAAATCCAAAGACCTACAGCCAAGATTGCTTTATCCAGCAAAACTTTCATTTAGAATGGAAGGACAGATAAAGTGCTTCTCAGATAAGGTCAAGTTCAAGGAGTTCATCATCACCAAGCCCTTATTATATGAAATGCTAAAGGGACTTATATAAGAAAAAGAAGATGAAAAATATGAACAGTGAAAGGACAGCAAACACACAGTTATTAACAACCACACCTAAAACAAAAGCAAACCAAGAGGACAGCTAGATCAGGAGTGGAACCATAGAAATGAAGAACACATGGAGGGTTAGCAACAGGGGAGTGGGAGGAGGAGAAGGGGGGAGAAGGCACAGAAAATAGCATAGATGGTAGGTAGAAAATAGATAAGGGGAGGGCAAGAATAGTGGGGGAAATATAGAATCTAAAGAACTTGAGACACGTGGTTATAAACTAAGGGGAGAGAATGGTGGGGGAGGGAGTGTGCAGGTGGAGGGGAATGAAGGGGGGGAATAGAACAACTGTAATAGTATAATCAATAAAATATATTTAAAAAAAAAGTCTCTACCCAGCAGTGTCTTATAACCCATCCAGCCAATATTTACTCAACAAATACTCATTCAACAAATACTTATTGGGTACCTACTATGTGCTAGGACTTGTTCTGTGAACTGGAGATACAATAGAAAAGTAAACAGGTCCTTTCCCTAAAGGGGGTTGCATTCCAGATTGGGGTGGATAGGAGGAGGGGAGAGAACAAATCAAGTAAATAAATATGCATCAGACAGTGGTTCTAAATATAATATAAATATAAATATGCATACAAATATAAATATAAACTGACAAAGAGACAGAGTAATAGGAGGGGCACTCATTTGCAGATGATCAGAAAAGCCCTCTCTCAATGTGAGAGACATTAACCAGAGACATGAAGGAAATACAGGGGTCAGAGTGAACTGTGAGGCAGGGACGAGTGTCCTAGGCAGAAAGAGCAGCAGGTGCAAAGGCCTGGAAACAGGTGCAAGCTCGGCTGACTTCAGAAACATCCAGGAAACCTATGTTCATGAAGTAAATTGAATGCAAGAAGCGGTGGGAACAGGATAGTGGACTAACAATGAGGGGCAGACTCTACGTGAGGGGTCTTCACATCATGGTAAGAAATGGGCCTTTCTTCTGGATGAGTAAGGCCATCAGAAGGCTTCTAGAAAAAGAAGGAATGTAAGGATAAGGGAGGCTATTAACCACAGTGACGACAGTGTCTGGCATGCAGGAATGGCTGCAGGTATTATCATTGGTGAGTCGAGGAACATCTGTCACCCTTCTCGATGCTGTGGTCCTGAGGCTGGTGGTCAGCCCACCCCACCATTTTTCCTAAGCATTCCCTGCACCCCCTATACATATACCCTTGTTAGGTCCCCCCCCCACACCCGCAACACACACACCATTGTTACACTTCCCAGAAGGCTAATGGGCATCATTTTTCAGCTGACCTGATATGATTCATCTATAGATCTTAGGACAGTTAACTTGGATCATTGCCTGAATCATAATTCCAGTGTCTCACTATCTTGGCTACTGCCAGGCTGAGCACTTGGCTTTGCATAGGAATATACACTCATATTTTCATGCCTTTGATGTATTACAGCCAAGAATAACACAGCACGGGCGAATGTAGGTCATGAACCAGGGTGGTGCACAGGAGATAAATACTCGATAGAGAATGGAAGAATGCAGCTCAATGGTACCCGCTTTTCCATGACATCCTGGCAGAAACACATGCCTCCCAGGCCTGTGATGTTCCACAGATGGAACACTGAACTCACGATGCTGCCCCCGGCGTCCGAACCTGCTTCTTCCTGCGGGAGTCTCCGTGTTAGCAAATGGCAGTGCCTGGTACCCAGCCGCGTGTCTGAAACCTGGAGGTCATTCCTGACACACAGCTCTCTGATACCCCACCCCCCTAGTAAATCCCCAGTGCTATGGATTATGTAAAGTGTTTCTGTTCCCTCTGATCCCGACTGTTTACTGTCATCTGTATTGAAGCCAGTGTCACTGCTCACCAGGACCACAGAAACTGATCCACGGTCGAGGTCCCCTTTTTGTCCACCGTCCATACCCCCACCACTTCATCCTCTGCCACAATCAGAATTCTATTTTTTAAAAAAAGATGTCTTCACACTGCTTAAAATCCTTAATAGCTTCTCATTGTCCTCAGGAAGTTCATAATCTTTAATATTGTCCATTCAGAATTATACATCTTTACACAGAGAAATTCTCCTCTATATTTTAGGCTTTTAACCAAGTGAAAAAAGTATTCAAATGTCTGCTTGCAGACTATAAAACCATATAACCCATTGAATCTACAAAATGCTATCTTAATTAATCTATTTTTTTACTTCAGTGATTTTCAACTGGTGTGCCACAAGAATTTTTAAAACATGCAGTACCTGACTATTTAATCAAGGACACTAACCTCTTTTCCCTTAGATTGTCAAGAAAAATAATAATAATAACAGCCAAGACAATAGCTGCCCAGTGTGAATGAATCATATTCATACCTAATTTTGGTAAGATCAGCAAAAATATATACATTTTTGGTGTGCTGCAGAATTTTAGTAATGAGTTTACGTGTGCCATGAGATGGAAAAGGTTAAAGGTCATTACTTGATTTCCAAATTTCCTCATGCGTCTTTAATTACAGAAATGTACTAAGAATGTCAGCAAGTCTTGATGCAAAATTATTTTGACTATAACACCAATACACAATACGCCTGCCCAAACATTTTCTTAATTAAGGTATGTTTTAAATATTAAGCGCCCCAAATTTGTAACAGTGCCCTTTTCCGGAAGCAATTGAAACACAAGTACATCCGAGGTGAGAGGTCAGTTCTCATCCGGCTGGTGTGACATCACCACACTGATGAATAATAAGTAAATAATAACAGCACACACTGGCCTCTCAGGCAAGTAGCTTGCTACTCAGTTGTTGATAAAAAGTAACAAACCAAAAAATAATGATTACAATTGAAACAGAACACATTTATTGTAATAAAAATAAATCTCCCACATAATGCGATGGAAAGAATGTGAAATCTGATGAAAACAAGCTTAGCTGAGGCTCCCAGTTAGGTCATTTGTTATGTGATTATAGGCCAATTATTTAATCTCTCTGAAATTCAATTTCTTCATTTAAAGATAGGATATTTTTAAAGTGGATGGGGGAAACTTCCTTTAGAGGGTTGAGCAAAGTTAATGAACCGGTACACATAAAACAAATGATAATCAGCCATGTCAAACAAATTTTAAACCTCTTACACCCAACCACATTTACAATCTATGGAACCTACGTAGTTATCATTCCATTCTTATATGTAAAAACTGTCCACAGTAATAAGTTATTTGCCCCAATTTACAACTAATCAGTGGCCGACCAAGGACTATCTATGTCCAGTTCTGATTCTCAGCCTTTTGTTCTTTCACTGGTACCAAGGGTTCTATATACCCATTTGTTATTTATGAAGTACTTGACTAAATAGAGACTCCTACACATTTCAATATCGTGATAGTATGACCGTCAATTTTTAAGGAACATAATTCCAGATTGAGGTAGTCATGCTGTGTTAGTTAGCTACCTGCCTCTGAAAAGTAATATCTGTACCACATTAAGTCCTCAAAAGAATAAGAGAAAAAAGATGGATTATTTCAGATGTATGTGAAGAGAAATATCAAAAGCAAGTGAAATAGGAGGTATTTATTCCCAATGACTCACTGCGAGCTTCAGTTTATTTAAGTAAGGTAATTTAACATACTGAAATTTAATTTCCACAAAACTTAGTATAAAAATGGGTTGTCACAGAGTAAAAAATATTTGGAGAGCCATCTAGTCTAACTTCAGCTCTTTTGTAAAGTAGAATAAAATAAACATGCCTCCATTATCCAAGTCTTTAGTTCTAAGCTATTAGTAAAGCCATATATATTTGTTCTATGTTAGCTTCCATGGAATCTGTGATTTAATTTACTTCAATAAACTTGAACAACTGTATGCAACACATGTATCTGGGAACATGACACATATAATTACAATAATCCATGGCCCCTGGCCCTCTGTGTAAACAACACGCAAACACATGCATGACAAGGCAGATTGGGCAAATGCCATGTGTGGTATGACATGTAATAGAGGAACTGAGGACAAAGAGGACAAAGAGATTTAAGCCAGACTTAGACTGTGAAGGAAAGCTTCAGGGAAGAAATATAAGTGAACAAACAGAAAGCCTTTAAGACTTGAAGGTTGACAAAAATATTGTCATGTGAAGATACTGTTAGTTCTATTTAAGTACTTTTAATATTCTGCTTTCATAGGTTCAGTTTTGCAAATCCAAATCCTCAGCAATAGCTTTATATTGAATTCTATATGTACTGAGTATTCATGGAACATTTAAGTTTTTACCAACACCTTATCTATAAGACACTTCCAATATCACCCATCTTCTCTGTTATACAGGTAAAGAAAATGGAGAGTGGAAATGAGGCCAAACTAACACCTGTGTTACTGAGAGAGGCTATCCAGGGGTGTCAAACTCATTTTCACCAGGGGCCACATCACCCTCACAGTTGCCTTCAAAGGGCCGAATGTAATTTCAACTCCTTAACAGTTAAGGAGTAGTTACACTTATACAGTACTAAAATTGTTTCAGCTCTTTGATGAAGGCAACCATGAAGCTGACGTGGCCCCTGGTGAAAATAAGTTTGACACCCCTGGTAGAGAGATGGATTAAGGGGAGATCCAAATGCACGTGTTACATAAAACTATGCAAACTTTGGAAAAAGGAAACTTACTTCCCAGCCACAGCCACTTTGGTCCTTCCCAATGACCTTTTCCTCTTCTCAGGAGCAGGTCTCTGCAAGCAGCAAGTTCTTAGGAAGACTGGAAACCAACTAAGGAAAAAAGAAAAAATAAAGAAGCTTGGTTGGAATCTTGGCTAAGCCCTGCTAAATGAAGATTACCCTTCTCACGTAAGTCCTTAGGGGAGCGAGAGAGAAAGGAACAGACAAGAACCAGGAGGACTGAGAAGTGGCGCCTCCTTGTGGGAACTGGGAATGGAGAAATTGGGATCCATTTCTGATTTCCCAGATGACTCTGATTATTCGAGAAGACACGCACCTTTCTGTGCTATTATTTGCAGTTTCTCTTTTACATATTGCTCCTTCTTATACCTTTGTAAGAATGGTCCACTGTTCTAGAAGGGTTTATTTTTTCTCTCATCGACTTGTAGGACCCAAATCAATAGTGTGATTGTAGATATAAGAATAAGAGATGTGGTCAGCACCCCACTGTCTCACATCTCTGACCTCTCAGCTTGGCCCGTGTCTTCCAGTTTAGAAAATTTACCTTCCACCCACAGGGGAGCTGCCCTGGGGTGGAGCCTGGGGCACCTTTCATTCGCTGGTTGCGTTGGAAACCAAAAGGCAGTGCAAGGGGAGGGGGGAGTGGAACGGGAAAGAGTCCTGTGAGGAAAAAGGTCTTAGAGGAATTCCAGAAACAAAATGTAGACTTGTTCTCCCTAAACCAGAGGCTGATGGTGCAGATAAATTAGTATGTGAATATCGAGAAGTTTCTTTAAAAAAATACTTTATTGATGTTTACAGAACTGGATCTACATAAATTACAGGATATTAACACCATTTCATTAAAAGACAATCTTACTAAATCTAAATTTCATATTTAGAAAAGTTTCTTAAAACCATTGGACACTTGGGTAGTTCTGTATCAATCACCCATATTTATTACTATTTTTGGTTCTTTTAAACCAAACTGTTATTAGCGTGGCTTGGATGTCTTCCACTTGTATGTAGGACCTTAACTTTCAGAATTATCTTTCTTGTTCTTGTGAGTTACCTTTATTATAGTCTAATGTTTTGAAGTAGGTAAGGTAATGACTATAACCTTAAACTTGTCTGCTTCTAAAATTTATTCATTGAGTACATTATTCACTGTGTTGCAAAGAGAATAATGGTGGGGCAGGGAAGGAAGGAAGGAAACAGGATATTTCAGGACATTTACCGTTTTTGATCTGATACAAGAGTCTCCACTAATACCCCCTACATACAATTTTGCTTTATTTTAGCCTCAGTTTGTGACTTTCTTTAAACTACAACCTGACAGGGCACAGACATACTTCTCTTCACTGAGTGATGGCTCCAAAGCAGCTGAAATTGTCACTTTTCATGAAGAAAACACACATCATGGTCACTTTCCCTTCGAAGACATATTTCTGGGGTAAAGACAGTGGTTTTCCAGAGAGGTGCATTATGGTTGTGCTCTGGTTTTTCAAGTCAGGATTCTGTTTTAGGGAAGGATTTCTGTATTTCCTGAGTTATTATCACTATCCACAGCTCACCAACCTAGAAGAGGTCTGATAGGAAAAACGACCTCACTGGCCTTGACAACGTTGCCATTTTCATCAGTGGAGGGTGGAGACTCCTGCCACCTGGAAACACGTTTAAAATTCCTTCCTAATGAGCTCAACATCACTTCTCTGCAATCACCCTGCTCAGGGTTCCCAATCAACTCACACTGTTTTTAGACCCGTTCACATTGGCTAATTAGGAGGACTGGCATAAATTATACCTGCTGATGCTGGTGTCCAAATTGCATTTCAGCATCAGAAGTGTCATTTTAGGGTTCTGTAATAACTGTGGGGGGAGGGCTAGGAATGGCGAAAGCTACACGCCACCCTGCACAAAGTTTGTTAGAAAGATGTCTTTTATCTTGGAACCAGGCCTGATTAGAAATGCTCTATTTCAGGAATAACGTGTGTGAGAAGGGGTCAGGATATGGCGTAAGTGAAAGCCTTACAGAGAGAGTTTCCTGAAAGTCTGTTTTTAATTTTTAAGGCAGGGAAGGTATTAGGTAACCAACGACAGAGAAAATAGCCCAGATCTGAAGAAACTTTGTTAGTCATTCTAGGACTCAATGTAAGAGAAAAGTCATTAAAATATTTAAACCAGTTCAAAGGACCATTAAGTTCCACTTGAAACAAAATAACTAACAGACCATGGAGTGGATGGTGTATTGGTGAGGAATGGCAAAGCCACATGGACCTAGTCAACTTGTCCAGGAGGATGAAACATGTTCTAAGAGGCCTCCTTGCTCTTTAAACGGGGGAGCATGTCCTATGGGCAGAGCACCTCCCCGGGGGCCCGCCAGCCTGCCAGTCTACCCTCTTGTGCTCTGAGCGCTGCTGGAAATCCGGAGAGCTACCAAAAGTCTGGAAAAGCGAGTTTTTGTTTTTTCAAACGGAGAGGAAAAGGACACTTCATAGACCAGTGAGTTGCAGCTTGAACTCGAACCTGGGCAACATCCTGAACTAGATTATTCAAGGGATGATGTGTGAGCCTCCACAAGAGGAGGATTTGAAAGTCAGCCGTGCACCTTTCTGGGGGGTGCTGGAAGGAGGTGCTACCCCAAGAAATGAGTTTTGTTGATCAAAAAAACCCTGCTGGTTTGGGCTGAACTGTGTCATCCCCCAAATTCATAGTTGTATTTGGACATAAAGTCTGTAAAGATGTGATTAATGTAAAAAGAGGTCATAGGCTGATCCCTAATCCAACCCGACTTTTAAGAAGAGGAGGTTATGCACAGATACACACAGAGGAAAGACCACGTGACGACACAGCACCCATCAGCCCAGGAGAGACACCTCTGCAGACACCAGCCCGACGGACACCTTGATCTCAGCACTCAACAACGTTCTCTTCTTTCAGCCGTCTGTCCGCGGGTCTTTGTTATGGAAGCCCAGGCAAACTAGTACAACCACTAGAGCTAAATAACAATCCCACTGCTGTGATACAGGATGATGATCTTTAAGGTCACCACAATAAAGAGAGAGTCTGTGATTCTCTGTGCTTATTGTATCATTCGCGATCCGGTCAGCAGCGATAAAGCACTCCAGTTATTTCAATGGGATGAATTTAATCTAAAAAATGATTAGCTAGGAAGAAAGTCATTTACTTGCTCTATTAGTTTCCAGGGGCTGCCAGAAGGACGGACCGCAAACTGGGGACCCAAATCACAGAAATTTATTCTCCCACAGTTCTGGAAGCCAGAAGTCCAAGATCAAGGTGTCAGGAGTATTGCTGTGAGGGAGAGGCATCTGTTGCGTGCCTCTCACTGGCTGTCTTTGGCATTCCTTGGTTTATTGATATATGACCCTAATCTCTGCCTTTATGGCCACATGGCATGTCTCTGGGTCAAATGTCACCTTTTATAAGGACACGGTCATATTGCATTAGGGCCCATCCTAATAATCTCTTCTTATCTTGATCATCTGTACAGGTCTGTAGAATCCCAAACCAAAATTAAAAAGGATGAGAACTATATGATTTCACTCATATGTGAGATATAAAAAAGAAAGCAACAAATAAAACAAACTCATAGAAACAGACAACCGACAGGTGGTTACCAGAGGGGGTGGGGGCTGGGAAGAGGATGAAAGGGGGCAAAGAGGGTCAAATTTATGGTAACGGAGGCAGACTAGACTTTGGGTGGTGAGCACACAGCGCAATATACAGATGATGTATTATTGCATGCCTGATACTTATATAATGTTATTAACCAATGTCACCCCGATAAACTTAATACATTTTAAAAAGTTGAAATGGATTCACTTTATGTCAAGAACAAAATGGCGATGGCCCAAGCAGGTACACTAAAGAAAATGAAACATAACCTTACCTAAGTTGCGGGAATTTACAGCTGTCCTCAGAAATAAGCCGAGGATGCCAGCCAATCTCTGAAACACTGAGTCTGTTCACACTGTCCCTGGACTTCCTAGTTCCTCTGACTCAAATAGGGAATAAGGTCACCGGGCTACCAATCAGCTGAAAGAGCCAAATAACCTCCATCTCATTAGAAACCCCTCAGTCTGTGAGTAACTCAGAATTCATTGCTCCTGGGGTCTGGAGTCTCCCCGTTTTCAGGTGGAAATCTTTGCGATAAACTCACCCATCTGCTTTGTTTTAGTCAGTGTGCAGAGTTTGGTTATCGACAGACCTGATTTCCAACAAAGGTTATGTGCCTATGACTGGAGATTCAGAATTCACCATCTTTGGGGGAACACAATTAAACCCATTATATTAGGTAACATAAAAAGCAAAACATTTTCACAGAGGTAGTAACTGCAGGATTGCTACTTCCTCCAGGGCTGGAGGAGCAACAGGACAGGGTTGAAAAGATTAAAACACAGGAGTCTGCAGAAAGGGCCCCAAGGTGCTGAGACTCAGACACCTGGGCAGGGGCACTCGTGCTCAGCTGGTGGTGGTGTCTCTGTGGAGGATGCAACCAGGCTGCGTCTGCGAGCTCTGGGAACACTGCAGACTGGATTCAGCTGCTGCTGCAAGAAGGCACTGCTTCTGCCCCAGGGAGGCTCACTGGAACTGGGAGAAGCAGCAGCAAGTTCTTCTTCTGCCTTCAGCTGCCAGCGCCCTCTATTGGCAGAGCTCAAAAGGGTGCCGCCGGCAAACAGGATCCCAAGTTCCAGCCCCAGCATCACAAAGCGGAGTAGAGAAAGGAGAGTTTGTAGCAGAGAAAAAAAAGGCTGGTGGCACACTGTTTAGTTTGACTGAGTTAGGATTGCAAATGGCCCAGTGACTACTGGAGAAAAGTGCCTGAGGCTGTGACTCAACAGAGTTAC
This sequence comes from Sturnira hondurensis, assembly GCF_014824575.4. Classification (NCBI taxonomy): domain Eukaryota; kingdom Metazoa; phylum Chordata; class Mammalia; order Chiroptera; family Phyllostomidae; genus Sturnira; species Sturnira hondurensis. The sequence goes on along the minus strand of NW_028079044.1, from coordinate 30,607,199 downwards.
AAAAGTCCTGAATCTGTGGTCACTGATGTACACATTTTTGCCTTAAATTCCTTACCTATTAAATGGATATGACATCGATGAGGACCTCATGGGATTGTTGAAAGGACACATAAGAAGCACTTAGGACAGTAAGTGGTACATCTAAGAGCTCAGGGCTCATTAAATGCTAATATTATTACAATCTTGTTTAATTAGATCATCAAAAATTCAAATATTAACAACATATTTTAGGTCATGTATCTTCCTATACAGGGAATCAATGAAACTTAAGAAATGATTCAGGCACTTGCTTACTGCCAATAAAACATCTACCAATAAATATCTACTAATAAATCTACCATCTCCACAAACTAAAACCAAATACCTCAACTTTCTATTAATACGTTGCATTTCATGACTAGCAACTGCTTCTAGAACTTTACATAAACTTTGAGAAACGAGATAAACTTTACATAAACTTCAACCTTCTGCTTAGTAGCCACGTGACGGAAAAAGCCAGGATGGTGAGTAGGTTTCACCACAAATGTCTCCTTCCCACAGGCGTGTCCAACCCGTGGCCCATGGGCTGCGTGTGTCCCAGGATAGGAATGCAGCCCAACACAGAGTCGTAAATTTACTTAAAACATTACGAGATTTTTTTGTGATTATGTGCTGCCATGTATTTAATGTATGGCCCAAGACAAGTCTTCTTCCAGGGTGGCGCAGAGACGCCAAAAGCTCGGACACCCCTGGCTGCTACTGATTGATTGCTGGCTTCCGTGTCAGTGACCTGGAGTGCTGATCTTGAACCTGAAGCCCCACCTGGGTCCCGAAGGAAAGGCGTCCAGGACGCTCCAGCGATTCTTCCTGAAGTCGTGAGAGAGGGAGGGCTTAGGGGGCCCTCCCATCTCCTCCGTGATTTTATCCTTGGTATAAAGAGTATGGCTTTTAGGGTCAAAATTAAATTAAAATTCTAGTTCATTTTGCAAAGCCAAGAACAAAAATATTAATACCTCACATAAGCATTTGGAGCATTAAAAGAAAACATAAGAAATACCCCTGCCACCTCTATGGAATGCAATAAGTGACGGTCATTCCTTTTTCTGTAGGTAGGGTGACAACGATGCATGATAAACTTGTCACTGTTCCTACTTGTCAAACTCCCTAATGCTGTTATAATTCGATCATTTATACTAAAAGTAATCATTATAGACCTGGGAAGAGGTGGGAGGGGGGAAAGTGGGGACAACTGTAATAGTATGAACATTAAAACATAAAGAGAAAAGTAATCACATAAAAACGCTTAATTTTTTAATGAAATGGTTAACACATTTCAGACTTATTTTTGCTACAGTAGGGTATCTATCATGTTATTTATCACCAAGATTTAAATGAAACTATTTTTGTTGAGTGAGTGAGTGAATATGGATAAAGTTTGGCTTCTCTGTACATATAATTACTTCGGAATCTATAGATGATGCCCATTAAATGTGATTTGATTTCTCTACCTTTTGCTGAATTAGAGGGCAATTTTCCCTTTCTGTAATATGAAGGTAATAAAATGCCTTTGTTTTTCATTGCCTGTGAAACAAAAAGAACAATTTCATGGGTAAAAATAAGTAGCTGCCACAGGGGGAGATTTTGTCAGAATAGGCGCTTTTCCTTTTTGATGAAAAGGTCAGCCTCTGTGTTTGTTTCCCCATTAATGATGAACTTCATGAGTTTCATGCAGTTCTGGGAGGTACCCGCCTCAGGCAGTGCATTTCCCTCCCCTGGGCTTTTCTCAAGGGCCCCCCTCACAGAAATGAACCTTAGTCTATACTTGTCAAAACACCTGGTGACTATATAAATATGACATTGGACACCTGGGTCATTTCTCAGCTACTCCATTTCCTCTTTTCTGTCCACTTCATTCTGTGAGTAGGCAGCACCACCTGGTGGCCAAATAAAGTTACTGAAATTTTGTTGCATCTTAAAAATAAAAAAATATAAAGTCAGCAGCAAAAAAAATCCTACCCAATTATTCTTTATATTAAATCGGGACCATTAATTGTACATTTTTATGCTTACCATTTTTATTTTAACTATGTCTAGTTTTTAAAATATATCTAAACCGTGACAAGTGTTATCTATTTTAAAATAGACTTGTTTTTGTTATACTCTTTAATATTATTGAAAGGGGATTATAGAATGTAATGGCATACTCCTTAAAAATGAAATAGAAACCATTTTTTGAGAATTCGTTTTCATGAAGCACCTTTAAGTCACTCATGAAAATTGCGCTTTCCTTTGAAAGTAGTCTTATTTGTAACAAGTCACAGTCAAAGACACTTTTAAAATAGAAATAACTCTACGCATAATGTGCCTTCAGAATTAATGTCTTTTGGACAACAGCATGTATTTGTTACACTGTAATTATGGATTTAGACCCAGGTATTGAGCTTCAAGAGGCTTTGGATTAAAAAGGTAACGCTGCTGCCCTCTTGTGGTGTAGAGTGCACACTTCCTTCTGGAATAAAACTAACATCTGAGAAATAATGCTTTTGCTATTTAAGGAGAAAACTGAGCTGTTTTCACATTTGACCAAAGAAATAAAATTACTAGCTCATTAACTACTCATTAACTACTCATTACTAGCTAAGGATTGGAATGTCCTTGCTAATTCAATATCATAGTTAATACAAAGTTAGTGATTAACATTTTGAGCGGTTGTTCGTTAAGTTAATTGAACCACAAAAGTCCCTTCTCTCATAACTTTTAGCACCTTTATCAGTTTTGTGAAACGTTTTTGGGTTTTGTTTTTTTTTTGCTAATGCTATAGTAAACTAGCACTTTCCAACTAAACCTAAAGGCAAGGATACATATTTCATTTTCTACTTTCCTAATTTAAGAGGGGAATAAACTGATTTTGAACTATTAAAAAAACGAATAAAGACCCCTCTCTTGCTGCTGTTGTAGCCTGGGATGCATTCAGGAGCCCCGTCCAAGGCCCAGGCACGCGCTCACCTTGCAGAGACATGTTGGCCCCACGCAGCTGTGGCGCTGAATGGAAGACAAGCTTAGGTGCACATTCCGAACGGAGGCGCCAAGCTTTTCCTCCTGCCTTGGCTCCGTGGCTCTGCTGCTTCCAAATGAACAGTGCTTTTCAGCGTTCTCCAGATGAACAGAACTAATTCTCCAGGAGCTTCGGGCGCTGTGTTTGTGTCTCTCTCACCTCACCTCAGAGTGTTATTGGGGATTAAAAGCCAACAGGCAGGAAACAAAAGGATGATGTTGCCTTGGCCTTAAACCCCAATTTTGGCCTTTAAAATCAATTTTGTTATTATGGAGAAGGAGGGGAAATAAAGCAACCAGTTATAATCTGTTTTCATTTGTTCAGCCACGGAGGGAGCGAGCAGAGTCCACAGCGAAGTCAGGAGGTTCGGGGTACCGCCTTCCCACCTGGCCTGGCACCCCTATGCCCGCCCCGCCCTCCTTGCGCTGCTGACCCGTGTGGACCAGGGCCCCTAACGCAGGGATCCATCCACGTGGTTTTCAGGAGCAGTGAACGCTTCCTCCCATTCTTGTCCCTCCTTGAAGAAGTATCTGTGATTTATCTACAACGCCGTTAACAGTCTTGCCCGGAGAAAGAAGCAAGGCTGAGAGCAGGGAGAGGGGCGGCACAACTCAACACGCTGGGGCTGTTCGTATAGGAGCCCCAACTCCAACTCCCACCCAGTCTGCCCCTGTCTACACGGGGTTACATCCTGAGAAGTCGTCTTCGGTTGAAAATACCCTAAGTCAAAATTGCATTTACTACTCCCAGCGCACAGAACATCACGGCTGGGCCCGGAGTCCCTGAAACCTGCTCAGACACAATGTTCAGCGCCTGAAACCCAGGGATGGGAAGCAGAAGCTCCTTCAAAGCAGGTGTTGTGCGCACACAGAAGTAGTGTTACACACCTCTCACCAGCCTCATCTTCTGGTCTGCATCTCACAACTGGAGACACCCAGGACTTCTCGCTGTTGTGAGGCGATAGGAGGGACCATTCTTATGCCACACGTGACGTGGGGATGTGCCTGAGGCACGACTGAGGGAGGGAGAGGTGTGGGCCAAAGTCCAGGCATCTTCCCATCCAGCTGCTCGCCCTCCTGCTGCGGTGCCTGAGCCTCCCACAACGCGTTCCAGTCTCAGCACGTCCCTGGGTCAGGCCTTGCCCTCCCCTGCACTGACACCACCGGGTTTGCTCCCAGTGAGATGGGGCTCCAGCCCTGATGGACTCAGGTTTTCGTCTTTCTTAGAAAAGCAGCTTAGCAAAACTGAAAGTGTACCACATTTGTTTGTTTTTTCAGTTAGTGATATAGGCAACTAAAAATAAGTATGTGCATTTAAAAAAACTGCTCTTTCCTGCATTTCCCAGGGCCCCAAATCAAGCAAACACCTTTTAACAAAACTTAAAAAAAAACCTTTAACAAAACTCTGTGCTCGCCTCCACAGTGGACAGCAGCGCTGGCTAGCAGAACTTTGTGCGATGGTGCACATGCACTCTACTCCACACACTGGAGTCCACTATTGCAACTGTTTTTAGGCTTCGGCCACTATGATATACTTATAGTAAACTGCACGCTATTTCTCTTCTCCCTCTCTTCCTCCCTCCTGTCTCTTCCACCTAGAGATCTTTTCTTATTCTTCCTCATCTACCTCTTTCCCCATCCACCCTTTTCATCATTTGATGTTCTGGTCCTTTAGGAATGAATCCTGACCTATTCATTCTTGCTTAGGTCATCCCCACGTTGCTTTTTTTCCAAAACATATTGTGCTTCTTTCTATCACAAAGAGAAATATAGTCTCCTCTGAGTCTGTCTCTCACTCTGTCTCGTAAGTTCCTTGAGGGTCTTATATATCTCTGCATTTCCAAGAATCAAACCAAATAGAATGCATTCAGTAATTGTTGAATGAATGGATGAATGAATGATCAAGCAAGCAGTAGTCTATCCAAGAGTCTGTGGCCCAGAGGTCTGGGAAGTTGAGGAAATTTGTGGGAAGAACAAAATATATCTCGAGGAAATCACCCATGAGTGGCTAATTTATTGCAGCATTATTCACAATAAAAAAATAATTAAAGCAACATAAAAGACCAACCCAGGGAATGTGACAATACATTATGTCCACTAGGTGGAATATTATGCTGCTCTTAAAACCATAATTATGAAGATGAGGCAGTATCTGAAAAAATGTTCAATTTGCTAAAGGAAACAAAAAAGACTATAAATTCTTTCTACACCAATATTTACAACTGTTGGGAACAAGAAAAATGGTCTCAGCCCCAAGGAACCTGAAACCCTAGCAGACACCCCGTAAGTTGATTGCCATATGTTTAGTTTCAAAATTTCCCTTTCAGTTGAGTCAGACCCCACCCTTTTCCCGAATGTGGGCCCTGTAAGCCAATAATCTGCTTCTGTGCAAACATTTGCTTGATGGCCTATATATAAGGACTTAGCTGTAAGCACTAGGCGCGAATCCCGGACGAGCCCCCTGCGGGCACCGTGACTCCGGACACTTTGAGGGATCGCCCCTGTGCAGGTTAAACTTGGCCAATAAAGTAACATCTTTGAATCCCTGAAAGTCTCTGACATTTGTTCTCACGGTTGGTGGATGAAACAACCACCATATAACAATATGATGCCTCTGGACACAAACTTATACTGAGTATACAAAAATGAAAATCTTTATATTGGAATTTGGAAATATGTGTGCTTTCTTCTTTTAAAAATGGTTTAACATTGCTTTTCGTTACTTCTACATTTTAAAAAGGTGATTAAAAATTGCTGAAGGCTCCCCTAACTAATTCACCCAGCAGTGAGCTCTGAGTGCAGGCATTTGGAAGCCGCAGTAGTCCCACCGGTGCCAGTGAGGAGTGAAGCACTCAGCAAAGACGGGGGTGGGGGTGGGAGTGGGGGGTGCTGCGTAGCCAAGGGCAAAGACACAGGAGGGAGCAGGTTCTTTGGTCACGTGTTCACAGGTGCCACTCACGAGAGCTCCCAGGAACCAAACGCAAACTTGTTCTGGAGGGACCAGAGCCAAGAACAAACATAAAAATTCTTTATGTTTATTAAAATAAGGTCCTGAAAAAAGCACAAGACAGTAAAAGCCTACCAATATTTTCATGTCTGTTACAATTAATTTCTATTTACTACATCTTGCTGGCTTCTAAATGTGTTTTCTTCTGTTGGAGGTAAGAGGCATTAGAAGAAACGAGAGACAGTTTTTGTTTCTTAGGCCTGGTCCACTAAGCAAAATCCTGCTGCCTTCCTGGTCTTTACCCCTTGGAATGGGGCGACCATGTGAGTATGGCCCAGGGCATGGAAGAGAGCTGGCACTGTGTTGTCTTGGGAAGGAGCCCACCTTTAGGGCTCGTTTCCTGCCAGCAGCAAGTCCTCATCAGGGTACAGAGACCGGAGATAACCATCAGGCAGAGCTGGTCGTCCGAGTGGTTGTCCCAGGTTGCCTGGAGCTTGGCGGCACCCATGCGTGCCAAAAAATGGGTTGGAGTTTTCCCCGCAAGGAGGATTTCTGCGCAAAAGCACTTAAATCAAAGGGTGAGGACAAGGAACTAGTCCTGGTTATTACTGGCCCCACCAGCTGGAGTTATAGTTGCATCACAACCATACAGATCACGTAAGTCCTTGTGGGACCCTTACTTCCCCCAGCCCTCCCCAGTCAACTCTGGAGAAGTCAAAGGCTGCTGAGTGAGACAGGACCAAGAGGTTCTCCACTGCGTGAAAGGTTCAAGTTTCCATTTTAGGTCCTACTAGGCTTTTTACAATTTTGAAATAATATTAGACTTAACTGAAAAGGTGCACAAAGCGGTCTGATGAGGACACCCGCCCACAGTGTCCACGTCATTACGGATGAAATGAGACATTCACACAGACTACTGAGTTCTGTGGAGGAAAAGGGACAGCATGGCTTTTATCTCAAGGGGAGGAAAACCCTGCTGCCTCCCCATGACCTTTATTGAGTTTCTCAGCACATAACTTGATGGTCCTCATTTACTATGCACAGGTTGCTTTAGGTGGTTACTTTTTACAGAAAACAAAGGAGCCAGTGCTGCTAATCACATCACAAAAGAGGGATATTTGCAAATGAAAAGGGCAAAAGTGCTTGAACCGATACACTGGTCCTAGGAAGGTTTAGCTAGTTTTTAGGAAGTTACTTTGCAGTAAATATTTGCCACAAATCCGAGTGAGAGAGTTTTTAGCAAAAAGCAAGACTCAAAGTGGCCTAGGTACATAGCAGGCCTGATACCCTATGGAAGAACCTATCTGTTGGGCGTGGGTCCTATGCATCTCCCTGTGGGAGCTGGGCCCACGCCACTCAGAACTGTCTCCTACAAGGCCCCATATAATTCTCATCCAGCTTATATAACTGATACAATTACACAAACTAGGAAATTCAGAAAATAGATAATACTGTTGCTTGACTACAGAATGCAATCAGATTTCGGTGGCTTGAAGATTTTTTATTTATTCATTTATTTATTTTCAGAGAGAGGGAAAGGGAGGGAGAAAGAGGGAGAGAGAAACATCAATGTGTGGTTGCCTCTCACATGCCCCCTACTGGGGACCTGGCCCACAACTCAGGCCTGTGCCCTGACTGGAAATCAAACCGGCGACCCTTTGGTTCACAGGCTTGCGCTCAATCCACTGAGCCACTCCAGCCAGGTCACTGATGTCCTCTTAATGTTCCAGGATCCTAATCATGTTGCATTTAGTTATATCAGTAGGAACTCCTGGATATTTACTTAATGCTATGGGTTGTAATACAGTATTGTCATTAACTGTTTTACTGCTCAAAAATCTCAGCTTTGGCCATTGGAAACTCTTTGGGGTTTGTCCCTGCACCTTCTGACATACCCCCACCCTTTAGGAAGCATTTCCTTACTTGGGCACCACACGTGGATCCAAGCTGGTCTTGTGTTTTCTCTGCCCGGCAGCAGAACGCAACGGCGTTTCCAAGGCAGGGTGTTCTGTTCCAGGATCATACATTTCATTGAGCTTTCGTGTCTAAAATTTGTTTGGTTCCTTGGTGTCTTTTTATTTTTTTGCGAATGGTATTTAGACACCCTCACATGAATGCTAGATGGATTAATTACCACCAGGGTTTCATCGTTTCCAGGCATTCTCAGTGGGCAAGTTTCCTTATTTATTTATCTATGTGAGCATATATATTCTCAGACTCCCTGCATTATTTGTAACTTTGTTGTCTAACAATGAAAAACCTGGCTCTTGATAGCTACAGTATCTTAACTTACTTTTCAAGTCTAGTAAGGACATAAAATAGTTTCAGAATGGGTAAGCTGTAGTTCTGAGACACAAATGTCCTAACTAGAACATAATACCTGTGTACGGTTCTTTCTGTCTTTTGTTTTATGTTGTCAAGGCAAAACACTATTTCCCATTTTGTATGGTGTTGTTACTAATTTTTAATCCGATTAGGTTCATTTATTATAGGCTGCATTGACCGTGGTTTCCCCAGGTATTGTTGATTTTTCAAAATTTACACGCCGCAAAATTGCTCTTTGTGGCAGAGAGTTGTATGGGATTTGATGGACACACACACAGAGTTGTGTATCCAGCACAAAAGACATGATATAAAACGGTTCCATTTTCCTAAAAATTCCCTGATCCTTCCCTTTGTAGTCAGCCAAACCCTTCCTTCTCCACTCCCATTATTATTGGTTTGTTTTTCTTCTTAGTAGTTCTCTCTTTTCTAGAATAGCATACAAACGGTATCATATAATACGCAGCCTTTCGGGTCTGGTTTCTCATGTTTAGCAAAATGCAGCTAAGATGAACCCATGTTGATTTTTAGGGCTATGCCAGTTTTTTTATGAATTTATCAAATGAATAACACCTAGGTCGTGCTGAAGTTTCATGAGTACGAGTAATCTCACAAGAACATTTCACATACAGTTTTTTGTGTGTGTGTGTGACATTTTCATTTAATTTGTAAATATGAAAGGAGAAGAATTGTTGGGTCACATCCTAAGTGTACGTGTAACACCACAGGAAAAAAAAAGCCCCGTCATACGGATTCCCCAACATCTGCATCTGCTCCTCCCAGCAATGCAGTGACTTCTCATCGCCCTGCACCCTGGCCAGGACTTGACATTCAACTTTTCCAGCCATTCCACAGTAATAAATGTGCAGGGGTATCTCCTTGTGGCTTTCATTTGTATTTCCCTGACTGGTGATGTTGAGTATCTTTTCTTCTACCCTTTTGCCCTCTGTATATTTTCTTAGATGAAGTATCTGTTCAGATCTTTTGGCCACGTTGTAATTGGTTTGTTTTCTTATTGCTGAGTGGTAGGAGCTTTTAATATATTTTGAATTGAAGTTTTCTGTCAGAAATATGACTTGTGAATGGTTTCTGGCAGTTGTGTGGCTTGTCTTTCCATTCTCCCAATAATGAGTTTGGTAGAACAACCGTTTTTAATTTTGAAAAAGTCCAATTTTTCTTTTTTTTCTTTCATAAATCATGTTCTTGGTCTCAGAGCAAAAACCCTTCACCTGACCAAAGTAATAAAGATTTTCTCCTTCACTGTGTTCTAGATTTATAGTCTTTGTTTTTCATATTTAGATCGAAAATCCATTTTGAAATTTTTTGTGAATACAAGTGTTTTGTTCGCTGGTTTGTTGCAGGTGTTTTGCACATGGATATGCGACTGCTCCACACTGTAGGCTGAAAAGACTACCCTTCTCCACTGGTTGTCTTTGTACCACTGTTAAAAATAAGCCGGCTGTATTCGTGCGTGCCTATTTCTAGGCCTTCTATTCTGTTTCATTGGTTACTGTGTCTACATTTTCACCAGTACCATGCTGGCTTGATTGTGGTAACTTTCATAGTAAGCTCAACTTTATGAACCACTAGGAAAATGTAAAGTAAAATCATAGTGAGATACCACTGTACTACCCACACAAATGGCTAACAATGAAAAAGAAAACCTGAATACCAAATGTGGGCAATCATGTGGAGCAACCAGATATTTATACATTGTTGTTGGTTATGTCAAATGTACAACGATTTTATAAATGATCTGGTCATTTCTTACAAAACTAAATTAATTCCTTCCTTATTCCAGTAATTCCAATTCTAGATATTTACCCTGTAAAATGAAAATGTATGTCTACAAAAAGACGTCCACAGAATACTTACTGCCTTTCCCCCCCATAATAACTCTAGACTAGAAACGGCCAAAGGTTCTTCAATAGGCAAATGGATAAACCAACCATCTGTAATGGAATACTCGGCACTAGAAAGCCCTGAACTACTGTTATGTGCTGAGTGAAACAGGCCTTGTTTAAGACTAAGTGTTATACGATCCCCTGTTTTTACACACACACACACACACACACACATGCACATAGATATACATAATGAGTCCTAGAAAAGGAAATATTAACTTATGGTGCAAAGATACATCAGCAGTGGTTGCCTGGTAGGTAGGATGGTGGAGAGAATGACTGGAAGTGGGTATAAAGGAAATTTCTGCGGTAATAATGTTCTGTGTCTCAATAGTTAAGCTGCACAGGCATATACTCTTGTCAATACTCATTTCGTGGTACACTTAAATAATGTGCATTTCACGGTACCTGGAATCTTACTTGGAAAGAAAAAGATCGACACTGTTTCCTTACTAAGATGTCAGGGAGTAGGCAGTTCCAAGGCTCTCTGGATCAATACTGTTGTGAAAGACCCAGGCTCTTTCTTCTCTTCCGATTCACCCGCCTTTCAATGGTAGCTCTTTGTCTTCATGCTCCCTGCCGTCTGACCAACGTGGCAGTTCTAATGCCGTTCTCATGGCAGTTCTTGTGGCTCCATGATCAAGTCTGTGAGCTACAGACTCATACTGTGTTTGGATTGTGGTCTTTTTACATGTCGACTTTGTGATCCCTGACACATGTTCCACTTCCCTGAGCAGGTTTGATTACCTTCCCCAAAGTGAAGGTAATCAAACCTGCTACATAGCATTGCTGTGAAGATTAAATGAGATCATTCATGTGCTCAGCTCAAAGCCTAGAAAATAAATTTGGGGGATAAAAATGTACATCGTTGAAACATACTATAGTAATCTTACAGGAAGCTTTTAAGAGTTCAAGTTGCTTATAGTTTTGTTTAGCTGGTGCCCTGATTTTTAGAAAGGTTTAATACTGCAATGTAAACTAATATAATCTATTTATACTCCTTTCTGGGTAATTTTTGTTTGATAATTTCATCTGGGACCATTTCATTACCAAAGAAAATTTTCTGTGTGTGCTGATTTTATTTTTTTAAGTCCTTTTGCTTTTGAGGCTCTTAAAGAACCCCCCCCCCCCCAAGCCCCTGGAGTTTCATAGGAATAGCTGGTGGTATAACCCTGCTACATAAGTCATTCTTCCAACTTAGTCGGGGGTGAAGATGAGGGTGAGCCTGACTTAGAGGAGCCAGCACGTAAACACACTCCTCACGGTCCTCCATTTGTGCTGACTCCACTGAGGCACTCTGCTATGCTCTTTGGTAAAAGCAAATTGTTCTCTCAATTGAGTAACAGATATTTGGGGAAACTCGAAGACCCGAAGAAAAGATCTTCCCTGGTTGGTGGAATCAAAATCAAGTTCCAAAGCCCAGCAGGGGGTGGAGCTTGGGAAGAGCGGGACTGGTGCTTCCGGATCTTGTACTGCATCACNTAACCCCCCCCCCCCCCAAGCCCCTGGAGTTTCATAGGAATAGCTGGTGGTATAACCCTGCTACATAAGTCATTCTTCCAACTTAGTCGGGGGTGAAGATGAGGGTGAGCCTGCCTTAGAGGAGCCAGCACGTAAACACACTCCTCACGGTCCTCCATTTGCGCTGACTCCACTGAGGCACTCTGCTATGCTCTTCCCTGGTTGGTGGAATCAAAATCAAGTTCCAAAGCCCAGCAGGGGGTGGAGCTTGGGAAGAGCGGGACTGGTGCTTCCGGATCTTGTACTGCATCACTCACAGTTATGACGTGGTATTGTCTTGTCACAGCGGGGATTGTACTTGGAACTCTTTTAGGATAAGTTTATAGATTACTGGGAAGCTTAACAATTTCCCTCACTACTTCGACAATCAGCAAAGAAAAGAAGTGCATTTTCATTTGGGGGAAAAATTCTTTCAAACTCACTTGGGGGCGGATGCATGGTTTGTTTCATTTTATTTGGTTTTGTGTGGCACTGCGTTTATCTGTCATGGTCTCCCTTTTCCTTGTCATCTGTTGCATTGTTCGCTTGCAGGTTGACCCCTCTAACCTTTGTCTATAAACCCTTCATCTATAAAATCTTTAAAATGAGGACAACGGGGTCATCGTAAAGGTGAACAGAGCTCTTTGGGGGTGTTCAGTAAGTGGTAGTCACATTCCGATGTGTATTTGCTGAGGGCCAGCCTATGACGTGTACATTTTGACATTCGAGTGGCATTTTATTTCTAATAGAAAAAATAAAATTATATCTATTTTATAGTCTACCAAGAATGATGAAACAACATTTGACATCTTTTCTTACGCCAATCAATATTATTTATGGACAGAACTTAAAACACACATATTAGACTATTTTCATAGCTTATTTTCTGCTTCTAATAGTGTTCTATTTATACTTTTTACAGGGAAAAAAGTCTTGAGAAATTTTTATCTGATGTTACTTTGCATTTTCTGGGGAATCCTTGGGAGGGGCAAGAAAAAAAAAGAGCTGAGATATCTTCAGAGTTTACAGCATAGTACCCAGCCCCGGATCAGCAGTGGGGACAGTGTGTGCACTGGTGACTGACAGCTGGCTCCGTTCTCTTTGGTTTGTGTCAATATTCACCAAAATCATAACCTTCCGATCACATTGTTCCCCCTAGAGTGTGAAACTGCAGGGCCTTTCAACTTGGCCTCTCTGTCAGTGGTTCTCCGTGTTGTAACGCCCCGTTAGCCTGGAAAGGGGACTAGCCGAGGGTCCTGGGAATCTGGATTTTCCCAGTGATTATCTGCCCTGTGTTTGGACTCTGTACAGTTTTCCATTGCTCACAGACGCCTGTGTGAAGGACAGTGATCCGAGGGGCTAGGACTGTTTTGCTGGCTATTTCAACTGTGTAGAGTGAAGCAAGGGGGTAATGCTCCAAGGGAACAGTGGTTTTTATAGGACCATCCACCTGTCACTATAAATAAGTTCATACTTTAAAACAAAATTTTGGCTCTATCCTCTACTTGTTCATGCTGTAGTTCAAACTTTTGCCCAAGAATGAACAGGCATCTCCGCTAGGGCATCTCCTGATCCGCCTCCCTTGCAGAGGCTGGTGCCTCTGTGGCAGCTTTCACACGGTGCCATCGCCCCTGTGCCTGCCACGCATCCTGGGCTCCGCTGCCGTTCGCACTGGGTTTGCTGCCTCTTCCTGGTGGCACTGGCCCCTTCTCCAGGCACCATTGTACCAGGTGGACACTGCCTCTGTCCCTTTTCTAATGACAGTCACCAAAGTCTTCCACTGGGCTTGCCACCGATGCCCTCAACCCTCCAGGGGCAAAACAGAAAGACCACGTCTGAAAACACGGGGTGAGGGCCTCTCTTCTCTATTTTCTTATACTTTCTTTTTGAAAGATTTTTATTTGTTGACTTGAGAGAGAGAGAGACATAGAGAGAAATGGATTCATTGTTTGACTTATTCATCGACCTGGTCAGGGCCTCTTTTTCCTTACACTTCCTGATGCAGGTCCCAAGGCGGAGCATACGTGCCTCCGTGCCGCTCACAGACTTCAGGTTTATTACTAGGCCAAGTTTGCCCTTCCAGCTGCTGCTTAACTCAGGGTGAAGAGTCTTCCAGCAGGTTCGTTCCCTCGTGCGAAAGGCCTTTGGTGACCCAGTCCTATGAGTTTTCTAGATATTCTCTGACATGTCCTTAATGCAGCTTAGCTCAAGATTGCACCCTAGGCTCCAAACACCTCCTTTCAGATTGGTAGGGATTACCTGAGACATACCTTACGGTACACAAAGACGTCTGCTTTTGTAAACAGACTGATTTTTCAGATGGAAGGTCAGGGGACAGAAGGTTATAGAGTGAAAAAAGCAATCACTTACCGTGAGGACTGTTTCCCCTCACTTAATGGCAAACGTGCAGCCTGTTGTCTGCTTTACCCCAGCAGTCACTTACTCGGTCCCGTTAGGAATCTAGAAAGGCTCAGGACAGCTCACTGGCCAGCTACAGAGAGAGTCAGGTGCTTTGTAACTCAGTGATGATTTCTCCTGCTGCCGCTCAAGGGCTCAGAGATCAAAGAGTACAAATGCCGTTGCTTGATACCAGTGCTGCACCGATCGACTGACTAAGTGGCTTTTAAATTCCACACTGCTCCCATTGTCACAGGCCTGCAAATCCTCACCAGGGGCCAGGTGTGGGGCGAGCTGACCTCAGCTGTACCTCAAGCTGGTCTCCAAAGCAGGCGCACCGAGGTCACCCTTGACCCTGGCTTCCCACACAGTGATTCTGCGCTCTCCCAGAGAGCAAAAGGGACAGCTATAGTTAGATTTTTCATTTAAAATTTGGCACCGCCTGAAGTCATTCCCATTCCTCCCAACCACAGTTGCCATTATATTAAAAAGAGTGAATTTGCTGCTGCATTACTTCCTGCCCAGAAAATCCAGCTGAAACCTGCTCCTGCCAAATCTGCAGTTTCAAGTGCAAGGCCGGGGCCTTTAAATAGCTCCTGCTAGTGAGGATTTTCTGCACTCTAGAAAAGAAAAAAAAATTTTTTTATAAAGCCTCAGTTTGAATGATTGGACATGGACCATTAGCAACAGAAAATGGTTGTCCCTGTCTCTCTCCATTTCTGACTGCCCCATTTGCGTAATTCTTAAAGGTAAAGTCTCCTCAGAGAGGCAGTACCTGGCATCTTTGGTCAGAGCGAAAGAGTTTTCCTCTTACATTTTCCAGAGTGTCTCCAGTCTCTTCGGAAGCCCATCCTCCAGACCCAAGGTGTTAATGTTTACAACTTCACCAGTCTACAAAGCCATTGTTTTTAAAAGTAGTAAAAAGAAAGCAATTAAAGAATGAGGTTCTCTCTCAGAAGGCCCCCAACTGGGCCATGGCCTCCTCTCCCTGTGAGATTTAATTTGATTTGGTTTATTTGTGACAAAGTGCGCAAAGGAGAAAGCAGGAAGATAGAAACGCGCCCTGCCTTTCCATTCCTCCATCCTCACACGATCTCGGATCTACGCTGTTTCAGAAGATTTCACATAGAGTGTACAGGGTTTCAGAGAAAATAAGAAAAAGGTAAGGTCTTATTTTAATAAGTGCACAATTTTGTGTAATGAAGCTTAATATTTTGGGATATTTGCTCTTGTCAAGTGTAAATCAAGTCTGATGACACAGATTGTGAACTTTGCTCACAATTTGGGAGCTTTGAAAACTGCATCTTAACTCTCCACTGTGTTGGGAGGACCCCAAACACTGCAGAGTCAAAGTTTAAAAAGATGCACCCACTCACCGACTCAGGTGCGACATCTAAAGGAAACTCTGTTAAAATGTCCAGAGGGCTCTAACCTTCCTAAGGTTCCTTCCATCCAGGAGTTTGTGTTCAGTTTCTGGAAGCCGTACAGAACACACTTAACCACTTTTCCACAAGACACGATTTGAAGACCATATTTTTTCCTCCCTGAGAATATTGTAGCATCTTGGACAAATACCCTGCAGCTCAATTAGACCTGTGCCAGCCAGGGCTTCCGTATCCTTTCTATTGCTATGGTGTGCTCCTTCTATGAGCTAGGTGTGCTTTGCCTAATCTTAGAGGACAGTCTTTGGGCTGCAGGAGACTCTTGTGTGGGCAGGCGGAGAGTCAGTGCGTCTGGGAATTAACTGCTCGTGCTCAGGGCCTTTGCCACTGACTCACAGATGTGGAAGATTGAAAGCCCGCTTCCCCTGTTCCGATGCTGGATAACTTCAAGATGTCTCTTTCATTTGCAAGCCTCCGTATAGAATCAGGCTGCAGTGGGACTTAAATCACCCCGACCCAGCTTCTTCCCCTTTGTTGTCCAACATACAAGTGGTCTCCCTCACCAACCTTCCTCAGATCACTCCCTTAAAAAACCCACTTTACAGAAGTCCTCATTTCAGAATCTGCTTCTTGGGAACTTGACTTAAGACAGTGCTTATTCCCCTCATTAAGCAGTAATCAAACAAACATCATTCCATGAGTAGTCTAGTTGGCGTACAGTAAAATACAACTAACTGCTAGTTTACTCTAGGCACTGTATTTCTACTACTGCAGCCTACGTTTGCATTTAACGTTCAAACATCTGTGTAACACTATTGAATGGTATTACTGTCAATCAAACCCCTAATATGTTTTTCTCAATGGGCTATTAAAAAACAGAAGTTCTTCAGTGGGTCTGAAGTAATGGGGAATTCAGTAATTGTATTTGTTCATTCTTTCTTTGCTATTAATAATACTAAAGAGAGACACATCATTATCATGGCAAAATAAGAACTTTCTACCATATTCTCTCCAAAGAACACCATTTTAGACAATCGTCCATGAATGATAGAGTCTTTGTAGAAGTCCAGGAGTCCAAAGGAGAAGAGAGAGTATACCATTGGGACAAAAAAAAAATCCAAGACTGGACATACTGAGGAGGGTAAGAGGAACAGTTTCTCTTAACCCGTGTCACCTCTCTCCCAAGGGAGCACAGCTCAGCATCAAGAGAGACCTTTTTGGCTCACAGTTACTTCCATGGGGGAACGTGAGAGCATGTAAGTGCCCAACTATCTAAGGTCTGAAGGAAGCCACTAGGGAGACTTCATTCTCCCTTGCCCCATCCAGAACACTGAAGTAAGCTGTGTGACTGGAGTGCAGGGGGTAGCTGAGAAAACAGCAGGCAGTACTCTGGGAGGGCATCGAAGTGGTATGGATCCCACTGCTTACATCACGGAATCCATCAGGAAGGCCACCATGAACCCCCAGGGACACTTGGCCTGCAGATTCCCCAACTGGCCCACAGGCACCAAAGGGCTCCATGAACCTCACCTACACACATCTCTACCCTGTGCTCCTGAAGGCAGCCGTAGCAGATGGCCAGTGAGCACATGCAGAGGCTGGCCCAACTCTGCAAGCCTGGGGAGAAACCACACAAACCTGAGCACTCAGCATCATACCGAAGAAGATAAAAGGGAAGCTGTCTCCAAAGACAGTGAGTAAAGACTGATGGAGATGATTCCTTGTTTAAATGCAGAGACAACAACGCAGCGCTCAAGGGACATGAAAAGTCAGGGAAAGCGGACATTACCAAGGGAAAACCATTTTCCAGTAATTGACCCCCCAAAATGGAGATTCATGACTTTAATAAAGAATTCAAAATAGTGGTTTTAAGGAAGTTCAGTGAGCTATTAAAAATAGCACAGAAAAATAATCCAATGAAACTGGAAATAATACATGAACAAAATGAGAGGTTTAAAGAGCTAGAGATCACAGAAAACTCTGGAGCCAATGAATAAAATGAACAATACAGTAGAGAGCATAATAACAGACTAAATAGAGAAGTGAATCTGTGAAGTAGACAAGTCCTTCCTGATTTTAAATAATATTATAAAACTGTAGTAATCAAAATAGAATGGTATTGGTATTGGCATAAAAACAGATACATAGATCAATGGAACAGAATAAGGAAGCCAGAAATAAACCCACACTTATATATCATATAATTTATGACAAAGGAGCTGAGAATATACAATAGGGACAAGATATTTTTTTCAATAAATGGTGTTAGGAAAACAGAACAGCCGCATGCAAAATAATGAAACTGAACCCATATCCTACACCACACACAAATATCAACTCAAATGGATTAAAGACTTGAACATGATGTGAACCATAAAACTCCTAGAAGAAAACACAAAGAGCTCTGTGACATTGATCTTGGCAATATTTTTTTTTATCTGACACTGACAGCAAAGACAACAAAAGCAAAATTAAGTTGAACTATATCAAACTGGAAACCTTCTGCTCAGCAATAAAAACCATCAACAAAAGAAAAGGCAACCTGAATGAATAAAAAGAAATTAGAGAAAATGTTTGCAAACCACATACTAGATAAGGATTTGCCATGCAAACATATGAGGAACTCATACAGCTCAACAGCAAAATAAATAAATAAATAAACAAACAATAAAAATAACCCAATTTAAAATCAGGGAAACAACCTGAAGAGACATTTCTCCAAAGAAAGCATTCGAATCACCAACAGACGTGTGAAAAGTACTCAACGTCCCTCCCTAATCATCAGGGGAATGTGAATCAAAACCACAGTAAGACATCACCTCGCACCTGTTAGAATGATTATTATGAAAAAGACTAGTGATAACAAATGCTGGTGAGGATGGGGAGAAAAGGGAACCTTTGCACACTGTTGAGGGGCATGCAGACTGGCACAGCCACTGTGGAAAACAGAATGGAGGCTCCTCGAGGAATTAAAAATTGAGCTAACATATGACCCAGCAACCCCATTTCTGGGTACATATCCAAAGGAAGGGACAGCATTATCTAGAAGACACAGCTGCACTTACATGTCTTCGCAGCATTTCTCACAATAGCCCAAGTAAAAAAACAACTTAAGTGTCCCTCGACAGATGAACACAGCAAGAATGTGACATACATATACAGTGGAATATTATTTAGCCTTAAAAAGAAGGAAATGTTGTCATTTGCAGCACAGTGACTGAACTGGAGAGCATCAGATGAAATAAATGAGACAGAAAGACAAATACTGCATGGTATCATCTATATGTGGAATCTGGAAAATAGTCAAATTCATGGACGCAGAGGGTAACTAAGTGGTGCCAGGGGATGGGGCAGGAGCAATAGCAAGAGGTTGGTAAAAGGGTACAAATGTTCAGTTATCAGATAAATAAGGCCTGAAGTTTTAATGTTATAATATAGTGACTGTAACTGATAACACTGTATTGTATAATTCAAACTTACTAAGAGAGCAAAATTTAAATGTCCTCATAAAAACTTAAAACTAAAAGGCCAATATGCGAATTGATGGGTGTGTTAATTAACTCAATGGGAAGAATTCTTTTATAACGTATACGTATGTCAATTCTTTACGCTGTTCACTCTCAATGTTTTACTAATTGTACCTGTCAATTATACCTCAACACAACTGAAAAAGTTAAAAACAGTACTACCATGACTGAGCCATCCCACTTCTGGGTGTCCCCAACGAAAACGCAATCGCTGTCTCAGACCGATGACAAAATGCTGTGTTCAGGGCAGCCACACAGTGGAGATAACCTACCTGTCCATCAAGCGATGATGGATAAAGAAAATGTGATACACACCTACGCATACAGTGCAACATTAGTCAGACATAAAAAGGAAGACAATCTCGCCATTTGCCACAGGAGTGGCCTTGAGGGCGTGCCAATTAAAATATGGCAGCCAGACCAAGACCCGTGTCATATGGCCTCACTGTGTGCGGTACCTAAAAAAGCAAACTCAGAGAAACAGAGGGTACAATGATGATTGTCAGAGGCTGGGGGTGGGTGGGAGAAAGGCGAGATATCGGTGAAAGGTAACGAATTTCCAGTTATAAGACAAACAAGTTATGGGGATTTATTGTTTAGCATGGAGACCGTAGTTAACACTACTGTGTATGTACTTGGAAGTTGCTAAGAATATAGATCTTAAATGTTCTCACCACATACCAAAAAATTGGTAGTAAGTGAGGTGATATATGTGTTAACTAACTTTCTTGTGGTAATTATTTTGAAAAATACACAATGTGGAATAGTCACATTGTATACCTTAAATTTACAAAATATTATGTTAATTATTTCTCAATAAAGCTTGGAAGAAAGTCTTCCCAAACCTCATGCCTTACTACCTGGCTTCCTTCCACAGAAATGATAAAAACCACCAGTTTATCATGTTTCTTTCTAGAGATAAATTACATATACAAAATAAATGTATATATAAATATATAATTTATATTTATATTTTTATGTAAATAAAATATATAATAAACATGCTATGATGTATTATTTTTTAAATTAACAATATATTTTAGAGATAGTTTCACATCTAAACATAAAAAAAGGCTTCATTCTCTTTTCTTTAAACTACATTTTATGGCTATAAAGAGATGATCTAACTCTAGCCCTAATGATTAACTTTTAAATTGTTTTAAAACTTTTGCTAATACGAATTATGCTGTAATAAATTTGGGGTCATACTATATGAACCTTTGAAAGGTTGATAGACTTTGCAGCTTCCTCCACAGACCTGTAAAACTGACATTTCTAACCAGCAATTCATGAGTGTTCTTCCCCACATCCCGGCTAGCCCATTTGTAACACATATTCTCTTAAATGTACAGCTCAACTCGAATACAATCAGAGATCAGAAATGAGAGGGAAACTTAAAACCAGGGCAAGTAGCTATGTGATGAAACTATGTCTATCATAGAAGGGAAATCCAGACTGTGTAATGTACAGATTTGGGCTTAAAACCCCATCAGCTAATGAAAACAGAGACCTCCCTTGATGAACGCGGGTTACACATTCACTGAACGGATGGTCTAGAAATAATATGCCGGTCAATACAAGGGGAGGAGACGGGACACATCCTGTTTGGGTCAAGACTGTAGGAGGCAAATCAAATTATTTCCAGGTTGGAATTTGAATTTATACTATCCAGATATTCCAGTTCCTCCCTAGGCAATAAACAAACCTATAATTCTTGCAAAATCCTATTTCTGGCCATGATGGGATATTTTGTAATGGACCAGCCTTTTGCAAAAACAATTATATAACAAAAGGAAGTATACAAAAGAACTAGTTTTGATGTTGGAAAACTGGTAGTGCAGATGTCCAATTCCTGAGAGAATGAATTCAAGCCAGGTAGACCTCAGGACCATGACCCTTCCCCCTGGGCACTTGCAGATGGCCGCACAAGTGAGAGAGCCCCTGCAGGCTTCAACGGCCTCCGCTTGCTTTTGCTGAGGTCAGAAAACAGAGATGAAAGAAAGAGACTGTAAGGGGAGCTGGTATTTGTGAAACAGGATAATGAGAAATAAGAAAGACTGCAGAGAAATAGCCCCTGAAACCTGTCTAAATGTCTCCCTCAGTTTTCAGCTAATGTATAAGCTTTGTGTACATAGGGCAAGACTCCACACAGCCAGACAAAGAATGCATAAGGAGAAAAGAACAAGGACTAGAGCTCACACAGGGCTGGAGACATTTGAGTCAGCAGCCAGGGCCGGGGCACCTCCAGGACCACCCCAGGAATTTAGCAGAACAGAGCAACCCCAATTCAATCCACAGTGCGGTTCAAGCCTGGGATTTAAATGAGAACAAGAAGAGACACCCAGGTGGACTTGAGGATGCTTTCTCAAGGCAGACATCATAGATGAGAATTTCAGGTGGGAATGACTTCCCTCCTCGCGTACGAGATGAATAGGGTCTCACTGTTTCACACAACGTCAGGTGCGGTGAACCCCCAAATCATAAACTTTGTGCCCCACACCCGACAGGAGCTACTGTTAATTTCTTTCACATTCAATTTTGATGCACCAAATCTCATTACCAATATCATATGTGAACTTGAAATAGGAATAAAAGAACGATGGTGCCTAGGAAATAGAAAGGTATCCCTGGGAAACTGTCTCATAAAGCTATGTGTATTTCAGAGAAGATGTTTTCGATGTATATGAAGCATGCAATCTACAGTTTCAACGAGCAAGTTTTTCTCTAGTGATGTGTCAATGCTTGTTGACCTTTAAACTTTTCAACTTTTTTTTAATCCTTACCAGAGGATATGTTTACTGATTTTTTAGAGAAAAAGGAAGGGAGAAAGAAATATTGATGTGAAAAATAAATATTGATTAGTTTCCTCTTGTACATGCCACAACCAGGTATTGAACCCTCAGCTTAGTTATATACCCTGAACAGGGTGTGAACCCACAGCCTTTTAGTGTATAGGATGATGCTCCAACCAACTGAACTACCCAGCGTGAGCAAGCTCGAAATTTTTTAAGCTTTTCAGTGGAGTCCTGAAATTAGCTTTAAGGAACAATATATCAATACAATAGGTATTTATAAGGTGTAATATCAGTTTCTTAAAAAAGATATATATATATATATATATATATATATATATATGTATGTATTCCTTGTTTTCACATGAAATCTTCAATCACAACATGCATTTACTAGAATCTTGGAAATTGCTTGTGAGTCTTTTAAGGAGAGAATACTGAAAATAACTAGCTATATTATTGTAGTCAACCGAAAATCACTATCAACCTCATTGTTTAACATGTTATATTTAAATATTCATTAAAGCACTGACCTGGGCACCCACACACTATCTCTTACATCTATGTACACATATGTATGTATATACACACACATACATATGGTATACTCAATCAGCTGCCTTTTAATCAGACCAAGAAAACATATAACAGTGTATATGTATTGCTGCAGCTTTAATTAGGTACAATTAAACTTTATATTTATTTTCCATGACTCTTACAAAAATATTTTTATGCTAGCAATTACATGTGTTTCTGTACTGCCTAAAGCTCTGAAGAAATCAAACCTGCTAAATGATGAATTCTAACATTGCTCAATGAGCTACCAAGTGTGAAGCTAATTGAGGTATGAAGCCTATTTAGAGTTTCCTTTATTGCTGTTTATAACAGCATTCTCCATAGCAACAGAACCAGTGGGAGGTTATATATACATACATTGAATAGACTGTATATGTATTTTGGTTTAAGGAATTATCTCACATGACTGGGGGGGCCACAACTCTGAAATTTATAGGGCAGGCCAGCAGGCTAGAAACTCAGGCACGAATTAAAGCAGGCTGGAGGCAGAATTTCTTCTCCATTTGTAGAACCGTAAAACTAGAAAACAAGTTACCTGCCTCAACATACAGTGGTGGGACAGGGTAAGACATGATACACATTTCCATTCCCTTAAACAATTTTCATGGGTCTCTTCAAGGTAATCTAAGGTTTTTTTTTTTCTATTATGTGCTTCAAAATCATTCAGACTCAACCCATTACCCAATCCCAAAGTCACTTCCCCATTTTTACTTATTTCTAACAGCAGTGCCCCACTTCTTAGTACTAAAAGCTTAGTACCCGGAGCTGTCATAGCAAAGTACCAAAGTCTAGGTGACCATGAAGGCAGAGGAGGGAGCAGTATGTCTACAGGCAGAGGAATTTAAAGAACCGCCAGCAATGACCAGAAGCTACAAGAGGCGAGTTAAGCTCCTCCCCTAAGGTCTTCAAAGGGAGCGAGGCCCCACAGACAGTTCGCCTGTGGACTTCCAGCCTCCAGCACTGTGAGAGAATAAACGTGTGTTGTTAAGTCACCCAGTTTCTCGGCACCCAGTTTGGTCCTTTGTTACTGCAGCATGGGAAATAAAAATACATTGTTAAATCTTACTTATTTTCATAGTCTTTTCTATATTCAATATGTTGATATTCTTCAGCTAATTCCCTTTTTCTCAACTTTGGAAAACCATCAAATTGATGATTATACAGTATATTCTATACTTTCTCCATTTCCTAATTGTTAATAAATAGTAGTAATGGGTGCTAGATGGTGGGGTTTGCATAACTAAGTGAAAAGAAAAAATATATAGATGTAGAGATACAGATATATAAATATATACATATATAGATATACACCCACCTTGGCATTTGCACTAACTCCTTTCTTTACATTTCCTCTTATATGCACTGTATCTTTCTAACAGAAGACCCTTCATATGTTCTCCTGCAGGCCCAACCATGCTGAAGACAGATCTGATTGCCATGGAGACCAGACTCAGCAATACAGTCCACCAGATTGTAAATCCGCATTATTGTGAATATCCAAATCCATTTGTTAGTGAAACATTTATTTTGTTTCTACCATGATCTAGTCACTGGAGGCAGCACAACATCAGAAGGTTTAATAAATGCTCAATTGAAGAAAAACATGACCCAAATGATATCCATATGAATAAAATCCCTAACCGTTTTCTCACTTTGCAGAGAGCCAACCGTCTCACAGGTAGTTCCAGTGCCCACTCCTAGCTTCCTTATTTTCCTCACTTTTCAGTGTCACTCAGACCCCAGCGTTTCCCACAGCTCATTCTCTGCACTCAGATCCAACCTCTGTCATTCACCACCTGTGTGACTTCAGGCAGTTTGCTTTGGAGCCTCTGCACAGCATCTGTAACAGGTTGAGAAGGTCCATGGAGATACATTCGACCTTGCAGAGTTGTTATGAGGATTCAGTATGATAGCCGATCTTGAGAAAACACAACAGAAAAACTGCTAGGTATTATTACTGCTGCTCTTGAGGGCTCTGCAGTCGGATGGGGATGGACTGGAGAGCAGTTATGGCTAGGTCTGTGGAAAACATGCATTCTGGTAACCGATTTAAATGATGTCTTTCTTGGCTAGTGTAATTATGATGTGCCTTGGTGTGTTCCTTCTTGGGTCCAGCTTCTTTGGGACTCTCTGAGCTTCCTGGATTTCCTGGAAGTCTATGTCCTTTGCCAGACTGGGGAAGTTCTCCTTTATTATTTGTTCAAATAAGTTTTCCACTTGTGGCTGTTTTTCCCCCTTCCGGTACCCCTATAATCCGGATGTTGGAATGTTTAAAGATGTCCTGGAGGTTCCTAAGCCTCTCCTCATTTTTTTGAATTCTCATTTCTTCATTCCTTTCTGGTTGGATGTTTCGTTCTTCCTTCTGGTCCATTCCATTGATTTGAGCCCCAGTTTCCTTTCCATCACTATTGGTTTCCTGGACATCTCCCTTTATTTCAATTAGTTTAGCCTTCATATGTTCCTCTAATTTGTGACTATAATCAACCAGTTCTGTGAGCATCTTGATAAACAGTGTCTTGAATTGTGCTTCTGAGAGGCTGGCAATTTTTCGGTTGCTTAGAGTTATAGGCTCTGGGACTTTGAGTTCTTCTTGCGCCATCTTTTGGGCTGTTCGTGCCTGTTATGTAGCAAGATCGGAGCCCTAGGTGTGAAGCAGCAAGAGATAAGGGGACAGTCACCTAAAAAGGAGCACCCATCAGACTGTCAGTGGATTTCTCAAAAGAGACCTTACAGGCAAGAAGGGGCTGGAAAGAAGTATTCCAAGTCATGAAATCCAAAGACCTACAGCCAAGATTGCTTTATCCAGCAAAACTTTCATTTAGAATGGAAAGACAGATAAAGTGCTTCTCAGATAAGGTCAAGTTCAAGGAGTTCATCATCACCAAGCCCTTATTATATGAAATGCTAAAGGGACTTATATAAGAAAAAGAAGATGAAAAATATTCACAGTGAAAGGATAGCAAACTCACAGTTATTAACAACCACGCCTAAAACAAAAGCAAACCAAGAGGACAGCTAGATCAGGAGTGGAACCATAGAAATGAAGATCACATGGAGGGTTAGCAACAGGGGAGAGGGAGGAGGAGAAGGGGGGAGAAGGTACAGAAGATAGCATAGACAGTAGGTAGAAATCAGATGGGGGGAGGGCAAGAATAGTAGGGTAAATATAGAATCTAAAAAGAACTTGAGACACATGGTTATAAACTAAGGGGGGGAATAGTGGGGGAGGGAGTGTGTGGGTGGAGGGGAATGAAGGGGGGGAATAGAACAACTGTAATGGTATAATCAATAAAATATATAAAAAAAATAAAATAAATGGTGTCTTTCTTGACTCCCTTACTCCTACCTAACTTTGGTGTTTATTTAGGAAATTACAAATACAGCTTATGTTGGTTAGATCTTGGGTTTCTAGAGTTTCATTGATGGGGGTGCCCTAAGGCACCTAGAGGTAAGTTCCTCTTGAGAACATAAGGTCACAACCTACTTGCAGATAAATGAGCCATTAGCTAGTTCTCACTCTGGTTCTGGACTCCTTCTTTTCTTACCTTTCATTGAGCAAAATCACCTCTGGATTTGGCCTCTGTTTTTGCCTGGAAACAATAGAGGAAGACTGAACATTTAAGGTGTTTTTTTTCACTACCTGTAACTGGTGATATCTCAAAATATATTGATGAGTCAGATATGTCTTTACAACTTTACTTGCATTTGACAATCGCACCATTTTGCCCCAGGTTTATCATGCTAAGGCAGAAGGACAGAGTGAAATGCAGGTTTGTATTCCACCTCCACAACTTAGTAACTGTGGATGTTTTTTGTTCTGGCCAATTACTCAGTCTCCCTGACATGGTATGACTAACAAAATGATATATGATAGCTCTTACCTTCATGCCATCTTCAGTCATCATCACGTTTATTTACCACAGCCCTTTCAAATCATGTGAGCATGTATCAATGGACTGTGTGAGCAATCAACAGGGGCAGGGCCTGGAACTCTGCCACCGCTGGATAGACTCAGTGGGCATGCTCGCTCTCCTTGAGATACCTAGCATTTGCTTGTCCATGGCATTGAACTCAGACCCTATTCTTGGATATTTCCTTCCCAACTGGTCCTTCCTTTTGCCATCTTTCTTTAAAGTGCAACATTCTTTCCTTTTTACAAACACATCTTACAACATAAGTAAATAAAGCAATTATTTATTTTACTGGTTGAAAAAGACAGTGTGAAGCAGCAGGCAGTGCAAAGATTGTAACATCTAGATTTCAGTTCTATTTCTGCTGCTTAGTAGTGGTGTGGCCTTGAACAAGTTCCTTATCTCTCTGAACTTCAGTTTTCCCACTAAACAGTGGCTATAATTTTATCTGTCTACACTGGGTTTTGAAAGGAAGAAATATATTGCACAGAAAGTACCTGGAACATCTAGCCCAAACCGATAGGCAAAATGTGAACTGTTACTGGAATTACTACGAATACTGTGAAGATATAAATTATTTTAACTGAGAGGTTTAATGTTCTTCTTCTAAAATAATAAATGGATGAGAAAAAAACCCTAATAATGTTTTTAAAATAATAAAATGGGGGAACTTGCCATATAAGTATATTTTATGACTGGTTTAAACAAAGTTATTTACTAATGATTCAATAGATATATTAACTAATAGGACTAAGCTAAAATAAATCATGGTATACACATAAGAACTTGCTACACGGTAAAGGAAGAATCACAGAGTAATGGGAAAGAATACATTAACAAATGATATTAGAACATTTAGCTAAATATATAATAAAACCTAGCTAGATCTTTAACTTACAGTATATACTATAATAAATTCTAGGTGGGAAATCAAAAACTATAATAAACTGTTGGAAAGGGTATGTGACTCCACCCTTCAGGATCCCACACTTAATGAACGACAGAGCTGGGAATTAATTCCTTCTGACCACAACACTGTGTAAAAAACTGTATGAAGTATGTGTTGCCAATTCTTTAGAGATTAACAGACACATGCACATACATATTTAAGCATAGATTCATACACATTTTTTAAAGGCTGGGAGATAGTAAAGAAAAATGATATGGAAATGAATAATAATAATTTTCTATAGTGGTTGAAATTACATTTTTTCTTTATACAGGGTGGGGCAAGAATGGGCTTACAGTTGTGAGTATATGAAATAGTTTATTCTCTCATTATTATTTATTAATTAATGTATTATTTCCCATACAAACAACTGTAAACCTACTTTTGCTCCACCTTGTATAATATTCTGTCTTCTTCGAAGGACATTTGTCATGTTTGTAATCAGAAAATAAATTCAGAAAATGAATCTGGTTTTTTAAAGGGGTGATTTTAAAATATTCCCTTCTCAATACATATATCCCAGTAATTTCTCAAAATTGATGATCCTCAGGGTTAGAGCAAAGTTATCTGTAAATACATGATGCTTGGTGCAGTGTAATTATCTGCTTAGAGGGTTGACTTCCCTAATAAATGTTAGAACAGCTTTCATCTTTGCCTTGACCCCCGGCTTTCACCCTCCGCCCACCCCCCACCCCCACCCCCATGTTCAATGAAACATCTTGGCATGGACACAAAGGTACATTTATCTGATTTTGAAGGCTTCCCTTTTTTCTTCATAAAAATTTCTGAGCTGATACACTATTGTTCTGAGGATCTTGGTGACTTTACAGAAGTCTGAGTACACTTATTTCCCAAATCAAGAGACTTAAGATTAACGTGGTTTCTGAGACCATTTCACATAACATTTAAGTTAAGAGGCTAATGTCTTAGATTCTGCCTATGACTCAGTTATCAATTGTCGGTACCTTAAAAACTTAGCTTAAAAATGGACACGAGGAAGATTCTTCTTCCTTTCATGATGGTGATCTGGCATGAGCTACTGGATCAGAATGAAACCTGGAGAATCTATAGAAGCCATGGAGAACCAACAAATCATAAAGAACTTCTGGCAAGATTGCAATCTGCCATCTGGTGTGGGTGGCAGGTGTGGGGTATGGAAGGGTATGGGGTGTGTCTCTGTGTGGGTGATGTGTGTATCTGTGTGGTGTGTGTGGTATTTGTGTGTGTCGTGAGCAACTGGATCCAAGGACAAATGGTAGCCAGAGGTGGCAGAGAAAAGCTTGGTTACAAGGATGCTTCTTCCCATGTTGCCTCGGGGGGAGAATCATCACCTGCCCTTTCACTGCAGACACCAGTGACAATAGTGGCTCTCTGGTCACTCGTGCCTGTGTTCACTGGTAACATCTGGGCAGCACAGAAGCCCTACTGGGCTGAAGAATCAGGAAGCCTGAGAAGTCATTCTTCAGAATTCCCCCCAGATTACTATGGTCAAGCCAAAAGTGCTCAGAAGCTAACTGCAGTGGTTTCTCGTTAGCCACAGATGGGAAAATTTGAATATCTATAAGTATAATAATTACAATACAGATTTAAATGCATCATTTGTTTAAATCCATGAGTTCATAATGACACAAAAAAATCCCTTAGTCATCTTTGGGGGATGGTGGGGAATGATCTCCTTATTTTTTTCATTTTCATTTTCTAAGCATTTTTAAATTTAATTATTGTTCAAGTACAGTATGGGAGGGAGGTGGGGAGTACCGGGGAGTGGGCTGGGATAGGAGTAAAAGACAGAAAACTGTACTTGATCTCATTATTTAAAAAAATTGCATTATAAAGAAAAGAAATCTCAAGCATGTATTTCTCTCTTTATAAGTCTAATTGTACTGAACCTAACAATGTAACTGACAGTGGAAGTTTTTCTTCATAAGAGTATTCAAGCTTCCAAATGTATGAGAAATAGTAAAGTCAGATTATGATGACTTTAAAAACCCAGGAAGATAACAAGTCTAGTTAATGATTATCAGCAACTGGTAGCCTCACAAAAAGAAAGACCACTAGACATTATATGCCCCCCAAGGCAAGTAAACTGTACCACCTATGAAACAGTCTTGCTGTAAAATCAACTTGAAATATGATTAGAATTTTAGAGTCAACTACAAAAAGCAAGAAATACAGGTGATGAAAGAACGGACACATTAGATGAAAGTGCAGGGATGCAGGTAGCAAAATTTAGACTGTGGGAAATGCTACAGAATACACAACCTTGTTTCTTCAACAAACAAATTACAAGAAAAAAGAGAGGGAAGAATCTGTAGAATAGAAGAGATTTAAGAAACACATCAACCAATTACAGCGGAGACTCAGAAAAACCGGAAGTAATCATGGAAATTTGACTGAAGGTAATAAAATATTATTTTGATTTTTAATGGGGTGGTAATGCTATTTTGATGACATTTTTAGAGTCATTATCTTTATAAATGACATTGACATATTTATGAATGAAATGTATGGTATCTAGAAATTCTTTTATAATAATAAAGGCAGGGTGGATGTGGGTACCAAAGTAGTAAGAGTGCCTACGAGTGGATAATAGTTGAAGTTGGTGGAGCATGTTGGAGCATATTTTACTATTCTCCCTACCTTTTTATGTTTTAAAACTTTTATAATAAAGGACACACGGACAATAACTAAGGTGGGGGCAGAAATGGGAGGGAGCTGGGGAGCTGGGCGGGGTGGGCAGGGATGGGAGTAAAAGACAGAAAACTATACTTGAACAAGAATTAAATAAATAAATAATTTTTAAAAAGTTAAATGAAAAAGAATTGCCAAGTATTCAACACAAGAAATTGGGGAGATATCAACAAAAGAAACTCAAAGAAACAAGAAAAAGAAACAATAAGTTAGGTGTATAAATCAAAGAAATAAAGAACTAAAAAGAATTAGAGAATATTAATGGAAACTCAAACTGGTTTCTTGGATTCAAAAGCTAGACTTGCGAAAAGATTGAAAAATAAGATTTACTTAAGCAATATAAAAATATTAAAGAGGAAATAACTCTAGAATAACAAATATTTTTTAAAGATTATTTCTTTTGTCAGTTACCACGCTCTCACACCAGGCTAGTGGCTAACATGTCCTCAGCACCAGGGAAGGGGATCGTCCACAGAGCAGGCAACAGCCGTCACTGCAAAGGAGATTCCCTCCCCTTAAATTAGGAAATTATTCTCCATGCTTACATATCAGTCTCTTACACTTTAGTTTCATAAAGGATCGGTTGCTCTGGGTTCAATGAGAATAAATTTCTTATTTAGTGAGTAAAGACCTGAGATTGAGACCTATTCACCAAGGCTGTGAGTCCTTGTGAGACTTCTGAGAAGCCTCCTAACCCACTGCCTTCCTTCCTACAGAAGGACAACTATACGTAGCTCCTTTCTTGGTAGCCACATATAGTTTCTAAGCAGTTATTTGTCTGCCTCCCATTTTCCTATTAGCTCCTGGGGGACAGAGTCAGGGTTTTATCTGCCACTGTGTTCTGATTTTCCAGAACGAAGACTTAACTAAAGCATACCAGTAAGTTAAACTATTAGGTGAAAATTTAAAATATGTAAATGGAACTCCACCAGATGAACATACAAACAACACTGAGAAGTTTAATAGCTCCATAGGCATTAAAAAAATGTGGTAGCCTGGAATCTTATCCTTCCAGTATCAGGGTCTAGATGGCTGTACGGATGAGTTCTAACAAAATTTCAAGGAACAGGGAATTCCTGTTTCACAAATCGTTACCAAAAAGTTTAAAAAGAGTAAACTGAGCCTAACATAAGCATGCATCTAGAACCAAATAAGAAGACTATGGCCCCATCTCAGTGATGAACATCCAACAGGGGACTTCAACTTGAGCTTCAGATTGAGAAAATTGTAAGAATGCTGCATTCTGACGATAATTATGAGAACCGTCTGAGAAATTATGTGGTTCTTTTAAAACCCAGCTGATAGCTGAGGATGCAAAGAAACCTAGAGATGAAAGTTCAGAAAGTGATGAGCCCTTTCCAAGAGACCCTCAGCTGCTGCCACCCTTGGTGTGCATCACAGGCCAAAAGAAATCCGTTGAAATGTTAACGTGTTAAAGCCCGCCTGTGAACTGTGGCAATGGTTTGGAGGATCCCCAGACACAAGAGGGCGGTGCCCTTCCACTCTTCCCACAGGCATTTGCTGAAACTGGTGAAAGATTGATGGCGGGCGAACTGACAGAGACCACCCACAGGTGCCATCGCTGGAGGCTGCAGGTTAACCACCAGCTCAGGGCTCAGACCCCTTCCTAGAAGCTCAATGGAAGAAGGAGCATTCTCTATTTCAGGTATCAACGTCATTTACTTCATTCTCCACTGTTCTTTTACATAAAATAACCAGTGGGTGATCAAAAATTATGAGACGCAAAGAGAAAAATCAGACCCATTTCTTAATGAAATGTAGGTAAAGTAAGCATCCTACAGAAAGGGGGTTATCCTACCAGACACTGAGACGTAATAAGCCTTGATACTATAGTAAGAGGTCCTAAAGCTCTGAGAAGAAGAACAGTGTCGTGTTGGACTGAGAACAGACATGTTGACTAGCAAACACTCATGTCCCGGAGTCCTCACTGACCTGCAGCTGTCTGGACCCTCCGTCACACTCTCTGGTCTTCTATTTTCATAAATGCTGGGGAATTGTTGGTTGATTATACTGTTTCTCAGTAGATCCGCCTGGATTTTCTACCAGGTGTACGGGAGCTGGATTCCCTCCGTGCTACTCTGTCGCCATCTTGTCCTCCGTCTTGACGAGCAAACAGAAGAGTGATTGCAGCATCCTGCCTGGGATGTTGGAGTTTTGTCCACAAGTCAATGGTAATTACACGACATGTAGAGACACAACCATTTTATATAAAGTAATGCCACACAAAAAAGTACACAGGGAACCTTAATAGCCTTTCATTGCTCCCAAACTATATCCCATGACCCATTGTCTGACCTGGAATATGCTGTATTTCAATAAAGGGCAGGGAGACCAAAGTCACTGTTAATTAGTCTTTGAATAATTAACGGGGCTGATAGTTCAGATCCCAGTAAATAGTCTTCAGGATGGTTAAGTTAAATGTTAATTACAGCATTTCAGGACCTAGTAGTTAATTGAATTGGTAGTTGGGGAATGTAACGTTTACTTTATATTGACCACATGCTGGGCTGGAGGAACGAGAATCTACTCTCTGTGGATATTCGTCCTAAACCAGCATTCTTCTTCTTAGTAGCAAAGACCAGGGCACATAAAAACTCAATGGCATCCTGGTAAAGCTTGAGAATTATGCAATTAACCATGGCCCCTACATGCTAGTTATCATGCCACAATTAAAATCTCTGACATAAATGTATTATTATTCTCTTTGGGTCTCTTTTAGGTTCCTGGACCCAATTCCAATGTGCGGATGTTGTCCACACATGTCAGAAAAGCATTCTCGGACACCCTGCGGGATCTCTCCACCTACTAATGTGTATCAGGAGATAGCAGCAGGTTCCACAGGTTAAGGCTTCAGTCCTACAGAACGGCGTGCCCCCAAATTCAGATGCCAGTCTCAGGTGCAGGCTGTTACCTGTGCTTCTGCCCAACTGACTGTAAGTCAGCGTTTCCTAGGATCCCTTCCTTGGCTTCATTGAATTTGCTAGAACGGCTCTCAGAAGTCAAAAAAATATTTAACTTACTGGATTACTGGTTATGTTAAAAACATAACTCAGGGACAGCCAGGTGGAAGAGATGCACGGGGCAAGGTATGGGGAAGGGTGCAGTCAGCTTCCATGTTTTCTCAGAGCAAGCCCCACTTCCTGAACCTTCACGTGTTCTCCAACCCAGAAGTTCTGAGAACCCCGCCCTTTGGGTTTTTATAGAGGCTTCATTATGTAGTCACGATGATTAAAT
The DNA here is from genome assembly GCF_014824575.4 of Sturnira hondurensis. Lineage (NCBI taxonomy): Eukaryota > Metazoa > Chordata > Mammalia > Chiroptera > Phyllostomidae > Sturnira > Sturnira hondurensis. The sequence goes on along the minus strand of NW_028079044.1, from coordinate 30,574,013 downwards.
TGTTGGCCACTGGCAACTGATTCAACCTCCGGCCTGGTTGCACTCCCTGGAGGTCAAGGAGGGTGGGACTGCAAGTCCGGGCAACCAGCCCCCACTGTCAGGGGAAGTCCAAAAGTTTCCTCGTTACCATAACTAGCGACACCTTTGTTGCTTTAATCACTTAGGAAATTCCAAGGGTTTTAGGAATTCTGTGCCAGAAACTGGGACAAAAGCCAAATATATATTTTATATTATAAATCATAACATCACAGGGTCAAATGATGCAAAATACGGATTTGCAGAAGGGGAACTCTTCCCAAGCTCTTTGCACAATGCTTAATTCTGCAGACCCAGTCATTTTTCTAAAATAGATGGCTATTTACATCCTTAATATATGCCTTTTGTAAGAGTCCCAATATATTTGTAGGATATGGATGGGTAACATGGATTTCTGTGTAGACCATAAAAGAAGTTTTGACTTGGCAATCAGCACCCATTTTTCAAATACTTTCTTCATATAATATACCTGCTAATGCGACCACAGTAATATCAAATATCATTAAGCTTTTACTATGCTTTAAGAGTTTTACATGTAATCCTCATAACAACCTGATGAATTAGAAACTATTTTTTTTTACAATGAAAAAACAGAGGCACAAATGTAAGTAAGTGGTAGAGCTACTATTAAAATAAGACTGTCTACTCCTTTTGTTCGTGACCTTAACCTACATGCCAAAGCAGGGAGAGGGCATTCCAGGAAGGGGATAGCATGTGCCAAAGTCCTAATCTGGGAAAAAAGATGGGGGGTTCTAGGAGCTAAAAGGACAATGATGTGATTCGAGAGTGATACAAGTGTGGGGAAAGTGTATTAGGGGTTGCGACTGAAAGGGAAGCTGGGATCAAATAATTAAAGGCTTCGACTATGAAAAAGAATTTGGATATTGCTCTCAGAATGTTAGGAAACCAGCAATTATTACTTTTAAAAGATCACTCTTACAGTTGTGTGGAAAATCAGCTGGCTGCTTTTTTATGTTAACAAACTTGTATGTGAATAGCCACATCACTTTGTTTACATGTGAGTTGATGGCTGCTTTCATGCTACAGTGAGAGATGAGCATTTGCAGCAGTTGTGAAAGAGAAAGCATGACCCAGAAAACCTAAAATATTGGCCACCTGACCCTTAGTTTGCTAACTCTTGGGTTAGAGAATCAAGTTGAGGAGACTGTTTAAGAGGCTATCTTGTTTTTCCAGTACAGAGATTAGAGGGGATGGCTGTGGAAAGGAAGAAAGAAATTATTTAAGGTATGTATTGAAGCTATGATCTTTATCTGTGGTTATTATACTTTAGTGTAAGAAATAACAGGGAATGTACTAGAAATGTAGATGGTTGGATACCACAAAAAAAGATCTGATCAACTAACTTAGAAGAAGGCCATGCCGGGAAGGAGTGTCTTAGCATCTGCATTCTAACCAGCTCCCCAAGACAAGAGTTCTTAGATCCCACTTGGAAAACCATTTGGCTACATGGGGGTTTAAAGTAGGGATCAAGGTTTGAGGGAAGACAGGACCAAGAGTGACTTCATGGATTTGAGGCTTGAAGAATTACTGTAGATAATGATAATAACATTTAGTGAAATTGGGAAGACACAGGAAGGAAGAAGTTTCAAGAAGAAATTAAATCCAGACTTCAATTTAGGACATTCTAACCTTGAGTTTCTTCAAAGACATTCCAGTGAAGATGAGCTGGTAGGCAGAAAATGGGCTGGAGTAGGATCAGAGACTTGAACACCACCAGATGGTATCTAAAGCCAAGGACATGAAGGAGACTATTTACGTTTAAGTGTAAAGAGAGAATACAGGTGATTTCAGACAGACCCTTGAGGAATTCCAACATTTAGAATGTAGGTGTGGGAGGAAGATCCAGCGAATAAAAATGAAAATTAGCAACCACAGATAGGGGAAAGAAAAAATGTTTTGATTTAAAAACCTGGTATCATTCCTTTAGAAAAGATTATTGAATTGTCCTCTCAAGTGGTCTCCAAGCCTTCCAGCTATTCTTCACAGTGATTTCACAAAGAAAATATGATCAGATTGTTCCCACACTTAAAATAGTATTTCAATAAATACTCTTCATGCTTTGATTCCCTGACCTATGTGACGATATAACCAAGCTGGATAATCCTTCCTGGGAATTGAGAAGACAGATCACAGAAGGCAGACAGCTTGGTTAGTGGAACACGGAGAGGATTACTACTTATCCCCTTGCAGGGTGGTGACCTTTGTATATAGGAAGGACAAAACCATATGTGGTGGTCCTGGTACTGAACTAAGTATTTACGCCTAATACTTGCCAAGGCCACTGCAATGCACAATTTCAGAAAGTACTGATCTCATAACATACAATACAAATGATGCTCTAATAGTCACAAAAATGATGATACTGTTCCATACTATTTTAATTACTTATTTACTTGTTTGGTGTCCATCAGTAAACTGTAATCTCTTTGAGGACAGGCTCTTTCATATTCATCACTGTGTCCCTAGTACACAGCACAGTGCCTATCTAGGATCAAAACTTATTATTGAATGTATAAGTTCTGTTAGTAATAAAGCCTTTCTATCATTTTACCCTGTTTATTCCTCAAAAAATTTACTGAGTATGTGGTTTGTACTAGGAAATGTGTTGGGGGTAAAGGGATGAACCAAAAATATAAGGTCTTTCATCACATGGAGCAGTGTTTATCTTTCTCAGTCTAACCAATGTCTTCAATTCATTTTAGTGTAACTCAAATCAGTTCAACTCAAATCACTGCAAGCCAAGTTGACTCAACTGATTCCAAGTTCAACTTGACTTAGTTCAACCCACTTAAATGTGAGACAAGGCAATTCAACACAATCTAATTACTTGCAATTAAACAAACTTTACCCGAGTGTCTCATACATACCAAGGACCAGGTTAAGGAAGTAAACATTCAATAACATTCAATAACTTATACATTCAATAACTTAGGGTTTTACAAAAAATTTGATGCCTCTTTAATAAGGCATAAGACATCACAGAGCATGTCAACTTTTATGAATATTATAAATCACCTCACATTTCTGATGAACAGAAAGAAATACGGGCCCCAACAATGACATAGAAGCACCTCTCTTTAAACAAGGCCTTAACATTATATATTGATTATATAACATATACAAGGAGATTAAACATGTGTATAACAAAATAATCCAATAAAAGCTCAATGAAAGTGGACTGTTTGAAGCCCAGATGTAAAATTCCAAGTTATGTGTGTGTTAGCTCTTAGTGCTATTCCTTCCCTTGGAATATTACTCGTTCTTTACATTTTTAAATGCACGAGCACAAGAGATGTGAAATTTAGCTCTTCAAATTGTGTGCTGCGACATTACGGTTCTGTGCCCAAACAACTGATGGGTTTTCTCAGGCTCTGCTCTGGCTCTGATGCTCAGTGGCGTTCCACCGGAGCACGCGGCATCATCGGAGGAAGTTTCACAGCGCGCCAGTTGTCCAATTTGGATCATCACCTAAAAACGAGCTTCCAAGTTTCTGAAAATCTGGGACACTAGTTGTACACTCTGGTTCTCGCCACTTGTGCCCAATCCTCCCCAACATTTGTCCTACTCAGTTGCACTGCACAAGAAGTTACAACTTATTTACCTGCCTCTCGAAATCTAAAATTTGAGCTTGGTTAGTTCAATAATGCAAATATACTTCATTCCGTTTTTACCATGATACCAAAGGAAGAATTAATTTCTGGCTTGATTTCCTTTTGCTCTTCGGTAACCAAAACCACACTGAAAAATTTTCAAAAGCCATATATATGTACATTTTTCCTTTCTACAAAATAAACACAACTCCCACTATACTGTTCAAGTTTGGGGTGTTGCAATTTTTTGACATCCTTCCAGACTAGATTAGGAATCCCTACAATGTGCTCCCTCACCCTGTGGACGCTCCTGTCTTGCCGTACTCTGTCTTGCTTCTCTACTGTTTGTGTTCTCTCTAGTATGGGAGGTTGGTGGGAGGGGGCCTTTTGGTCCTCCTCATTTCTGCATTTCCAGTGATTGCCACATGGGGGTATGTAGGGAATGTCTGTTCAGTGAGTACCCATGAAGCCTGTGGCATGTTATTAGTTCAGCTGTCATTCCTTGAGTGATACCCTTTGGGAAAAATCTCCTGGAATAGCAATTTATTCAGTTCTCTTGTGTTGGGTCCAACAGTTTGGCAGCACTTCAGAACCCCATTTTGTAACCTAAACTTGAGGCTAAATAGGTATCTATTTCAGGGGAGAAATGTTCAGTAGACTTGATGCTGAACCAGTACTATACATTGTAAACAGAAGTCCCGTCAGTCATGCCAAACTACTGATGTCTTTTTCTCTGCTTTTTTTTCTCTTCTTCTGTATAGGAAGACCAGCATCAGCACCCAGAAATTCCTAAGTAAAGGCCAAGCGTTGTTCATCCACAGAAAATATAAAAGACCCAACACATGCCTTAAGGTTTAATAAAGGTCAACCATAAATAAGTATTGTTCTAGGTGAAACAAAAAATTTTTTTCACTGGGTTACTTTTGCTACTTACACACTGCATAAGAGTTTTGGGGTGACTTCTAGGATATTTTTGTATGCAGAAAAGTTAGTTCATGATTTACTTTGCTTTAAAAGTTCTTATTCCATTAAAGTTACAAATATAAGAACCTATCATCTCTTTTAAGAAGCTTTTGTTTGAGTTACATTTCATATAATTCTATTTAAAATTCTAGCAAATTTTACCACCACCTAATTGCCTTTGGAAAATATTTGGTTTCATTTACAATTTCATTACATTTATACTCTCTTTCTAAGTACTTGGGTTGTCTGAATTAATAAACAAACTATTTCCAAGTCCTTACATGACCTTTATACATTTCATAATTGGAACATATATGATGAGCCTTGAGTTCTCCTAAGTGTTTCAAAGTTAAATAAATTGCACGTATGCATTCATATGAAGTACATGGCTAACCAGTTTTTCCAATAGGGCCAATATATCTAAAATAGGACAGCTGTGTAAAATCACACGCATACACAGACTGCCTAAGGAAAATACAAACAGTGCTATAGGTTTGATTGTCTCAAACATTTGTGCACTTAATTCTAAATCTTTTCAGCTTTTAAACCTTTTAAGCCCTCAAAAGGGATAGAAATGAGTTTGATGTATCAAAAGGTGTTGAATATTGCCCTGGCTGGGTGGCTCAGTTGGTTGGAGCATCAACTAACCTAAAGGCTACGGTTACATCCCTGGTCAGGGTGCGCATGGGAGGCAACCAATTGATCTCTCTCCCTCTCTCCTTAAAATCAATAAACATATTCTCGAGTAAGGGATTTTTTAAAAAGGTGTTTAATATTATTGGGAAGCATAATGTAAAGGAGGAGAGAAGTGAGGGATGGTCTTTTGGAAAATTTTATCTTTATCCTAAAAAATGGAGAAGACATTGCTAAGTTTTAAGTAGGAATATCTTCACTGGACTTCCATTTAAAAGTAGTTTAGACTAAGGAGTAAATAAAGAATGGGCTGATATTGCGGAGGGTGGCAGCGGATTGGATGCGCTGAGAGAAGCAGTGTGTGACTGCAAGGGGCAACATGCACTATGGTGATGGCCCGTGAGAGAGGAAGAGAAGGTGCATTTTGTGAGAGACTGAGACGTCAAATCGACGGGACAATGGGAGTAGGAAAGGAGGTATAAATCTCCATTGTTGCACTTGCTTTGGTTTGCAGGCCGGAGCTCTATCCACTGAGCCACACCAGCCAGGACAACACTTGTTTTGCTGTGTTGGATTTCGGTCCACAGTTTTATCTACTGCCTGTCTCTGCTCTCCCTCTTCCAAGAGATACTCTGAAAGTGGTTTTTGTGTTGTGTGCACTGGTGTAGCATATGTTTTCCATAAATGTTTTTTAATAAAGTATTTAATAAGCCAAAATTAATTCTCTTTCCCTTGCCCTCCACTTTTAAATAACTTAAAAACAAAATATAACAGTTCAGGAAATTAAGCACCAAGAGACATGGAGCCTTAGATTTAAGAAAAATCGACACTCACTTATTTCATGTAGTGTTTGAAAGTGGGGAATCCCTTCTGTGGAATTTAGGCCATACTGTTTTAAAATTAGAACTTATAAGGATCTACTTTACCATTTCCCCAAGCTCTTCATTGCAAAAATGTATTTGTTAAGCAAATTAAGAATGAACATATTTTAAAATATCAACTTGTAGGAAGACGAAAACTTGGGTTTTTAAAAATCTCTTCGGAAGCACAATATTTACACATAAATTATTAATTTGCTAATGTTAATTACTTGTAACTGACACAAAGCAGCTCAAGCAGTTTCTATCACAGAAAATAGCTAGTGACGGGCAGGCGAGAAGGAGGAGACTATATGTACTGCTTTGCCTGGGACAATCCCGAGGTGATGGCTTTTTTCCCAGGGTAATTATTAGTGGCATCCCCCTTTTACTGTCAAAAAGCATCCCAGTTTGGTCAGCCTAGCTGACGAAAACCGGAGATGCCAGTTAGTACCAAACCCTGTTTTATGGATGAGAACGTTGATGAGAAAATGTTGGCGTGACTGGAAGGCTTGATAACCTTAAAATAGTTGTATTATCATTCAAGGAAACTCTACAGTGGTGTGTGCATTTATCAAAACCAAAAAGAAATTCCACTCATCCACATAATGGAGACCTATTCCCCAAGAGTTTCTACCAGTCAGTTACCTTTTAGAGCCACTGGTATTTTAAAATGCAAATTGTGCTTAGTGAATCCAATCAAAAAAAGTGTTATTTCAAGGTGTATAAATCCATTACATGAGTGGGATAAAATTGTAGTCATTCCATCAGAAATAGTAATTTAACAGAATTATTCCCATTAATATGTCCACATATAAAATGAGAGCTGGACCCCTCATTTTGCTCTTTTGGGTTTTAGCAATTTTTGAAACCCTCATCAAATATATCACTCTAAAAAACTGTCATATGATCTTACTATATTGCATTGTGATGAGGGTATTTTTCAGGAATAAATTAACTTACTTTATATGTTGACTTGAAGACAATTTATTAAAGAAGGAAAGGGTGCTGGCGGCAGTGGGTACAGCACAGGACAAGACTGAGCCTGGAAGGTCCCCCACATCATCTTCTTTCTCTCTTTCTCACAAGCTGAGATTGAAGGATATGATTCCATGATTCATTTCAATTGGCATTTGTTGACACTAGCTGCATTTCTCAGAAGCCTGACCTGAATTTTTATGGTCCATTTAAAAACAAGGCAATACCCTGGAAGGAGGTTATTGTGCTAGATTGTTTCTTCATACATGTGGGTAACAGGTATTAATTTCACCACGACCTGCTTGCCGACTGTGAAGGAAGTTGGAATCTCCCTGTTGCTTTGAGGACACTCCGTCTCACAACAGATGTTTTTGGTGGATAAGGAGCCAAACCCGTTCTTCTCAGCAACTACATAACAGCTCTCCTGAGGCTGGTAGTGGGGAGCACTTTCAAAATGGGTTTCAACTGTGCTGCTCCCTGTCACCTCCAAGCTTGACAGTTTGTCTTTGGAAGGACATGACATTGTGTTTAAAGATGTTCCCAAAGTTTTTGATTTCCTGTCTTGTTAAACTGGTGTGAAGAAGAAAATATTCCCTTGTGTCTTTTTGCTTGATTAAAAAATTCTGAGATATCTGTATTCCTTTCCCTGAGTAATGCAGATGCTTCTCATTCAGCTCTGCACGTCACATGGAGGAGACGTGAGTCTCCTTCACGCTGCTAGGCATGAAGACATTGACTGACATTGACTTGTGTGTCAGCAGAGACAGTCACGACTGAACGGCACGCAGCGGCTCTTAAATTTACTTGTTTGCCATTTTTCCACTGAAGCCATTTTTCAATAGGAGGGGGACAATAAGAAAACCTTTTGGCCTCTTTTACTTTCTGTGATGGTACAGAAAATATACTCTAGATTTAAACGTCAAGAATTTATAATATGTAAACAAGATCTGAGTTAACTTCTCTTGATGCTATTGGGTATGCACCATGAAAAAACAAGCTGTTTAATATATTAAATATACCTTTATATATGTAAATATTTTATATATATTTTACATATCAGTACATCTACACATCTATACCCATATCTACTCACAGTTACAGTTGTAGCTCCTTGGATAGGGCCTCATGCTTCCTGACTTCCTGAACGTTCACAGGTCCAGGCAGTCAAACTGGGAGTTTAAACACTTCTCTCTTTCCTACTGCTTCTGTGTGGTTGACAAGTTGCATTAAAAAAACTTAAAAGAAATTTTAGTATTTATTGAGTCTGACTGAACCTGCCAATTTAGCTTCTAAAACCATTCCAGTGTTGGGGTTGGGAGGAAACCCATTGCCTCCGGGATCCAAGATGCATGGAGTGGCTACCGCGCGTGAGATGTTAGCTGAACCGAACAGCCCCCGTGTAAGACGGGGTGAGACGGTGTACTGAAGGGGTTTTCTGTTCTTACTAGAAGTTCAGAAAGGAAGGTAGCGATGTATCTTCATAACTGATGGCTATTTTTGTTTTGGAACCACCACGCCTAAAATTCCCTGGAGAATTTGAATTTGTCTTCTGCTTCCTTCTGGGGAAAGAATTCTAGAGACTTCAACCAAACTTAGTGGAGATTCTTAGACCTGATTTGCCAGATAATTAACATCCATTTTGTTTACTCATTACAGAGATCTTCAAATCACCCATTCGCCCATCCATCTACTAAGTCTCCTATCAAATACCTTGGGCTGATAAAAAATGATTTGAGTTAGTTAGAAAAATTGCTGTTAAAAATTTGCTCAAAATTTTGTTACAAAAAACAGAAATATACACAGAGGGTTTTCTTGGAAGTCAGACTAAGTCTGACCTGTACATTTTTAACTGTCTAAAGTGAAGGATATGGATCAGTGAGATGTAATGATGACTGCTGGCAACATTTATAAAGGACTCCTCTTTCTCCCCATTCAACCCCAAATCAGAGCTTGAAGTGTATTATTAGATCTTAGGCTTTCAAAAAACAAAAACAAAAGCAGAAAAGCTGGGGTTTTATACTTGATAAAATACCTCAGGGTGTCTCAAAACCTCTGGCTATCTCCAAGTAGCAGCGTTTCTGAAACCTTGAATTGCCTAAAAAAGACATTGCTTATATGTTCACTTTTTTAAAAAATGTATTGATTTGAGAGAGAGAGAGAAAATTGATTGTTCCATTGATTTACCCATTCATCACTGTTCATTGCATTCTTTGGTATGTACCCTGAGTAAGCCTCAAACCCACAACCTTGGCATATCAGGACAATGCTCTAACCTACTGAGCTACCCAGCCAGGGCCTGTGCACTTTTCTGAAGAAACTTTTTATCAGTTAATCAACGGATTCTATTACTTGAAAATAGTTACAGCCACCAACACACAATAACAATCACTCATGTCAATCACTTGGCAATCCCCAACAGATGAATAAACAAAATCAGGTTGCACTCTCTAATTGAAAAAAAAAAAAAAAAGAACAAAGAAGCTAGACCTGTAGGGTACACTTATGGGATGTATTGATTTGATGATAAACTTCAGTTTACTTCATTTTTTGAATTCTCAACAATTTCTAAATAGTCACTCCTTTGGATCTTAGTGCCCGAGTCTCAAGGCAAATTCAGGGTGCCCTCTATACAGGGATCTCCAGGGTGCTCAGCGACCAGAGTCTCACTTTTCAGATGGCGCTGATCACTCACTGTTGGGCAACTCCAGTTGCTACCAAGTCCCCCCTCATGTGACACTGCACTCTCCTCTCTGCTTCCTATGAAATCATGATGAGAACAGAAGTTATCCTTCAGATGGATTCGCCCCCAATTCCCCAAAGTGCAGATTTTCTTAGCAGTGACATTTGCTAGTGAGATGAATGCTAAGACTGTGTATCTGGCAGCCATCTGTGATTAGCTAATTGAATTGTTCCAAGGCATTTGATGCCACCCTCAGAAGAATTTTCAGCTTGAATCACGGTGCTTCCCTTGAAACTGGTCTTGACCCATAGCTGCTCCTATTAATTTTAAAGAAAAAATATATGAGTAATTTACCCACCCAATTTGATAGTTTCCCCTCTAATCCAAACCTTCTCATTAAAATGATACACCCAAAGTCACATTTGTTCGGTTATTGAAATGTCATTTATTATTAAAGGCCGCCAAAAAAGGTTACAACATCAATATTTTCTCCAAATCTCTTTCTTCTTCCTTGGCCTCTTTTCCTTCCACAGAAGGTACTATTTCTCTTACTACTTAGACAAGCTGCAAAACTCAGGCTCTATTTGTTGAACAACAAACCAAAGTATTACCTTTTCATTTGTTTAATGAATCAGTAGCTTCCCCCCGCCCCCTGAATTTACAGGATGTTTCCTTTCATTTATTCTAGACAGAGTTTGAAACTTTGTCTCCTTCTCATCAGGACATTCTTACCCTCCTCCCTCCAATTCCCCTGATGCTGATGTTTTGAGTGTCGACTGTGCCTCTTTTCACTCACACCTCTGTTGGTGTCTGAAGCAGAACTCGCCCCGTCTGCTGAAACTGGGTGGGTTGCCTCACTCCTCTCCTCGCACCTGTCACTCTCTAGTCAGGACCGCGCTTTCAGAACTGAGGATGCAGTCCGTAAGTGGGCCCTGAAATCAACTCGGTAAGGCATGACCAGCATTTTATGAATGGAATAGAAATGCCTAGAATATAGTAGAATAGAAAATAGCAGAGTGCACCTAACAAGTACAAGGATAAAAACTATGTGGTGAATTTTTTTTCAGTTGTGAGAGAAAAAAAGCGACTGTGTACAGGGTTTCTGGGTAAAATATTTTTCTTCCTATAGGAAAACACGCTTTTCTTCATGATGAAAAGTGTCTGAAAAGCAGTGAGTTTAAATTCTGGGACTAGGATATCATCTCTCCTACGTACCAGAGGGAGATTTAAACTCCTTGAATCTCCTACTATGGCCACAGTCCTTGAACTTTTATATATAAATCTCTGCAAACCTGGTTAAATTTTGTCTTTTTCTCCAGAATCACAAGCTCAAAAAAATTCCATGTTTTGTTGCTTGTACAAGCTTAAGGGCTCCTGCCCTTCTAATTATTTTATAATTATTTAAAATTTATTTCCAAACTCTAGAACCTTTTATTTCACCCCATACCTCCCATTTTAGTTCATACATTCTCACATTTAATTGTTCAACATGATTTTGCATCTCTGTCTCCACGTCTTCTCTTGCTCTCATCTTCTTAAACACCCCCTTTCTACTCCAAGCATAAGAAATTTTCAGGTCCAAGTCCCCTGGCTGGACCTCTGTACAATTTCCCTACTACTTTTTAAAACTTGTCTCTCACGTCTTGCCTACATGTCTACAGTGTAGGCATTTCCGGCTTACACTTTCATTCACCTTTCTTTCCTTTGTCCTAAATTTTGGTGTGTGTCTATTTAGAGTGAAGCCTGATGGGTAACGAACTGCTTTACATGCACCAGACATGTTCGGTAAATATTGTTCCTATAAAGAGTAGGTATTTATTCTTAAAAAGCAGACATCCAAGAATGTTGATCTGTATTATTACTGAACTGGCAGGCTGAAATTCCCTGGAGTTCGACAAAAAAGAAAACAGGTTGGACTTGCTCCTCCAATCCCAGCAATGCTTAAAAACTGCGTTTTCATGCAAACATAAATTACGAATGGAATTATGGCAACTGATTACCTCCCTAATGCACACCAACCATTTATAATCCTGCCCTGGAGTGCTGTGGAGTTGGCTTATTGCATATGCTCACAGCGTTTGTCCGTCTATTCAATCCCCACTGCTTCCCGTGGCAAAGTGGATGGGGGCGCTTAGAAAACCAGTATGTCTCTATTTGCCTGAATCTACTACTGGGGTGTAGAATCATCAGTGCCGGGCGCCGCTGCTTCACAATGGGAATAATCCTCAGTGTGTATCTTCGTTTCATTCATCTTCAATTTCTGTTTGACAGAATTTCATGCTGCTGGAAAATGTTACATTGAGAGCCAAGAGATAATTCCTGTTTTTAATCCAGAGAACAAGAGCCACTTGGGAAGTGACTATAAATGTCCTCTGGGTGTCCCAGAGATATGCCTCAACCCTGTGCTGGGAGGAATGCACCTCCGGGAAGGAAACAACTTTGATCAGTAAGTCTCTTCGGAAAACATGAAGGGAAACAAATTTCCAGTGCCTCCCCCATGAATCGCGGGGTCTGAGATAAAGCAAGCCCTTCCATTTCCAAATCAGCTTTCCAGTGGCAGCGACTCTGTCATAGTTTTCAGTGAGAAGCTCAGATGGGAGTAATGTCCCCAAACAAGCCTCTCCTGTCTTCTGATACAGTCATGTGTGTTTTGTGTGAAAAAATTCTTTCTTGTAATAAAGGTGTCAGAAGCCATCTTATGCCCAGCACTCAGCTCTGCTGGCTGTACCCGCTGACGTCCTGTTAAAGGCGCTGGCCAAGGTAACTGACGCTTCTGCTTCTAGAACCACACTGTCCTCCTTGGGTCATTCGTAGGTAACGTGGGGACAGAAGCTGTTATCCTACAACTGAAACGTGTTTCCAAGGCCAGCCCTCCTGAGGATCCAGAAGACGAGTCACTGTTTCACGGAGCAGAGACTGTTTCCCTTCTTTTCTGGACCATTGGGAGACCGGCTCTTCCATCAGGAAGCAAATCACTGGCTTCTCGTTCTCTCTCTACAGCAATTAGTGGCCTGTCATCTCAGCTGTGACAGTTTGTGAGACACATACGCATATACAAATACAGATACATATACTACATCTGTCATATATATTAAACACATGTACACAAACACTAAACTAAACTGGAGGTTGTTGAGAGTCAAGATATCTGTATTCATCATCTTTGGGAAAATATGTACACACACAGAGTCTCTGCATGTATGTATGTCTATGAGGGTGTGGGGTTAGAAGTTTTCAAAGACCAGACTCCTTCTTACTCATCCTCATGCCCCAGCATCTCTACTGTAAATGACACACAAAGAAATTCAATCAGTAAGTTCAATAAATACACAATGAACTGAACGGAGCTACACTGCACACTCACCTGACCTCATTTCCAGAACCAGGGTTTCAGTCTGCCTGGCAAGTGTCTTAGACGGCGTTTCTCCCTGCCTGATGGATTGGGCCTCCTGATCGATGCTGTTGGTGTTCTTGGCCAGCAGGCTTGACTCGCCTGACCCCTTGGACATGCTGGAGTGTGATGATGAGGACGCTTAGCATAGACATTAAACTCTGCAGCCGCATGGGGTGCACTTGCCTCCGCCGGTTGTACCTGTGGGATGTCCTGTCAAAGACAGGATGTCCTGTCTAAGGAATGAGAAAGATCTTATGTCTTTCACTTCCTATAAAGGGCTGAACACTCTCTGGTTCCAGAGCTATTAGCATGTGTCATCTTTTCCTAGAACATTCTTACCCACCTTCCTTGTCAATCAAAAATCGACTTCCCCTCTCCTCCAGGGCATGGGCCTCCCACAGCCATCATGGCTGGCATTGCTAATTGTTTATATTCTAGGTTACCCTTTTGAATCTATGCCACCAGTTCAGAGGCTGAAACAAAGTTTATACTTAGAATGTATTTGTTAAGAAATATATGACCAGATAAAAGAGCAAAGTGAAAAAGAAGCTTCGAATAACAAACCAAACCAGTGGCAAGAGACAGATTGACTGGCGAAGGCCAGAAAGTAGAGGCTCCAGCTTTAGGGCCAGAATGTAGTGAAGCAGGAATCCAATGCTTGGTCCCTAAGAAATCCCCAGGTAAGACTCTTTTCCCCATTTCAACTCAAAGGTCCTTTCTTTAAGTTCTCTGTAAGAGGGACCAGAAAGAGAGGGAGGAGCGGCAGGTGAGAAAAGAAGCGACGTTCCCCTTCGGATCTGTTGTCATTCTGAGCACGCCCCTGGGGGTTCCCTCCAAACCAGCCACTCTGGGGTTTTCTGTCTTTTTGGCTCCAAGCAGCAGTTTGAAGTAAGGCCCTAGAGTCTGACACTCTGGGTCTGGACCCTACTTCTGCACCTACTAGCTGTGTGTTTGTGTGTGTTATTTAACCTGCTGTTCATCACAAATGGTGGATGAAAACACTGTCTACTTCACAGGTTGCTATAATGATTCAATGAATCAATTCAGTTAAAAACCTCGGTGTTAAATGTGAGTCCCTTACTTTTTAAATGTCCTCAGGGCAGTTTTAGACTTGGAAAAAATTATTATAAAGCTACATTGGGTTTAAAGTTATAAATTTAAAAATTAGTTTTCCCTAAGCTTACAAATTTTGTTTATCTGATTATTCTATTTATAAATGTAACAAATTTTACCAGCACTTTTAATTTAAATATTAGTCTCATTTACAACTTAGTCAAATACTCAGAAACTAAAATTTCATTTTCAAACACAATGTATTTGATATCTTTTAAAAGATTTTTAATTCCACAAGGACAAATAAACATTCCTAAATAGTATATGAATCTGGTAAATCTAAGAAACTAGGCTTACAAATATAATAAACACTAAATCCCTTTACATGTTTCCACACTGTTTATAAATATAGCAAACATTCCATTTAAAATTGGCAATTTAAACCAATGACTCAGTTACGTGTTTTAAACCACAATCACACATTTTACACATCAATTCTAAACCATTATACCATCCCAACACCACCAGGGTTCACCTCTCTCAGTATCATCTAGAACCAACTCCTCAGCTTGTTGAGATTTCTTAATAATCAACAATGTGTGGTCCAGGATGCAACTCCGATTGGCAGACTCAACCTTTGGTACAGATGCTGTGTCAAAGCCTTCAAAAGGAGTCTCACACAACCTTTGTCCATTGGCTTCTAGTTGTACGTTAATACCAAATTTTCAAATTACTTGAGTCAGTAATTCCTACTCAGATGGTTACACTAGTTTGTTAGATTATATAGATCCACTTACTGCTACAATCTCTTCTGAATTCTTATCACATTCTTCCCATTCCTCAGTACTGTGCTTACGTTTAAACCACACCTAAATGGATTATGTGAGCCACCAGACTGTTCTAGGGTCACAAGAGCCAAAAAGGTCATTTCTTTGCCATCTGCCAGAAGTACTTCAGAGATGATAGACGCTATTATTAGATTATCAATAATGCCATTTTCACTTTTCTTGACATTAGTTACAGGTTTATCTAGGCTCATTTTGGTAACCTTAGGTCAGTGATTCTCAAATACTAGCATGGATCAGAATCACAAGGAGGGCTTGATAAACCAGAGGTTGCTGGGCTCCAACACCCCGATCCCATAGTTTCTGATTTAGAATGTGTAGAGTAGGGTTGAGAGTATGCTTTTGTAACAAATTCCCAGGTGGTGGTGTTGCTGGTCCAGGTTACACTTTGAGAGCCTTTGCCTTAGCTTGTATTTGGGATAAGGGCTCCTACATTTTTCTTACTTCATGCCCTGCATTCAGCTGTGTTGAAGAGCATCAATCAATTCAGTTAATAAGTATACGTTACCCATTATGTGTCCTGCATTGTGCTAAATTTCAGGGATATGAGAATTAACTAGGCAATAATTCAAACATTTTCAGAGTACGCACAGAGATTACAAATTCTAGAATTTATAGGAAGAATTCCTACCCCAGATTTGAGGCGCTCTGCAAAAGCATAACATAAAAGACAATTTTTACCTAATTTCAAAAAAGGCAACTAAGATTGAGCAAATGAGAGGTTGATAGAGACAAAGGCAAAATAGGGGAGAATGGGCATGGTAGGTAAAGTTTCCACAGAAGACTCATGGTTAAGAAAAAACAAACATGCCACATAGCTCTTCTTTGAGTCCTCACCCCAGAAGCATCTAAGAGCAGAATTTAGAAATAAATTTGTAAGTGATCATCTGCTTTGAAATTTGTGGTGACTGAAGAAAGCTGCGCTGAAGTGTGAGAGCCTGGCGGTGGTGTGTCTGCTATACTGTGGGTGACCAGTAGTCCCGCCTGGCCAACATGGGCAGATGGAACCGGTGACAAGGACAAGAGCAGTGGACTCACTGTAGCCATGGACAGGTGGTAATTGTTTCTTGTCCTTTGTGTGTTTTGGCGAGGGTGGTAGAGACTGGCTAATGGCTCTTCAAACCCATTTCCATCTCTTTTGGGGCACAGAACTATTCAGTATTTCACAGCCTTCTTCCACCTGGGTCTGAGGGAAAGGATTCTAGCCACTGGAATGTGGTCAGAAGGGACACATGCTGTTTCTGCACCTGGCCCATGTCAATCCACCATCCAGTGCTCCTTGTCTGCCCTGAGCTGTCAGCAGGGGGAGTCCCCAGGGAACCTAGAAACCCTGGCTTAATAATGAACGAGACTTCATCAGCCTGAACACCTAGACTGACAGCTTGGTTCCTCCTGCCTACCGAACATTTCAGGGCCCAGAAATAAGTTTTCATTGTTTTAAGCTACTGAAATGTCATGGTGTATCTATTACAGTACTTAGTGCTACTACAACTAATAGAGTGATTATAAAAATAGTCTTTTAAAATTAAGGTGCAGAAAAACATTCTACTTCAGAATAGGTCAGGTCTAAGATATACCAGATACCATAGTTACAATGCCTAGGTTATTCACATAATACAAGTGGTGGGCCAGAGTTCTGGAAAATGTTGGTAATAATGTCATTTGTCGAAATGTCTCTTTTGGTAGTATAGCATTATGTGTACAAGGCTGTTTATCTTATTAATTTTAATTAGAGTGTCTCTAGTATAATGACTATTACATATGGGTGATCGGTAAATACGTATGAAATGAATCAAGGATTGGATCAGCAAGGTGGAGATGTAAGCAGGAGCTTAATAAGCCAAGGTCTTATTGACCATGTTAAAAAACTTGGACTTGATCCTGAGGGCAATAGGGAGCCATTGAAGGATTCCGGAAGGGAGAAACAGTAATCAAATTTTATCTTTGGGAAGATCATCGTAGTTAAAATGTTTTTCCACTCGGAATTATCAACATTAGTTTGAAGGTTCTTGTGGTCATCTAGGGTAGCCTGTGTTTGTTCTATGAATTAGTGGGCCCATGAATGGAGAGAAGAAAATGCACTTAAGGTGTATCTGCAAGGAAGAGTGGAAAGAACTAGACTGGATGATTGTCTAAAATGGGATACAATATGAGAGGGCAGGAGAAAACCAGGATCACTCCTAGTTTGTGGTCAAGGTAACCAGGTGAGTGGTGCTGACCTCAAGAAGTTGGGGAGTCCAGGGAAAGGGAAAATTGGGGGAAGTTGTCATTACCACAGTGATTTCTGCTCTTCTCATCATTTGGTTTTGCCCATGCCAATTTCTCTTCTTAGAACGTTCTAGAAATAACCCTTTTCCATCTTCCTCCTCTACTCTTCCTCCTCTTCTCTGTCATTTGTCCCTTTTCTTTACCTGGATAACTTACTCATCTATTACATCTCAAATTAGACACCATTTTCTTTGAAAAACTCCCCCAGTGTCCCCAAGATTGGATAAGGTACTTTCTGATGTTCTTCCAGAATGCCATGCCACAGAGTAGCATTTACCATAGTGTTTTGTATTCACCTGTGTACTTTTTCTTCTGCACCTCTGTACTCAAAGTTAATGGAAGGCTGGCCTTTAACATTCGGTCCTCAGTGCCTGTCCTAATACTGCGTCAGAGCAAGAACCCTACATTAGAATGCAGTCATGAATAAATGGATGCATGAATGAGTGAATGAAGTCAAATGAATAATTTTGAAGGGTGCGATATTAAACCAATGAATAACATTTGCTTTCACACTGTTCCCGTTTGCGATTTGCGGCATGCGGTTAGCACAGATGGCCATGAGACTGCCATACTCCGTGTTTGCTCTGTCCCTCCTGTCCTCACTCTCTCTCCACGCCCACCCAACCCCCACCAGGAATGGCCATGAATCACAAACGACCCCACAGTTCCCTTAAGCATCTGTCTCTGATCACAGTGTGAGTCCACCATCCTTAAAACAGACTCCACAAGTGTTTTTCCTCGGGTTACAAAACTCATGAAAATTAATATTAACTTGAAAATGGGAAAGTTCACAGTGAGACACCTGTTGTGTATAAGTGAAATACAAATGTAGTCTGTCGAATAATGAGTTAAGTTCTGCTGAAAGGGACCCTCTTCCATTTTCACCTGTGGAATACAGCTAATCTAATTTACAAATGTACATAAACTTGCCTTGTTTGTATTATGCACAAAGCCACAAAACTGGAATACATACAGCAGTGAAGAAAAGAACTACAGATGGGAACAGAATCTTTGTGGAGAACGGGTTGTGGATGAGGACTCCAGGACGGTTGCATAGAAATCGCGTGCAAGGACAACTCTACCATAGTCTTGCCACTCAGTGTGTGGGGTGTGCACCCTCAGCACCGGCATTAGCGGGAAGCTTTTCAGACACTTGGGGAGACTCTCGGGCCCCTCTCCGGTCCTATGGAATCAGAGTCTGCGGTTCAACAAGATTCCCGGGCGATGTGTGTGGACATGAAGACTTGAAAAGCTTTGCTGTAAGTCAGAGCCTTCAAGGCGCCTACTGCACTCAGATTAATTCACTGTAGAGTTTATTAGGGCATCTTTTAAGAGTGAAAGGGAGTGTTAAAATAATTGTAACTGCCTGTTTTATGGAAATATTTAGTTATTGAGAAATGAATTCCTATGTAAGTGGATTTATAATAAAGTTATAGTCATAAGCCATCTTTAAAAATAAAGTTCTTTCAAAAATAGAAACAAAACACATCGGCATATATTAACATTTTTTTCGCATTGACCTGAACATTAAAATAGAACACAAAGGGACTTCCGCCAAGATGGTGGCATAGGTGGAAACACTGTGCCTCCTCTCACAACCAAGTTTAAAGTCAACAAAGTTTCAGTAACAAAAATGCAGCCAAAACACAGAAAATTGAACTACACAGAAGTCTGACAACAATGAACCTTTCAGCCAGATCGGTAAGAGGGGCGGAGCCATCAGCAGAGCGGGGTCGTGCAGGAAAGATCTTCCGGCCAGGCGCACAGGCAGCCGTGGGCGGATCCCAGGTGTGGGGGAGCAACAGGTGGACCCAGTGAGGGCACAAGGCAGCAGACTGACTGCGGTCACACATGCGCGTGCAGATAAACCAGCGAAGGAGTGAGCAGTGAGACAGACTGCGCAGACCCCAGTGGTGGTAAGCAGCAGAGGGGACTGCCATTGCCCCTTCTAACCCCACCCCCACATACAGCATCACAACTCAGCAACTGAGTTGCCCCACCCTGGTGAATACCTAGGGTTCTGCCCTTCATACTTAACAGGCTCAAACAGACCAAAATATGGCTCAAGAAGAATTCAAAGCCCCAGAGCCTATAATTCTAAGCAACCAAGAAATAGCTAACCTTTCAGAGGCACAGTTCAAAACACTGGTGATCAGGATGCTCACAGAACTGGTCGATTTTAGTCACAAATTAGAAGAAAAAATGAAGGCTAAACTAATTGAAATGAAGGGAACTGCACAGGAAACCAATAGTGATGGAAAGGAAACTGGGACTCAAATCAATGGAGTGGACCAGAAGGAAGAAAAAAATGACCAAACAGAAAAGTATGAAGAAACAAGAATTCAAAAAAATGAGGAGAGGCTTAGGAACCTCCAGGACATCTTTAAACACTCCAACATCCGAATTATAGGGGTACCAGAAGGGGAAGAGGAAGAGCGACAAGTGGAAAACTTATTTGAACAAATAATAAAGGAGAACTTCCCCAATCTGGTAAAGGAAATAGACTTCCAGGAAGTCCAGGAAGCTCAGAGAGTCCCAAAGAAGATAGACCCAAGGAGGAACACACCAAGACACATTATAATTACATTAGCCAAGATTAAAATGAAGGAGAGAATCCTAGAAGCAGCAAGAGATAAGGGGACAGTCACCTACAAAGGAGTTCCCATTAGACTGTCAGCGGATTTCTCAAAAGAGACCTTACAGGCAAGAAGGGGATGGAAAGAAGTATTCCAAGTCATGAAATCCAAAAACCTACAACCAGGATTGCTCTATCCAGCAAAGCTTTCATTGAGAATGGAAGGACAGATAAAGTGCTTCTCAGATAAGATCAAATTCAAGGAGTTCATCATCACCAAGCCCTTACTATATGAAATGTTAAAGGGACTTATCTAAGAAAAAGAAGATAAAAAATATGAACAGTGAAAGAACAGCAAACTCACAGTTATTAACAACCGCTAAAACAAAAGTAAACTAAGAGGACAGCTAGATCAGGAGCGAAACCACAGAAATGAAGAACACATGGAGGGTTAGCAACAGGGGATTAAGAGGAGAAGGGGGGAGAAGGTACAGAAAATACATAGCATAGATCGTAGGTAGAAAATAGACAGGGGGGAGGGTAAGAATAGTAGGGTAAATATAGAATCTAAAGAACTTGAGACACATAAACTAAAGGGTAAGAATGGTGGGGGAGGAGGTGTGCAGGGTGGAGGAGAATGAAGGGAGGAATTAGAACAACTGTAATGGCATAATCAATAAAATATATTTTTTTAAAAAGTGAGAGGCCCTGGCTGGGTAGCTCAGTTGTTAAGAGTGTCGTCCCAAAATGCAAGGTTGTAGGTTGATCCCCGGTCAGAGCACATACAAGAATTAACTGATGAATGCATAACTAAGTGGACCAACAAATCGATGTCTTTCTTCTCTCTCTCTCAAATCAATCAATATATAAAAAGAAAGTGAGAGAGGATGGCACCTGTTTTCAAATAAATTAAATCAATGCCTCACTTGAAAAAAAGAGAACTTACAGGCTGGATTAGAGTCTTATGTGGTAGTGTGACCTCATGTTAATTAAAAAATATATGTGGTGTACAAATAAGTATAGAATTGTGTGCATATATTGGTTGTTATGCATAAATATGTCTTAGCTCTATCAGCAGAGATGGTCTAGAAGCAGTGATACCACTCACAACAAGCATACTTAGCATCAAGAGCTTGGTTTCTAAATACTCCTTTCTGATAAGAGGATGCAGGGTCCTTCGGAGAAAAGTCTGACTTTAAAGCTGGGTCAAGGAAAATACAAGGTGTTTCAATAGGAACGTGCTGTGAGATTCAGCATTCTGGGACATAGTGTATCTACACAGATAGTAGGGAAGTTGTAAGAAAAAATAAAAATAAGCCTACCTGAGAGAGTTCCCCATGGCCAAAGTAGAACAATGTTAGCAACCAAATAATTAGTATTAGTTTGTAAGACAGAAAATAAAGCAAATATCACGAGCCCACACTGATTAAAGGGAATGGCTGAATTAATACCTGAGTGGGGAAGAAGGAACACGTTTTCATTAAAGAATTTCAATAATCAAATAGAAAGAACAGGAGAAACAATATAATTGAAGGTCTATGCCACAACTACAGCTGCTGCTGGCAAAACGCACTGCTGAATGCTCACATGTACGGGTGAAACTTTTCAGTGACAGAGTATCTGTAAAACTTCAAAGTATCTCTCCACAAACACACAACAATCAGGTGGCGGTTTTAACACAGGTCCACAAATGCTTTGACACTTCTTCCTCTAGGACGCAGGTGGTAAACACGAGGCCCGAGGGCCAAATCCAGCCCGCCACCTTGCTTTATCTGAGTATTATTGGAACCCCTTCCATCTCCCAGGATTAAGTAATTGGTGATTATTACACAATTCGTGACGTGCGAGAAGGATCCTTTCATTTTGGGTTCAGACTCCAATTGAGATCACATGTTGATGCTGGTTGTCCAAGTCCTTACAAAAATTGAGAAAGACCTATCTGTTGCTTTTGGGAGAGAAAAGAGAGGGAGTGACCAAAGGAACTACATCATCTACTTATCTGGTGGAAATTAGAAGCTTAAGTGGAAGAGCTGGCTTTGGCTGAGATCAGAGGCAATTCGCCCATCGTAAGCAGGTGCGTCCACTCTGGGTGTGTCCACTCTGGGTGTGTCCACTCTGGCTGTGTCCCTGGGCATCTTCGTGCCAGTATCTTCCTGCAAATTCCTTTCTCTTAAATTTTGTTTTCCTGTGAAGATTATTTCCTACAATTTCTATGTTGAGCTCCTTCATTCTTTGTTCAACTGAATCACCTCCTCTTTCTATTATCGCCCTCTTACTTGAAACTAGTTATGATATCGAGTACATTTATTTCATCTCTTGTATTTTTTACAAAGTTTTATGTCCCCATTACTAATTTTAAAAGGTCACCTGGTCATTGCATATATTTTCATAATACAACAACATTCTATTTTACTTGATTGTTTTTCTTGAGTGTCACTGAACCCTAATAGAAAAAAATGTTCTGGACTTAGTGGATATGATACAGTTATGCCATCTGAAACCAGGTTATGTCATATGTAGGAAGTGGAATGAATAGTCAAGGAAGTGTTGCCAAGCCAAAGGCTACAGACATGCGTTCAGATGAAGATAAAACTCGTTTGAAATTAATATATTATTTGTATGCAGAATGGGGTTGCTAAGGATCTTGAAAAGTTTATTTTCTTTCAGTCCTGTTTATTCTACTAATAGATTGAGCAAACTCTTTTTTCTCGATAGTGCCAAAGTAAACTTTTGCCTATCCTGTGCGCTTTTTCCTGATTCTCTGAATTAATAGCGTTTATTAAGTTCCAAACACGCTGCCTGCTTTGGGGAGTCATCCGACTCAGTCCTGCCTGAGCGTGATCAAGTGAGACCTGCTAATTCAGCTGCTGTGTTCTCTCTGAATGTCATGTGTGTTAATCAATAACATTCGAGTCTCAATCAAGCCCTCAGAGACTCACCAGTTTGGGGAGAGCAATTTCTGCACGTTACACACTTGTGGGGCCGGGCTGGGAGCCCTGGCTCCACTTCCTCCACACGTCTGATGGGCAGCCCATGGGCAGAGGGTTTCACTACCTCACCCCAGGAGGCTGAATAAACAACCGCCCCCGAAGATGACCCATTCTAATCCTAGAATCCAGAATTGTTCCCTTAGAAAGAGAGAGGGTATTCGAAGATGTGATCAAGGGTCATGACCTGAGGAAAGGCCTGCAGGCAGTGACACCACAAACGCCTGGGGCACAAGCATTTTTGGCGCCTGACCACGTGGCCGTAAGGCAATTTTGCCGTAAGGCAATTTTGCCGTAAAAGAAACCAGAATGAAACAACGGGGACATTAAAAAGGAATAAATGAAACATGGAAAAAAAAAACAAATAAGAAAATTAAAACTGCTTTATTGTGAAAAATGAAAACATTGTCTTTGAAGGCTTTTGTTCGTAGTATCATACTCCCCCACTGCACTTTTTGACTTGTTGATTCATCTCATTTGGCATTGCACTTTTTTCTTTCTCATGGAATTTCTTCCTTCATCAAGAGAGGTATCAGTTTCCAACTGAAGACTTGGTAATTAATGCTCTTGGGAACTGTTGTGAATTAGTAACCTCCCCTCTTGTATTTGTCGTGGCTTGGTTACCTTTTGGTTTTGAGGCCTGTGCTCACCAAAGAGTTCATAAAAATGGCTTCTTAAATCATTTTCTAGTAGAGTATGAAATCTGGCTAAGACTTACATAGTATAAAAATGGAAGTACTGCAAGAACTTTCTCAATGGAGAAATTACACCAAACTGACAATTTAGCTTAAATACATTGTCTTTGAAAGGCGTTTGCTCCTAACCATATAATTTATGAAATCAAACTACCTGTCAGTTATTTTATATTTTACAGAGAAACTGCCTTACAGCCAATAGTTGTGCTGTGAAATGTTTGTAGCGAAACGCTTGTGGCAACAATGTTCGAGACAATAGTCCCGCCTCCAGGGAGATTATCCTAGTGGGCCTCAAATGCTAACTCAAGTGTCCTTAAAGGAGAAGAGGGAGTTTACCCCCGGAGAAGAGGCCGTGTGGCCAGGAGGCTGGTAGCCACAGCACTGGGAGTGCTGACAGCCACGGAAGCTGGGAGAGGCAAGGAAGGTGTCCTCCAGAGCCCTGGTGGGAGCACCGCCCGGCGGACATCTTCCTATCAGGTTTCTGCGTTTCAGATCTGCGCAAAAAGCTTCTGTTAAGTCATCAAGTTTGCGGTAATCTGTTCCAGAAGTCATGAGACACTAATATATTCTCTTTGCCCTCTCTCGAGAGAATGTTTGAGGTAGATGTAAATATATCAGAGAAAGGAAAAGTAGCTGGAATTTCATCCACTTACCTTAGTATTTTCCTTTCAGCTTAGCAGAGAAAGGAAGATAACATAAATGTCACCCATTGTTTGTGATGTTGGGCACTTCATGTCGCTGGCCCTTAGTTCTGTCTGAGAAGGAGAGGATGGAAACCTGATGCAGGTTCCATCACAACTTAATTTCAGGATTAAAACTAGTATGTTGAATGATTTTTAAATTATAATGGGTTTAAGCAGTCGAATGTGGTACACATGAGATAGCAACACTTGGGAGACCAATTGTGTATTAAATTTTGTTGCCAGGTTAATTAATTTTGGTGTTGACCTCAGAAAACTACTTTCCATTCTCTCTTTATTTAATTGAACGTTTCTCCATTGTGGAAAGAGAGGACCACATAGAGTCCCTGGAGGTTGCTTTGAGAAAGCAAGCACACAAAAACCCCGAATCCAGTTTTTCTATGGAGGACTTAAATACCTCCTGACAATCTGAAGAACTCTTGCTCTTTTGCTACCCTTCCCCTCCTAGACCATTTAACTGGTACTAACCTTCTGACCTTAATGTTGTCTTGTTGTATGTGGAGTGTTTTTATCAGTGAGGGTCAAAGATATTAGACTTCCTCTTTGATACAAGTCATTACACATCTCTGTGCCCACACCCGTTCTCTATTCACTGGGTATGCGCTGTCACCACCCTCCACTTGGAACTTCTCGAGGGCCTTCTAACTACTCTCCTTCACTCTCTAGCACCTAGGGGGGCCTCATAGTCCCGCCATCACAGCCGTTCCCAAACATAGTTTTCTTTTCATGACTGTCTAAGAAGCAAGGTGCAAGGCAAGCCCATAAATCTCAGCCTGACGTTCGAGGTCTTAAGATACCAGATCCCTGTTAATACTCATTTTCTCTTACTTTTCAATATGAGCCTCCTTCTTTTGAATTTGTTTACTCTTTATCCTCACATGCTTTCACACTATGACTTACAATGATCTCCCGATGTAGAAATACCATTTTCTTCCTCTACATCTTCCAGGGTCTAGTTCTAGTCTGAATGTCACGATTTCGGCTGATGCTATGTTTTCTTCCGTGAATGGCTAGTGGAACTGGTTTTCAACTATATAAATAATACTGGCTATATTCTTTTGGCTCTAGTACACACATATTTCAGGGGTCCCAAAAGGACAGGTAGCCTTTCTTAGCAATGCAGCCACCTTTTTGGACCCTACCCTAGCCACATAATCTTTCCAACCTCTTTCACCCCAGATTGGTTTCCTTTTTCCTTTTTATCTTTCCTCTCTATTTAGTCTCGTTCATCCTTCACACCTTGTCCTTAGCGCGTCCCAGCGCTGCCGTGCATCGGAACCATGTGGACAGATTTTAAAAGACATTGATTCCCAGAACCCACAAACAGGCATTTTCTTTAATTTATCTAGTGTGAGGCCCAGTGTGCCAACAATACATACACATAGGCATTTAGAAAATGTTGCCTAAGTGATTGTAACAAGAGAACAGTGTTGAGAAGCACTAACCTGAGCCAGATTACAAACTCCTTTAAAAATCAGTCACGTATTACACCTCTTTGCCTTCATCCCTAAAATACTGGGTAAAAATCCTACGTGATCAGTATTTGATTGGCTGCTTTTCTATTTTTTTTAAAGGAAGAAGAAAAGCAAGACATTGGGGAAAGGTGAAGGGATTAAGCAAAACAAAATACAAACAACAACAAAAAAACCAACTCCTAGACACAAACAACAGCAAGGTGGTTGTCAGAAAGGACGGGAGTGGGGAAGGTAGAAGAGGGTATACGAAGGCTAAATGGTGAAGGAAGGAGACTTGACTTGGAGCGCTGAGCACACAATACAACATAGAGATGACGTATTATGGAAGTGTACACCTAAAACTTAAAAATACTCACACCCCGGTTCTCAAACATCTTGGTTCTCCATTCAATTCTCGACGAAGTTGTTACAGAAAAACAAGGTCTCAGCTGTCTGACAAAACTTTGGGTCTTGATTCTTTACCTGACAACCTTTCATGCTGATACCTGTATGATCACTCACACGTCTCTTAGGCAACAAACAAGGGAGATTTGGTTTTTGAACAAATCACTTCTCAGTTTTCTGAAACGATTCAGTTCAAGAACCAAGGTTCCACTGTAATTTTGTCAACCAATGTGACAGATAAAACCAATACATGCAATTAAAAAAAGGAGATCGTGGAAGAAAGTTTTGTTAAGAATACCCGGATGCACCGGTTCCCGTCTGAGAAGTGGGCAGATCTTTATGGACATCCCGTGGGTCCCCACGGGTCTGATACTTTGAGAGATTCCTGCACAACTCTGTTAGGCCTATCGATTATGTTCACCTCACTAATTAATCATCCAAAAGGAAAAACATCCGTTTAGGTCAAGATTTCATATTTAAACACAGTTGTTCTCAACAAGCAACTGGAGAAATGTTCTCGACAACATAGGATTTTTTAAAGAAATATTTTGTCACCGTAATTATATGTGATGAGCCTAGCACCTGATGTTCTTGATGTTACCAAATCCAATATGGACACGTAATAGTGCATCACAACCTGTCTGCAAATAGCGCTCCTCAGGCACAGCAGAGGCAATTGCCTTCCCAGCCCAGGGTGTTTCTGAAATCGCAGTAGACTGCAGTCTGTCGCTGACTGGCAGTGATGTCGTCTTGCCTACTGAAATCACATCTTAACCCCTCTGGGGAGCCCATGGGATCCTCCATGACCCACACGGCTCCCCAGGCCCCCTCAACATGCAAACCCCTTGAATGTACAAATGAGATGTATGAAATCTAGTCTTCTACAAATTGCAAGCAGGAAACAAGTGCATCTTCACTCATCCGAGTCGCTTTACTCAAAATGTAAACCTCTTTCTCTGGCAAAGTCTACCTAAAAGTTGGGCGCATTTGATAAACATTCATGCCGATTCTTGTGCCTAGACTTTGGAAGCCTTTTAGACACTCATGGAATTGCTCTTTTTCTGTGCTGCGCTGGTGGGGGGATGGGGAACAGAAAGATAGTACTTACTGTATATATTTATAATGAAGAATTTTTCTAGTTCCTTAGCCTGGAGTTTCCAGTTCATTTTAATATAATAAGTTATATTAATTAGGACCATAAAAAGGACAATCTATTGCTGTACTGGTTTGACACCCTGTTATTATAGCTATTAATGGTGTTTTGAACCTTATCTCATCATTTATAAGGTGAGAAAAGTTTCCTTTATATTTTAAAGGAAGAAAGTACGCGGAACATCTCCAACAATCTGGAATTTTATTCCATCCATATACATGCATAGTAACAACATTTGTTGAGAAATTATTTCTATCAGAAGTAGAACATTATCTTTGTGATCACCAGGTGCAGTATTGCTACTCTTATATTTAAATAGATCTTATATATGAATTAAATTCATACTTGCAGCATTGAGTTCAGGGTTTCGATTTAGACTGTGCCTTTCAAAAGATAAAACTGGTTAATACTACCTCATTTACTTACAATACTGCTTCCAGTAATTTTGTTCATTCTTTATAAAGTATTGCATTTAACAGCAAAGGTTTAAAAATTGAGACAGAGCTGCATCAGCGAAAGAAAATACAAGTACTATACAAGAAAAAAATTGCCATCTTCATTTAACATACATGTTTAAGATTAAGAAAATGGACAGAAACATACGGCTACATACAAATGCAAAGCCTAGTGACTAAGAGACTGTATTTGCTAAAATATAAAGTGCAAACGGAGCCTGATTATCCAAGAATTGAAATCTTAAGGCGAACTTATAGCATGTATACTTAGAACATTTTTGCAAGTTATATTTTAGCATATACGTATATCTGCAACAGCATATAAGAAGAAATCAAGATACACAAGTGCTTTTGAAGCTATTTCTAAAATGCTTTTCTGTATTGTTTGTGACTATTTTCTTTAAAAGCTACTATACAGTGCAAACCATATGTGCTACACAATAACTATACAATAACATTACAAATGACTTTAATATAAAGTTTTTAAATAAAAAATAACATAACCACAGCTATGAATACTGCTGGTAAAATAAATTAATTTTTTGAAAATGGCACCAATAATACACTTTACTAATGGACTGTAATGAAATTACACCTTAAGTCTTCAACTCCGCCATGATGAAGTGTCTCCTGATCGCCCAGATACAATTCAAAGAGCTTTTTTTTTGTTTTTCTGGACTGGGTAGAACAACATATTAACACTGGTACCAAAGGTGACGGATGTTTATTTAGTTGGTTATCTCATTTGACGTGTTCCGCTGCATGTGATGAGCAATAAAACTTCTTGTGAGTTATAAAGTTTGAGAGGTTGTTGAACTGGATGTCACACAGCCGGCAGTACTTCCCGCTGCCTGGAGCCTGGGTGGAGCCATTCACCCCTTTTGCTACGCTAGACAATTGTTCCTCGGCAGACGGGATTCCCGGTGAGACGTTCTCATTTGTGGCTAAAGGGTTCTCGGAGATCCAAGAGGGAGACTTGTGGCCTTCTTCCTGCTGAGGATTCTGGGAAACGTTCTCTTGCTGTGGGTTGGCGGCGGGTCTCTCATCTTGCTTCAGTCCACCATTAACTATGACCATGCCTCTGTTTTTGGGCAACAAAGGCAGGGGATCCTTCTTCGGCACGGCACACCCATTTGTGGAAACCTGACTTTTAGGAGACTCATTTTCCGCATTTGTGCTTTGCTCTAGGTCAGTGTTATGGATGACAAGTGAACCGGAAATATAATCACTTGGCTTTATTCCATAGTACGGAGAAAGCTGGTCAGCGCCTTTTGCCTTCTTTATTGCTCCGGGGTAAAGGCATTGTGGAAGAAACAAATGTTTGTTTTCTTCTTTCGTAGCAATGAGCTGAGCGGCTTCACTAAAGACTTTCAGGCCTTGCAGAGTGGCTAAGTGTGATGAAAATAAGTTTCCATTGGGGGAAGGCTGCTTCAGATTCCCGTTTTTCTCACATTTTATTATGCTTCTCTCATAGCTGACGTCAGGGCTGTTTCGTTCGCTCTCTGGATTTGGAAACACTTTGCTGTCGAGCTGACCCAGCTCATTACGCTGGTGGGCAGTGACCGGACAGAAATTCTGCTTGTGGGCCAGGTAGTTCTCTACCTTATTGAAGCTGATCTTGCACACAGTGCATTCGTGGTAGTCCAGCAGCCTTTTGGGAGACGTGGTCGTCCGCTCAGACTGGGATAAACACTTTTTGCTGAGATCTATGGGCACATCCATCTCTAGGCAGGAAACGCTGGAATGAGTGGTGTCACATTTGGAAACTGGAACACATTTGTTGATCGTCAGAGAAGTTTCCAAGTGCTTTGAGACAATTCCTGGAAAGATATCACATCTTGGGTGGTAGCACTCTCCTAGCCCTTCGGCGGGTTCTTGAGTGGAGGTACAAGGATTGCTGAGGTTGGCTACGTCAAGAAATCGCTGTTGGACCAATGGGGGCCTTTGTTCCTGTTCAGGGAGGCACATCTCGTACATCTTCCTTCGCTTGCGTGTGCGCATGGTTCTCTGCATGGCAGGCACTTTGCTGGAAGCGGACCTTTTGAGTGGCGGGTCATGGCGTGTTGCACAATAGTACTGCTTGTGGACCATGTATGTTTCATGCCGGCTGAAGGTAATGTTGCAAGCTTCACAGGTAGTCTTATTTGGGTCACTTTCTCCATCCACTAAGGGGACACTGGGATTTTTCACATCAACAGTTTTTCCATTAATTTTATCATCATTGCTACTGGAGGTGGAGAGCTTCTTAGCTTGAGTGGAAAAATCCTTGTCGTGGCTCTTCCCGTTTGGCCCAATTAAATCTAAAACAGTGGAAGAATTGATGCAGGATGTTGGAAGCAGTGGATTCTCCGAATCAGCAGAATGAGCGGCTGGGTTGAGAAGGTTTATGGAAGGTTGGCCAGTGTTGGGGCTCACAGCCTCAGGCATCTTGTCTGAAACTCCCGGGAACTCTGGGGACTTGGCCATCTGCTGCCATCGGCTGCTGCAATAATGTTTTTTGTGCACTAGGTAATTATCCAAATTATTGAATGTTATGTTACACTCAAAACAAGTAGCCCCCTTGGGCATCAAGGGGCTATAAATAACGGGAGGGTAGCTACTGCTTCCGTGCCTCAGTCGCCGGTGTACCAGCTCAGACATCTTGGCTAAGATCTCTGAAGCTTGAGGGACCATAGTGATGTCTTGGGGAAAAGCAAACTGAGAGAGAAAAGGACCCACAGGGAAAGAAGGCCCAATGCTAGGCTGGACTGGAGATGAGGCAAGTCTTGGACTCGAGGGCTCAGACTTTATTTTCGTGTAAGAAAAGCTCTGTTTATTTGTTGTAGGCTGTATCTCTGGTCTCTGGTTAGTGAGAAAGAGCTGCGTCTTTTTCTCACACTTATCCAGCTCGGTGTCAGAGCTCGCATCTTTAGTCTGCATGGCCTTTTGGCTCTGAGGGAGTTCGCTTCTGGTCAACAAGTCGGTGGCTGGCTGCAGGCTGTCTTCGGTCCTGCTGGGAGAGTGTTCCATGTCACTTTCTCTGGGAAGCTTGCCTCCGGGAATGTGGAGCTCCTGGTGCTGCAGCAACTCCCTCTGAGTCTGGAAGCCGAAGTGGCAGTGGTTGCATCGGAAGGCAGCTTGAGTGAGATGGGAGAACAGGTGTTGGTGAAAGTTGATCACAGAATCAGCGTTGTAGCTGCAGACGGTGCATTTGAGACTGGCGCCAGGTGGGAGGAATTCTTCCATTTTCACTCCTGGAGAGACATACAAAACAAGAACACTGAGAACCTCATGTGTTGGTTTTGTAATGATTATAAGCCTTTACTAATGACCTAATGTCTTCAATACAACAGGAATGAATTGAAATACTGTGTCAGAATCTCATTTGTGATGTTAGCTTTTTTCTTGGAACATCTTTTCACCATGTATGAGAACAGTAATAGCACTTTATACTGTTCAAATCACTTTCATGTGTATTATTGAATTGTTGTCCCCATTTTACAGGTCAGGATACGAACTCAAAGATGCTAAGGTAATTGATTATGAAAATAAAGCTATTCATTAATAGAACCATGACTGAATCTCAGATTTTATCATTTGTAATCCAATAACTTCTTACAACAATAGTATGTTCTACATCAGGAAGAGGAGGCATTCATTAGAGTTGATCTGGCTAACCTATGTGGAAATCAAATGACTCTCAACACTCAACATTAGGTCTTTATTCAAAAGAATCCCAATAGGCACCATTTTGTGAAGTAATTAATAACCTCATTTATCTTTGGTACAGTTCTAGATTTTTATTCATTGGTTTTGCTGAACGTGGTTCATCCCTCTCCAGGGCTGACGTTCACCTGGGAGACACCAGTGTACAATACAGTCATTTCAGACCAACATCCATGCTGATTGATCACCACAGCCTGTTCCTAGTCAGTTATTAATTATTTTGAATATTACCAATGACTTGTGGTTAAACCTCACTGCGATAATGTGATTTCTAAGAAATATGTATTTGGTCATCTGAATGACCAAATATCTTATATATATATCTGGCATTCGTCCAAGGTTCCTGGCTCACAACTCCTAAAATCCTGTGACTTTCCTTAATAAGTGACCTAGGTGTCTTTTGTTATGTTAATGAGGTGACCATTGGAAAGCCCCTAGGTAACCTAAGGATGGGGGGGGGGAGTGGGGGGTAGGGGGGTGGGGGGGGTGGGCGGGCTTGTTGCCTGGATAAGGGATCCACTGAAACTTTTACACTTCCCTGACCCTCAACCTCCTGGGAGAGGGTGGAGGGGCCGGAGGTTAAGCTCAATTGCCAATGACCAATGATTTTAATCAATCATGTCTATGTAATGAAACCTCCATTAAAAACTAAAAGGACAGGGTTCGAAGAGCTTCAGGGTTGGTGACCATGCATAGATCAGGGGAGAACAGGACACTCTGAGAAGGTATGGAAGCTCCTCATCCTCTCCCCAAACCTTGCCCCATGCATCTCTTCTGTCTGTTCCAGAGTTATGTTCTTTAATAAGAAACTGGTAATCCAGTGTGTAAATGGGTTTCCTGAGTTCTGTGAGCCACTCTAATGAACTAATCAAACCCAAGGAAGGGGTCTTGGCGACCCCTACTTTACAGACAGCTGTTGGTTTGAAGCGCTGGCAACAGTCTGGACTCGCTTCAGCTGACATCTGAACTGGGCTAGGGCAGTCTCGCGTTCTTAACCTGGGGATCTGATGCCAGCTTTGGGAAGACAGTGTCAGAATTGAGGTGAACTGCAGCACACATGGTTGGTTTCCAGATAATTGCTTGATGGAGGAGGAGGGGATCCCCTTCCCCCAAAGAACTGGAATTGGAATCTAGACTCTTCTCCTCACTAAGGTTCACTCTGGTTCCCATTTGTTGGTTTACGGTTACAGCAGGCTTGGCTCACCCTCTCTGCACTCTAGACTAAAATGAGAATTGCCTTTTATATATTCATAAGCTGGCAACACAGCAAAGAAAACTCAGATCTAAAGGAACTTCTTATTCCTCTCTTTTTCTTCTTAACTAATCCAATAGTCATTATTCTCCTCATCTGGAAAGATCCCTTTGCCTCAGTTTTTGTTTTGTGCATGGCTTGACTCACCGTCTGAGACAACCAAGCTGTTCCTGCTTTCCCTCCAAAGTCAAGACAGCTCCTTTGAAGAGGAAGGGAGGAGAACGAATGGAAGG
Organism: Sturnira hondurensis; assembly: GCF_014824575.4. Classification (NCBI taxonomy): domain Eukaryota; kingdom Metazoa; phylum Chordata; class Mammalia; order Chiroptera; family Phyllostomidae; genus Sturnira; species Sturnira hondurensis. The sequence continues at coordinate 30,541,080 of NW_028079044.1, read as the reverse complement.
GAAACTGACTACTTCTATAGGTCCAAAGATAAAAGCTTGTACTGTGCTAGAACACTGGAGGTTGGAGCTGGTGTTTTTTTTTTAACTCAGCACCAATTTCAGTCTTTTTAAAGATTTTATTTATTTATCGTTAGAGGGGAAGGGAAGAAGAGAGGGAGAGAAATATTAATGTATGGTTGTCTCTTGTTTGTCCCCTGCTCTGGGAACTGGCCTGCAACTCAGGCATGTGCCGTGACTGGGAATCGAACCGTGCTCCTCTGGTTCACATGTCCGCGCTCAATCCACTGAGCTACACCAGCCAGGGCCCAATTTCAGTTTTTTATTTATTCAACCCAAACAAAAAGAGGGAAGAAAGTCACCCAGAAACAGCCTACACATTTTGCATTATAAGCGCTGGAGAGCTATGATTGCCAAAGATTGGTTTGCCCTATCCAGGAATGTTCCTAGAAATATCTCAAGTTAATATAATTTTGTCTGTTTAGTTGGCTTTAATTTTGAAAATATGTGATGATATTTGGGCGTACAATTCCAAGATAAATGGGAAGAGTTGCCCCCTTGCTGTTAAGAGAAGGCTTAAAAAAATAAAAACAAGCATTTGTTTTTAGTCTAATTTTCTTAAGGAATTTTAAAACGTAAGACGAAAAGTGACTTTATGTCATAAAAACCAACTAAGCTGTCATGATGCGTGCTCTGGAAGTCAAGAGCATTTTATAGAACCATATTTAAATGTTAATTCCTCTCAAGTGTGATTTTAATTGGCTCTATCAAAATAACAGCTTTATTCCAATTCAGCAAATACTTATTTTTTATGTACAGACCAATTTTTTCCTGCCATGGGTAACAGTATGGTCAGTTCACAAAGGCCACTTGACAGACACTTCAATCAATGAATGTTAATGACAATGTACAAAGGGTGTTGAGATTTTCAAAAATGATGGTTTTCCTTCAGTTAAAAAAAATAGAATGATTTTGCCTGCAATCTGAGGACAGTAGATGTTAGAAAAAAATTCCGACCCAAGTCCTTTGAGTCGAATGTAAGTGACATAACCAGCTGGTTCAGCAAGTTAGACTTTGGTTTTACAGATATAATTAGATACAGATATAGGTATGTGTGTGTGCATGTATAAATAGATGTATGTAGACAAAGAGTGGAGTGTCCTGGAGCAAAAGAGGAAACACAGGAGGCACTTACCACTGTGTGAGTTCAGGTGCATCTCTAGAGCTCGGGCGTTGGAGAAACTCTTGGCACTTACCACTGTGTGAGTTCAGGTGCATCTCTAGAGCTCGGGCGTTGGAGAAACTCTTGGTGCACTGCGGGAAGGGACAGGGGCTGGAAATCGGAGGAGCGCTGTCTTCATTTTCTTCCGACACCGGGGCCGCTTCCCTTTGCCTCCCACTGCAATAGTACATCAAATGGGCTTGCAGATTCCGCTCACTCCGGTACCAGATGCCACAGGACTTGCAAGGGAATATATCCTCTGTAGACGAAAACACGGGGACGTATCAGCGGCCGCGCATTGGGGGGTTAAGCAGCATTTGGTTCAATTTGTCTCAGAGACTGCTCTCAGGTGCTGAATTAGGCAATGAGACAGTGAGTGATGAGCGCAGTTGTGAATGTTGTTGCTCCACAGAACAGGACCGAGGAATGCAACACTCGACGAAATCTACCTTCCTGCAGACTCTAGAAATTGGTACCTTAGAAGACGCCAACACTCAATAAAACCAAAGCAGATTAATTTTAATTCACTGAAACTGTATGTATGGTTTAGAAAGATATGCACAGATAAATAGCAATGAGGATTGGTTTCTCTGATTAATTAAGTTTAAGTATCTCATGGCTGACCTGTAGTTTGCCCTGAGGCCAATCCCTGACATCATTTTTTCATTTCATAAATTAATTACAGAGTACTTACTATGTGCTAGACTTTACGGTGTGCTGGGTGCCATTAAGGAGCTCATAGTCTCCTAGGGTTGATGAACCAATGGTCAGGTAAGAATTGTAAATTAGCACAGGATGACTGGTACAATGGAGGTGTCTGAGGTGTGTGTTAGGCATAGAAAATAGACACTGGGCTGGTGAAAGAACTCATCCGTTGGAAAGAGGGGAAAGTCGGATAAGGATTTAGAGGGAACATGAGGACGAGCCTCAGCTGAGTTGTGAAGGATGCGACTGGTCAGGTGAAGAAGAGGGATGGGTCTTCCTGACCAAGGAACAACCCTGGGGGAAGCCATGGCAACTTGAGAAAAGGCCTGGGGGAAGGCTGGCGGACTCTGTGGCTCAGGCAAGGGGCACGATGGAACCCTGACAGATGAGGCTGTAGAAGGCAGGGGCAGACTCTCAAAGACCCTAAAGCTCTCTTCAGAAGTTTAGGTTTTTATCTCAGTGGTTACGGGAGAATCGCTGAATCATTTTAAGCAAGAGACTGACAGAATCAGATATAGAATTGTAAGAGCCAGGTTTCGAAGGAACTGAATTTGGAAGGAAGACTTGACTGGTAGGAGGTAAATGCAGTAATCTAAGTGAAATGTGACAGTTTGTGTTGTAGCTAAAGCCATGTGATATTTATTAACTCATGTTATGATATGCATTTTCATGCATTCACTCATGGAAAATTTCTCCATGTGTGTGACTTTCCCCTTCCCCCATTTATAGGTGAGGAAACTGAAGCTGAGTACCTTGCTCATGATCACATAAGTGGGTGAACTGGGACTGGAACCCAGTGCAAACACTTCCAGGTGCCTCAATGGCAAGGGGGGCCGAGAGGAAGAGAAGTTACTGCTTTGGGCGTTAGGGCAGAGGGCGCTGTATCTCCTCGGTTCCCATTTCTGTTCCATTCATTTTTAGAGGAGCAGGTGACCGAGAGGTGCGGAGGAAAGGCCGCAGCACACACTGGGTGATAAACACTAACACTGCATTGAGCAAATCTGGCACTTTTTGTAATGAAAGGGGACACCAATCAGAGGGATGCCAGTCACACTATAGACTGGGACAAATCCAGGCACACTGGGATATTTGGTCACATTATATAGGAAGGATCTGAAATTCCTGTAAGAAATACAGAGGAACCTGGGGAGGGGGACAACAGAGGCCTGGAACTCAGCAGAAACAGCTGCTCTGCGATTTGGGAGTGGCATAGTTGGTGAAACCCATGATAGTGAAGGACACGGTGTTGAGAAGATAAGGAGAAAACTAAGGACCCAAAACCAGTGGATGAGAAGAAAGAACGGCAAGTGCAATATAGAATTTCAAATTAAAATTACATACAAAATTATATGCTACCATGGTCTATTACTTAACCCCTCCCGCCAAGTGAGTTACATTTACACTATTCAGAGAACCACATTGTTTAATAGAGGGTCCATGTAAAGCAGGATCTGTTTGGCTGATTAGCTAACTTCAGAGTGATAAGGTGGACTCCATCTATGCTGATGTATTTGGGATTGATAGTTACCTTGCTACAGAAGCAAAGTATTATCTTAAATATAATTAGAATTAACATTCACACATTGGAGCTACACAATAATATGATACCCCTAGTATCCCTGGGAACAAATCTTTTTTCCCTCAAATTCAAGTTGGGCCTCTGCTATTTCATGTTCCCTACTATCTGCATCAAAATAAAGGTCTTAAAGAAAGTAACTTGTAGGTTGGGTTGGGTCCACTGGTTGGATGCAGACTAATTCCAGATATACCTTAGAATTTATTTTAAAGGGTGCTGTTACAGCAAGAACACAATTATTGTTGAATATATATATGAATATATGTGAATATACAAATATGAATATATATGAACAACTATATTGTTGTTCAACAACAATATATACATACACACACATGTAAATATAAATATCAAGACAACACTGCAGTCTCTAGGTTTCTCTTCTGTATCATACAGAGTCTCGGGGATTTTCAAGGACATTTTTGACTAAATGAAATATTTCACTTACCTACCAGCTGTAGAATCTATCTTGAGATATAACTGCTACTCATGTTTTCTCACAGAACTAGATAGAAGCAGAGCGGAGTGTATAACTCAGATCTTCAGATTCCTGGATCCCTGACTTTTTGTCATATGAAGTGTCACTTTGTGTGTTCAAGGAATACAATCTAAGTTCAATAGTCATTTTAACAAAATATAAAAGGGTATCTGTCAGGGCATATTTAAAAATCCTCCATATAAAGTATTCTAAGCTTACATGTATTTTTCTTTCTATCCTTATCTATTTTTTTCTGCATTGACTGATGTCTTGATTTATCCAGGCTAAATTTCCTCTTCATCAGTATATCTGATCAAAATTTGATTTGCATTCTTTTCTTTAAGTTTTTAACTGCTGCTGTTAAAGAATACCAAAGTCATTTTATCTAGGAGCATCAAGAAAGCTGTTGGGTTTCTTAGAGCTAAGTAGCCCTGATGTTGTTTAACTGGTTTAGAATGTCAGCTTTGTGTGTAACATTCAGGAACCCAACCAGAAATGAAAGGGAGAAGCAAACACACATCCACTCTCTCTTAGAAGATAAACTGAAATCACAGCACTGGAGAAAAACGTCTGTCCCTGGCTGCCTATCAGTAGATACTTTTTTCCCTCTCCCATAAATACCATCACCGCCACAAAACTATTGTACTGGGCTATTGCACTCGGCACTTACTATTGACAATAGCTGTAGGCAGAATAGAAGCCATGGCAGCTTGCTGAGGAAGCAGCTGAATTGAGTCCAGCAGGCGTGCAGGGTACATCCCTTCTGTAAGAGTCATCTGACTAGCAGCTTGTAGCCTTGAGTCAAAATCCACCACAAAGGCAATTAGCTCTTCACCCTCAGAGATGACCTTCGTAGTTGTGCACCAAAGCTGACCTCCTATTAAGAAGGGTGGGGGGAAGAGGAGAGAAAGAAAGAATTGACATAGAATGCTTGAGTCTGCTGTACATTAGATGGATGTCAATAGAGCTTTCTCATGTTTTTCATATCAGTTTCTAGGCAGAGTGTTTGATCAAGACAACAGCTATACCTCCCTCCAATGGGGAAAATTGCATTCCTTGCATTAAACGAACTGTTCAGTGACCAATAGTGAGAAAAGACTAAGAACCAAGTACAGACATAATCTATAGCAAGTTTTGTCAACTTCTTGCCCTGATCATTAACCAGGCTATTACACGGTATCCTAAGAACAAGCACGGCCGGGATCCAACTGCGGAAATTTACTCCAGGTGAACCGTAGAAGCTACTCTTTTTGCACCTTCTGGAAGTAAAAAGTTTATTTCCCTTTACCTCCCTCCTCCCCTCCCTCACACACTCTTCCCCAAATACTTTATTCTATCGATATCAGATGTCCAAAATTACAAAAAAAGGAAACAGAAGCTCCTAAAATCTAGAAAATTTTTAAAAAGTCAGTTAGTTTCACGCTCTTTATGCCTGCGGACATTAATTTCTTTATTGGCTCAGTGATCTTTACTTATATAGTGTTCCTTAAAATGTGGCTTCTTGACCTCCGTTGACCCTGATTGAACTTCCTGAGGAGAAGGTATGCCAAAGATCCTTTTCAAAAAGGCTTCTTTAAATAAAGGTTTGTTTAAATGAAAAGAACTCTTTCTTCAAACACTGAGATATACTCTGGCTCTGTGCTTCCAATGATCACGTGTGGTGCATTAAAAAGAAAATTAACTATGCAAGTACATCTTCTAATGTATTGGAATGCGATAGTGGATGCTCATTTATTTAACATGTTTAGACAGGCAGAGCACTTATATTTTGTTATCTACATTCTCAGGCCTAGATACGTATCCTATACAGTTATAGCTGAAATAATGTGGCATACTTGATATGTTATAAAGCTTTTTCCCCCTCACTGTGTATATATTGCAAGGCTATATATTGTAGTCATTAAGCAGGCAAAAATCGTACCCATTCTGATAAGTAATACTGCTTTGTTTATCTCTCAGCATTACTATCTTTTCAACTGCACTTCATTTTTTCCACCCTCAAAGGGATTATAGTTTTCAAACAATTCATGGCAAAAATCTGGTGGGGAAGATAACAACACCATATGACACAGCAGAGTTGCACGGACACATCAGGACATTGTTCTAGAGGAAACTCGGCCATTTAATTGAACCAGCTGATTAAGTTTTAAAGGTAAACAAACAAAACACCATTCATGACCTGTTTGCAAAAAAAAAAACGAAGCTGAGATCACCGATGTCAAATCTGCATGAGACTTTCAAAGTGGCACGCGAATATACCAAAAGACTAGAAAACAACTTAAATTTCTTTCTCACTTTACTCTTGTGTAGCTGAAAGCATACCAGTTTACCAAAGTTAAAAAAACAGACTCATGCAGGGACTGATTAATTTATTTATAACCAGAGAAGCTAAATGGCGCTATTGTGTAATCGGTGAATGTTCGATGTGCCACATGGTGGGTTTTATCCGCTGGTGATGCTTCTGGCTGCTCTGCCTTCACTGATGTCCACATAGATCCAAACTATTTACAGCTGCGGACAAAGGTAATCGCTGGCGCCTCATCCTTCCTCAGGGACCCAGTTTTACTAAGTGAGTCTCTGTAACAGAGAGGTGGGGAGGAAGGGGCAAAGCATGCCCATTCCGGTCTCTCTCACGCCTGCTCTTCCGGAGTCACTGAACATCAGTGATGCACGGAATGACTCCCATTATTAAAAATAATTTACCATTATTAATAAGTTGACATCGCTGTTACGTCCAGCTATGGCTATTTTTCACAAAAGGAAGGTTTGGAACTCAGTTATCCAGGAGAAATCGAGATTTTAGAGAAGTAACATTCATAGCTACTCTTTGTCACAGCAGGGAGCTATGCAGGAGGAGGATTTGTACTTGAGCTCATACTTGGAAGCAAAAGCTCCCATAAATAAATAAAATAATCTTCACAAATATTAAGTGCAAAGTAAGCAAAAGACGATTTTTCTGTGTTATTAAATGGCCTGGCAGTTGTAATGCATACCTGTGGCTTCAGACACACTAAGGTCTCCCATTTTATTCTCTTTATCACTTTATCTCCTTTTATCGTTTAGTCAAAGCACATCTTTTTAAAGGTTCAATTAGAATGGAAATGTACTGTGTAGACTTGATGAGGAAGTCAGTTGTCTTTCAAGTGAACAATTTGCATCTTTCAAATCATTCATTCATCCGTTATTCACTGAACTCTTTGCTGTGCGCCAGCTGGGTGCTACGGCTCCATGCACAGCTATACAATTAGAATGCACACAAATGAACGGATAAATCACAGTACCACATGGCAGGTGTCGTTCCTTAATGCTAAAGAAAATGTGAGAGGAGTGAATAACTGATGCTTCTTGGGGGAGTCAGGTAAGCCCACAAGGTGACTTTATGATTGACTCGTGAATGGAGGTAAGAGAGCAGAAGTACGCTGACAGGTACACCATCACTGGCAGAAAAGGGAGTATGAATGTAAGTTCAGGACTAGGGAAGAGGCTACCTCGTCTTCAGATGGCCCAGAGGCCAGCAAATCTGGAGCCCCGGGGGCTGAGGGAGAAATGTGGGTTGTGAGCGGGGATGTGCATGAGGCCCCTGCTCCGGATTGCAGAGCAGAGTTGTCGGGAATTTTTTGTGCTGGTTGATGCCGCACTGGTAATATGAAATCAGCCACGGTGACAGTTGTAGCATTTGCCACTGGAATCAACAAACAGTACAAATCAGTACCTCCTCCCGCAAAGAGTGTAGAGCAAGATGAGACAGCTTTGACTGTAACACAGAAACAGTTGTGCCTGCCTCATGGTGGGGGAGATGATTTGTTTTTATTGGAGTGAAATAAAGTTCAAGTTCTTTCCCCCCAAAATTCTTGGGGACACAGGCTTCCCCTGTGTTCCCAGAATAAAGATCTTAGGGTAGTGAGAGTGAACTGAAGAAGGAGGAAATGTTACCATGAGCCCATCTGGAGGCTGTTGTACTAGTTCAGCCATGAGAAGTGTAACTTGTGTGGGAGGTAAGGGCCATGTCCAAGAGCAGGGCTGAGAGAGGCCTCGGTCAGAGGAGTAAGAGAAAAGATGCTGCCGAAAATGACACGCAGGTTTCTGGTTTGAGGAACCAGATGACAGTGATGCTGTGAATGAGGCAGTAAAGCTGATATATTAACAAGTGGGGTTAAGACAACTTTGGGTGAAAGGTTCTGTATACCTTGAACTGGTATCAATGAACTGGATTTGACCTAGAGTGTTGTTCAATGCCACAATATCCTTGTTGATTCTTTGCTTGGAAGATCTACCCTTTGTTGACAATGGGGTGTTAAAATCCCCTATATTGAGTGTGTTGCTTTTGCTATCTTTCTTGAAGTCCTCCAAGATTTGCCTTATATATTTGTGTGCTCCTGTGTTGGGTGTATATACGTTTACAAGAGTTGTATCTTCCTGAAGGGTTATTCCCTTCTAGTATTATGTAGTGGGCTTCTGTGTCTCTTTTGATGGCCTTTGTTTTGAAATCTATTTTTTCTGATATAAGTATTGTTATCCCAGCTTTTTACATGTCTGTTTGCTTGGAATATTTTTCCCTACCTTCACTTTGTCTGTGTAGATATTTTGTTCTGAGGTGGGTCTCTTGTAGACAATACGTAGTTTATGTTTTCTTATCCATTCAGCTACCCTATGTCTTTTGATTGGAGCATTTAATCCATTTACACTTAAGGTTATTATCGATACATACTTATTCATTGACATTTTTTCCCTTTGTACTTGTGTTCCTGTCTGTCTATCATCCATCTATCTATGTATCCATCCATCTTCTTAAGACAGTCCCTTTAGCATCTCTTGCAATGCTGGTTTGGTGTAGGTGTATTCTTTTAGCCTGTTGTTTTTTGTTTTTTGGTCTGGGAAGCTCCTTATTTGGCCTTCCATTTTAATTGAGAGCCTTGCTGAGCAGAGTAGTCTTGGTTGAAGGCCTTTGCTTTCCATTACTTGGGATACTTCTTGTCATTCCCTTCTGATTTGTAGTGTTTCTGAGGAGCAGTCAGCTGTTAGCCTTATCAGAGCTCCCTTGTATGTTGCTATCTGCTTCTCCCTTGCTGCCTTTAAGATTCTCTGTTTATCTTTAAGTTTTGCTGTTTTAATTATGATGTGTCTTGGAGTGGGCCTCTTTGGATTTATTTTGGTTGGTACCCTCTGGGCTTCCTGGACTGACAAAACTTTTTCTCTCATTAAGTTAGGGAAGTTTTCTGTCACTACTTTTTCAAACAGGTTTTCTACCCCTTGCTCCTTTTCTTCTCCTTCTGGTATCCCTATGATACAAATATTTTTATGTTTCATGTTGTCCTGAAGCTTCCTCAAATCCTCTTCACTCTTTTTTGACTACTTTTTTGTTTTGTTATTCTGTCTGGGAATTTTTTTCTTCCTTGTCCTCCAGTTCGCTGATTTGATCCTCTGCTTCATCTAGGCTGCTGATGGCTAGATGAGTGTTTCCTCCTTTCCTTGCCACTTGTCTTGGTCTGTCCCAGATTCTTTCCAGTAATGTATGGTTTCTGGTGAACTAGCCGTCCGTTTCCTGTGAGGGGACAATCTGTGTAAAAGGGGCAGCTCCTTGCTGCTTGGTGCAGACAGAAGCTCTATCTAGACATGGAGGCTGGGTGGGGCCCTCAACCTGCTTTGTTGTGCTTGTTTCTAATCTCTCTGCTCTGCTTGGTTCAGTGGGTCAGGGCCCAAGGAGCAGAGTAGCTCATAGGGTTTGGTAATGGGCCCTTTCAGGGCTTTTTTCTTTCTCCTGTGGAAGTGTGCCTAGCAGGGGGTTACTGAGCCAGGCCTCACTGATCTGCAGAGCCTATAATTCTGCAGGTGGGGGTTGGATTAGCCTGTTTCTGATGGATCTGCCTGACTGCAGTGAATCTCAGGCATTAAGCTCCTGACCATCATGTCCTCAGCCTGCCGCTCTCTCACACAGGGGACTCTGGCCCCAATTTTCCACTCTGACCAGTTTCCTGCTCACCAGCCATGTTGGGTTGGGTCCCACAGTGCCTTCAATGTGACTCTATCCATCCCAGTTCTTTCTTAGCAGAGCTGCTGTGCACACACTGACACACGTGTGAGCACTGGTCCCTATCAAGTCTTGAGTCGCACCTTAGCTCCTCTCTTTAAAAAGTTTCTGTGTGGCCCATAAACTGCAGCATGGAGTCCTGGAGCTTGTTCTTCATGTGCTCCCCTTCCTCAAAAATCAGTGTCTCTAAGTCAGGGCTGGCCACTGCCTGGCAGAGCCTCCAACTGTTTCAGATAAAGTTTCTTTCTGGATCTCTCCCAGATGACATTAGAAAGGGTTCTGCAGCAATACCATAAGATGGGGCAGTGGAGGGGTACTGTCCCCGCTCCCTCCAGAGATTTTCAGCCTTGGGCGGGCCTGTGCCCACTGCACTGTTTCTGGAGCCAGCACCTCCCCGGCTGTTTTTCTTAGTCCCCAGAGCTCATGGCTCCCGAGCCAATCTTCAGCTGCCCTGAATCTGCACAGCCAGAAGTGCCACGTTGGGCAGCAGTTGCTCTGCTGAGAGAGCTTGGGACGCCTACTCCCAGGTACCCTGCAGGTGGGCCGGCTCTTGCACACTCATGCATACTCCCCATACTTGTCCGCATATGCACTCACTCATACATGCTGTGACTCACTGTCCACTGGATTTTCGAGTTGACTGTTTTGTGGCTTAGCTGCAAGACCAGTCGGGTCTGTGAGCAAGTGGATGGAGCTTCCAGCTACTCTGCAAGCCATCTTGAATCAGCAAAGTATTTTTCATATGAGATGTTTTAAAACAAAACAAGAGTTAGGTCTTCTCCCACCCCAGTTTTCCTAGTAAAGCTACTTGCACAAACTACTCCTTGAAAGTTCAGTCCCTAGTGGAAAGAAGTGGCTGCTGAGACGGAGTTTACTTTTTGGGGCCATATTGACCATTTTCATTTGAATAAATTTTGGATACTTGTGTAGATCTGAAAATTGTGACTTCCTGGTTACTCTGTTGATTTCGGTTTCTGCCTGTGTTCTGAGTGCCAGGGGACTATTCCTGCCAACTCCCTATGGCTATGAAATTGAATAAATCTAATGATGTTTTCTACAGCTTTCATACAAGTAGTATGCTTATGCCCTAGAGTTAAACCAAAAGGGTTTTCAATGCACTAGTCCACATGAATGATATATGGATACGGACACAAAGAGGATTATGTACAGGTGGTAGGTGCACACATGGCAATATCATGTGTTTAGTTGATAAAACTCTTACGACTTTCTTTGTACAGACATCCCAGAGCAAATGACTTTGGTCTAAGGGATGATATAATAATTGTGAGGCATAGCTGGTACCCCGAATCACTGAAAATTTATTTGTCCTCAGTGCCAAGATGAAATAGAAAGAGCATTTAAATGGAGGGTAAGAAACTTTAGTTCTCACTCTGAATTAATGATCAGTTACTGTGTGATACAGAAGAATCACTATACCTGCATCATAAGAAGGAACAGCTCCAGGTTAGATTGCCTCTGGATTATTAGCATCAAGTTGTAAGCAACTTTTAATGTTTCTGTAAACAACGTGCTAATAATAGTAATGATCACACACCCATTAAATGGTTACCATGTGCTGTGAGATCACGGGGCTGGAAGTGTGGCAAGTTATTCAAGGTCACACAGCTGGAGGGAAATTGGAGGAAGGCAAAGGGACCTGGGGGGTGAGATCAGAATGAGGCAGTTGGACTGTGGATTCTGTATGAAGAACCAGGTGTCCCAAATCACTCGTACCAGCTGATGTTCATGAACTACATTGCACCTCACCTTGGGTGGCTCAGTTTATCTCTCAGGCAGAAAAAAGATGGCTCACTTTCTGAAACAGTGTCAAGAAGATTACACAGTAATGAGGTATAGCTTTTAAATGCATAGTGACAATCTGGAGAATAATGTCCATATTTGTGATGTGGAGGTACTTCCAGGTTATCTTTTAACACAATTAATAAACAATGACAACAACGAACACTTAGAAAGCACTTACTTTGTGTCAAGTACTGTTTGAAACATTTCACACATATTAAATTCATTTGATATTAAATATGAATGCAGTGTTTGTTCAATTCCCTATTTAAACTAGAAGTTCAGTTGGATATTAAAAGTGCACAAAATTCTACTTAATTGGCAATTAAGTTGGCAATCTTGACGGCTCCTAATCAGCACTGATTTCTGGGTTCCAGTGCAGATCAATCAAATCAAAAGAACTGGGAATGAAGTTGGGGCTTCATTATTTTTTTAGAAGCTCCCCAGAGGGCTTAATGTACCTCTAGAGTTAAGAATCACTGGCATATGGGTGAACCATCTGCAACTTATACAGAGTAAATAGGCACGACTCTATGAACAAAAAAGTCTCTTCATAATAAAATATTTCATAGATGAGGTAAAAACATCCAGCAGTGAGGTGTCCATTTTGAAATTTTGAAAATGACATTTGAAAATAGCTTTGAATTTCCCTTCTCCCCTAATATTTGAAGAATACGGGAAATGGGTGAAAAGGTGAGGAAAACCAGAAAGGGAAAAAGATATAATGACTTCGCATCGTCTTTCAAGTGAACAAGCCAGTGAGGAACTCAGTCAATTTGTGAATTATACTCAGCTTTATAATGTTTAATTCTTTATCATTTTGAAGGTATGTAACTAATTAGAAATGATCAATAATACTGGATCCCCCTTAAACTAGTGTGAGAGATCTTCCTGTGCAAACCGGAGGGGAGAAAAATCCCATTCCTACTGCATGGATATGAAGCAGTTGATACCTGCCTGGCTTTCTCCAAATGTAAAGTCTACTGTAGGAGTCCCTCTTTGTCTGTCTCTTAATATTGCAAACGCATTCACTATTCCCAGTCTCCACACCCGCATACCACGCCCGTCACAATAAAGGACAAATACACTCAAGGTTCCACAGAAAGTAATAACTACTAAGACCTTGACATTCTTGAAAAACCATGTACTTGCTGTTCTAAGTAATGTTTATGATCAAAGTTCTTGTACAAACCAATATGGTTCCTAACGGGAAGCTTATAAATTTTTCTCATAATTGCTGTCAAAACTGCAGTGAAGTGCACTACAAGTTTTGATCATAAAGAATAAAGTCACAGTTCAAACTGGATTATATTTTGGAAATTCACACTCTTCTTACTAGAAGCAGTGGCCTTAAATATCTCTCCATCCTGCCAAATTTTTCACTTGCACTTTTATTATTTATGAAATCAGTGTCTGCACAATGTCATGCAGGCCTCTACTGATAAACTCTAATTAAGATTAAGACAAGCTTTTTGGAAAGGATCCCATCATTAGCAAACATGATAAACACAAAAATACTCCCTACTTGTCAACCAGGAGCAATTCAGGAACCTAACAGTATTATCTGTTGCTAGGTTACAGAGCTGACAAAGCTTCAATTATATTGTTCGACCATACCTATAGAGTTCTGTATAAGCAAAATGCACCCGGTATAAAAGCATTTAACTTTGTCCATGCTATCTGCAATTCACGGCTTCTTACAATGGTAAACATCAGGTTAATAAATTACGTAGCATGCTGAAAAATCTTTTCCATGTATTATGTCTATACATGCTTCTTTCTAATTTATCTGTGTGATTGATAGAATACTTGCTTTGTAAAAATAAGGAAATACAAACAACATGAAGCTGTAAACCTTGAGCAAAACTACATGTGGGCTTATCAAGATAGGGACCTAAGCTTAGCATAAAAATATACAGCAAATTGAACCAATTAAATCACATTTAGATTTTGTATTACTCTACCTGCATACAGAGAAAGATGAAGCCTTAAGCACATAGATAGAAATACCAGTTTGAAACTTTATTTTAAGCTAAAAAGAAAACAAACAAACAAAAAAAACCCCACACACCTAGCAATACAAAATGGAAGAAGTGCAGACAATCATCATTTATGCTAAGAGCTTTTCTAAAGTTGAAGTTAGTAAGTTTTACTACATCGTATTAAGTCACTTCTCTTTATTAGACTGAGAACTCTAAGGGGGAAAAAATCAACGAGTCTCTCAAATACAGACATCCAAAAAAGAAAAAAAAAGAAACCAAAGAAAAAGCCTACTTGTGTATTTTAAAAAGGGAAAGTCCATATAAATCAGAGCTTCGAGATAATTTTATCATGGGTAATTTTTTGGTGTGATTTTCATGGATATTTAGAGTAAAAGTAATTATGCATAAGTGAACCAGCATTTAAAAACAACTCTGGCAGAAAATGTTATATTATTTACTATCTTACGAGGCATTTTCATTTCTGAAGATATGCAGTGTTATTTCTACATCATCTAAAAGTCTACCTTCTTCATACGAGTGATACAAGAAGATGGTCAATTGGTGACCTGAGTTTAGTTTATAAAGATTCCATACTGGTTTGTCGAGGAAATCATGGTACATCTTAGTCACACAAGTAAGTTAAAGCCATTTTCTGGGGATAAATGGGCTGTTTAACACACACATACACAAACACGTACACTCACAAGGGCATTATGTTTGTGGAGGTGGAAGAAACAAGCCTATTTACTTGTTTGGTTATTATGCTCTTTAATTTTTGCTACATAATTTGAAAACCCAACATGATATGCCCACTTGGGAAATGGAATCGTTTCCTAAGTGGGAAGCCATTGGTCAGAATAATTTCCTAAAAGCGAAACAACCGCCGTATTTCAACACCACACACGTTACCCGCCCAGATCTCGGGGTTTTGACATTAACACAGTACGTATGTCTATACGTAGCCACACTGTTTAATACAAATTTTACAGTGAATTCCCATTCAATACTGTTGAAATTCTTGACAGTGGAGTGGTGCAAGGAAGAGAACTTATAAATTATGGGTGCCCCTTCTTTGAAAACCGCGGCGGAGGTTTCTTTGTGCATCGGCGAATACAGTAGGAATATGAGGTATTGTGTGCATCCTCCTGCACAGCACCTGATAAAAGAATAAAGAGCTGTGACATATTCTTAAAACAATAGAGGAATTAAAGGGAAACAATGGGCCAGCTGCTTCATTAATACAATCAAAAGGGAGCCCAGCGCAGAGGAGTCCAGATAATTAAGCACTACTTTTTTAGACCTCTTTTCTAAAATAAAATTGCTTAAAAATGTATTAACTGCTTCATAGTTGTTAGATAGATCTTGCACTTGTTTATTTAGAGTTGATTAATGCCTTTTTTCCCCGTATGCAGCAACGTGCCAACTCATGGTTTACAATCGTTTTTGAATAAAATGGAGTGAGAATAATTGATAAAGATCTGCACAATACACAGCAATAAATCAAAAGCATTTTTGCAAAAGGTCTTTCCTGTTTTTAAATTATCTTTAGCATTTTTCATTTGTACTTATAGGCAATGCGGGGCATTTGGGGCATTCGACTTTCCCAGGCTGGTGCTCCTGACATCTTTTTATAGAGCATCAAGCCGTTCCTGGGAGAGGGAGAGGAAAAAAAATCAGACTTGGCCAGCAACTCTGTAGTGTCTCTTTGGTATTTGGGCTAAAGGAGAGGACAGGCTTTTTTTTTAAAAAAAAAACAACAACAACAATTCTTTGCTTTCTCCAGTCCAAAGAGATAGACACATAGCAGAACTACTTGCCAAATCCACTATTTATCCTTCATTAACTTGATTATAGAAATCAAAAAACAACTTTTTATGCTCTTTGTGTGAAAACACAATTTACAATTTAAGATATCAAGGCTTTCATTTTTTAACTCTTCTGTAAGCGCCTTTCCTCTGATGTCAATACAACATTTAATTGCTTAAGAGCTGGAAAATTGGGAACTGAATATTGTGTCCTGAGTGTCGACATGAGGATAAAACCTATACTCTGGTTTCCTCCCAAATGTTTTAAAGGAAGCTTATGCCAACCCAACATTAAAATCACAAACTTTACTAAACAATGTGATCAGTTTAAATAAGATTTATTCTACCCTGACAATTGGACAATCTTAATTGAGAATCTGTAATAGAAAGGACAGGAGTCGGGGAGAGAAATGAATAGAGATACTTAACCACGTTTCTGTGGTTAAGAAAAAAATATTCTGCTCTTACACATATGTTACCTATGCTTTAAAATGCATTAGCTGGATTTGAATTTCCAAAGATCATCCGATATTTCAGAGGACATGGGGTATATAATTCTAGCTATGAAATCTGGCTTCTGACTTCAGGAGTTAATTCCTTGTCAGCCCGGTAAGTTTTCTCTGAATGCCAAGAAATGTCGTCTCTCTTTCTCTCTCTTTCTCTCTCTCTCTCTCTGTCTCTGTCTCTGTCTCTGTCTCTGTCTCTAGAATACGTGCTGCCAAAACAAGCACTGAACACCAGGAAATAAAAACATGTAAATTAATGGTCAGTAGGTACGAATAAAAATGGCCATTACAAGAGCTATAATAAATGATTATTTATTTAAATACTTTTGATTAAGCCCACAAAACTTATTTTTATTAGCGTGGAATGTAAAAGTGGATAACATCAATTGTGTACAGCCTCCAGATCTTTGAATCCTTTCGGGGAGACATCTTTGAATCCTCAGGTTTATAAACTATGTCTTCATGGCAATGCAAAACACTAGTGAATGTTGGTAATGCTGCAAGATAGAAAGTACTAAATTACGGCCCTGTCTTTCAGCAAGCATTTTGGAAATGAGCTTAACACCACCACCCATAAATTACCTGTCGTTTCAAACATCACATGCTTTATTACTTAGCATACATTCAACAGGTAATATTGGTCTGAGCAGAACTCAGAAACAAAGAAACACGAGCACCCTCGTTACTCTAAAGGAATTACCTGTGTGACAAATAGGAAGCACTATCATCCCATTTCATTGAGCAGGACATCAAAGCCAGCCTGGCTGCACCAGGGTGTTTCCTGAACGCCCCTTCTATCACAGAAAGCATTCCCAGCTCAACCCTGTAATAGGTCCCCATTAGGCCTTTTGGCTCCTGGTGTGCATTCTCTCCACATACTGATTTTTTTCCTTTAAGACAGTGCCTCCTGCTGAGATAATTCCCTCTTCCCTGCAGGAAGCACAGGACACCTTTTTCAGAAAAGTAAACAGAGTCACTTGGTCAGTTCCAGATTTCTGCTGAAGGGGGGGTGCGGAAAGTTTGGCTCTATGAATAAGATGTTCAGAACTGCCTGGAAGAACCTAAACCAACAGGAAGTGAAGAAACTCAGGCATCCTACCTACCTTGGGGTTAGGCAAAGACACACAATGGAGTCTTTTCAGCGTTCCTGGGGTTCGTGCTCTGCTCTAAGGTGGGCTGTGTCCCGCTCTGCAGGAGCTCCCAATGGCGCCGAGTGAGGTTGCCCCTCTGACTGTGCCCATCCTGATTTTAAATGACTAGCTAAGAGGTGGCATGACACCCCAAAGGTGATCTGTCAAAACTCCCCCTGAACATGATAAACTGATTACAAAGCTGCTTAAGACTCTGCTTGTAAACAAAAGCATTTATCAACTAATAATTTGCAATAAACGGATGTAACTCCCAGCTGAGCCCCTCACTGTAATTGTCTTTACCATCTGCCTGTTAAAACACCATTCTTCATCCGCAATCGGGAGCAGAGGGAGGAGAGCTCCACCGAAACACACAACTTGGACGCTTATGAATAATCTGAGTGCGTCCTGCACGTTCATTACGACTCGTTTGTTGGGTGTGCTTAATTTTCATTCTTGCCTAGCCTTGGAATGTTCAGAAATTAGGTGGAGGGGAACGAAAATGAAACATTGTGCCTACTGCTCTGCAGAGGAATAAATTACACAAGTTCATCACAGGAGGCTGTTTCTAATTTCTTTCTTTCCTCCTTCCACGGCTCTGTGCAACACCCACTGCGGTATCTTGATGACAGCCCCTCAAGCATCAGGCTGGAAATGAACCTCTCTACCCCTTTTGCAGCTTGCCCGTTTCCATGACACTTCTTTGTTTTGCCTCCCCCCCCCCTTTTTTTTAAATTCCAGGAGGCTCATTAAACTTCTCCAGGGCGTCTGTTTAAAAGCACAGACTCCTATGCAGGTATGTTGAAGGGCTGGCAGGCCCCTGCAGGGCCACGCGGGTGCACAGGGTGGCTATGCCGAGCACCGGCAGGGACCTGTGTTTGTCACCCTCTGTCTGCTACCACGGAAGGAGGGCTTCCATGTCCCAGCACCCCTGAGCTCGTAGAGGTGCCCCACCCAAAGTCTCCTCCCACAAGGTGGGTTTCAACAGCAGTGGGTTCCAATGGTCAGAAACTTCCTGTTCTTAGAAGAAATCCTGCCCTTTAGATGCTACAGAAGAAACACACTAGGAAAAGGAGGAACAGCCAACATCATTTCATGACTTCTCAAAGTTTATTCATTTTTAAGTATATTTATTCTAATGCTCTCTTCACAAAAATATACTATTTATTGAAAATACTGAATAAATTAAATATTTAATACTGAATGTATTAAACAGACTGTCTTCATGTTGATATTTTATAACTTTATGTATTATAATATATATATAACTTTTTTCATATTCCTTCGCTACCCAGAGGATGTTTCTTGTTTCAAGTTGTTCCCCTTTCAAGAGAACGTGTTATCCTTCCTTAAGATTTCAGCTCAGAAGGCTAGTGCCTGACTATGCATTACTGTGAACAATGGCCAACTCCTGTTACTATGGTTCAAATTCTGGAATCACAATTCTTGTCAAGTGTTCTTAGTACAACATAATTTAAATGAATGCTTATGTTTTTACTGTGGTTTTCTAAGTGTTTTCTCATATGTAATTGCTTTTCTGTACAATGCACTGTCAACTACAACAGAACTAGTAAGTGCCTTCCCCGGGAGTGGCAGGAGGGGACACGCACGCAGCTGTTCTTACTGCACCTGGTCTCAAGAAGAGAGTTAATGAGGAGCAATAGGTCTAATCTTCTGCATGGGAAATGCAGGCACCAAGAGCATGTGATATTATTGTATTTCTTGAATTTCAGAGATATCAAATATTAGAACAAAAACTTGACAGAGATTTGAAACAGCACAAAAACATTCAGATGCTAATTTGCATTGTTAAATTCTTTCTAGAAACACTGTATTTCCTTCTCATCCTACCTTTGAGACTTTTGTTAAAACAGTGATATTCTTCCATCACAGAGGTGGTTTTTTTAATAACAAAGAAAATATGGAGTAAGAGTGAGTATACTTAAGCATGTTGGTTTATAATATTTTACAAAGTTAATAACAATTAGAATGTACTTTAAATTAGTTTAATGATTAAAGGTGACTAAGATTTAAACTTTCACGTTCATTAAATGCTTCCAAATATACACATCGATGTGGTGGTGAGGTGTGTTATTTATTTTTTGTTTTTAAAAACCTTGTGAGGCAGATATTTTCATGTCATGATTTGAGCAAACTTAGAAAACTTTCACAGTTATTACCTCTATCTATCTAAAACGCCCATGCTAGTAAATTTTAAAATATGGAAACAGCTCATTTCTTATTTGAAATGTTGTTGAATCTATATCCTAAGGCATATTTTATGAAATTATCATATAATGGATCATAATAACACACATATAATGAGGTATATTTATAGTACCTCAATACTCTTGGATTTTCTTCTCAAATCTCTCTCTCTATATATACTGGTGTATATGTACCTAGTCTTGATTTCAACTGACTTTGGTAAGAAAATAAAGTTTTGAAGAACTAGTTACCAGCAGATGGCGCTCAGTGCCTTCACTGATTCCAGACACAGGAGAAAGGAAAATGCAGGCTTTATTTATTTAATTCTATTTTATCCTAAATGTGAAGTTGCTACACCAAGCTTGACAATCCCCAAAGATTCCTGTTAATTGACTAAGCAACTCTGTGGTAATTTCTAGACAATCCTCCGATGCTCATCTAAATGGCCCCTCATTCCACTCGTGTGCCCGGGGGAAGATAAAGCATGAAGATGTGGCCTTGCCTTCCCCCCTTGCCCCTCTGGAATGAGGGAAGAGCAGGAGCCCGGGTTCCTTTAGTACAACACAGAATCATCAAACGAGTTTTCAGCTTAAAATACCATTGCCATTTCGCTGATTTTTTAAAAAGCACTTTACTTTCTTAAATGAAGAACGTGAGGTCTTATTTTTGAATGGCTTTATAATATGCACTCTGGATGTTTTAAAGTTGCCTAATAACAAAACTCTTTGAGTAGATACTTTGTGATTACTGAGCCACATGTACTGACTCTAAAGGTTATAGGGCAGTGGTCCCCAACCTTTTGGGCACCAGGGGCCAGCTTCCTGGAAGACAGTTTTTCCAGGGTGGGAGGGAATGGTTTCCAGATGATTCAAGAGCATTACATGCAAGGTCATCTCCTGCTGTGCTGCCAGTTCCTAACTAGCCCAGACTTAGGCTGGGGGTCCTACGCCCAGAGGCTGGGACCCCTGTTATAGGGGATTGGTTATACATTTGTACTGAGGAAGAAGAAAAGAACAGCTTTGAATGATAAAACTAAGTAACACTGTGAAAAGTCTGTCTGAAGTGATGTACCCCTGTTGTTCTTCTACAAACCCCCCACCTGCCTTCCCCTCCTCTGGTCAGAAGAAACTGCTCTGACCTTAGAAACTGTTATTTCCTAACCACCATTAGGTGCCGATAACTAGCAGTGTTTCGTTCCTTCTAACGACAATTAAAGAGCGTATGGAATTTTATCTGAGCGTCCCTAGAAATCCCTCTACACTCACCTACTCCCACATCTTCATAGCATGCTGTCATTAACCGAGCCCTTTCCCCACTTGATTTCAATCAGGCTCGCATGTGACAAAGGAACCCCAGGTCACCCTATATTCTCAACACTTGTCTTTCTTAAGTGCAAGTCCTGGATCAGAGTCCCAGTTGTACGGTTGCTTAACAACAAGTCTCAGAAAATAAAGGTTTCAATCGGTGATTTCGAGGCCCGCTAAAGTGAGTGGAAAGTGAGTTTGGAAAATTCACTGGGACTGCTGAATAAGCATCACGCTATATCCCACCTTGCTTTGCAGGACCTCCTTAAGAGACGTACTTTCAGAATATGCACACTATAGCTACTATGTAATCTTAATACCACTTAAGAGCACTGAGCATTTACAGAACAAGAGCAATTAAACAACTGCTCAGTCAACATAAAAGCACATGGTATAATTTCAAAGGAAGACATGGGGCTCCAAGTCACTGTAGCTCCACAGACCAAAAGCGAGCTGTGGCTCTGCCCAGTGCTTTGAAAATCCATCTTTCAAGGTCGGCCCTTGACAGTTGAGTTAGGAAGGGCAGCGTGGAAGGGAGGGTGGCCTCCTGCCAAGGCTATTGCAGATGAGTGGGTGATCTTAGGGGAATAAACTGCAAAATCTCAAATTTTTGCTCATGTGATGATAAAACCAGAGCCAAATGATTTTTTTCTAAGACTTCCACGGCCTTCTGTTCCATTTTATTGTGCAGTTTGGAATGATAAATTTTACTGCGCATTAATTTGCACAAAAGGGTCAATGCTATAGTCAAGAGCTTTCCAATTGTTTTCAGTAAGATCGACATTAAAATATGTTGTCTTTATCGCAAAAGGGGTGCAAAATCCCCAGACTGGTGTCACTTAGCTATGGAAAAAATGTACTTTCAGTACTNTAAACTGCAAAATCTCAAATTTTTGCTCATGTGATGATAAAACCAGAGCCAAATGATTTTTTTCTAAGACTTCCACGGCCTTCTGTTCCATTTTATTGTGCAGTTTGGAATGATAAATTTTACTGCGCATTAATTTGCACAAAAGGGTCAATGCTATAGTCAAGAGCTTTCCAATTGTTTTCAGTAAGATCGACATTAAAATATGTTGTCTTTATCACAAAAGGGTTGTAAAATCCTCAGACTGGTGTCACTTAGCTATGGAAAAAATGTACTTTCAGTACTGTCTTGAAGGAAAAAAAGAGGACAAGAAGTTGGACTCTGTTATGGCAAAATTTGGTAAAAATATACTCATGCTTTATATCACATTTCATCCTTCACCTTTAGGTCTGAGTCTCGAGGAAAAGAAAAAGAGCAAAGAGGAGCAGTCAGAGAGGGGGGTCTTCCTCGTGGAGGTGCTCCTCGAGGACAGCCTTGGTCTGGTCAGGCTTCGGAGCCGGGACAGTTTGGTGCAGAGAAGAGAGACGGAGAGCATGACGCTCAACAGTGCGGTCCATCAAGAAGTCCATTAGCAAAGTGGACTGAGGCGAAGTCCCAATTGTGGCATCAATAGACTTCTCTTCATTTACCGCTGCCCCGGTCAAAAATACGTCCCTGGAGGATTTGCATCATGAGGAGGCCGGAAGTAAACAAATTAGGACGTAGAAGAGTGACGGGGGAAATGGGTTCCTAGGATGGAGGGGAGGCGGAGAGACTGATGCTACGTTACGCCTTTCTGAGCTGGTAGTTCCCTTAAATTCACTTCAGCCACCCTCATGTCTACCCGAGTCACACCTTCCTCACCATTCGGGTAGGGTTCTTTGTTTGTTCCTTGGTTTTTCTGTTTGTTTTTCGCTGAACAGATGCCTAGAATGCTTTACTGTGGCATTTTAGTCTTCTATTTCTAAATGTTTTTGTTGTTTTTGTTGTTGCTTAATGGTTTAGAAGAGCCAGGATCATTAGATGTTATTCAGGAGAGTGAAAAACTTAATTTACGCAGGTCACAAAAGAAAGGATTCTCTATGGGTTAGCTATGAATGAATAGCACAGGTGACCCTATAGTTAATTATGTAACATTTCATAAACACTTACTATGTGATCTCACTTGACTCACAACTACAGAGAGAGAGATCCTTGGATATGAGCTGCCATTTTAAGGGGAGTTGGAAAATATTTTTTAACAGAAAAATCACAAAGCTCTAATTTGTGTTCAGCTACTTCCCTTGAGATCACTACCTTCCTTCTGCCTTTTTTTTTTTTGTAAGCTGAGTTGTGCGAAAGTGCAGCATCTGTCTGGCTCACCCCTCGGGCTGTCTTGCAGAGCCCTGCCTTGAATGGGCAGCTCCCGCTGTAAGGAAAACCGCTCCCAGGCACGTGTGAAGGAAGCACTGTTATCGGCACCTAGGGGATGGCTAAGGGAATCTGTGGGAATTCTGCAAACCTGCTGTTATCCTTTCCACTATTTTCCTAAACTACCCTTTCAGGTCCAAATTAACCAGATCAAAGACAGTTGACATATAAATCCGATATCTATCATATGTATGGCCTGATAAAATTTAAAATATAAATTAAAGGGGAAACAGAAAATAAAGGTGGAATTTTGAAGAAAACAAGGAATCAACCCATTCCCCCTCCAAGTTTTCTTGATAGAGGTAAGAAAGGAACCATAGATTAAGTTATCTTGCTTTATATCTCTAGTAAGACGGAATAAAAGGAAGACATAAATTGTTGAGGTTATGCCTTTTTTCCCCTATACACAAAGGGTCTACCAGAATGATCCAGTTGAAGTATTCAGTAGAGCCAAAGTTTTAGGGAGTGGAGGATTGCTGAAGAAGGGACTGGAAAAGTCAAGGCAGGATATAACTAAGGCTTGAAAAAGATTTCAACAGAGGTAGGGTCAGGCTGAGGACAAACTGTGGTAATGTTTTATAAGCTGTGATAAGAGGAAAGTCAGGCGAAGGAGATAGAGCATAAAAATAAAAGTTCAAGATCAAGGCTCAATTTAGGATCTTCGTCTTTGAGAACCAAGTTCTGGCATAAGACAAATGATAGTAAAGTCAGAAACACGGGTGCCCTTCTTCTGACCTCCCCAAAGACAAAGAAGAGGGGAGGGAAGGCAAGGAGAGAAGAAAAAGACAGACCTCTGACTCTGGAGAAGAACATTTACTGAATCTTTGAAGTAACACATAGTAGGAAGTTGCACTTGGGCCAGGAAAAGACCTGGGGGTTCAGAGAATGAAGCAGAGGAACGGTGTGTCTGAAATAAACTCAAGGTAGACCCTGACTTTTATCTTGAGTAGCTTGAGTCGCTAAGCCTAGCTCAGTGGGAAAGCAAGTGGTCTACTTTATTGTAACGCAATATGCTTCATAAATGGCAATGTTCCCTTTGTGGTTCCAATCTGCTTTTCAAAACATATAAAGTAAAACAATATAAAAATCTACCCAAAACTTGAAAATCCCAATAGATGCCAAACTACCCTTGGAGAAAGAAATCTAAGTGTTTTGTGCCCCTTCTTTCCAAATAAAGATATTGAAATAAGACATCTCAAAGTAGCCCTGGCTGGTGTAGCTCAGTGGATTGAGCGCGGGCCTGCAAACCAGAGGATCGCGGTTCGATTCCCAGTCAGGGCACATGCCTGGGTTGCAGGCCAGTTCCCTGCAGGCCGACTCCCAGCAGGGGATGCACGAAAGGCAACCATACATTGATGTTTCTCTTCCTCTCTCCTTCCCCTCTAAAGATAAATAAAAATAAATAAAATCTTTAAAAAAAAAGACATCTCAAAGCATATATTTATCTTATTCCACTGAATGTCACTGAAAAGACTGTAAATATTTATGGGTGGTAGGAACCATGGGGGCTTCTGAACCTTCTGTGAAAAATGAAAAAAATTGAGTTCCAAGGAGTTAGATGGTGTGCCAAAGGTCACACATATATGTGTGTGTGTCCATCTATACATTTATTTATATGTGAGGACTGTCTGGAAAAATGTTCAACCATTGTTAACATAAAGAGAACAGTTTGCACAATATTGATGAAACCTGGCAGCCAAGGGGAGTGGACTGGAATGCGCATGTGTGAACAATGATGCCTTCACTGTCCTAGTCAGTGAGGGTGGTAGATGCTGTTGAGTGATCACGTGTACTGTGTGGCTGTCACATTCAAAACGGCTGAGCGAGTAGAGCAATAGATCTGCATCAAATTTTGCATTAAACTTGAACATGCCTCCACAGAAACTATTCAGATGATTCAGAAGGCCACAGCCAGGGTCAACTGGAGATTGGCAGCTTCATAAGGACAATGCGCCCAGTCACCCATCACGTCTCATACACAATGTGTTGGTGAAACATCAAATCACCCAGGTGACTCAGCCCTCCTACAGCCCAGATTTGGCACCCTGCGACTTCTGGCTTTTCCCCAAACTAAAATTAGTTTTGAAAGGGAAGACATTTTAGACCTGAGATTCAGGAACATACGATGGGGCAGCTGATGGAAACTGGAAGTGTATGAGGTCCCAAGGCACCTGCTTTGATGGGGACTGAGACGTCATTGTCCTGTGTACAATGTCTCTTGTGTCTTGTATCTTCTTCAATAAAAGTCTCTATTTTTGTATTACATATTGGGATACTTTCTGGACAGACCATTGTATGTGTGTGTATGTATAGTGTGTATATATGTGTGTTTTTCATGTGGGAGTAAGCCATCTCCCAGTGCGGTGCTGCTGGGGGACTGATATGTAGTTCATGGCTTAGTGTAGTAACTGTTACCAGTTGTTACACCCTTACTACAACATCCCATTTTTTCCTCTCAATGACTTCCTGACATTGGTGTCGGTATTATATTCATTGAAATAAACACTTAAAGAAACCATCTGTCCACGTTCAGAGAGATTCTAACTACGGGATGGGAACCCACGCTGGCTCACTGCACAGCGCATTGTTAATGTAGCCTATCTCTACCAGGTAAAGAGAACACAATCGAATCATCAGTTCAACAGACACAGAGACACTCTGGTAACTGTCAGCTCTGACAGAGGACCCTTCTCCCTGTGGGAGGGCGACCTGATGGTGGGGGTGGAACTCAAAGGTGCAGCACAGATGTGCCGTGCCCCGTTCACTCTCTCCCTCCTGTAGGTGACTACTGGTACAGTAAGGAAGGGAGTCAGGCAGTCCCGGCGAATTCATGAACAGCTGCCCCCATGACTCTGGAAGTGTTTATACATATTCAGGTTTGAAGCAGTGGAGAACCAACTGGCAGGTCCCGTCCATCCACTAAGAAGGGATTAGTAGGTGTTCACGGTGTGTTATTGTTGGAGCAGGTTTTGAAAATCAGTTAATTGTATTCAATTAAGGGGAGTGGGTTATTTAACATATATTGTCAAAATATGTTTTCTGGGTTTAGTAGCCAAGTTTCTCCATGCAGTCACAAAAATAGCTAAGAAAAATATTATGCCCCCTTCTTTTGAGAAACATTTCTTTAGAAATAATTTTAAAACATTTATTCTGCTTTAATAGATGTTTCTACTTTCCCAGGACCTGGTTGTATTAATATTGTTATATCCAGGAGGTCATTTTACCTTTTGGAAAGTACACATAGATTTAATAGTGAAGTTTCTATGTATGATAACGGAAGATGAATGTATAAATCTTTGAATGCGTGCAAATGAATATCACCCTTAAACAGAAGAAAGATATGTACGTATGCCCTTATTAACGTAAATTTTCCCTAAAAAAATTATATACATGGCCCTGGTTGGTATAGCTTAGTTGGTTGGAGCATCATCCCCATAACCAAAAGGTTGCAGGTTTGATTCCAGGTCAGGGCATATACCTACACTGTGGGTTTGATCCCTGGTCTGAGTACGTAAAATCAGGCACCTATGGGAAGCAACCAATTGACACTTCTCTCTCGCATTGATGTTTCTCTCTCTCCCTTCCTCTCTCTCTAAAAAGCAATGAGCAAATGTCCTCAGAGTAAAAAAAAAATTTAATGATATATGCAGTTGCATATTTAACAAGAGATACTAGCTATAAAGTAAGTAAAAATTTTCATCCTTTAACTATAAGCAATTAGCTAAAGTAATAAATAACACCCTTCCCACCGGTGCTTTGTACATTTTGCAGGAAAACATGATATTGTATAAATATAAAATTATATATACACACATAAATTAATTATATATTACATATACACATATCTGCCTGTGTGTGTGTATATACAGAGAGATTGAGAGAGAGAGAGAAAGGGAGAAACTTCCTCTGTTTAAAAAGCATGATTTGATTTCACATTTTGCCCTGTAGAGTGACTGTGAAATTATTAAATGAGAAGTGTAGCCAGCAAAGCGTGAAAAATAATTCATCCATTGTTGTAAACTACAAAAACACTGCTTTTATACAAAGAGAAAGAGATTTTGGAAAAATTTTGGACAGAAAATGGAAGCTTTGAATGATTTGGGAAACGAAATCATTTCATAAAATAGCAACAGAAGTCTAAACTGTTGCAAGTTTAAGAAACCAAAACAGCATCGGAACACTTAGCCTCTGAGTCTCTCATCTGGCGGCCAAAGTTTTTTTGATATTCCCCAATTGTCTACTTTTTCCCAGTGAAAGCTACTACATTCCTTTTCCCATTTTTTAAAAAAATATTTTATTTATTTATTTTCAGAGAGAGGGGAAGGGAAGGAGAAAGGGAGAGATAAATCAATGTGTGGTTGCCTCTCATGTGTCCCCCACTGGGAACTGGCCTGCAACCCAGGCATGTGCCCTGACTGGGAATCGAACCTCAAATCCTTTGGTTTGCAGGCCCGCGCTCAATCCACTGAGCTACACCAGCCAGGGCCCTTTTTCCATTTTTTTAATCAAAACCATTTCCAACTTATTTCAGTCTGTCACAATATTTTCACATGGGGAGTGTTGTAATCTAATTCCTTCATTTGAATAATATATTCATTTTTAATTACTGCAACTTGATCTCAGATTATTCAAATAACTGTTTCACTTTTTTATGCTTACCCTGACCCCAGTGTATTTATAGGCTTTTATCCTTACCTGATACCACTGTAATGTAATTATAGATTGTATTTTAATCATCTACTATATTCCAGTGAGTTTGTTTAAATCGCTCCAATCCCGAGCCTTTTATTTCTATGCCTTTTAAAATTCTACAATGGCATTCTTTTTGCATAAAAGCATTATTTTTGTAGTTTACAACAATGAATAAATATTTTGTATGCATTGCTGGCTATGGTGCTCATCTAACAATTTTAAAGTCACTATGCAGGACAGCATGTAAAATACAATTGGGCTATCAATAGAGTATTACATTGCACATCGCTTGACATCTTTACCCCTGCTTGTTTCCCAGGCTGCCCCCTCCCACCCTCGCTGCTGCACGACCACAGGTGTGTATTACGCTCATGGTTACTGTATCCGTGTCTGTTTACTCAAGTCCCTGCTGTGACAACACAAGGCCAAGTTTCGTTTGTTGCGGAACAGGCTTCTTGAATATGACTTATTTTTATTAGTATTTTTACTGCTGATCACTTCATTTCACCCCATCAGGAAAATGCATTGTATCTGAGCCTTTTTAGGTGGATATCTGAGCGCTTGACACAATGGCTGATTTCAGCAACACAGTTAACAGTGAACCAGGAGTTGGGTCTGAGAAGATGGCTGACAATATTGCTAATCTATAAAGGCCTAGTGTTGCATGTTCTGATCAGCCATACAGGCCTGAGAAATGGATTTTCTAGAAGGAGTCTGATTATTTTCTCAAAGTCTTGGACTCATAATAGATTCCTCATTGTCCTCACTCTTCATAGTTAATCAATCACTAAGTCCCACCAATTGCCTCCAAAGTATGTCACACCCCCCTCCCCTTTTCTTCCTCCAGTGATGCTTACTCAGTGAACACCCCAACAAATCTATCTCCTGACAGTTAATCTCCTTATCTCCTGTCTCGAACTTTTCCAATCAGTCTTCCAGACTTGTGCAAGAAAGCAAGGCTAAAACACAAACCCGATCCTGTTCCCATCCTCCATTACAATCTTTGAATGGCTCTCCACCTCCTACAGGAGGGAACACTAGCTATTTATCCGACATCCTAGAGGAGAAGCGTCAGCCTGGCCTTCGCTTTTGGATGGGAGGAGCCAAGCTGACCTCACCAGACAACATTCAGCCGTGTGTCCGAGTAAAATTTTAGGAGGGTACGCAGCTGAGTGAGAGGTTATAAACCTCTGAGTTCTGACATTAATAATTAACAAAAGACAAAGCTGTTCTTAAATCGATGATGGTTATGACCACGAATCTACTCTTCTGAGTTTCTATCTATAGATTAGACTTCTTTCCCCTTCCATGTTCTACACTTTACCTTTAATCCCCTCTTTTACTCAAAATGGATAAAACTATGCAGATAAATGCCTTAGAGATAAATACAATACACACAACAGAAGACAGTTTTAAGTTCGACCCCTGGGATTTTGGCTACCTTTTTAATCATTGTTGAATAAATTCCACGAGGCTCCTTGAAAATGAATGTGCAGAAATGCTACTGACAAATTACTAAAGCGTAAAGAAGACGACAAAACTATTTGACAAAAATCCCAGAACCAAGGGGCCAAACTGCATGCCTTTCGCTCCCGTGATGAACTGTGTCTGCTGAAGGAAGGACGCTTTGACTTATTTAACGGGGTAGTTGTTACAGAAACACAGAGAACCTTGAATATGTGTTACCATTACAAAATATGTTGGAATGATAAAATACAAAATAAAATGATGGCACGAAATAGGGATTTGGGGACAAACTGCCTGATAGTCCTCCAAAATGAATCACGCTGCTTTTTACCAACCTCCGTAGAGAAAGGCATGCTTCCCTGTGGGATTTCTTCTACCATTTGGTGCAACATTCTCTTGGCTGTAATAATACAAGCTTCATTAGAGAACTAAAATGCAATTGTCTCCCTGAGATCAAAGGACAATCTATTAAATAAAGCAACTGGAACTCTAGAATGCAATAATATGAAAAGTTAAAATTTTATGGTGAATCAAAATGTAAATTGTACTGGCATACTGTGGCTAAATGCAGAATTAGAGATTAGCTTTATTAAGAAGAAATTGACAGTGGCGTGAATGATCTGGAAAAAATATGAAAAGACATATAAATTGTAAACAACCTGTTTTATGTGCTAGATTAAACTTAGCATTCGTGCTATTTTCGTCAACAGAAAGGCTCTGCTCATTCACCACAATGAGAAACACACAACCAAAAAATAACAGGTATTGTGATTTTTATAACACAGCCTGCACTTAGTGGTTCGCCGACCTAGAGAGATGGTTTATGTGAAAACACGACAAAAACCTGTAACTCCTACATGACCCCATGTCTCATAGAGAAATAAATGACACACTATACACTGACCACTTACTTATTCCTGAAATCAATATGAATTTCACTTTTAAATGAAACCGAGAACTTAGTCCCACCTGTTTAAGATGAAAGGTTTTTACGAATTCTGAAAACCAGAGTCTGTGTTTGCCTGACACAGAGGAACAGCGGTGGGGACAAGTAAATCAAACTTGTCTGCACAATAGAGGTTCCGAATTTGAGTTCTCTTAAAATGCCTATTGAATACTTGGGGTTTTTTCTTCTAAATGGAAATGACAGAAATTAAAATACCTTCATGTATCTATTTCAGTATATTTCAGTGCCTTATATCACTTAAAGTCATTTACAAAATTGTTTAAAATTACCCTGAAATTGCATCAAGGACTGCAATATACCATGGAAGTAAAAAAAAATCATAAAAAACATATTTTATTTTGCAAGGGAAATATAATAGAGTCAAAGGTCTAGGAGTGAAATAGTTACTCCCTTTCATGTTCTCGAGCACAGTCTAACTCATTACAACCACATTCTTGGCATTGTGGAAAGCCATGAAAAATTTTTCCCAAAGAAAACAGTCTTTGAAACACTACTGCTTCAGTGAACCATTGAAAAAAGTAATAAAACTAATAATTAATGATAATAAAATAGGAATATCTATTAACCTTCTAATTATAATAGAGGAAAATTATCTGTGAAAATCCTGAATGAATTTTGCAAAACATTGTTTTTCAAATTAATTTTTATTGTAATGTGATTTTGGTTATTTCCTAATGAATATGTAGGGTGGGGCAAAAGTGAGTTTATGGTTGTTCATATAAAAATACCACAATAATTAATAAGTAGTACTACTAGAATACACCCTGTGTTGCATGTACTCACAACCATAAACCTCCTTTTGCCCCACTCTGTACATACATACATACATACACTGTATTTCTTACATTTTAAAATATTTTTTACAAAACCTTTACTTTCTTCAATGTAAATAATTTTAAATGTCACTTAGCTTTATCACCTAAACCCTGAAACTTGGAAGTTTGGTTCATGTAGCAGAAGGCAATGAAATGTACATCTATTTATTACTAGCATCTCATGCTTATAGTTCACAAGATCAAAGAAAGTTCTAGATACCCACCATTCATCTTTTTTAATGAAGATTTCATTCATTTATTTATTTTTAGAGAGGGGGAAAGGGAGGGAGAAAGAGAGGGAGAGACACATCAATTGGTTGCCTCTCCTACATGCCCCAGCCAAATAATTGAACCTGCAACCCAGGCATGTGCCCACACAGGGAATCAAACTGGCAACCTTTCACTTTGTGGGATGACACCCAACCAACTGAGCCACACTGATCAGGAATCTTAAAACAACTCGAAATAAGACCACTGGATAAAAACATGGCCAACATAATATCCTATTCAAGTAGTTGCATCCTCCCATTTCCCAATCCTGAGAGTAAGTACTAGTCAGTTCCTGTTCAGTTTCTGCATTAATGGACACTTTTCTGCATGGTCATGGGCAGGCAGCTGGGCAGGTTGGCCACACTCGCTCCGAGGACCATGAAGTTTGCAACCCCCTTGGTTTACATATGAAGTCCAATTCCACACACTTAGTAAATCACCAAGCCTGCTTATTGGTTTTCCTTTGCTAGGTTACCAAAAATGATCATCATGATGTAATGCAAAGAGCTGGCACTTTTAAGATCAGAAAATTCTGGGTGAGAAACTGAGCCCTGAGTATTTGGAATCTGTGTGACTTTGGACAATGTACTTAACATCTTTTGAGATGCAATTTTCTCATCTGGAAAGTGGGATTCTCTTGTTTACTCTCAGATAATTGTCGTGACTGTTCTATAACAAAGTCACTTTATACAGTAGACATGGCACAGAGGTGCTTCCAAACTGTTTGCTCTGCTTTCTTCTCATAATTATTTCACTTGGAATGGCTGAGGATAGTCCCTGGAAGCTTCAGCTAGGGCAGATTGTAAAATATCACCTGCTTGAGGTATTGTCCTAGAAGGCTTTGGCCCTAGAAAGCACATTTTGTTTGCTACTCTGTTGCTGGCCCTGGTTGCCTTTTGGGGAGTGATTTATATTGTTGATTTCACACTGTTATTCCCAGAAAAGAGTGGCCCTGTTTCACTTTCAGACCTCTACTGTCTGCTGCATTTTTTGGATACTATGCACTTGCTAATATTCTGCATGCTAGGAATCCAACAAATAGGTATTGGCTACAAAATCCCACAACTCAGGATTTACATATATTTCTAACTCTACAGTCCTAAATTACTCAGATTTTTTTGTTTTACTTCTTAGATCACAGATTGTTTTTAAAAGCAATGGATAGAACAAGTAAAACTATGAAAAAGGATAAGTAGAGTCACTGTGATTGACACAATATTTTATTTTTTCCTTAGTATATATTTTCTATAAATGTGCATATTTATTACATATAATTCACAATTACCTAGAGAAATTTGAAGAGGCATTTTTAAAAAGCTGGTTCAATAAATAAATGGATATGACAAATACAATTCATACCAATAAAGATCTAAATTGTAACAATGTAACTAGATTGGAAACAGTGACCTAAGGTTAAAGATTAGATCATGTGTTATAATCTTTACCATTGTACTGCCGAATCTGGGTTTATTTACATTTAAAATCTGGTTAAGAATTTAATTAAAAAATTCTAAAGCAATTGTGTATATGTGTCTGTGTAACACAGTTTGGGGCATTAATTTAAACAATAAAAATGACAAATGTGCAAAAATATTTATATGAACTACAATCCTGGATGGAAACTCCATTTCTAACAGTCAAACTTGATGCACATACCGGCCCCTTGGCACGGCCAGCTCAGAGCCATCTGCTCCGCTGGCACTGTGCCCGCTCACAAGGAGTTATGCCAGTTTAACATGATATAGGTGAGACCAATATGAAGGGCTGAGAGGAGAGATAGTGGAGTGAGCTATGACCCTTCCTGTAATCAGGACCCTTGGTGGCTGTCTTTATTGGAGAGGAGGGTTTGTGTTAGCTCGCTGGACTCTGTGTTACCAAAAACTCCATTACAAAAAAATAATCTGTATGCTGCCGGTCACTCGGAGTGCTAAAAATCTCACCAAAGTAGGGAAAGTTAAAGATTTCATTCTAAGACCTTGCACCATCTTGGAACTAATATTATCAGACACAGATTCTTGAGTAGGTCATGAGCATGTGTAGCAGTGTAACTGATTGTCAGAGGGACTTTCAAAGGCATTAGCTTATAGAACACACATGTTCTGCAGGAAGGAGCAGCATTCAAATAATCCACTACTTATGTTTTTCATTCAGAGAATTTCTGAAAAGCTTTTTGTATATTATGCCCATCAATTTCAGTGCGTTTATTTGCTTCAGTCTTTATACTGCTGAATTAAGTTTCCACTCTATTGTTGGGGATCAAATAATAACGCTTATATTTTCTGTATCACTGTTTTGCTTTTTTAAAAATCAAACTCCCTGTAGCTTTTTACAAAATATTCACACTGTTAAAATCTGCAAAGTATCTTTGCTTTCCATTGCTCTATACTTTTCTGAGTTAAATATACTATTTAGAAGGAAAGTAATACACAACGTTTTATAAGGAAATGGAAGAAAACAGATATTCTTACATAAACCAATGGGTGAAGTCATCTTGAGTACAAAGAAGCATTAGCGGTACAAAAGTCTAAATGCCCAGCCCTGTATTCTTGAAGCATTCATGGAATTTTCCTTAGCACCTCTACAACTAAATGCACAGTTTGTGTACCTATCAAAACAGCAGTGATTTAAAAAAATGCAACAACCCCGCCCCCCACCTTTCAGAGAGCAAGTCTACTGACTTACTCTATTCCTGACTTTGTCATTTATAAGCCAGCATTACCTGGTCAGATTAAGTAGCACAAAATATAATGTGGCAAGTAGGAGATAATTTTCATCATTATTTATTCAACTACTTATCCATGGAACACACTCTATGGTCAAGGCAATGTGAGCACAGAAGCACAGAGGGGGACAGAACCCATGGGCAGTTTTCTCCGAGTGCTTGCCTGTACCCATACGAGAAGGGCAGTGGCACTCCCCTCTCCCGTCCCACGGCTCTGGACACCTAGGCAAGCTTTAGATCCCACTGGACCTGTACCCAGAGATGCCAGGGGGAACTTGCATATCAAATGTTCTTAAGAACCATAGAAATACATTCTTGAAGAATTGCATCGTCTTTAAAAGACCTCTGGCATAGAGGCAGGTGACAATGAGATACTGTGACATACCAGCACACTTAACAAGGCTGTCAAGATGACAAATTATGTTGTGTGTTACGTTATGACTTGTTCATTTCTTAGCCATGTAACCATTTATTCTCTCTGGGCCTCAGTTTATTTTTCTGTAAAATGGGGTAAGAGCTTCTGCTTCTCAGAATTGTTCCAAAGATTGGTTGGTCATACAGACATTGCTTGTCACAGAAGCTTAGGGAGGAGAAAAAGTGTTCTGTTGACAGGAGTTGGGGAAGCCTTAGGAAAAGAGATAAAGAGGTGGGATTTGAGTTGACTCACGGAGAATGTGTGAGGCTGATACCGTGGAGAGGCGTCTTGTCCTAGTAAAAGAACCCGGGTTGGCCAGCATTCTGTCCACCTTCGGCCCTGATGGCAAAGTCAAGAGAACTGGATTCTGACATAGCGTGTGCTACTGTGAACGTAGGAATTTCACCCAATTTTTCTGGGCCTCACTTTCTTCATCTTTAAAATGAAAAAGCTGGTGCTTCAGTTCCTTTCAACTGGTTCAAAAACAGAAATTGACAGATGGGGCAGAGGGATGGTGCCGTGCCCGAAAACACTGCCATTGTGAGATGACTGCAGGGGAATTTTTCAGGCTTGCAGATAAAACGGAATGGTTTTCTAGGTGCCTAAACTTACTCATTGCTGCATGCGAAATGGAGCTACATAAAGCTAAGAACCCAGTTAAGTATTACCTTATAAACTCGCTAGTTTCTAACTAGGTACTATCAAATGGCAAATTAAAAATATCTTTTGAAGGGAATGTGTTGATCCAAATAAAAAGATGCCCGTTAACACAGAGCAGGAAGGCCTTTACTTTCAGGCATGGGTTTCCTATAGTGATTCTGGGTCCAGCTGTGGATGCCTTCCAAAACAAATGATTCATTCATATTGTAATAGAACAACTACCTGAGGTGAACTCTCTGGGTGAGTCTTCAGAGTTCAAAATGCCTTTTAGGACAGCTGTTACATTTCATAGATTAAAAAAGCTAAGGAATGCACATTGCAACCAGCCTTCTTTATTATAAGACTAGTTAAGGTTTTTGATCAGTGTTACTAAAATTTCACAATGAGGTTCTTAAAAATAAAGAAAAAAAATTTTGGTGGCTGCTGTTAAAATAGAATGAACAACAACTAGCAACCCCAAAAACATGTTAGCTGAAATATCTAGGCTGCTATTGCTATATTACTTTTAATAATTATATGAACTAATTTTAGAGCCATGGGTTCATCTATATATTAAGATTAGCTTGAACTTTGACACAACTGCGGAATGGGTAAAATTTAGCCCAGCTATTATATATAACAACTACCATTGTTACGTGGGTGCCCACACAGAGTGTGGAGTGTGTGTATAAGTGTGTGTGCATGTGTGTGTCTGTATGTGATTTTTCAGCTGCCGAGCATTATCTTGGATAGGCAAGATGCTTCATGTTTTTGGAACTGCACTGAACATCATGGTCTTGTACCTCTACAACTTGTACCCAAGATGCCATGGTCTGTAAACGTTCCCACCTGAGCCAATGGAAGATGCTGGTGATTATTGCCACAGATAGATGTGTCTTGGATCTTCATTGTTATCCACCAAAAAAGCACTTAGGAAAAAGTGTTAAAAGCATAGATTGTGTCCTATTATTATTAATATGCATTTGTCAGTGCCACAGGTACTCCAGCTTATTGTCCATTGCTGCACCTGTATAAACGTTAGGAAATCCTATAGTCTCCAATATTTCTTTCATCAGACAATCCTTGATTGCAGGCATTCCAACTTTAGGGTTTCACTTTGGATATTGTTAAACCCCTCTTGGAAAATGCTATGAAGATTCAGTTGCTCAGGGAATACTTGGATAAAGGGGGCAGTGGGTGGGGAAAGAGGTCCCAGACCAATAAAGAGTTCTTGAAGCTATGTGTTGCAGACTTGGCATAGTTTCAGGACACAGGAAACCAAAAAGGAAGAGGAGAAACAAAGGTGGAGATAGCAGCAGAAAAAAAGCCCATGACATAGTTTTGCTTATTCACCCCATACCAACCCTAGACTGCAGCACGTACATATGTGTGTGTTTAAGAATATGTGCAATTCGGCTAAGTCACAACAGGACATCCATAAATTCACTAACCATTACCGCAAAAGCTGTCACTTCGAAGTATTTATCAATGTATTTTGAATTACAGAGTCAAATATATTAAATATGACTTTTGGCCTGTATTACAAGAAAGGAAAAATTTTAATATGTGCTTAGATTTTCATTTTTAATTACACAGGTGACTGCTTAAACATTTCCATTAATAGAGAAAATTGAAATGTTTAATAAGTTGAAATTGATCATTATTTTTATAATTTTATAAACAGACTCGAAGGGTATTTAGTAATATGTCTTTTAGAGCAGAGCATCTGCAGTTTGGTCACTAGAGTTATCTGTCTTCAACTTCTGAGTCTAGTCTAATGTGCAATGAGAGACAGGGACGGGCTGCTATAAATTTGGAGATAAAATGCCTTTAGACATCCCTCTCACAAGGCTTGCATGCTATTAGTATTCTCTCAGGGATCAATTTTAAAAGTTGTAACATCATAAAAAATGGTTGGACTCTATTTCCCCACAGCTTTCATTTTATTATGTTGCATGAAATATGCCTGTATTGGCTATAGCGTTACTGGGAGTAAAATATACGGGGTACTGAGAAATTCTGTCACTTTGTATTAGCTGTAAATTATCGACTAGTATAAACCCTAATTTCATTTGTCACATTCTGTTGCATTGCTGCTCTTCCCTGTTCCCATTCTGTCATTCTGGCAGGCCCGTGCTGCCCCAGGTATCACGGCACCGCCATCTGCACCCGACATCTGTCTCTCTATTGATCACACGGGTTTAGCACTTGATCAAACAGAGCACAACAGAATACATCTCTTTTTGCAATACTGCCAATGCCAACTGCTGCATGAAATCTACTACAAAAGCCTCCTTTACCTAGTCGGAACACTGCGTTTGTGTGGCTTGGCTTTGCTAAGGGACTCAGCATCCCACTCCCCACCCCCACACCCCCCCCCGTCTCACATGGCTCAGGAGTTACATGAAAATAAATCCAGTTTCCACATATGCAAGAATTAATCAGGTGAAATGTGACCAATGCCACGGATGACAGCGAGGGTCACTAGGACAGTCATAGATGATGGATGCTTTTGAGGCCGACCTATATGAGAGCTATCACTCCTACTTTGTTAGTCTGTTTGGGGGCATCTGTCAGGATGCACGAAGCCTTTCACTGGCCAGTCTTGCACTGTTTTATCCAAATGCTCTTGGTGTCGTGTAACAGGAATTTTAAAGCCACCTAAGCCAGGAGACAAGAGTTCCACGTTTGCATACAGCATTCAAGCATTCTGTGTTGCATACGCAGCCCCCGGGAGGTCTGTGAAGCAACCCCAGAGTTTTGCTCGACTGCAGGGACAAACAGCATATTTTCAAAAGGACTACAGATTTTTTGTCTATGTGACTCTCACTCACCTTAAGGGATGGCCACATGCACAGCCATGAAAACAATGCCAACATGTTGCAATACCCAGCCTGCACAATGGAAAGATAAGGCCGTAGGGAGATACATTCAAGGGGAGCGAAAGCCAGAACAGCAGCATGTTTAGTTCCCAGAAATACAATCGTAGAATTACAGTATGAAGCTACTTTTGTTCTCCTATTTTCACTCTTTCCACAGTGAGACAAATTGTTTCTGGGGAGAATATCTTACACTCACCATGTAAACAAATATTCAAAACTGCCCTTAAAATTTTAAGACAGATAGCCATATCATGCATGCTTAAAACCTATTCAGTATTTTACTACCTGGAGATTGTATATTTTATTTATGGCCTTATAAATTACTTTGGGGGACGAGGCATAGAAAAAGCCTTCAACATGAAAAATTATTAAGTTTTTAAAAATTATTTTTTTGTGTGTTCACTGATTCCCGGAGGTTATAAAATTAGCAGCCCTTGTTTTTAAAGGCAATATTAGTTACATCATATGACAAGTAGATTCTAGCATGCATTATTCATAAGATGTTTTGTAGCCAAATACATTAGAGTATATAGTTATATGAACAAATTAATGTTTTAGAGCTAATTGAAATTGCTCTTCCTATAAAGATTAAGCCTCTCCTACCCAACACACTTCAGTCATTAAAATAACACTTTTAATGCCTCGTCTAAATGATGTCTGACATTAATACAAAGCTATATTAAAGCACTCAAGTGACCAGTTCTTTTGTAATGTATTCTATATGATCAGACACTGGGTCAGAGTTACGCGGTGTGCACAAAGCAGTATCAAGTGGAAGCTAATTAAAATATATTCTCTACAGAACTTTACAAAAAAAAAGAGAGACCAATAATCATCAGAAGGTATTCTGAAAATGGCATTTCTGAAAGGCTTGCAGCAGGCTTTAATCTCCTTGAGTAAGGGTATTTTTTTGACATAAAGGTTTTATTATAGACTCAAAATTTCAGTTGGAAAATAATGTTTTACTGTGTCAATAAAAGCATTATGAAGTTTCAACTGCCCTTTTTGTAGGATTTTTATTTCCTAAAAAAATCAAGGTGCATTTTCAAGATGATAAAGGTTTCAGCATCTTGCCACATTTTCACTGAACTAAATATCTTTCTGAAAATGGAGGTAGCCTTCCTTCCCTGTTTTTTCTGAGACTGCTGCTGTAATTATTCCTGCAACAGTAACACACACACAGTGACACACACATACACACACTGTAACAGTGACACACACACACACTGATACACACGCATTAAATTTCCCTGGACCATCACAAAGTGCAGGAAACCAGACACACAGAAGGCCTGTGATGAGGCAGACCTGTGTGCCCACCACGAAAGTCCTCCTAACAATAGCTCCTTAAACCTTCGGCAACGGGGGCCAATTTTGCAGCAGTGATGTTTGGGGCTTACGAACCAAGTCCTGGTTTTGTTCTCTGCTATCCCTCAGACACATCTGTGTTAAAAGGGGGGAAAATATCACATACTTTATCTTTGTGGATAGAAAAAAGTCACTACCACGTTTCTCTTATAATTCGCATTTCTTACTTCTTTTTGAGAAACTAGATTCAATTGAGAAAAGTAGGGCATAGAGGTGGAAATTCAGATACAATATTCATTTCTGGAGATCAGGGGTGCTAGATGGAGACTTTACCCCTGATAGCTTTTATTCAGAGAATTTCCACCAGCGTCACCTCATCTCAAACTTCTCCTATCTGCATAGTATGACAGAGCGCTTCAAAGCCTGAACTCAGTATGTCCTGCTGCCTAAAATAAAGCATATATTCAGGAATGAATTATTCTGCTTCTAATGCTACCTACTTTCCAGGCAGTACACCGAAGAAATTCTATATAAAGCCATTTGAATATAGATGTGTAGTTGAATATTTGCTCATAAATTAAATAACTTCAACTTCTCTTTTAATACAAGCCCTTTCATCAACAGAAATGAAGCAACCACTTCTCTCAAAGTTCATAATTGTAATCTTCCCCAACTCCCATTATAGCTTTTGGACTCAAAGGAAATTGTGTTGGACTTGGAACACTAACAACTCCATCCACCTGGCTGGAAAAAAAGTCAGTTTCATTTGTGCCTGATTTCTACTGATGGGTCATTCAACTTTACCGTAATCACTACATTTATGTTGTAATTGGTAACAGAGAAAAACATAAAGCAGTGAATAGTTACATAATATTAAGCATGAGTTAAAAATCTAAACATGAGTACAGTATTCTTAAAATATATAAGAACATGCTAGAAATGCTAACAATATTATAACACTCATACTGAATATAAACATTTACTGAAACAGCAATACACACTTAAAGAATGGCACATTTACCTACTAGCAATTATTTGGTATGAATAGAATTTAAAGTACTATTTTTATTTCCACATGTAATAATATTTTTGTCACCACTTTTAGGTAGGAAAGATGCATTGATATATTATTGTATCACACGGCAATTAATATATGGTTAACAAATAATAAAAATACTAATTTATTTATTTTTTACCAAAGTCTTTTCAAACTTAAAGGCAGATTAATCAGGTTGTCAAGAATCAAACTTTGGTTACATGTACTTTGAAGTTACTTATTATTTAATGGACTCAGTTTGAATAATTTGTGTTTTTAAAATTCAAGTTTCTTTCTCTTAAACAATTTTTTTCCCCTCTGGTGGCAGTTGTTTCCAGTAGTAAACCCAATTCCAAAGGGAATTAAGAGAGATTTACAGTAAAAATGAAGACTTTCCCCAAGAATGGGTTCTATGACAACATCCGTGGTGGAGAGATGAGGCTGTGTGCGCTGAGGGCTCAGCGGAGCGCCCAAGCGGAGCGCCCAAGGAGGGGCTCTGTGCACCAAGTTCACGGTGTGCTTTCTATGGTCTGCAACCTCGAAGTGTTAGAAGTCAGACTTTCATGCCACAAAACCCATCATTAGAATTTAAACCACCGATCCCTACAACCTGCGATTTAAATTCCCAGCATATCATTATGTAACACAAAAAGTCACTTGTCATGGTGGAAATTGCAGTTAATTCCAGGCATCCTGCAGCCCTTTGTTTGGTTTGCTAATGAGGAGCACTGAGAGCAAAGCACGCCTCCCTTTGGGTGACCCTCGCCTTCTGGGTTGGTCCTGCTCAGGTGTGTCAGGGATAGTTCCAATACACTCAGAAATCAGATGCCTGCTGCAAGCCCGACATGCTTGCTTTCTGCACTCAGAAAAGGATTCTGAGCTTCCTCCCATCCTGCCCCTCTCAACCTCCCAATTATATCACGACCAAATTTTACTCCAGTGGTTTGAAAAACCTGTGCAAACAGTTAGGGTGTCCTAGTGGAATCCTAAAACTCTCTACAATTTATATTTTAGACTTTCCTGTGTATTTAAGAAAGAAAAATGTCTCTTTATAGATGTTTCTGCTTTCAAACGTGTATAAAGAGAGGCAGAAAAATATTCAGACAATTATATAGGGGATTTATGACTGCAATCAGACCAGTTGAGAAGTAAGGGCTACAAACTCCTAGGATGGCATGTTCTTAAAATCATGGCAAAAAGTTCTTTTGCAAACAAGCTGGTTAATTATTAAGCCAGAAAAAGTGGTGTTTGCTTATTCTATATGGTTATGTTAAATCATAAACTAAGCACTATTTCCAATGTTCTACATTGACAAGAAAGGAGAAAATATGTACGCAGGCTTTAAAATATGCGTGCAGTCACCACAACCAACCAACTGTTTCCCGTGTCTGACAAAGGAGTAAATAACCCATTGATCCGAAGCAGGGCACCTGCCTTGCAATCGGCTCCGTATCAGTGGTCCCCGAACCCTCGTTATTTTTCCTCAATTAAAGTTCAGAGTCTCGAAAAGTCTGTGCTGAGCAGATGTACAACTGTTCTTGACGACAGAACACAGAAGAAATCACAAATTTAGGAAACTACTACCATTTCATAAACCCCAGAATCACATCATTTGTTGTGGGTAAGAAACATTGCAAACAATATGTCTCTTTTATAGGCTGCTAAGCCGACACATTACAGAAGAGAATATTAAAGTTAAAAAACTGTCACATGAGTGGTACATTATGAATACAGTCAGGCAGTTTTTTTTTTACGATTCAAATAATGGTTACTGAAATGAAGAAAAAAATCATCGGTGGGTTATAATGTAAAAATTGTGACTGAGAATTAGACAAAATTGGAAATATGAGCAAAACCAAGCACAAAGTAATGATCTGTAGAGAACTACAAAATGTAATAATGAATGCATTTCAGAAACATGAATTTGACTAATGCTAGTTTTATTTCCATCTTTTGCATAATCCTGAAATCTATGAGCACTGATCAGCAAGGCAAACCATTTAAACAAACAAAAAAAAATGCAGCAAGAATCCAGTTTCAAATATAACTAGGAGATACTCAGCTGAGGAACTTTTTAAAAAAAATTTACCTAAGGTCAAATACCACAGCATCATCCATTAAAAAAGCTATATAAAATATAGCTCCCATTGCTCATAAACCTCTTTTTGTGCTTAAGAAAATGAGGAAGAGAAGAAAGCAGTCGGGGAGAATGTTCATTTCCATTCTATTTTTAAAATGTTATCTTTGTAAGACATTGCACTGTGTATTTTTAAGGCAGCAAGATGAAGTTCCTATACCCCGTTTTGCAGTCCTTTCCCTCAGCGTAATTCTGACTCCACAGTGTGGATTCTACAGACTGCAGCAGATTGTGAGCCTGGAGGTCAGAGTATGTGCTTGAAGCATCGATGGCTACACCTGTCACTTTCGTTTTCCCGGGAAGAACATGTTATTGTTTAATACTGTAACATGCATTGGTTACAACCCGGCTTCCAATTTTGCTGCCACCCTGCGGAGACTCTACCCATTCATAGACATATTTTAATAATATTTTAACTTCTAGCCTCTGTTGTAATTATTTTTATTTGCTGATCTGAGACATGCCATTTCTTCCTAGCCATGCAGATGCCTGAAGTCTATTTTGGTTTCCCTGTACAACCATCATGCAGTTTAAAAAGGTGGAAATAAGTCACATTCATATGTTTGAGCATTAGTAAAAATGGTTAGAATCTACATGGTGTGAATATTGGTAGGAACACATTCTTCTTCTCTTTTTTCTACTACTTGCCCCTGGTTAACACAGATAATACTTTTAAGAAATTTCCAAATCCGAATGGAAACATCTACCTTCTATTCCCTTAAAAGTCTTCAGGCGGAATTGATAATTCAGTTACTACAGGGCCTGATGAGAACATGGTCTCCTTCAGACAAAGGTTACAGCTAAAATATCCTGGGTGTTGGAAGCTCTCTTTTGTAGCTTTGTTTCAAGGTAAGCCTGGTTTTATGAAAATTCTTTTTGTCCATTTCCCACCAAGTGGATTTCCTACATTTACATTTACAATGTCAGAGTCGCTTCTAAGACGTATGTCACCAATCTTCCTGTTGGCGAAATTGGTTGTGCTGTGTCCGTGTTGTTCTTTGCATCAAACCAACCCTGCGCATCACTTTTGCTCATTGGAGCCTTTGGAGAACAAGTTCCGAGCGTGGGAACCGAAGGTGCCTCATCAAAATAGACGCCCCATGGTGTACGGAGCACAGTTCCTCATTTCTCAGGCACGGCGATGTAACTGCGAGTCAATAACTTCCTAACACCTAACTTGGAAATATGCACTGGTTTTTATAATTTTCTACATGTTATTATACTCATCTCATTTCATTTTCTTTGACTAATATTGATTTAAACGTCGCCCTTTTATATACCATTTCTAAAATCGAAAAACAGACTTCTAGTATATACTAGTTGCTAAGGTACTTTTTCAAATAGTTCATTTAATGTGGCAATTTCATTTCAGATAACTATATATATATATATATATATATATATATATATATATATATATATATACACACACACACAATGAGCTAAACCCACACCCTCCATAGAGTCTGCTAGGGAGACAAGTGCAGGTTGCCACTGAGGCGGACCTCTGCTTGTTCCAGAATCTATCAGTTCTTTGATGGTAGGTGAGCTACACTCTCGAGACTCAGTTTCTGCATCTGTGAGGTAGGGGTCACTCAGTCTACAGGTTTCTTTTTTTTAGGATTTTAATAATATGCCATATCAAATATCATCACACAGAAGATATTCAATAAATATTAGTCTCTTTTTAAAAAATCTGTTTTGCCTTGGACAAAGCATTACCAAATGCAAATTTCTTGTTTGTTTTCTGTCACTGACAACTATTGATGTGGCCAGCAGAAATCTTGCATATACTCACCTCCATATATGTGTCCCTAAGATACTCCTTATGATCGAATTCTCAACTCTCCTGAAATTGGCATAATTTCCAGCCTAATACAGCACATACAATAATAGGATAGCATTTTCCTGGATAAATTCCTCTCTATCTCCCTTTCTCCCTCTGTTTTTCTCTCCTTTTTCCTTTCACTTTTACTTTCTTCCCTCCTACTATCCTTTCTCTCTGCTCCCTCCCATTCTCTTTATCTCCCCCCTCTTCCCTCCTTCTTTTTCATCTTAAAAAAATAATATTTGTTTGTTGGGACCTAACAGTCATTTGGCAGGGGGCAGAAGACTGCTCTGGACAAGTCTGCAGTCCTAGAGAGGAAAACACCACCAGCATGACTAGGACATACCATGGGTCCTCTGCAAGGAGTTCCAGGGATTCTAAAAGTTTCTTTGCGCTTCTTAAAGAAAAACAATCTAATGTAGACTTAGAGCCTGCAGAGAAAGTCATGTGAACTTCATAGAAACATTTTTCCAGCTTTCAAATACATGTTTGACAAAAGGGAAGGATT
The DNA here is from genome assembly GCF_014824575.4 of Sturnira hondurensis. Lineage (NCBI taxonomy): Eukaryota > Metazoa > Chordata > Mammalia > Chiroptera > Phyllostomidae > Sturnira > Sturnira hondurensis. The sequence continues at coordinate 30,496,396 of NW_028079044.1, read as the reverse complement.
TATTAGTCTTAATGTCTAGAGAGATCTTTCTCTGTTCTCATGGCATTCCAGGGAGGTTGTTTGTGTGTTTGTCTATCTCATCATTTTCTTACAGTGCCTGAAAGCAGCAATTTTCAGCCCCTTTTGTTTAATGGCACATTTAAACTAATTACTAAAATTCTATGGCGCACCAAAAAATGTATTTTTTGCTGATCTGACAAAAAAGTAGGTATAATTTTGATTCATTCACACTAGATTGCTATTGTTGTGTTGGCTGTTGTCATTTAAAAAAAATAAATTTGACAATCTATGACCAAAGAGGTTTGTACCCCTGACTAAATAGTCAAGCACTGCATGTAAAAAAAAAGATTCTTACATCATACCAGTTGAAAATCATTGCCTTAGAGGCTACTGATTTTTAACTCTTACAAGCAAGTCACACACATTATACATATATACATGGACTACTTGGTGAGTTTTCTTCCTATATTTTTATATTTAAAAAATTTTAGCAGACAAATGCATTTTAAATATATTCTTTCAGAATTCTAAAATATGCCCTGGCTGGTGTGGCTCAGTGGACTGAGCGCTGGCCTGTGAACCAAAGGGTTGCTGGTTCAATACCCAGTCAGGGTACATGCCTGGGTTGTAGGCCACCAGTAGGGGGTGCGAGAGAGGCAACCACACACTGATATTTCTCTTCCTCTCTTTCTTCCTCCTTTCCCCTCTTTAAAAATAAATAAATAAAACCTTCCAAAAAATTCCAAAACATGTTTCCCCCCTTTGCACTTCAGTTCACTTTCTTTAGTTTTCTCTTCTTTCTTCTTAATATTGTCATTGAAACTAATTCATGAAAAGGGGACCAAAGGAAAATGAGTCAATATAAAATATTATTGATGCCTCAGCAATATTCCGAACTGTCTGGATGACACAATGTCCAGCTACTGTTGGCACTTTAACTCATGCCTATACTGTGACTCTCGTTTTTTCAAGTGAATTAAGTGACAAGAAAATGTAAGTTCAGACTTCCGGTCAAGATGAAGGCATAGGTAGACATCGCTGAGCTTCCTTGTGCAACCACAGAGAGAATGACAACTCCGTCTCAAAACAAACAACAACCAGAACTGTCATAAAATCGAGCTTTATGGTCCAACAACCAAGGGTTTAAAGAGGCCACATTCATCCAGATGGGTGGGAGGGGTGGAGTCGCAGAGATGGGCCAGGAGGCGTGGAGACGCCGTGCGGCACAGAGAGGAGGCTGCAGCAGACAGGGCAGTCTCACACGCACGTGTGGTAGACAAAAAGATAGAAATTGGGAGGGCTATCTTAGGAGTAAGCAATCCCAGCCCCAGGCCAGACCACACGGCCTAAGGTTACAGCACCTGGAAGATAGATCCCCATAACTTATGACTATAAGAAGCAGTGGGGGTTGGGGCAGCAGAAGAAAACTGCTGGGTTTTCGGGAGAGTCTGCTTAAAGGGCCTGCATGGACTTAGAATGTATGCGAACCCTCTCATTCTGGGATTCACCACCAGGGCAACAGCTGGAAGGCACCAGTTGCATATGGGAAGTAGGTGAAGTGACTGGAAATGGGAAACTTCCAGAAGCCAGGCAGTAGCACTATACCCTCTCTGAGCCCTCCCCCACACAGAGCCACAAAGCAGTGGAGCAGATTGCCCTGCTCTGGAGAATATAAGGCTCCACGCCACACAATTTACAGGTGTCTTTCCCATGACAGGATGTCAAAGCAGAAACACAGAAACAAACACAGGGAGGCTGCTGGATTGAGGAGACAAAAAAGTATGGCCCAAATGAAAGAACAGAAAAGAAAAGAAGAACTAAATGAAATGGAGATAACTAATCTATCAGAGGTAGAGTTCAAAACCTGGTGATTGGGATGCTCAAGGAACTCATTGAGTGGTAAAAACATAAGGGAAGAAATGAAGGTTACACTAAGTGAAATAAAGAAAAATGTACAGGGAACCAACAATAGAGCGGAGAAGTTGAGACTTAAATAAATTTTTTAGAACACAAAAAAATAAAAAGTACTCAATCAGAACAGCATGGAGAAAAAAGAATTTAAAAAATGAGGACAGGATTAGGAACCTCTGGGACAAGTTTAAGTGTACCAACATTTGAATCATAGAAGTGCCAGAAGGAGGAGAGGAAGAACAAGACATTGAAAACTTATTTGAAAAAATGAGAGAAACTCCCCAAATTTGGTGAAGAAAATATATATATAAGTCCAGGAAGCACAGAGAGTCTCAAACAAGTGGGACCCAAAGAGGACCACACTAAGACACATCATAGTTAAAATGCCAGAGGTTAAAGACAAAGAGAGAACCTTAAAAGCAGTAAGATTAAAGCAGGGAGTTACCTACAAAAGAGTTCCCATACGATTATCAGCTGATTTCTCAAAAAAAAAAAAAATTCTCATGCAAGAAGGGACTAGGGAGAAATATTCAAAGTGATGAAGAGCAAGGATTTATAATCAATATTACTCTCTCCAGCAAAGCTATCAGAATGGAAGGGTAGATAATGTGTTTCTGGGACAAGGTAAAGCTAAAGAAGTTCATCATCATTGGACTATTATTACATGAAATGTTAAGAAGATCAAAACTACGAATATTAAAAGGGCAACAAATTCACAACTATCAACCACTGAATCTAAAAAAACAAACTAAACAAACTGAAAAGGAACAGAATCACAGATGTGGAGATGATTTGGAGGGTTAACAGCTGGGAGGGGGAAGGAGTAAAATGAGGGAAAGGTTCAGGGATTAAGAAGCATAAATGGTAGGTCCAAAATAGATGGGGATATCACACACATTACAGAAAATGGAGAAGCCAAAGAACTTATATTCATGGCCCTAGGATACGAACTAAGGGGTGGGAGGATTCCTGGAGGGAAGGGGGATACTGGGCAGAATTGTGCAAAAGGGGAAAAATTGGGACAACTCTAATAGCATAATCAATAAAATATACTTTTAAAAATGAAAATACAAGTTCATAAGTTCACTCCATCAAACATTGTTTTTCTAGAAGCTAACATTTTTGGTATCTTTTATAACTGAGCTAATTACTCCCCAAAGCAAAATCAGTAGCTAGGTTAATGCATCGTATTATATCAATTTGAGTGCAAAGTGTTTATGTGACAGTTAATATAGAGAAATTGGTGCTATCAATTTAGTACTTCAAACCATTAAGAACTTCAAAACTGCATTAAAGAAAGAAAAAATCAAAATTAATTTTTTCAGAGAGATTTTAATTAAAAAGCCATATTCATTAGTGTGAACCAAATAACCCCCCCAAAAGCAACCAATTATTTACCTTTGAAAAGACAGAAAACTCTCAACATTTTATGCCAGTTTAAAAAAAAAGTATGTACACTTCTTAGCACTCCTGGTTTTAAGTACAGAGAATGCAAACATAACTGATTCATTTATGCTTTACTAGTGCTTAAAAAATCAAGATTACACACTGAAGAACATACTTTCATTCTAAACATTAGCCTAATGATTACAGATACATGTATATTCTCTCCTGGATTTTAAAATTTGGGAAGCAATAATAGAAAATAAACTTCAATCAAACAAAAATCCTGGACTGGATGACTTCACAAGTAAATTTTACCAAATATGCAAAGAACTAACACCTCCCCTTCTCAAACTACTCCAAAAAAAGTCAAGAGGAGGCAAGACCCCAAAGCGTATTTTATGGGGCCAGCATTATCCTAATTCTAAAGCTAGAGCTAGATGTTACAAAGGAAGAAAACAATAGGCCAATATATCTGATGAATGTAGATGTTAAAATCCTCAACAAAATCCTCTTTTAACTGCATCTAGCAATGCATTAAAAGATGTCATACACCACAATCGAGTGCATGATTGCCCTTGATTATGCAAGGTTGGGAATGCAAGGTTGGTACAGTATCTGAAAATCTATAAACACGCTCTACCACATAAACAAAATGAAGCATAAAATGACATAATCATATCAATAGATGCAGAAAAGGCATGTGATAAAATCCAGCACCCATCTATGATAAACACTCTCAGTAAACTGGGAATAGATGGAACACACCTCAATGTAATAAAGGCCATACATGACAAACGCACAGCTAACATCATACTTAGCGGGAAAAAACTAAAAGCATTTCCCTTAGGAACAGGACCAAGCAAGGATGTCTGCTTTCACCACTTCTATTCAACATAGTACTATTGCACAAGTCCTAGCCACAGGAATCAGACAAGAATAAATAAAAGGCATCCACATTGGAAAGGAAGAAGTAAAACTCTCATGATTTGCCGATGACACATACTGCATATACAGAACCCTAAAGGTTCCACCAAGAAACTGATAGAACTGATAACTGAATTCGGCAAAGTAGCAGGATACAAAATAGATACCCAGAAATCAGTTGCATTTTTATACACCAATAATGAACTATTGGAAAAGGGAAAATAAGAAAAATAATCAAAATGCATCAAAAATAAAATACCTTAAAATAAATGTAACAAAGGATAAAAAAGAGCTGCACTCAGAAAACTGTAAGATAACGAAGAAAGAAACTGAAGAAGATACAAGTAAGTGCAAGTACATACTGTGCTCATGTATAGGATGAATTAACAGCATTAAAATATCCACACTACCCAAGGCAATCTATGGATTCAAAACAATTCCTATCAATATACCAATGGCATGTTTCATAGAACTGAACACAAATTTCCAAAATTTATATGGAACCACAAAAGACCCAAATAGCCACAGTAATCTTGAGAAAGAAGAATAAAGTTGGGAGAATCATCGAACCTAATATCAAAGTATACTACAGGGCCAGAGTATTGGAAACAGTGTGGAGTTGGCGTAAAAGTGAACATATAGATCAGTGGAATGGAACAGACAGTCCTGAAGTAAACCAAGCTTTTGTGGTCAATTAATAACTGACCATATTTGACATATGAGGCAAGAACCTATAATGGGGTAAAGTTAGCCTATTCAATAAATGCTATTGAAAAAATTGGACAGTTACATGTAAAAAATGAAACTAGACCACCTTCTTACACCATAGACAAAACACCGTAGACAATAAACTCAAAATGAATGAATGACTTAAATGTTAGACTCAAACCCATAAAAATCTTAGAATAAAAATGGTCAGTAAAATCTCAGACACTTCTCATAGCAATATTTCTTCTGATATATGTTCTCGGGCAAGAGCTATAAAAGAAAATAAACATATGGGACTACATCAAACTAAAATGTCTTTGCACAGCGAAGGAAACAATGAACAAAATGAAAAGACAACCCACTAAATGGGAGAAGATATTTGCCAATGATACATCTAATAAGGGGTTCATATCCAAAACTTACAAAGAACTTGTACAATTCAATGACAACAACAAAAAAAACTCCCAAAGCACCTGATTAAAAATGGTCAGAGGACCTGAGTAGACACTTCTCCAGAGAGGACATACAGATGGCCAATAGACATATGAGAAAATGCTCAATGTCACTAATCATCAGAGAATGCAAATAAAAACCACAGTGAGATATCACATCACACCTGTCAGAACAGCTATCATCAATACATCAACAAACAACTAGTACTGGCGAGGATGTGGAGAAAAGGGAACCCTTGTGCACTGTTGGTAGTAATGCAGATTGGTGCAGACACTGTGGAAAGCAGTGTGACGATACCTCAAAAATTCAAAGGAACTGACTTATGACCCAGCCACTCCACTTCTTAGAATATTTCCATTAAAACCAAAAAAAACTAACTTGAAAAAATATAAGCACCCCGATGTTATTGCAGAGTTATTTATAATAGCCAAGATTTGGAAGCAGCCCAAGTGCCCATCAGTAAATGAGAGGATAAAATTACTATGGTACATATTTACACAGTGGAATACTACTAGGTCTGTAAAAAATAAGGAAATCTTGCTTTTTCTGTGACAGCATGGATGGATCTGGAGAGCATTTTGTTAAGTGAAATAAAACAGTCAGAGAAAGATAAATACCATATAATTTCACTTACATGTGGATTTACTGAACAACAACAACAATAAAACATAATAGCAACAGACTCATAGATACAGAAAAGAGATTGACAGTTGTTACAGGGGAGGAGGTTGGGGGCCTGGGTGAAAAAGTTGAAGGGATGTAGAAAAGGAAAAAGCCCAAACTCACAGGCACAGACAACATCGTGGTTATCACCAGAGGGAAGGGGAGAGGTAGAGGAGGTGAAAGGGGATAAATGGTGATGGAAGGGGATTTGACTCGGGGTGGTAAACACGCAATATGGTATATAGATAATATGGAATCGCATATCTGAAACCCATAATTTTATTAACCAACATCATCCCGATAAATTCCATAAGATTTCTAAAATGTAGAAAATTAAAAAAATTAAATAAAATTATTGTGTTTGATTTAGAGACTTCCTTTACAATGATCAATTTTTTCTATCTGTTCATTGCTTATTTCTACAATAAGAATTATTAGAAAAAAATTAGATGAACTGATTAAGCATAAATAATATGTACTAATTCTCTTACTAACAAAAGCCTTCTGTCTCCTCTGACTTTTATCATTCACAATCTCAATGGATCCAGTTTAAATAATAAGAGGTCATTTAGAGATGTTTTATATAAGATTAATGACAGCAACATTTAAGCACAGAAGTATTGTGTTACTGCATTATGGTCAACAGTGAAAAAAAAATACCAGTCTCCTAGAAAGAGATATAAATGCCCCTGTACCCAACTCCACATGCATCGAGGTAAGCTATGCAATTTGACTGGCACTTAATGTTGCCAACCGCTAAAGGTGCTCAACCTCAAAATATTAAGCCCTATCCCATCCATGTGAATGTGTGACTTGGTTCCACTGTGAGAATTCTGCATCCTACCATGCAATACTAATGCACCTTGTGAGAGGTTTAAGGATTTCTTCCAAATCACTTTCTTTTCACCAAGGTTGCCACACTAATATATTTAACAGAGACATTTACATGCTTTGCATTGTAAGTGCCTCGGAAATCCAAGCTCAGAGCCTGCACATTTCCGCCACACCATCAGATGTAATGAGTTATGGTACTATCGGCATGTTGATAAGCTATAGCCCAAAGAAGAACAAGAAGGAAGTATAAAAAATATGGCCAGAGGATGGGATAAAATTATCAGCTAGTGTGTTTTCCTGTTTGGTTTTAATCTACATTTAATTAAATTCTTATCTTCTGTGTACTTATGGTTGCATTTGAATGGCGAGACTGCATTCATTATGAATGGTAAAACTTAACTCAGAGAACATTACATGAGGCTTCTTTAAAAAAGAGAAGAAAATGCTGTCTTTATTCTTTCCGCTCAGGTCTTATAAAAGGGGACCTAACTCTCTTTGTAGGTCAAGTGCAGTAGCATTTAACCTTTGGGTTAACTGATTTGGAAAGTTGGACTGAAATCATGTTAATGTTTCTTTTTTTTTTAAATTTTTTACAATCTGGAATTGTTATTATCAAGTTCTGAGCCCGAACAGAGCTGGCAAGGAAAACAGTCAAGTATTTTGAGGAAATGCCTTTTTCATTCTTAAAAACAGAGATGATAACAGCAATTTTTTATTAGTACTGCAAAATGCATGCATTAGTCTGTATCCTTAATTATTAAAACCATTACATTTCTTTGTCTTTATATGGTAAAGTAAGAAAAAAAACCTTAATTACTATTTAAAGTTTTTTCCCTGTGTCACAGACCCTTTGAGTTCATTCAAGCATCCATAAAATTTAGAGAAAAATAACAAAATGTTTGAATAGGGCATTATTCTACACACTGGTCTCGTACCGTAACATTTTTTAGTCTTATTCTGAGAATGGCAAGGCAAATTGAGAATGTCTTCAAGGTTCCTGCAATAACAAGCGTGGTTGGCAAGGGTCCACCCAAAATCAGTGTCACCCTTAATAAAGGGAAACTGAGGCAGTGTTTCTGATTTACATTTGAATGATTACTATTGAAGAACTGAGTTTGGAGATCAGATGTACTAGTCCACTGGTTCAAAATTCACCAAAAACATGAACAGCAACAACAAAAAATCCTGCATAGTTAATATGTATATACATACATATATAGACATATATATTTATATACACACAGTACACATCTACATACATATATGTATGTCTCCCCTTAATGTTTATATATGTACTATGTGTACACATGTATGCATATATGTATGTGAGGTCTGTCCATAAAGTATCCAGCCATGTGCTATGAAAAATAAATACATTTATTGAAGAAGATATAAGATCTCAGAAACACTGTACATAGGACAATGATGCATCAGTCTTCTTCAAAGACCTCAGGACCTCACACAGTTCCCCCAATCGCCATCAACTGCCCCACTGTATTTTCCTGTATCTCATCGATGGTCTGAAATCTCTTCCCTTTCAAAGGTGATTTTAATTTTGGGAAAAAGCCAGAAGTTATAGGGTGTCAAATCTGGACTGTGGGGGGCTGAGTCACCTGGGTGATTTGGTGTTTTGCCAAAAACTTTGCACGAGACACGATGCATGAGTGGGTACCTTGTTGTGATGAAGCTGCCAATCACCAGTGGCCCATAGATGTGGCTGTTTTGGTCATATTGCATCTCTCGACTGATGAAGAACACTGAGGTAGTAGTACTCTCTATTAACTGTTTGGCCTGGAGGTGTGTACTTGTGATGGAAAACACAGTTAACATGGTCTGGTCTTGCTGCAACTTTACCACACCTTCCTTGGGTGTGGATGACCAAGCGACTTCCATGGGGACAACTGAGCCCTCATTTCTGGATCATAGCCAGAGACCCATGGTCAATCTCTGGTTATGACCTTCTGGAGGAAATCTGGTTTATTGGAAGTGGGTTGAGTCAAGTCATTAGCAACTGCAGCATAATATTCCTTCTGCTCCGATAGCAGAAGTCATAGAACAAATTTTGCCATGACATGTTTCATGCTAAGATCCTGCACCAAAATCTTGGATACAGTCGTTTGTGGAATCCCTAGATTAGCTTCTAGTTCTTGCACTGTCAGTGACTGATCTTTGTTGACTACAGCCTGTACACATTCAACATTCTCAGATGTTCTGCTCATTGCAAACCTTCCAGAATATGGATCATTTTTAACATATTCTCAACATCTTTGATGTGTTTGTGTCACACTTTTATTTGAACTGCACCCACTGCATCGTCCCTGATAACCTTCTGAATCATTTGAATAGTTTCCACAGAGGAATGTTCAAGCTTAAGACAAAATTTGATGCAGATTCATTTCTCTACTCACTCAGTCATTTTGAATGTGATGGCCACGCAGTGCACATGCTCACTCAATGCTTCTGTCTACTGCTCCCACTGACTAATAGAGTTAAGTCGTCATTGTTCATGCACGTACCCACTCTCTTGGCTGCCAGGTCACATCGATGTTGTGCAAACCATTCTCATGACATTAACAATTGGTGGACTTTTTCTGGATAGACATCAAACACACACACACACACACACACACACACACACACACACACACTCTAGGAGGATACAGATTATTCTGCCACATACTTCCATAGCTTTTCCTTTTTATTTATCTTTAAAGAGGAAGGGAAGGAGAGAAGGAGAGAAATATCAATGTATGGTTGCCGGTTGTGAGTCCCCTGCTGGGAACTGGCCTGCAACCCAGGCATGTGCCCTGACTGGGAATCGAACCGCGATTGTGTGGTTCTCAGGCCCGAGCTCAATCCACTGAGCTACACCAGCCAGGGCCATAGCTTTTCTTAAAAGCAGTAATTTGTGACTAGTTTCCATATGCCAACAAAATAAGAACACTTAAAATGGGCACTTGTTATTACTTTGGTGTTTTACATAACGGGGAATGCTAACCAGAAGTTGTTTAACATTCCAATTGAAAGTTCAGACTTTAACAATTACAAGTACGTAATGGCAGTTACGAAAGACACATTTCCCCAGATAGCTCTAGGGTTGGCAATGGTATCATTGTACTATGACTCAGCTTTATTTTGAAAAGAACTATAGAATTCCAATAATCTGGTTGAAAGTTTTTATCTGACACACTACAGACTCCATAACTGGGCTGTGTAAGGGGACACAAAGACCTTCTTCTAATAAGCCACGGACCAGTCAGGCCCCCACAGACCCCAAAGGGGACAAAGGGTATTTTCAGTGTACATCCCTTACATCACAGAGATTTCTTTTTAAGATAAAAATTCTAATTTGGTTGGGTGTTTATACAAGCCAGTGGGTGGAACTAGTATGCTCCTGTATGTAGTTGAACATTAAAGTAACAATGGGGAAGAATAAAACCAAAACTGTTGATAGTTCTACAACGCCGAGCCTCCTTTTTCAAAATTTATTCCTAGTCTCAGAAGCCAAGAAAACAAAAACACTCGTAATAAATGACAAATCCTGAATAATAAAACATACCCTCCCCTGAAAACCCAGCTCTCTAAAGTCAGCTTAATAATGATGTTTTACTATAATACATAACACAGGTAAGTTAAAGATAACACTGGTTACTTGTTTTGCTTTAGTTATTTTTTCAAAAATACCTTTATATATAATCCCTTATTATGTGCAGTTAAAAGATACAGTTTTTGTTGTTATTTCAGTAAACACACGAAGGAGATGGTGTCCATGAACATACACCACCAAGATGTTCTGTGTGATGCTTTTATCTGAAGAGTCTGACATGGTCAAGATAATTCAGTTCAATAAACACTTATTCGGCAATAGTGTATTGACTTAATTTACTATTGGTCAGTCACTCTTTGAGGTATTGGGTAGACAATGACACACAATATAGTCTCTGTTAAGAAGAATAATATAAAAACCCAATACTGTGATACATTTGTTAAGGGTGTTGTGGTCTAAGGACACATAAAAAGCAAAGGGGCTGAAATGGAGAAGATGTGACATTCAGATGGTTATGACAAGAAGAGCTAGGGGCTGTAAGGTGGAGAATTCTATGGATGCTTAAGAAATGACATATTTGCAGCTCTTCTTGTTTCCTCAAAGTCATCAGGATATTTGCTATATGAAGTTGAGAGATAACCAGGATGTAATTGTTTGCGTATAATGCCATGGCTCGGGACTGCCTCCAAGTCACTTCTCTGTCCTTATCCCAGCCTCACTGGTCTTCTTTAAAATTTCCAAATGAACAATTCACTTCCTACCCAGGCCATTTACACATGCTGTTCCACCTGCCTAGAAAATGTCCCTTTATTCCTACCCAACTATGTTTATCCTTCAAATTCAGCTCATATACCACTTCTTCAAGAAAACTTTCCTCAACCTACCCCTACTCATACATACTCTCTCTCACACACAAACTCACACACCCTCTGGGTGTGTTTACCTGGTTATATGCCATTAAAGAACTATATTCTTTTCTCTAATGGTCTCAGTTTGTGATTATGCATTTGCCAGCATCTGTTTTTCTGACTAGAAAACAACCTCCATGAGAACATGGACTTAACTACCTACTTCAGTCTATGTTACAGCAACAGTCTCGCTGAAGTGCAACACCAATGTGTTAAATCCATATAGGACCACAGCCAAAAGGCCTCCTGGCCATTCCAGGGCTTAAGTGGGACCTTCCTATTGCTAGAGACAGGGTGGACAATGGGAAGAAGTGTTGCTCGTCTGATATTGGTGGAAGTGCTCTGACATACATTATGCCCCATGGCTAAACTGTGAAGCGTAGACTCTTCCCCGGGGAGCTATAAAGAGAACAGTGAAGAGCCAGGAAGGGAGGAAGTCCATGTTCCTACATGTGCCAAATCCTACCTCTGTAGGTGAGTCAGACAAAAAAGGGAGGCAGATATCAGGATACTCTTTTCATAGTTTCTCTATTTGCATGTCCACCAAATGCATATGGATGATACTTTTAAAGTTTAGGGTTCACTCGATTTGACATAAAAGTAATGTCTTATGTTGAAGGATAGAAGAAGTCCACATGTTCTTTCAGTAATAATTCAAATATTTGTTATTGTTGTTTTTCATCACTGCCCTTCATGGAAAAAACACTTTCAAGTAAATAACAATAAAAATATGAAGCTGGGGCTGATGGAAGAAAATGCCTTCTAGTAGACTGCACTAAAAATAAGTGCTTGAAAAAAATTAGTATAATATGTTCACTGTTATTTGATGATAGACACAAAAGTAACTTAAAGGAAGAATATTGTTGTGAGCTTTCTGCTCCAATCAATGAATTGGTATATAAAACATACATAAAACACCTGCATGGAAAATTCATAGGCACATAAAAATCACAGAACAACTTCTCCCTGTTTCTCTAAGAAGTAGTTCACTGTTTGGGCAAAGAGGGTCAAGAGGATCCAGGAGATGAGAGTGTTTCAGATGAGAATGCCCTTCCTGCTTCCATATCATCTTCAGGGCAGGGCCGTGCATGTTCCTGGATATCCCCATGCTATTCCTCACTACACTCATAGTCTTACCGTCATTCTCTGATACAATCAGAGCTAATCCTGTATGGTGGTGAATGTTAACTAGACATGTTGTGGTGATCATTTTGCAATTTGTACAAATACCAAATCATTATGTCATATACCTGAAACTAAGATGATGTTAAACTATGGGAATTATATCCCAATTTTAAAAAAGATAAAAAAGAAATCATCGTATTGCCATCTTTATCTCTGTTTTTTCTTTCCAGTCATTCCTAGAAACCCAGGACTCCCATGATCCTCACCCCACAAATTAATCCCCATACAGTCTGACATGTCCTCTGTCATACTTTAAACTCCCATAATCCCTTCCATTGGTACTCAAGGGAAATTTCCAGCAAAATCTTCTATAGCCTCAACCTCTTCTATGAACATTCACTCTGCCCTTTGCTCATTCTCTTTTGACTGGTAGCTGCTTTTATGCCCATGAGCTGCATATCACTTGGTCTGAAGGTGGTACCCCTTACCACAGACTATCCTTCCCGACTCTAAAAACATTAAAAAAATCCTCAACCCAAGACATATTTTCATTCCTTTTAGAGAGAGGGCAAGGGAGAGAAGAAGTGGGAGGGAGAAACATCATCTCAAGAGAGAAGCATTGACTAGTTGCCTCCCATATGAGCCCAGACTGGGGATCGAACCTGCAACCTAGTGGCATATTCTCTGACCATGAATTGAACCTCCAACATTTTGGTTTAGAGACAATGCTCCAACCAAGTAAGCCACACTGGCTAGGACTAAGAACATGTTTTGAATCTCATATTTTTATACTTTCCATTCTTGACACTGTCATTTAGGTATTCCCATGTCATTTGTTATCATTTCTTGAAAACTTAGCTCTTGGATCTTTTCCTACACTGTTCCTGATTTAATTCTTTGTGATTGCAAAATCCACAGTATCCAGGTAGATGATCATATGAACTCTCAATTCCTTGACTTCCTCTCATTCAGTGGTCTTGCTCTCTACCTTGCCTCCAACTACTCATTCTCTAAGCCTGTAGAGTACCAATAGTTTTGACCCTCCCCCGTGTAATTTCACATCTGAGCATCTCATTGGCATAGCATAGATCCTGTCTTTATAATTCACTCTTTCAAGGATTTTCATTTCAATAGTAACATCACTAGGACCCAACGTCCAATATCGCCATCTTTTCCCCATGTCCTTATTCCCCTGCTTTCCCAGCTTAAATGCTGTGCCCTTCACCCTAAACCCTTCCTTGCAAATATCCTCCTCTCCCTCACTCTCTTGCTCCATTGGATTAGTCTGACAAAACTCCCACATGCTCAGTCTAACTCTCCATCTACTCTGCATTTACACCTAGCAGCAGACTAGATGAAGAAAAACACATGACATCCCTAACTGTCTCATTCAAAACGTATGACCCAGAACATTAAGCAGATCAGTGGTGCTCCCTTGTCCATTCACTCTGCAATACCTGCCCTTAGGCATTCTCTCCCAACTCTGTCTCCTCATTCACTCAGAAGATTGTAGTAACCAGAGGAGAACTTCACTTCGACCTCCTCATCAACTCAGCTACATGCACCAGTGTCCATATACTCTGCTCTCAAGACTGTTGTTATGGATGTTCAGTTCATGCCCTTATTTAAGGCCACCTCCCAAGAGAAACCAGATGCTTTCCTCTTCCCTGTAAAATCAATTTTTCAGTCTAAACTGTATCTTTCCCATGAACATGAGAACACACTACAGGCCCTGGCCAGGTAGGTCAGTTAGTTAGAGCATCGTCCTGATCTGCTAAGGTTGCAGGTTTGAGTTGCTGTCAGGGCACGTACAAAGATCAACAAATGAATGCATAAAAAAATGGAACAACACATTGATGTTTCTCTTGCTATCTCTCAATCAATCAATGAAGAAAGGAAAATACTATAACTTCTGCATCATAAACAATAGCAAGATAATACCCCCCTCCCCACTGCCAGTTCTTATTTATCTGCTCCCATTTAAAGCAAAACTCCTTGAAATGGGCATCTCTGCTTGTTATCTCCCAAAGGGACCTTCCAATAGGTGTTCACTCCCACACCTACAAGGAAACTGATCTTGTCAATATCACCAGAAACACTGCTAAATGCCAGGTTCTCTTCTTAAGTCTCTTCTTACTTGAGCAACTGAAAAAATTTAGCACAGTTCCTCCTAGAAATACTTTCTTCTCTTGCTTCCAATCAGCACACCCTCCTGGTAGTCCTCTGACCTCACTGGCTGCTGCTCCTCAATTTCCCTTGCTACATCCTCCTCCTTCATTCTGTCCATCACTCTGGGCATGTTCATCGAACATGCCAAAGCAATCCTGCTTCTACCTGGAATAACTTTGCCTAAAGCAGCTTCACGGTTAGCTCCTTCAGACTTTGTCAAATGTCCCCTTCTCATTGAGGTTTTCTCTCACCACCCTACTTTAAATTTCAAACCTCTGGGCTTTATTTTGCTCTCGGTCTCATTTTTCACCACTTTCTAGCATTTAATAAAGTATTCACATTATGCATTTGTTTATCATGTTTTCCCCTAGTGGAATATAAGCTCCTAAGGGAATAAATTCCCTGCTAGATTTCATGCCTAGGACAACAGCGGGCATGCAGGAGGCATGGAGTAACTGTTTATTGAATAAATAAACAAAACAGACCAATATTTTAACTTTTTATTGTATTTTTTATGCTCCATAATGTAAGAAAATTGTTTTCTGTCTATTTTCCAGGACTCTAAAATAATTACATTTATACATTAGTGTGCTGAACTTGTCTGGTATTTTAATAATATAGAGTTGCATACCCATAATTAAAGCTAATTTTATTATTTTTACGGTGTCATTTGGCTTTAGGGTATATTTCTAGGCTACGAAAGTTATTTACCATTGTCTTTTTATTGCTTTATTCATCATACTGCATTAGAATAAACACTACTATATTGGCATAAAGCAATATCTCTCCTATTTATATTGAACAACTCTTTTTGCACCTCTCTTCTCCCTTCATTTATGTCTTAACCTTTGTAGGAGACAGGGAAGAGGAAATACTTGGTTTCCTACAGAACAGACCCATATGAGGCAAGTGGATTTAAACACTGCGTAATCGTTTCTATTTCTAAACTCAGCTTTGACTGTCTGTGAAGCATGTAATGAAATGAAGAACAGCATATAAAGATAGGATGTGGTAGGATTTCCTTGTCTTTGGGATCAATTATTTTGATCCCAAAGTCCAACAGCCAGACTGCCCCAGTATTAAGGAGCATTTTTTCAGTAATTTTAAGTCAAAAACAATAATTTGGGGGGTTAGGTGAGGACACAGGGAAAAGAAAAAGGGGTTGTAAGAAAGCGAACTTGCAGAAACAGAAACAATTCAGTACTCCCTGAAATACACCTGAAAGCATGACATCCATTATTTGTATTGGCAAAGCTTTCTTTACAAGGGTCACCTTTTTTGGCACTAACCTCTAACCCTTCCAGTTCTGAAACATTCCTAGGAATACTTGAAAGAAGCCATTAAAAACCTATCTGCCCAGAAGCCCTGAAAAAACTATAGCTCCACAGTGTCTTTAGTGTTTATGTAAGAGCAATCTGGGGTATCAACAAACAGGACGGCTGAAATTGTTCTGTCAGGAAAAGGAAAGCAGAATTTATCCTAACTGAATATTTCTGTGAAACAGGTTATAAGGAATTCTGGTTCTGCAGCCAAGTTCACCCCCCCAACCCATGTATGTGTATTTCTCCATACAAACATGACTATTCGGAAATACAATTGCAGTAGATGGGAACAACCTAAGTAAATTACTAAAACATTAGGAAGAGCAGAAAAATACTTTAATGTTTAATTCAAGTGCTCACACAGACATGTACAGTTTGCATCAAATAGTTGAGAGAAAAAGATGAAACTACTTGTCATTTACTTGCTATCGTCTGTGACCGAGTTGTTTGATCTGTGTTAGTTACCACATTAAAGACCAAACGTTGTTACGTAATTATTCTCTAATGTCGCTCTGGCTAACACCTGAAGCATTGTCTAAACCGTTTTCTCTTTGTTTTTTAATTATCTGTAATCTGAGGTCCGAGAACAGAGAATACGCACTGTTTTACAAGTGTCCTCCAGGATTATTCAGATATTCTCTGTATGCCTTGAGCACCTGGCAGTTACATTTTTATTGTTTTTAGTGGGATTCTTTTTTCCTGATCATTTCCCAATATTGCCAGTGTTCCTGCTGCTGACAAACATTTCGTTTTCTCTCCATCGTAATCTGGGAAGCCAACAGTTTGTATAACGTGTGCCTAAATTAAGAGTATGAGTTCTGAGTGAAGATACGAGGGACTCTTTTAATAGGAAAGTATTAGACTAACATACAAAGATTTTTGTGGCACCTAAAATTTTGCTTAAATCAAAATCTACATTTGCATCTATTAAAATGCATACCAACATTTAATTTTACCTGCTTTTTGTTTGTTTGCTCATCTTTCTAGATTTCTGGGTGTGTCTATAGCATTATATTGATGAAATATGTGCACGTGATACATTATTGTAATATTTGCCTACGAGAGAGCACCCTCTACAACAAAAGATTAACGGTTAAGAGTTATGTGGAGGGTTTTCTGATCAGAGGGGGGCGAGGGGCAAGTTCCTTGGGCGATGCCACATCTGGTTTTATCCCACAGCAGCTGCCTCTGCCATACCACCACGCTTGACCCCAGCAAGATCAAGGTCGTGTATCTGAGGTGCACTGGTGTGGAAACTGGTGCTACAGATCCCTGGACCCCAAAGTTGGTCCCCTGGATCTGTCTCCAAAAGAGGTTGGTGATGACATTGCCAAGGCAGCTGGTGACTACAGGGTCAACCTTATAATGAAATGAACCATTCAGAACAGACAGGCCCAGACTGAAGTGGTACCTTCTTCCACCTTTGCCCTGCTCATCCAAACCCTCAAGGAACGGCCCAGAGATGGAAAGAAAACCATTAAGCACAGCGATCATAACAGCACTTTTGATGAGATTGTCAACATTGCCTGGCAGATACAGGACCAATCTTTGGCCAGAGAACTCTCTGGAACCATTCGAGAGATCCTGGGGACTTCCCAGTTAGTGGGCTGCCAAGTTGATGGCTGCCACCCCTGTGACATCATCAGTGACCTCAGTAGTGGGTCCAGTAGAATGTCCAGCTAGTTAAGAACTACAAAAGAAAACATTCTGATAAAGGATCATTTTATAACCAGAAAGGAAAAATGTTCTGTGGAAGCCATATCGTCTCCATGATTCCCTGGGTAGGGAATTGTCTCAGATTCCCACTCAAGACTGTCATGCATACAAACCCCTTGTCTTCCAATTGTGAAGTTGTGAGCCTGAAGAAGGCCACAGAGGGAATTCAGTAAGTTCATGCCTATCTTCCAATTACATGCAGAATCATGTGGGCATATGCATACATTTCAGCTGAATGAATAAAAAATTTGATGTGAAAAAAATGGGGAATCCTTAATGCCCAAGTGCAGAGGGTTAGTGAATTGATGAAATAATAATGGTTATATCAACTTATTAATTCAATATGAAGAGTGATTGATATTTGATCTGGTGTTAATTAAAATTATTAGGGATAGCACTTACAGAAGTAATTTCTGTAAGGACTTGCATGGTATTAGAAGAAATAGTCCTCATGTACAGAAGCAGAATTCAAATATCTAGGTAGTGAGGAAGCTGTCTAATAAATTACAATATTTTTGTGGAATATTATAACCTAAGGATCAATAAATTCTCAAGTGTTTATTAATTTCTTATTCTTGCTTCTAGGGCAGGTGTGTCAAACTCATTTCCACCGGGGGCCACATCAGCCTCGTAGTTGCCTTCAAAGGGCCGAATGTAATTTCAGCTCCTTAACAGTTCAGGAGTAGTTACATTTGTACAGTCCTAAAGTTATTTCAGCCCTTTGAAGGCAACAGTGAGACTGATGTGGTCCCCGGTTAAAATGAGTTTGATAGCCCTGTTCAAGGGGGTCCAATAATGACTCATGAGTTTGTTTGAAGATTTATTAATATGCTTGGCATTTCATACCACAGTATACAAGAAATGAAAGAAATTAATAAATACCACCTGTTTGTCCTGGTTCTAACTACTAAAAAAATCTTTATTTTTTATCAGCCTATGTGTTAGAGGATGCCAGGTTGGCCTCTTATGAATGTAACATTCATTGTGGCTAAGTTAAGACAGCAAATTAAAATATTCTGAAGAGTACCAGAGACTCAAGGTCAAAGCCATTCATACTGAGATGAGCATTAACTTGGCAAAGGCCTAAACTGCAGAGACATACTTTACAGAGGTATATTTTACTCAGGTAAATGTTCCTTCCATCTCTGTACTCAAAGATCATACTTTAGCTCATAGATATATCGGTGCCTGCATTATGATTTAATTTCTACTTTAGTTCATGATGATTTTAACCATCCTGTCATATTAAAGTTCACATTTCCACCCATAACAAAGGTTGGATGACTTAAAAATGGCTCATATTGTATGTTCATGATAAAACAACCACCAAAAGAATTTGGTGGTTATCTCTTTATATTTTATTTATTTTTACATTAGTTTGCTTCTCTCTTATTTTTAAACCACTTTATTGAGATATAATTGACATAAAAGTGTATATGTTTAATGTGTATAATGATGAATTTGGAAATAAGGACAAATATTATATATTATTCTGAAACTTTGACCATGTCTGTTTTAGAACCTTTTTCTATAATATTGTCTGTTAAATATATTAAATATATTACAATATATTACACTCAGGAGTCTCGTGATCTGACCTAAATGGGACCCTTAAAAATGATTTTATACTAGAAAGGAAGCTACTGTTAAAACAAAATGACAAAAACAAAGTCATTTTTGTAAATAGAGTAAATCAAATTCAGAAACCTTTGCAAAACCAACAAGACAAAACAAAAAAGTTCACTAACTTTAAAAAATCAACTGTCAATTATAATGTACCCAATTTTTTCATCTGTACTGGATCCATTGCCCCCCGAATAATTCTATTATTTATTTATTAAATGGCACACATTCATATTTTCATCAAACACCACTAGCAGATCACAGATTCACTATTCATTTTTTCAGCCAGCCACAAATTACAAATTTTGGAGNTTTTACTCAGGTAAATGTTCCTTCCATCTCCGTATTCAAAGATCATACTTTAGCTCATAGATATATTGGTGCCTGCATTATGATTTAATTTCTACTTTAGTCCATGATGATTTTAACCGTCCTGGCATATTAAAGTTCACATTTCCACCCATAACAAAGGTTGGATGACTTAAAAATGGCTCATATGGCATGTTTATGATAAAACAATCACCAAAAGAATTTGGTGGTTATCTCTTTATATTTTATTTATTTTTACATTAGTTTGCTTCTCTCTTATTTTTAAACCACTTTATTGAGATATAATTGACATAAAAGTGTATATGTTTAATGTGTATAATGATGAATTTGGAGATAAGGACAAATTTTATATATTATTCTGAAACTTTGACCATGTCTGTTTTAGAACCTTTTTGTATAATATTGTCTGTTAAATATATTAAATATATTACAATGTATTACACTCAGGAGTCTCGTGATCTGACCTAAATAGGACCCTTAAAAATGGTTTTATACTAGAAAGGAAGCTACTGTTAAAACAAAATGATAAAAACAAAGTCATTTTTGCAAATAGAGTAAATCAAATTCAGAAACCTTTGAAAAACCAACAAGACAAAACAAAAAAGCTCACCAACTTTAAAAAATCAACTGTCAATTACAATGTACCCAATTTTTTCATCTGTACTGGATCCATTGCCCCCCAAATAATTCTATTATTTATTTATTAAATGGCACACATTCATATTTTCATCAAACACCACTAGCAAATCACAGATTCACTATTCATTTTTTCAGCCAGCCACAAATTACAGATTTTGGAGTGATATCCTTATAAAAATACAAATAAAAATATAAATGTTGAAGCCTCAGGCCACAGGGGCCATGCTCAGTCAAATATACTGAACGTGTAAAAAACAGTCACAGGAACCCTAAAAGAGAACTAGAAAAGAGTCTCCGTGTAGACCTCACTCCAGAGTGAGGAAAGTACAGTGATTTCGGGGACTAAAGTAGGAAGGAGGGTCAACATGTGTTGCCTTGCCGGTAGAGGTCCTGAATGAAACTCACGTGATGACCTCTTGCAACTTTAACAGCTCTGATTCATCAAGCAGTGAAAATCACAGGATAGGAGGTGAGTGAGCCCTGTGTACACACCAGCTGTGCAGCCGGTGCAGACTGCAAAGTCTGGGTATTGGGAACGGCAGCATTAGCGAAGCCCACAGCATGGAGGAACTGCCCACTGCGCGTGCTCATTGTCATCTGATTATTTCTCGGCAGCCGGCATTGCAACACACTTGTCCTGCAAATCGACTTGCTCTATTAAGAGAAACCTAATGCAGTGGATGTTTCTTTGAATATTTTGCAATTTCCCGATAGTAGAAACTCTTAGAAAAACGTTCATATGTAGTTGCTTAGAAACTACATATCTGTTTCTTTGCTTAGAAACAGATATGTAAAACTTCTTGTTAATACGACTTCATTTTATGATGAAATAAAATGGCTCAAACGCAAGGTTATTTCTGGGGAAGGAGAGGGACATGAATAGACGCTAGTGGGGCTCTGGACAAAAAAACCCATCTTAACTATATTTTGGTATTTATTTGGGTAAAATCATTTTATTTTTTAAAACGATTTTATTTATTTATTTTTTAAAGAGAGGGGAAGGGAGAGAGAAAGAGGAGGAGAGAAACACTGATGTACATCCATCATTTGCCTCTTGCATGCACCCTAAACTGGTGACCTTTCGCTTTGTGGGATGATGCCCAACCCACTGAGCCAAGGTGGATGGGCCTGGGCATCATCCACCATTTATCCACACTGGTCAAGGTGGATAAATTAAATTTAAATGGACCCTCGGCACAACCTTGTGGAAGCAAAACGGTCATATGACATACAGCAATTTAGGCTAGAGAAGATGCTAGGGAGAGGAGCAGTGAGCACACCTCTGCACCACCGTGGGCTTGTGAAGGACATGCAAACCTTAGTCCTTCTCACTGCCAGCTGGCAGGGCCATCTTTGCTTGTGCCTCCAGGTGTCCTGTTAACTGTCGTATTTCCCCACTTGACACAAAATGCCCTAAAATGCCTTTGCTAGGTCCTCAGGACAACAAATCTCCTGTGCTTTTTCTTTACAATGGACAATAGCAGACGAGATCCCAGAGGCTTTACTCCTTGCCCGTGCAAGTGGAGCAGTATCAGGGACTGATGGGTGAGCGGCACCAGTGACAGCCTGGTGAGGTGGGGTCCTTTGCATAATACAGGTATTAGAACTTAAGTAGAATTTATCTTTCGAAGTGACTGCTGGGGGCTTGTTAGCACTTTCAAATTCCAATTCTACGGAATCTCAATGCCTTTAAAGCTCATTTGCTAAACCGGGAGCACTGTATTGCTGCCATTAACGGGGGTGGGGGGTGGGGGGTGGGGGGCTGAGTGCCTCCAGACCCCAAAAATCTGTTCACTAGAGGTATGGAAGTGAGTCCGCACACTGTGAGCTCGGTGGAATGAATGTCGCAGCTGACCATACAGAAAAAAAATTCCAGGTTGCACACAGAGTTTCTAGACATTTCGATTTCTTATTATTTTGGTAACTAGGACTTCTGAAAGACTGATGGAGGTAAAATGCAGTTTGTTTTCAATCATTCCCTTATCCAAAAATGATTGGTTTTTTAAAAGATAGCCTTTCGACCCTCTGCCCTATGCAAAAGAATGAACTGCACAATTAGCCAATGTGCAACTAAACAGAACAGTCCATTTAATGAGGCCAGATAAGAAGCATGATTCGTATACGTTTAAGCAGAGTTTGCAGGGGCATCCCAGGCATCAGCCTATCTGGGTAGATAGCTCTATCTGCAGGGTGAGTGCCGAGGAATATATTACTGTATCTGTTAGATGCTCATTATCTCAAAATAGATTATTCTATTGAACTGATTCACATGTATTCCAGTCATTTCGTAAGGACAGCAGCCCTAATGTGAATGTGAAACATTTGAAATATTTGCTAAAAAATTTTTCTGTAAGTTTCACACGCTTCCATTTTTCTTTTACCTTCTGCTTTGTTTTATAAGGCTCTGCTCAGTGTGTGTAAGTTAAGAATAAAAGATTGAAAGTTTCAAAACAAAAAAAAACCTGCACTCCACTTTGTTATCAAAGATAATAAATGTACAAGCTGAAAGTTAATTTTCCTCTCCCAGGATGAGTTTTTTTTTTCCTTCACAAACGTTTAATCATAAAAGAATCATTAGAACTGCAATGCTTTGGCCCAATGTCTTTACCGCCCATTGCTCCAGTAGCTTAGGCAGACCTCCCTAGATGACTCTAATTTACAAAACGAATAAAAAGTCTGAGGGCTTTGTTCAGATTTTCAATGCACCATTAATACACGGTTAGAAATTGGTTCCAAAAATGAAATTGCTAAATTCTGGAAGATTTGATGTCTTCTCCTAATGAGAAGCAACACCCCTCACTTGCTAGAGGATCCAGACTTTTCTGATAGAGACTTGGGCTGTTTATTAATAATGAATTTGAATGTTCGCATGTGGAATGTTATCAGCTCACACACAATCCAACCAATAGTTAGCCCTGATGGGGGTAGCTGGGATCCTCATTAGCAGAACATATTTAATCCAGAAGTTTCTTATCAAATGTCACACCTGCATCTCGAAATGGCATTTTCACATTCATTCGCATGTATTTCGGAGATGAGGCTCCAAGGTGCTTTAAGGAGATTAAGAAGGAGAGAGTACAAGCTTATTTTATCATTTAGTGAGTCTGGAAAGAATCCAAGAAGTTTTTGTCTTGTTGTTGTAATTAGAAAGCCTTTTAAGTGATAACGTATGCATAGGAATATGAATATGTAGTGATCACGCGAATGCTATTTCAAATAGGGGACAGCTGCTATTTTTGTTGTAGGCAGAAAACATTAAATTACACTGTATAGCGGGGATTAACTTCAGAACTTTAGGAAAAGAACTAAACCCTCTCCTATCTTTTTGCCACAGCCTACCAAAAACACTCAACTCCACAAAGTTCATTTAGTGCACCTTATTAGTAAAAGGTCACAATTCTCTGTCAGCTACGTACTGCTTGATCATTCTGTCCCACACTGCTCTTCAATAAACTAAGCAGAAAGACATAAGCAACAGACAGACATCTTGGCTTACGTAGCCAGTTCTTATCAGTTGTAACAGTTTTTTCATATGATCTCACTTTCTTTTCATTTTCAAAATGATTTGTCATCATGCTGCAAATATTCAAAGCAATCCTTAAAAAAATCTGGACGCTACTTTATAATAAATTCTGGACTGTGCATTCACAACTAATTCTTTTAAATTTCACGAACTGACTCCCTTTACCCAAACCATCATTTCTTTGGAGGTGAAAGCTTGTCCTCTATAGTAACTTTCTACTTACGGCAGTGATAAGATTTAAAGCCAGGGACAAAGTCAGGCTAAGAAACTTTTAGCTCATATCAAGTAATTATTACATGTGAAATGCAAATTGTCTTAAATTTAGAAGGAAGTATGGTTCCTAACTTCTACTTCACACAACCCACAGATTGTACATTATACCTTTTAAATTCAACACTATATCTCTTTCACTGATGATATATTACATCACACCTTGTTCTTGTTGACTTTCAAGAGTTTTAACCTTGAATGGTGTAACCACTCTGACCAATCATTATTTTATAAAATGGAAGAAATAGGGAGGTGCAAAGAAACCCAAGCAGGATTTGGCATGGAATGGGAAAAAGAGACGTGGTTTCACTTGCTTTCAAAACAGAATACGGGAAAGGACCGGGGAGAATGCACCATAATTCATAACTTGTTGGTTTTTATCCTGCTTTCAGGTCACTGGAGTTTGCCCCGCGAAAAAGGAACTGGGGATCTGAAACCTAAATAACTTCAGCAATCCACATGTAAGTGAACAGCAACAATCATTTTTTTCAGTTTATTTTGCTCTCTCGGTGTTCATATCTACAAAAGCCTCTAACCAGTAGTCAAGATAAGTGTTGAACTGAGAAGTATTGATCCAGTAATAGCAGTTCAAGCTTTGACTGTGAGTCCTTAACCCTCCAGACATAATGTCATAGCCTCTTATCCTTGCCTCTTAACATTACCTGCCTATCTCCACAGAGCTGTCACCTATGGTAATACAGTTCCAAACGCTTTCTAATCATTACTCATTCAGGCAGCATTCATTCTGTAGCCAGCAAAAAAAGAAAAAAAAAGTTTAGGTGTCGCTTTGAGTTCTAGACAGAGCAAAGTGTTTTCTTCTGCGGTTCCCATTAGGCCTTTAATACACTGTGTGCATTAGAGTGTACCAGCCGAAAGGGAGCCCATTAAAACAATGTTCAGAGGAGGCATTAAGACAGTGAAGACATCAGGAACATGTGGCAGTCTGCGCTGAACAATGTAAAGAGACCACTGGGGTTAAGCAAGCCTTTATTCTCAGCAGCAATCCTTTGCTGGAGCAAAAAGCTCAGGGTAAACAACTTCCGTGCATATAAAAATCTATCTGCAAGGCTGACCATCCCTGGGCTGAAGGCAGAGACAGCACTTGGTACACAAAGGAACTGAAAGCACCATCAACACCCACCTATGGGCAGTCTGGAATTACAGAGAGATCTATGTGCTGAGTCACTCTCTGGTTGGTTAGGCTCTCAAAAAGGGGAAAGAAGAGAGAAGAGAGAAGAGAAGACCTACTTTCATGCATATATGAAATAATATTATTTCATCCCTGGACATTACATGTTCTCCCCCAAAACAGAGCACTTCCAAATGTTACCGTGCAGAGTCACAGAGAACCGAAAACTCCGTAAGGTCACGGTTGATGCCAGTCTTGTTACTGCTCTGTCGCCAGGGCCTAACCCAGTACCTGGGATGCTGCTCATACTGAACTCACATTTTAAACTAAATAACTGGAGAAGTGAATGACTGAGGAAATTAATAAAAAGTCTTGGGGGAGACAAGATGCCATTCAAATATGTATGAATGTATATATACTATAGAAATACATGCATCTAAATACATGTATACATGTAGACATACACCTATACACATACATGAATAATGAATGACCCATGTAATGAAAAAGAGCTTCAGTTGGAAGAATCCCAAGTTGTACTTGACACAGAAAAGATATTGAAGGAAATGAGGTTGCTTTAATAACGAGGGGAACTTCCAACATAACAATGAGTCATAGGAGAAGAGTTAAGAGAACATAAGAGTCAAACTCTGTGAGGACAACAGATGAAAGCCATTCATTTAAGCTCTCCATAGGGAAATTTTGAAATAGATTAGTGTGACAATGTAAAGGCTACTAAATGTTTCTGTATAATACAATCAAAGTAGATTTATAACTATTGTTTCAATACATGGGAAACATGTAGGAGGATGGAAAGAAATGGTGGTTTACTGAAATTTGCACACTGTATTACTATGTAGAAATGCATAAACCACTATATAGATGGCTTGAAGGAAACCATAAAGCACTGCATTCTGCTTGATAAACTACAACCCTATTTTTAAATGCTTCTCAGTCATAAGATAGACATTGATACCTTAACCTTCAGAGATATATAACAATTATATATGGAAACAAAACTGATTTTAAAGAACTATTTTCTTAAATGATTTTGAGGCTGGCACTTTGAAATCCCTTTAAGAATTCCACGAGAACATCAGGTACATCGTTCCTATAGTTCTCTTACAAATAATCTGAATGCACTTACTAACTGTGGCAGGGGCAAAAGTAGGTGTATGGTTGTTTGTGTAGAAAATAATACTGTAATTAATAAATAATAACACAAGGATAAACTCTGTATTTCACATGCTCACAACTATAAGCTGACTTTTCCCTAGCCTATGTATGTTCTCAGACAGGCACCTAAACTTTCACAGCGTTGTTATCGGACACACATTGCAGAGTCCTACAAAGTACATGGAATCATACATTTAAAAGCATCTAGCACAGGGCTCCAGCACACAGGTGTTTAATGAATATTGGCAAAGGGTGGGAGGTGAGGACCTTACTTTTACAATTTTAAGTGAATTTTAAGGATAATTTCCATGTAACAGCAGAAATGTCTCCCTTGTAAACCAAACAATCAGGGACCTTAATTCGAAGATCTGTTTCACATACACAATGCGAATGAATTATCCAAGCAGTCTCAAGCTTTGAGATGGTCCGTGTTGTGGTTTAGTGATGAAGACTGGGCACTTCAGTAAACCAGGTATTTCTTGCCTCCATCAAGGACAATGCATGTCCTTGCCTTGTTGAAAGGCTGTCTGGGCAACCTGCCTTGGCCAGTGAAAGGTGAGCATAAGTGGTGCATTTCACTTCTTTTTGGAGCTTTAACAACCAGCTTGTGCTTTAGTATGGTCTTTTCCCCTCCATCACAGAACAAGCATGGTTTCAGGTAGTGGTCCCATCGGCTTGGGTCATGGAATAAAGGCACCGTATGCAGCATCAGTTGTTTCACGCTGCTGAGACTTTGGGGTTGCTTATTACTACAGCTTAAACCAACCTATTCTGATTGATACAACATTAATACCTAGGATCTTGGAACCACAGGAAATCAGGTCTCTAGATTTGATAAATGCCACTATGGACTGTAAAACTGTAGTCCAACTAATATTTATAATACATTTTCTAATGTCTTCTCTGAGTACTATTGCAATTTCTTATGAAAACCACTTTAAACTTACTTACATATTTGTTCAAGGAGTGGTTTTAAGCTCTNCAACCAGCTTGTGCTTTAGTATGGTCTTTTCCCCTCCATCACAGAACAAGCATGGTTTCAGGTAGTGGTCCCATCGGCTTGGGTCATGGAATAAAGGCACCGTATGCAGCATCAGTTGTTTCACGCTGCTGAGACTTTGGGGTTGCTTATTACTACAGCTTAAACCAACCTATTCTGATTGATACAACATTAATACCTAGGATCTTGGAACCACAGGAAATCAGGTCTCTAGATTTGATAAATGCCATTATGGACTGTAAAACTGTAGTCCAACTAATATTTATAATACATTTTCTAATGTCTTCTCTGAGTACTATTGCAATTTCTTATGAAAACCACTTTAGACTTACTTACATTATTTGTTCAAGGAGTGGTTTTAAGCTCTTCATAATCTGGCCCCAAACTGTCTTTCCAACCTCATCTCTCATGACATCTTCCCATGAATCTGACAGTTCAGCCACACAGGGCAGCTTAATTTAAAAAACAAACAAACAAACCACCACCAACAACATACCATGATCTTTCTGGATTCCTGACTTTTTAATCTTGATGTTCCTTCTGTCTACCCAGGCTTCTTTTGCCAGGTTGCTCATCCTTCCTCATGCATCAGTGCCCACTGTTCTACGATATTTTTTCCACCTGTCTCTACACAACGTTAGCCACTTGCTCCTTGGTGTTTCCCCAGCACATGGCAGGTGCACACATTGAAGAACTGACCTACTGAGTGGGTGACTTTTCTTTCTGGCTTAGTATCCTCTTGTCAATGAGAAGCCACAGTTCAGGTAAGTGTTATAATCAAGTTGTAACCTGAGCAAAATACTAGGTAATGCTGGTTATCTATTTACTCACTCATTCAATAGTTGGTGTTGATTTACTGGTGGTTGACAAATTCTCAAAACCTTTAGCTGAGGGAACAGATCTGAGCAACTTGATTTCTTAAACAGAAATTTTAAAAAGTTGTGTAACTTAAAAACAATGTGGTTTTTAAGGAGTGTCACAAATCAGTAATTAAAGAACACCCTAGGAGGCTCCACACGACATTGATTCATTTCATGCTTGTTTCAGAGAAAGCAAAAAATCAACAATAATGAAAAGTTTAAAACCTAAATTCTACATTTAAGGGTCATTTTAAGGGTGATTCGACATATCTGGAGATTAAGTATCTTCACATTAGTCTGGCATTTACGGGACCTGTAATCTGCCTCAAGTTATTATCACCATTCACACTGCGACCAAATTTGTCTATCTCGGTTCCTTTATATAACCCCCGTTTACTTTCCAAACTCTTCTGCAGCCTGTCCTCTGAATGTTCTACACATCCCCACCCTCAGTGTTTGCTCAGCACTCCCCTTTAATGCCCTTCCTAGGCTTATCTCAGCTCTCCTGCACTGCTGGAACTTAACTCACATATTCTTCCCACCCAGACGTTTTCTGGGTAGCGTTTCTCTTAGGTCCAGATGTGCTTATCACCTAAACCATTTATTGGACACTTATGATGTGATATTACTTTTTGAAATTTATTGATTTATTGAGAGAGGAAGAGAGGAAGAGAGAAAGAGGGAAGGAGGGGAGGGGGGAGAGAGAGAAAAATGCAACATCAGTTTGTTGATGTGTGGTTCTATTGTTTCTGCATCCATTGGTTGATTCTGGTTGATTTTTGTACGTGCCCTGACTAGGGGTCATACCTGCAACCTTGGTGTATCAGGATGATGCTCTAACCAACTGAGCTACCCAGCCAGGGCAATGATATTACATTTAATCTCAAATGCATCTTTTTTTCTCCAGTGAGATTGACTGTACATTCACTCACGAATAGGGATCACATTTGAAATGTTTCTGATACTCATCACCTTGACCAGGACTTTCACAAAGCGGACCCTCAAACAAACAGACCAACAAACAAAGCACCTGCTGGCTATTTACCGACGGGTCCTCTCTGTGACGATGCTGAGAGAGAGCTCCTTTGCAGGACTGAGTAGCTCAGAAGATTCTTGGGATTAGCTGTTCTTTGCGGATTCACTTCTGTCCACAATATGAAAACCAATTTTTCTTTTTATCACTATAAATCTGGATTACTAATATCAGGCTCCCCACAGCCTTCTCCTCTCCAGATAGAGGGAAGTGAGATTTCAATTTTATAGCATGCTAAGTACTGTGTAGAAGCCAACAATAGAAAATTAAAATAACATCTGGCTGGTAATCATGATGTAGCTTTTCCAATTTTTATGAAAATACCCAAGCAAAAAGTAGAAAGATGGAAAAAGTTATCACAACATCCTTGAATCATCCTAAAGCCAGAACCAGCCTATTGCCAGAACTTGATGGAATTTCCCTGGCTGAAAGGCCACTGAAATCATACTGAATAAAGCAACTGATGACCAGACAAGCAGGAAATTGCGGAAATTTATACACTTAAAAATAACTAACTGCTTCCACCAAGTTTGCGTCTTGGGATACTATGCATCCACATTCTGACATGACCACAATGCAGTTTCCCACCTCTATTCATGAGAATTTACGTCCCTCTGTCTACTCATAGACCCAACTCCCCGCTTCCCCCAAATTCATTAAAACTGTAAGGGAGATCGTTGGCGATAGGATGCAAGGAGAAAATGAGTGGAAGGCACTTGTCGGGGCACTACATCTTGGAGGTGCTAGTGGAGAGAGGGAGACTCATCTGTGAACAAGGAGAAGACCTCTCAGTGTAGCACACACCACGCGTGAAACCCCGGTAAATCACAGGACTGGGGTTCGGGGCCATCTCTCCCACCTTCCAGTAGGAGATCTGGCAATGAAATTAGACCATTTTTCACATGACAGAGCAGGTCAAGGTAGGGTGACCAAGCATCCCAGCTTATGCCTGCAGTGCTGGTATAACTGTGACTGGTACTCCCTTTCACCAACAAATAGTCCAGCTGATAGAAAGCAATTGCTTTGGTCTCTTGGGAAATACCAGTTCTAAGATTTCCAGTTCTCTCTTCTCACTCAAAAATCAGTATATTTAAACAGTCTTGGAAAATTTACTAAAAAATAAGGAGAGGGCACATCCTTTTGACTTAGAGGAAGAGTATATTTTTAAAACTAATTTGCGATATGCATCAAGTAATTTTTTCAGAAAGTTATATATATCATCAATATAAAATAAGAAGACATAGAGGTATAGAACAGAAATAAAGCCACACAGAAATACCAGATGATATGCAAAGGTGACTGGATAAGACTGAGAGGAATAATTTTAAGGACACTAACTATCAAAGCAAAATAAGATTTCTTTGGAGCCAGGCAATAGAATGGACACCGCAGGAAATGAAATCAGTTATACAGATGCAAACTTGAAAAGTTCTCTCTTATAAAGAAAAGGCAAAGACATTTTTAGATGATGCCCTGCAAAGGCAGATAAAGTAATATGCTCTATGGATATAGTTTTATCTGAGGAAGAAACTGGAACAAATGCAAAATAAGTTAATATTAGAATAAAGATCCAAAGAGTTTCCCATGTTCCAACAAAATAGGAATCTAGACCTTGTCTAGAAAGTATTTTTATTTTTGATAGGTAGGAATAAAACATTTTTATAAGCATCAAACAGGGGAGAAAAATAAAAAATAAAAAGGGGAAACTCCAAAGAGTACAGAATAAACATTAGGCTTTTGCATTGTAAAAATCTGTTACCACCTACAGAAATCTAATGCTGGCCTTATGCGTAATTTTAAATAGCAATGTAGCCACATTAAAATTAAAAACAAGCAAGTAAAATTATTTTAAATAACAGCTCTGGCCAGTGTGGCTCAGTTGGTTGGAGCATGGTCCTGTAAACTGAAAGGTCATGGGTTTGATTCCTGGTCACGACACATGTAACAAATCGATATTTCTCTCTCATGTCAATGTCTTTCCTTCACTTCCCCTCCCTCTAAAATCAATAAGCTTGTCCTTGGGTGAGGATAAAAAATTATTTTAATAATATTTTATTTAACTTAACATATCCAGAACATTGTCATATCAACATATAATTTATATATAAACTTTAATAACACATAATCTCAGTAAACATTCAGTACAAAATATAGTATATACCATGGTTTATAGTACAAAATATTTATATAACATATAAAATTTATGAGATAAATAATCTGATTAATTCATACTCTATACCGGACCCGTTTTCAAGGAATCACATTCTAGGTTCTCAACAGCACAGCCTGACTTTCTCAGCAGCTCTCCTTTCTGACCCTTGTTTCGTAAGAGTCCTCCTCTCACTTTGCAAGTAAAAGGCACAGGGCCCTGCTGTCCCCTGCCTTGCAGGGAGCTGAGTTGTGAGACATTAACCCCCCAGGACACCCCACCTCTGTGAAAGGAGGGTCCCTTCCTTAAGAGTATCGAAGTGCCCAGTGGCTTTTTCATCCACATAACACACCTCTTGGTTAGGTTCAGGGAGTTTCTTCCTGAACTGAATTTTAGGATCTGAATTCTTGCAAGTGAGATGACTGTCTGGAGGACATGAATTAGCATGTTTGTCTGAACTGGAAAATAAAGTCAGACTTTTCCCTGACAGATAGAGTGATCTAGGCAATCGGCACCACAGGGAAGTTCACTGCCAGATTATATTGCAGGTTGTTTTCAAGAAAGGAGTGAGCTTAGTTTGCAGCTCCAAGGTTTTAACAAAAATATACTGGAGGCGCTTGTGCCATATAATGCACACTTGAGATTATTAGTAATTAATAGTAGTAAACTAATCATAAAATAATGGTGAGGAACAGGAATTAGTAATTACTGAAAACTCTTTAAACTTACGATTAAATTTTTAGATAAGAAGGGAATTCATCATATTTCAACATTCATCTCGGGTGAACTTGAGATATAAGTCTTGTGAAATGTGTAAAACATGGAAAAGCGAATCTTTTGAAAAAGGACATTGATAGAGCGAGGGGTGGGAGGCACGCAGGACGGCTCATAAGAACCTAAGCAGAATGATTCAGATAATGAATTGGCCTTCCATCCGTTTTTTGTCATCCCTAGTGGCCTGAGAGCTCAACTTAGAAGCACTAACACCAGATTGCGGGAGGACCTCACCACGTCTGTAAAATGCACACGTGCTCTCTGTAAGGTGACTGGCCTGTGAACTGGGAGGAGCATTTTCTGTCAGTCTAGGACAGATGTGGCTTGCTGTGACATCCAACAAAATGATTTAAACTCGACACTCACTATTTCTAACAGAGAGTTATCCAATGAGATAGCTCACCATGCTAGTTCTGGCCTCTGAATAACTACCAAGGCTGTTGAATTCAATTGGAAAATGGAATCCATCCTAAGACACTAATCACAAAGGACTGCTGGCGTGGAGACACTTATCAGTGTACTAATTACATTGTTCATTCCTGTGGGCTTTGATCCCGTTCGGGCAATCAGGCAGGGTGAAGGGAGATGAGAAAATAATGGTAGTAATACTATTGCCAAAGGTAATAATAATAATTAATAATAATAATGGCTAAAATACAATGGCTCTTACTCCTAATTAGACACTACTAAGCATTCTATATGTATAATTTAAAATCACTCTTCCCCAACATATTTTGATAAAGGTTCTGATATTATAATCATCCCCATTTTATTTAAGACAAAACTGAGGTTCAGGGAAATTAGATAATATGTTCAAGGTGATAATATGCTAAGGAATGGCCCAGAGATTAGTCACGTCCAACTCTGAAGCTAGAATCCAGGATATTAAGCATTATATGACTTAGCTTTCCTATCAAAGCTTTATTTGTTTATAGTTTTGCTTTTGCTTTATTTAGCACTGAAGTGTCTGTGGTATGTGTACTTGGGGGAGCGTGTTTTTTGTCGTGGCTCACAAGAGGAATAAAAAGGCATGGTGATTCCAACCATTAAATAATTGACATAGTACATTTATACGGTGAGGCATGTCTCTTACTATTCACACAATTTCATTGGTGATTAGGATGACGGTGATGCTGATTCAGACATTGGTGAGCATGTAAGCTTCGTGAATGACAGCTGGTAAAATATTTCAACTCTGAAAAGGCATACCTATACAGAAGAATAAATCAGAAGAAGTTGAAAATGAACTTACACATGTAGTTTGGGTCAAGATTATACAGAACCATGAATGTGAGAGAATGTGAGAGAAAGGAAGAAGCAGTATTAAAGAGCGATGTATTTACAGCAAGTACACTTTGAGTTAGAGAATCAAATCTGACATTTTAGTAAATGAGCGATCTTTAATAAGTTTACAACTTGGTCTAGTTTATAGAATAGAATTGCTGTAGAGGCTAAGTGAGCAGATACATGTAGAAGGAGGCTGCAGGGTAAGGCACTGGGTTGCATTCAGCAGTAAGGCACAAGGGTTGCAGGGTGTGAGCCATAGTTTTCAAACAGGATCGGTCTCCTTTGCTTTCTCAGAATTCTTTTGAAGACAGAATGAGAGCAAGGATAAAGCAGAACAACAGAACACAGGGACTTAAATTTTTTTAAATGCATATTATGTCGCATTTATTAACATTGGACAATTTTCTCTAAAGGAATTACCAATTTATGATAGTCCTTTGCATTCTTTAGTGCCTTAAACTTTGCAAAAGCCCCTTTTCAAAGTGTTTTATCTCACCTGATTTTTAGCACAAGGCTTCAAACTACAATAATATCTTGCAATAGTGTGCCTGATGATTACGTACATCCAGGTGTAATCTGATTGGTGAATAACTTCCATTCTCTATCCAGCCACAGTTTGAACGTAGAAGTAGACATATTACTTTGTTTACTAGAGAGGAGTGAGGGTTATTCTCCAGGACTAATGTTTCTTTACACCAGGCAGAAGAAAGTGGTATCAATTAACCCAGAGATTCCTAGAATTATTGCCCATACCCTAGATGTCCCAAAGAGCCACCACATCCGGAATCATCCCCATTAAATATAAGACCAGAGTGAACAGCTGCCACCAGGGGGAACCAAATTGCAGTCAGGAACCCTGACCTCTAGAAGCTAGACCCCGTAAGTCCCAGGTAGTTTAGGGGCTCAGGACGGCTTTGACCAACCACAGCATAATGACATGACTCCACATTTTAGATGACTAAATTTGGGACCCCACTTTTTATAGATTTTATTTTATAGATAATGTAGGGCTTCTCGCTGAGGTTGGATAATTTACTCAAGGTCACCCAGTATCTGAATGTGACAGACAAAATCTCAGTCTCTAGGTAGTAAAGGCATCCAATGACAGAGGTTCAAATTCCAGCCCAGTTTCTTCCTTAACCACGTGATGATGGACAAGCTATTTACCATTTATGAGCCTGCTCCATCAACTAGAGCTTGGGGATACACTTCATGGGTTATGGAAAGACAATGCATGTGAAGATACAAGAGGAAAGTATAGCACATTATGCGAATGTTACTGCATTTCATTTCTCTCTGATCCCATATATTAATAACTTAAATTAGTTTTCTATTCTAAATTATAAAGATACTTTATAATCAAAGCAATAACTTTAAATTATACATTACTTTCTAAATAGAAGCATGCATTAGCAAGGCCTGAGAATGAAATCTTTCAATTTATGATAACAACCAACCAACCAGACTTTATTAAGAATCTACTATGTGCTCAGCAGTGTAGATAGAGGACACAGGCAAAAAAAAACCCCAGGAAGATCGTACAGAGTCTACTCGTCCCGAGAAATCCATGGTCAAGGGCTAAAGAATCAATCAGAGAAATGCGTGTTGCGGAAAAGCAAATAATGTAAGATCAGCATTTTAAACACTGGAAACGGGCAGAACTGCAGTGATCAGAGAAAGGACAGGGCATCGTTGAGCTCTGTGGAGAGATGGAAACCTCACAAAGAGTTAAGATTCTGATTCAGCCTTGAAGGTTGGGTGCGATATAAACAGGCAAAAAAAAAAAAAGAGATGTTAGCTATTCTGATTCATCTCTGCTTTTCTCTGACTCAGTGGTTCCATTTTGGTTAATATGATCCCAGAAGCTCCAGGCAGATTCTAATCGGGATAGTTTTGTAATAACTGCTGACCTATCTGTAGGGAGTGTTGAGAGACATGCATGGGGTATAATTTTTCAGCAACTTCTGGGCAGGTGCTGCTGGGGAAGCAGCTCCCTTTTAAATGTATCAGCACTTCCTCCCGTGCAGTGTATAAAAGTTACTCACAGTTTGTATCTGTGCCAGTAAGATGAAGGTAATGCCTGCTCCACACACCAGTGGGAAGATGTGTGACTTCACCCTTGGAGAATTTGATAGAATAATCGACTTTGATGATTAATCCATTGTGACGGGAGGCTCAGCATTGGTGGAAATGAGTTTTCTGCCTTAAGTGACTACCCTGTTGTGTTGCATTCTTTAAACTCCTTTAGAAGCTGATGCACTATGGAAGAAGGTTGCAGACCTTGGGAAATCACTCGGATTCTTTTTGACTTGCGAAAAGTACATGAGGCAGCTGGCTGCTCTCTTTTGGTGTCTGGACTTGACTAAATCAGGAGGATCTTACAGCATAGAGCCCTCCTGAGAAATCCTTGATAATGGGAACACATGATCTCGCAACAAGGTTTGGAAGATTTCCCACAAACCACGGGAAGGTGGTGGCAGAGTGGCCTGTGGAATTCTGCGGAGTCACTGCTGCCATTTTAGTATTGACTGAGAAATATTACATACAGGGTGGATCACACAGACACACATACACACGCACATCCATACAAAGTGGATGTGTGCATACATATCTATGTACAAGGCCTGTCCGGAAAAAGTCCAACCATTGTTAACATAATGAGAACGGTTTGTGTGCCATGGATGTAACCTGGCAGCCAAGGAGAGTTAGCTGGAATGCACATGTGTGAACAATGACAACTCCACTGTACTAGTTTGGGGGTGGTAGATGCCGTTGAGTGAGCACGTGCACTGTGTGGCTGTTGCATTCAAAACGACTGAGCAAACAGAGCAATGAATCTGCATCAAAATTTGCATTAATCTTGAACATTCTTCCAAAGAAACTATTCCTCCACAGAAACTATTCAGATGATTCAGAAGGCCAAATCTATGGGCCACTGGTGCTTGGTGGCTTTATCACGACAAAGCACCCACTCGTACATCACGTCTCATGCAGAGTTTTTGGGTAAAACATCAAATTGCCCAGGTGACTCAGCCCCTTCTACAGCCCTGATTTGGCACCCTGTGACTTCTAGCTTTTCCAAAAACTAAAATCACCTCTGAAGGGGAGAGATTTCAGACCATCAGGGAGATTCAGGAACATACAACAGGACAGCTGATGGTGAGTGGGAGAACTGTGAGGGATCCCAAGGTGTCTACTCTGAAGGGGACTGTGGTGTCATTGTCCTATGTCCAATGTCTCTTGTGTCTTGTATAAATGTCTCCATTTTTCATATTACATGGCTGGATACTCTCTGTATCTACATGTAATTACATGTAGTTACTACAGCAAGTCCACTAAATTTTCTGTCCTATAATAATTACAAGGTCAAATAAAGAAAAATACATTTTTTTCTACCAGCACCTCTTTTTTCTGCACTCTTATCCTCCAAATTTACAGTTTACTTCACATTGCAGAATGTTACTTCTTAAGATTACAGTAACTCCACATTGAAGAGAAAATGTGAAGAGAACAAATGGTTCTCACAGTAGGGAGTGCATATAAATCACCAATGTGACTATAAAAACTCCAGGTTCCGGGGCCCCAGCCCCAGAGATTCCGATTCAGCAGGTGTGCCAGAAGGTCACGGTTCCGCAATGCTCACTCTCTGCGGGGGGTTCGGACAGAGTCTGTCTGAGACCACAACTGGAGAAACATAAGGATGCTAGGACGGAAGTCAGTCAGTTACAGAAGCTGGACTGACCGGCTGGTGGCATTGAACAAGTAGGATTACACAGTATTTCCACCATACAGATTCAAAAAAAGTAAATAATGTCAGAGCATAGATTATAAAAAAAAGTATAGAAAAATAATCAGGGAGTGATAGGTTTTGAGTATTTATTACCTTGTTAACATATAATTTATTTAATTATAAGTTTATATAATTGAATTTTTAAAAATGGCTGTGTTTAAAAGGGGTTCACAAAAATACCCTAAATTTAACGGCTGGCTCTTGTAAGCGAGCATGATTTGATTCCAACACACCTCTGCCCTGGTGTCCTCATAGATGACCTTGGGATAGGACAACTGACCTCACAAGGTTCACTTGCTAGGGGCTTTCGACCAGCCTACAAGAAAGTCTGATGATTTGTTTACTTATTTCTAGCTGTCTTTCAGAATGGGAACTGTACGATAGCTTCGCTTAGCCTTTTTTTTTTTTTTTTTTTGCTGTTCACCCACACGTCCATCCCTGTAACAATACTCTGGCAGTGTGGCTCTCTTCAGTGTTTGTGGAATGAGTGGATGGATTTCCCTACTGGCCCAGTGTGCTCTGTATTCTCCTCTTGCACCTCCCTTCTGGCCCCTCCCTACGCCTTTTCCCACCTTAAAACAAACAGCCACCCTTTTGTTGTACTGAAACAGACAAGAGCTCTATAGCCCTTCTCTGCTAACTCACTTAGCATCTGACTATCAAAACAGAATGTGGTAAACGTTTACAATTGCTGGATTAACGTAAGAATAAAATGAAGTAGGAAACGTGTGCCACTGGTTCTCCAGGCAGAAGTCAGAGGTGAAGCAGTAGGGACGAGTGTGTCCTTAGAAGTGAACTGGGGCCAGAGAACTAGCGGAGGAGCCTGGTAGCAATGGAACAAGCATGGGCCGTTGGTTGTGAGAGGAGGTGACAACCACAAGGGACACTTTAGAGCAGGGGTTGGCAGACTTGTGGAAAGGGCCTAAGAGAAAATCTTAGGTTCTGTGTCTCAAATATCCTTGTGATTGTTTTTTTACAACCCCTTAAAATCATAAAAAAAAAAAAAAAACCCAATTCTTACCTTGCAGGGCCATGATGCACTGATGTGCATTTTGCAGGAATAACTTACAAGCCTTGACGACCAAGTACGTATAAGGGATGAAGAACAAGAGGGGTGAGACAAAAATGACATCAAGATTGTGACCAGACTGAGACGATGCCTAAAGAAGGGAAGCATCTGACTCAGTCCCTGGCGTGTATTTTCTCACTGAACTGTTGTAGTGGCCTTAGGACCTAGTCACTATTGTTAGAATCATGTTAGAAACGGGGAAACTGAGGCCCAGAGGTGTTAAATACAATGCCTAAGGCCACCTGTCTAGGCTTTGGCTTGGGATGTGCTCTACTAACCACTGAACACACACACATAGTGTAATTTTCAGACATGTGATATCTGAGCACGTTATATCAGTGACAGCAGTGTTTCAATATATAAATAAATATACTGTATTTCAAATAAAGTATATTTTCTTCTTTTTTAAAGATTTTATTTATTTATCTTTAGAGGGGAAGGAGAGAGGGAGAGAAATATCAATGTATGGTTGCCTTTTGTGTGTCCCCTGCTGGGAAATGGCCTGCAGGGAACTGGCCTGCAACCCAGGCATGTGCCCTGACTGGGAATCGAACTGCAGTCCTCTGGTTTGCAGGCTTGTGCTCAATCCACTGAGCTACGCCAGCCAGGGCAAAATAAAGTATATTTTCTAGGGTGTTTTAAAACAGTAAAATGAAATGCTAAGATAATTTTTTTCTATTGATATGACTTCAATTTGAAGAGAGACTATAGGGACGTTCTCATGCTATATTACAGTGCAGTTCTCCTGTCCACCCATGCCTGTAAAGGGAGAGACTTCATGTAAAGGATTGCCCTTTGCCATCCTCTTTCAAATTGGGCACGCACATGTGACTTGCGCTGGCCAATGAAATATATGATGGAAGTGATAGGCACATTAAGAGCCAATGCAATGCATCCCCTTCTCTCTGCTACAGTGATCAAAAAAGCTCCTATTGCTGAGCTCTGCCACTTGGGTTTCCTGAGTGAACACAAAGGACAGAAACCTCCTGGTGACCACATTAGACATGCTGTATAAACGAAAATCAAAACTTGGTTTTTGTGAGATCACGGAGATTGTGAAGTTGTAACTACAGCATAACCAAGTCTATACCAATTGTACATAACTGTCAAGAACGCTTCTTCCTGAGAAAAGTGATCAGACCGAAAAATGTCTAAAAAAACCTTTGTTAACAACGTGTAATTCTGTTAAAACTGAGTCAATTAAACATGTGGCCTACCAAGAAGTTAGCGGACCAAAACAGTGAACTTCCAAGTTCCTATAAGAGATGAAAAGGTTAGCACCGATTTAAAGCTTGTGCAAGGCTTGGCTGTAGACAAGGTTTTCAGGCCTCTCCAAAACGGGGCTGAGTTTTGAGTTTCATAACGAAATCCAAAACCTTAGCACAGAGGTTCACATTTCACTCTGAAAGTTTCATACAGCTTAAACTTCTGTATCTTTTTCAGGTATCATGCTACAAAAAGTTCCAAAACATCTCTCTTAAATAAAAAATGATTATAGTACCCATCTATTAAATTCAGTATACTCTGCTCTTCTTTGTGTACAAAGATGGTACCACTGAATGACTCTCCACTGAGAATGCATTCTCAGCTCACTTTTATTTCTGGGGGTCCTGCACCATATTTTCCCCCAAATTTTAAGTATTATGTTAGTGGCATATATATTTGAAAAGTCCAGATGGGTTGAGCAATGTAATCTGGGAACCATAAACCTAAGCTATCTTTTTTTTTTTTAAGATTTTATTTATTTATTTATTTTTAGAGGGGAAGGAGAGAGGGAGAGAAACATCAATGTATGGTTGCCTTTTGGGCATCCCCTGCTGGGAGTTGGCCTGCAGGGAACCGGTTTGCAACCCAGGCCTGTGCCCTGACTGGGAATCGAACCGCGATCGTCTGGTTCGCAGGCCCGCGCTCAATCCACTGAGCTACGCCAGCCAGGGCCTAAGCTATCTTTATAT
Organism: Sturnira hondurensis; assembly: GCF_014824575.4. Classification (NCBI taxonomy): domain Eukaryota; kingdom Metazoa; phylum Chordata; class Mammalia; order Chiroptera; family Phyllostomidae; genus Sturnira; species Sturnira hondurensis. The sequence continues at coordinate 30,456,123 of NW_028079044.1, read as the reverse complement.
AAGCTCCATGTCTTTAACTCTGTAAGGCGACTTTTAGAAAAAAGGAACACCAAAGATCCCAGTATAATCTTCTGACCAAAGCCATGAAGATATACCTAAGGGCACATTACATAGAATATCATAAAAATCAGCAAATATTAGCTGATTTTTAAAGTTTTATATTTTAAGAGTGAAACTGTTGCATTCAATGATTTACTTTAAATCGAAGGCAAAAAACCTGTGAGTCATGCTTGCTCAGGAGTAACACTTTAGGAATTCCCTCTGCAGCTTACTTGCTTTTTACAATATAATATACAGTTTCAAAAGGCATATCTGAGAGACCATCGTTGTTCACGTTCTTCCCCTTCTCCACCACCCAGAATGGAGTGGCTATTCGGTCCCCCACCGCCCCTGTGCTTTGAGCCCTGAGGTTTGCTGCAGTGAAGAAGAAGTCCAGTTTTAAAATGTCTCTCCTCCTATCAGGTGGAAGCCATGTTCTACGACAAGAGTACTAAAATGGAGGGAAGAAATCCTAGATTTTATTGTTTCATCTTTGATTCACTCCATGGCATATGCTCGGAATGTAGGAAGTATTAATTCTTGTTTTCAAAAAAAAAAAGCCCTTCAACAAAAATATTTTGGTTCTTCTTTGACTTACCTTTGAAATGGACATAAGAGCACGAATCTCAGAGAATCATTATGAAAGTCAAAGAAAGAATGACCCAGAACAATGAAGCTGTTTTTAAGTAGTAAGTTGAAATATACAATCAGGTGTCTTTATTATATAAAATCCTAAAATACATAGGGCAGAACTATTATGTTGATTTTCATAATCCACATATTCTACAACAGTTTACCAGGTATTTTTGTAGGTATGCAGAGGTGGAGGGCACAGACTTTACCCTTAAAAACCCAATTGAGCTTAGAGTTGGCCCAACTTTTAGGTCTACTGGATTGGAATTGTGGATACTAAGGTATGGTCAAGACAGGCAGATCCTGGGTTGGGTGCTTTTAAAATTGTCAGGACTGTTGTGCACAGGTTATTTAATATTTAATTAAATTACTTAAGATTCAACTCTCTCATGAATAACATGGAGATTACCTACCCCCATACACACACACACACACACACACACACACACACACACATCCATATACCCATGTACACACACACACCTGGGATTGCTGTGAGGATTAAATGAAGTAGTGTGTGTTAAAGTAGTATATGAACTCTATCATGCCAAGGTAAAACGATGTAAAATAATTAATGAATGGATTCGAGGTCATTTATTCTAAATTTCTGATGAAGCGGTATCTATTAGTAAAGCAGTCCTAAATCTCTCTGCCTTACTTACCATATCTCCCCAGAGGGGAAAGAATGAACTATCTGATTGGAGATTTTTGGATACGGAACTGGAGAACGCCCCTTTCTCTCTTTCTTCTCTTGGGAACTCGGCTGGCCTAAGGGAGAAGACCTCCAGGTCAGCTTGGTGCTTGGGTGACCAACAACTGTCCACAGTTCCTGCCCGCATTTCTGAGGGTAAATCTATCTGGGCTTGGGTGCATTACGAGGCAGCCCACTTGGCCAATAAACACACCTACGCCATAATCTCTAATCACTTGTTTACTAAAGCTGCTATTTCGATTTTCATCAGCCATATGCCATATCTACCTTGCACACAGAAAGGGAAAAGAGATGTTATTTATTTGTCCTTGCAAACTCCAACAGAAATAAGATACTATAGGAGAAAATGTAGATATCACACATTATATATTGGAACCTTATTGTAGTTTCTGATTTATTTTATAAACATCAACTAATCCCAAAGTTAATCTCATGTGTATGTTGAGCAAACATAACACTTTCATTCAATTTTCTATTAACAATTTTTTATGATGGCCCCAAGCATGTATTAACTATATTAAATATATTCATATAATTTATTAATTTTAGACAGAATGTATCACATCGGAAAACACATAAACAAGCAATTATACTGATTTAATATGGCAACATGCTTTGACTAGCTTTCCAATATTAATATCATGATTAAAACCTAATCCTTTAATTATATACTGGCTTAGAGTTTAGAAACACTCTCTCATCCACAATCATTTGATCCTGTCATCTTGCCCTCCATTTGACCAGGTTGCCCGAGGTAAAGGGCTACAGCCACAAATCACTGTGATAAGACTAACTGCCTCACAGGACAGAACCCAACCTGTACCTTGAGCCTCCTTGGTATTACGTGCTAACCACTAAGCTAAACGGCCAAGAGGGAGGCCTCGTCATAAAAAGAATACAGACTCGTGCGAGGAGTACAGGGCCTCGTGGAGTTGAATTGTAGTCCACTTTCCCTGATGAGACAGCACATCTTATCTAAGTATTGCAGATGTTTCTCAAACGACCTAATAAATATTAGAATATCATCTAGGTAAATGAGGTAAATATGTCATTGGAATCTTGCAGGCTTCCATAATTAAATTCAACATACCAGTTACCTATTTTCTATCTAGCAAGCTAAACTTGGCTAGCTGAAGTGCCAGTATATTCTGATAATATTCTTTCCTATGGAAGGCTGAGATCTGCTCATGTTGGCAGGAGTGGGAATTCAATGGGGTGGGGGGAGGCGATTATCTTATTAACACAATATAGCTTAATTAATTCTGCATCCTTAGAGTATAGATGGAACCACCGATTTCAAATAGATATCAAATCAATCAGACTAGAATGCTAGAGGAGACAGCATCTACACACCCTTCAGTGCTTAAGCTGCATCCAATTCCCTGACACATTCAGGATTAAGAAAAGAGTGTTGTTATAAGTTTTGTGGATTTAATATAGTCCAAACATATTCATAGAAGGAAAGTAAATATGCACAGTTTTATTTCTGCTAATTTTTTTAGTGGTGGTACAACCAACGTAAAACCAATTTAACCAACAATGTCAGGATCTCATGAGGCTCAGACCTGGGATGTCCAATTATGTACATGCTTTAAAAAAAATGACTCTCAAAATATGACTTGTGTGCTATTGCCTTGCTTTGAGCTATTTTGACAGTGTTCCTGTGCAACAGAGTAATTTTTATAATAACATGCTTTAAAAATAAGGTTTTATTGACTTGCATATTAAAGTACGCTAGGTAAGGACTGACAAGGAAAGCATTTGCCAATTTTAGGGCTGTGATTTGTAATGAAGGCCCAACTTCATCTGAGTACAGGGCACGCCTCTAACACATTAATCCACGTCACTCCATTATTCCCATGCCACGCCCCATCCTGGGCTTCTGCCCATTTCCTGGGCAAGCCAGGAGCTTGTGAAACCCTGTGCTCTCTACCTGGACTGCTCCTCCCTCTTTCTCCACCTGGAAAATGATCTTTATTTAATTACTGCCCAATCCTCCAAACCAGTTAGTTTCCCTCTGCCCTTTGTTTCCGTACTACTGACTTTCTCCCCAGTACATTTCACTGTGGTTCGTAGTTTTATATTATCTGTCCAATTTTACTGTATTTTACTCCCACTTAAACCTTAACAAAAAGCATCACTCAATAAACTTTAAATATGAATGTTCACATTTATTCATTCTTTTTACATACTGATTGTCCACTAATCAAACTTCACATGTTTTGCCCTCAAAATTTCATCATCTAGCACCCCTAGAAAAATCTGGGGAACATGAGGAATATATATATGCACTAGTATTTATTAGCAAAACCTTCTGATGTGAAATGGATAGATTTTCCATTTTCCTACACGTAATCTATTCTCATTCATTCCTACTATTCTACTAATATTTGGTCTAGTATCATCTCAATAGAACATGAGCTGTTTGAAAAATAAAAAACAAAGTCCAAGTAGAGCCCATTCATTCAGTCTTCATTTAGTCATTTGCTTGTTTTCTCTTTGGAGAAGCTTTGAAAGCTGGAATAATTATTCTAGATAACACTAGACTATGTTTCCTATGAGCCCTGCCTATCCTAACCTTCTGTTCTGACATTTGTGCCTTTGGCTTGACAGTGTCAGAAAGCATGGGAGCGCCTCCACTTTCTGTTTTAAAAATATATTTTATTGATTATGTTATTACAGTCATCTCATTTCCACTTTCTATTTACCCGCCTCTCACTTGGTCATCAGAAGTGAGAGCAAGACGGGAGGCCACGACACAGGGCCATTCCCAAATCCATGACCTGGGTTCTCCAGGCATCAGCGCAAACAAGGGGCAGGCCCGATGTGGACTGCCACCTGCCCTGCACATATGTGTACCCTCTGGGTGAGCAGGCAGCCCTTCATGCACCACACCAACACACTTCACTTCTCGTGTAAGACAAGGAGGTAGTATCGGCACCAAGGCACCTCATTTGCCTTTGAAGAACATCCTCCTAGGAAATACCCTGTTCTTTACATCTGACAGGAAAAGCTGCAACCCCAAACTGCACTGAAACATGCCTTGGAAAAGATAGATGTGAAAAACCACACAAACATGACCATTGGCATTGCCAGAACCACTCCATTTCATAGATAGAAACTTGTGGTTTTCAAAATACTGTTCAATTCCATTTGATGCCCCAGATAAACCTCCCTATGACACAGGTGAGGACTCTTCTTGTGAGAACTCCTAACACAGGCCACAGTTACATTTGTGACTAAGGCCTTAGCTATTATTTGCTGAAATCCATCTCTTGAAATTAATGCATAGATGGAAACTCACTTGTTCTTCAAAACAAAGCAAAACAATAACAGCAAATACAAAACAAACATGTAGAAGCAGTCCTCTAAGAAGCTGAACAGACACTTCCTGTCAAACAATGAACAACATTGTACGACAGATTTATTCATACTACAGCTGTGATTTGATAACCGGCTCTGTTTGGAATTTATTTGTGAAATGTCACACAATCCAAGATGTTTTAATTATGTCACATTTTATTCCAGACTGCTGATTATAAAACGAGTGATCAAGAATTACATCAACTAAAGTCTGGAAAAGCTGTGGGAAGAAAGACCACCACCGAGCAAGTACATCAAACCTGGACTGTCTAACTGGTGACTTCTCCATGTGCTCACACAAAAACACCTCTGGTGCAACACCCATGCTCTATTTTATTTTTAAAAATTTTTTTAAAAGATTTTATTTATTTATCTTTAGAGGGGAAGGGAAGGAGAGAAGGAGAGAAGTATCAATGTATGGTTGCCTCTCGGGAGTCCCCTGCTGGGAACTGGCCTGTAACCCAGGCAGGTGCCCTGACTGGTAATCGAACCGCGATCGTGTGGTTGGCAGGCCCACGCTCAATCCACTGAGCTACACCAGCCAGGGCACCCATGCTCTATTTTAAAAGAAGAACCGCGGTTCCAGGCTGACTTTGTTCTGCATGGCAGTAACTTTGCAATCATCACCATAAAAACTGTCTTTTCAGAAAACATTCACATATTCCTGAAGAATGAATTTGCAGGCATGTATTTTGTATCACTGAATGATGCATATTTTAACCCCTAATTCTCTGTTGTTTTAGACGTGGCATCTAATTATAGTGTTTGAAGATGGCATCGTGGTACGTATTTTGTTTAGCAGATTTATTCGAAAATGTTTTGGCCTCTGTGATTTGAAGACCTTTTTTTTCCATTTTAGTTTGGTTATACAGGATTACTTGACACAGTGTAGTAAGTTTACTTTTAGTCTAAGTTATTCAAAGACAGGTTTATATTATACCTTTAGAATAACTCTAGTTTATTCACCCATTAACAGACAGAGACAGAAATTAACTAAAAGGTAGGAAATTTCACATACTCAGATCCACATAATTACCAATTCAAAGAAATATCAACAGACCTGACTCAATAATAGCATATCAGAAATTTGTATCTTTGGCCAAGTAAAAGACCCTAACAAAATATGATGTTTACTTGTCAAATGTCTGAAAATATACTTCAAACATTAGGTATAGCCAACTCTTTCGTTCTTTTCTTCCATCCCAAGACCAAACTAGGCAAAATAAAATGTGGAAAAGAGAAATACTTTCTATTTCCCCATCCAATCTAAAATATGGTTGATATAATGGACATTATTTTATTCTTAACAATAAAAACAGCAACCAAAAATCTCTATCTGTTATAAAACTAGGGAGATACTTGATAATAAGGCAATGGCAGCTTATAGCAAAAATAGATATAAAATGAAAAAAAATTTGAAGTGTTCTTATGTCATAACTGATGGCGATGGAGTCCATAGCAAATCTCTTGAAGTAAGTTGAGTTGAAATTCTGGACAATAACCAGCAAGTTACAGAACATAGCGTATCTGTGAGTAGGTATTTAACATGTGTCATTAATCAAGTAACTAGGAAAGCAGGAACCAGTGCCATTCTGTGAATCAGACTTGTACACATACATTTCTAAACTGTGGGAACCTAGAAGATGGCTATTAAAAGAATTCTTGAATACTTCATTAATTCTGAAAATTACTAAAATCAATTCAGGCTAAGTCATTCCTCACTGAATACGGATAAAGTAACTTCAAAGTCCACAGCCACCGGTCGCCACACACCCTACCATGGCATTATGTCCGAGTGAGCTGGGCTTGAATTTTCTGGGCCCTCTGGCTGTGCCGACCTGATGTTTTGATACCCTAACGCGTCTCAGCTAACTTCCATTAAGTAGTGTTTTGCGGGGTAGTATTCCAAGGTTAAAATGATTAAATAACTTTATGGTTGATCAAATATAAGCTCTTATTATACACAGTAGGCAAAAACCATACATTTTAATTACTTTGCTATAGAAGGTCTAGCTATTTACATTTCATTTTTAATACCAATTTTGTATTTAGTAGACCCTTCAAAATAGCGAAAATCATGGCTCTTTAAAAATATCATGAACAACAATGACATTAGTATAGAACAACAATAAATAACATTCACAGAATATCAGGTGTTAGGTATTTTTATTTTATGCCTTTGTGTAACCAGTTTAATTTTTTCAATGTAATTGAATTAATATTTGAGGGTGTGTATTCTATTTCTCACTTTGCAGCCATGCACAAAATAAAGAAAACTGATCAATATTTGATCACAGTCACAGAGCATTAATTCAAAGTTAATTTTCAGTGGAGCCACTGCCCTTATTCACTTTTGAGAGGTGTTATATGACCAAGAGAAAAAGCACACAATCTTTGTAGAAAAAAAGACCTATTTGAAAATGGCATAAAATTACATTACTAGAAAAAAAGAAAGTCCCTTCAAAATAATATTCCTAGCTATGTTTTTAGAAAAATTCTGATTAGGCTTCATATTTTACAGTTGAGCTTGTGCAAATATGGACCATTCTCATAAAGAGAAAATCAGAGTGACTATAATCTCTTTAATAAAATCATCTCTTGGAAATCTACTTACTATCAAAATGGAAAGCAATTTAAAATCTAGCCATTAACCTCTAGCACTTATGTAAAAACAGATTTATTAGAATAGGAGAAAAAAATACCATTTTGGTAATTCACACTATAAATATTTCAAAATAAAAATACTACCTTTCATTTATTACAAAGGAAAGTGAATATGTCAAAATTCACTCACACTTAATTTTAATGGCAAGACATTCAGATAACTACACCTTATAGAAAGACTGAAATTTGCCATTAGGTCCAAATAGATTTAACAGTGCTCACATTTGACATCAGGTAAATGAAACTGCACTTTTAAGTGACTGATGCATTCATTTTTACTCGCACAGTCCCAAATCCATCAGCTGAGGTCAACGCACTAAAATAGCATTTTGCCCACCACTTCCAGGTCCTCAAAATAATCTAACAAGGAGACAAAGAAATGAAACTGGTTTTGATTGTACGGGAAATAGAATAAAGTAGAAATATTCCAGATGGAAAAACATTCTAGATTAAAAAATCAGTGTGCATGTAATCAAACAGCAATGAAATCTGAAGCTTTGTAACCTGGTGGTAACAACAGAGCAGATGACTTTTATTTCTTTAATTATATAACATTGAGTGAGGGTCAGGGAACTAATTTTTATTTTTATAACTCAATTCCTCAAATGTCTTTCTGTTTTACCTTTTGTATAATCTATGAACTTTGGCCTTAATATATGTCTAAAAGCTGTCAAACACTCAGCCAAAATTTTCCAACTTGGGACTATTCCATTTTATATTGATAAAAGCACTAGTCTGTCTGTTGTTTAGGAAATAACAATGAAATTTCTAATATTATTTTTAACAAAACGCTCATGAATTTAAGAAAGTGAAAAGAGGTTTTTTAATGATAGAAGGTAACTTGGAGCTTTAAAAGTGTTTATGTGCATTTGAAATCCCCAATGGCATCTCCCAAATGTACCCACCATGGATGGTGCCCCTTCCATCTCCTCCCCTGTCATCGTCCCTGGGGTCTCTTTCACTCGGGAACCCTTGGCGGCACAGAATACAAGAAATGGAAGAATCAAGAACAGGTTACTGAGTGAAGTCTTAGAAGAGATATGCTGACTCATGAGTCAGGAGAAGGTAGAACTAGTATTCAAAGGCAATTAGAACTGATTTCAATTCAAGCCAAGTCAATAACTTAGACCAAGTGCTTACAGTTTGCATAGAGCTAAGTTAGGCATCATGAAAGACGTTGGAGAAATCCAAGAGAAAATACATGTTTTTAGAACATATCATGAAGAGCAAAGCATGAGATTCAGAGATTTGAAAATGAATTTAAAAATCAGCTCAGCCTCTCTCTTGTTTGAAAATAAAACACAACTTCCAAACCACCAAAGCCTTAGGTAAGACATTCTTCAAGCCAGATCTCATATATAGCTCTCGGCACATGAGGGGCACGGCAGAAGACAAGCAGTAAATGCAATTTTGTAGCAATGTTAAAAAAAAAATACAAAGCCTGGGCCCCTACTTTGAAGTAATAAGGACAAAAGGAAGAAAAGTAAATTTTAAACTTGTAAACTCATGATAGAAATTTTAAGAAAAAGGTATCTAATTCTTAATACATATTTCAGGATTACTTGGAAAATTACATGATATAGCAGGAAATACAGATTTAAAATAGAGTAAGTATAAACCTAAAAAGAGCTTGAAGTAAAAGTTTAAAGGATGTATCATCAAACTTTAAAGAGGCCTTTCTGTCACCAAGCTAAATGACTATACTTCTTGATGCTGTCTGCTCCTCGTAGCAATTGAAAGCATATGTAATTTAACAGCAAGCCACAGTCCTTTAATAAGATGTCTTTAAAATACCTTACATGGATTACCTATCTGTAAATCTGCTTCCCATGCAGAATGTGGTAGCATTATGGAAATTGTTAGCTAAGTAAAGATGGCATGAACCAAAGCAAACCACATCTGCACCCTGTAAGATTATACCAAACCTTGGAAGTAATCTTTCCGCATTTATAATACTGAAAAATGCATAATTAAGATTAAGGGCTCTATCTAACCTTTATTATGGTCTGTGTATTTTAAATTTGGGAGGTAGATGGGACATAAATGAGACTAGGAAGTATCACTGCAAGACTTCATCTTTTAAATCACAGGTGGCAAACACAAGGCCCGCAGGCTGAATCTGGCCCTCCACTTTGTTTTATCTGGCCCGATACCTTCTTTCTACACAGTGACAGCGAGCTCTCGTTTAACTGTTAAGGAGTAGGTACATTTATACAGTCCTAAAATTACATTTGGCCCTTTGAAGGCAACTGCGAGGCCAATGTGGCCTCTGGTGAAAATGAATTTGACATCCCTCTTTTACATGAAGAAGGTTCTATTTCATGTACTGACTCAGATTATACAGATATTTGTCTCATTAGCAGATAATCATGTGTCCACTGGAAAGGAAGAAGAGAACTTAAGATCCAAGGCTTGTTCGCTAACTTGAAAAATCTAGATATACATTTGGTTTAATTTCTTTATTCTAATTTTGAATCATCCGATTCTTGGTAATCGTATAGATACAAGATCATCACGTGTCATCTATATCCATGTATTCATCTGTTTCACATTTATAGATTATCAGTCTCTAAACAAATTGAGGTGAGCTAGATCATGAAATAGAACCATAAGCTTATAAATATTAATAATATTGTGAGTTCACACAGGTGAATCCCTGTAAAGCAGTAAGACAAATTCACCTAGATCATTTATAAAGCAAACTCTGAAAAAGGCCTCGGCTAACATACAAAACCAGAATTACTTTGGAACTTGACTAGAAATGAAAAGTATCAGAGTCTGATTAGCACACAGAAATCTAATTGACCTGGTTGATTTTTGTCACATTTCATACTAGGCTGGTTCAAAACTAAATGCAGAAATTCTTGAAATTATGTTATTTATAGCTTATCAATATAAGAAAATGAAATTAAAAATATAGAATTTTAAGTCTTTCCAAGAAATGTTATCAAGTTGGAGTAAAAAAGAAATATTTCATACTTGTATTTTCTGATAATAAAGAAAAGGAGGCAAAAAAGGAGGCAATTAAGTTAACCCTGTTAGTTCCTTATCATTTGGTGAAAGAACACTATCTTGTAAATAACTGACTCTAATTTTTAATAATTATAAGGGTAAATAAACTGGAAGGAAGTGAACCTGCAAGTTAGTGTTCAGAAATAAAGTTTTCTCCTGGTCAGGATTCTTATTTTCAAGCTGACATAAAATGAAAATCCTTAAATTTTCTTCACAATATCCATGTTGAATGAGTACTGAACTTTATTAGGTAGGGGTCAGAGTTAGGAGATTAAGGAATAAAGTCCCCATGGTTATGTAAAGATAAATTAAACATTTATCTCAAAGATTTACTGTTTAGTAGATGAGGTGGGTAATCTCCCCTCCTCATGCCCAAGGCACGACCTGAGACAACTCTATGCCTACCATGTCCCCTCCAAGGACACCAGATAGTGCATGTCAAAGACCAAAGGGAAAAGGCCTGATCTACTCACTGTGTTCAGCACAGCTTCTTAAAAAGATGGGTAGATCCATGTTTGGCTAATGCTATGTTTACAGTAGGGACTGTATATTAGTATTAAACCAGTAAAGATGAGACCTAATCAATCTAACCAGAGTCACACAGTAGTAGAAATAAAGCAGAGAAAATATAATCTAGAAGATCGTGGTGGAAGAAGTGGAAGATACAGCAACTGGAAATACAACTAAATTAAAGAAAAATCTTCCTGAATAACCAACTCAGTAGCTGGAGAGAAGCCTCATAAGCAAGAATCCATGGAAGACAGCGCTTCACCACAACAAGACTGACAGGGCGCGCAGAGACGTGAGAGCTGGCTGCACTCCCACAGGTGGCAGCTGAAATGCCAAATGGGTATTTCAGTGGCCAGGGGGTTTCCCCTGAGAAGTGTGGGGTCTAAACCCCAAGTTGGCCTCCCCAGCCTAGAGCACTAGAACTGGGAAAGGGACCCAAATAACATCCAGCTGTGAAAAGCAGCAGGGTTTCTATCCACCTGGGAGAGAGCTACAGCTACAGACAGCCTCTTAAAGGGACAATGCACAAAACTTCATTTGCAGCCACTTACCCTGGAGGGTAGAGTGGACTAGAGATGCATGAAGAGTCTGTGGCTAGTGGCTGTGAGGAGTGAACTGAAAGAACAGCCACCAGGATACCTGTGCTGAGTCATTCCCCATACTGCAGAAGCCATCTTTTTCAGGCAGACCACTCCCCTTCAAGTGGCATTAACCTGAGGGGAAGTAATTCCTCCTCCCACAGGAATTACTCTGCCCCACCCAGAGGTATTTAAATCAGGCTGCTGAGTACAGCTGGAGGCTATCTTAGTGATTAAGCCTAACAGCAAAGGAAGATTTCTGGGAGCTCAGAGACTTTAGCTGATCTTTCCCAGGGCCCAGTGCTGGTAAAATCGAGCCTTGGTGTGCAGCCTGGTACTTTCTGCACATACCCACACCCATCAGAGGGAGCCACAAGCTGTGGATTGCTGGATCTGCACTTCCACACAAGTTTCCAGGGCCAGTCACAGGCAGCATCTGACTTAAGCCTGCAGCAGAGTCTTCACAGATCTACCTAGCAGATAGAAACAAACACAAAGAGGCAGCCAAAATAAAAACACAAAGAAATAGGCTTCAAATTGAAAAACAAGAGAATTCTCCAGCAAAAAAAAAATAAATGAAGTGGAGGGAAACAATTTATCAGATACAGGGTTTAGAGTAATGATTATAAGAATACTCAACAGCATGAAAAAAACATGGAAACAGAAAAGAACCAGTCGGAAATAAAGAATACAATATATGAAGTAAATAATGCACTGGAAGGAAAAAACAGTAGGTTATGTAAAGCAGAGGATCAAATCAACGATTTGGAAGACAAGATAAAAAAAAAAAACTAACAACAATACCCAAGCAAAGCAACAACAAAAAAAAATTAAAAAGAATGAGGAGAGCTTAAGAAACATCTTAGACAACGTGAAGCACAACAACATCTGCATCATGGAAATACCAGAAGGAGAATAGAGTGAGCAAGGGACCAAGAACCTATTTGAAGAAATAATGACTGAAAAATTCCTTAACTTGGTGAAGGAAAAAGACACACAAGTCCAGTAAGTGCAGAGAGTCCCAAAAAAGAGAGACCCAAAGAGACCTATGCCAAGACACATCATAATTAAAATGGTGAAGCTTAAAGAAAAAAAAAAGAATCCTAAAAGCCACAAGAGAAAATCAGCTAGTTTTCTACCAGAAAACTATTTCTACCAGGGAGCTCTAATTAGACTGCTATCTGATTTCTCAACAGAAACATTTCAGGTTAGAAGGTATTGGTGGAAATATTCAAGGTTATGAAAAGCAAGAACCTACAACCAAGGTTACCTTACCCAGCAAGTTTATCATTTAAAATTGAAGGAGAAACGAAGAGCTTCCCAGACAAGAAAAAGCTAAAGGAGTTTGTTAACACCAAACCAGTACTGAAACAAATGTTACAGGACTTGCTTTAAGAAGTAGAAAAAAGAAAAAAAAAGAGGAAAATAGTTCAAAAATATAATGGCAACACATACACATCTATCAATTATCACTTTAAATGTAAATGGTTTAAATGCTCCAAATAAAAGGACATAGGGTAGCTAAATGAATAACGAGACAAGATCCATATATATGCTGCCTCCAAGAGATGCACATCAGATAAAAAATTACACACAAACTTAAACGAAGGGATGGAAAAAAACATTTCATGCAAATGGAAAGGCAACAAAAAAAGCTGGGATAGCAATACTTACAGCTGACTAAACAGACTTTAAAGCCAAGACTACAGTAAGAGACAAAGAAGAACACTACATAATGATAACAGGAACAATCCATCAAGATGATATAACTCTAGTAAACATTTATGCATCCAACACAGGAGCACCTTAATATGTAAGGTAAATATTGACAGACATAAAGGGAAATAGCAGCAGAAATACAGTAATAACATTTTAACACCTCACGGACTTCAGTGGATCGATCTTCCAGACAAAAACTTAACAGAGACAACAGTTTTAAAGGACACACCAGATCAAAAAGATTTCATTGATTTCTGTAGAGCATTACACCCCAAAGCAGCAGACTCTGCACTGAATGTTCAAATGCACACTGAATGTTTTCTAAGATAGACAACATGTTAGGACACAAAACAAGTCTCAATAAATTTAGGGAGATTGAAATAATATCAAACATATTCTCTGACCACAATGCTATGAAACTAGAAATCAATCAGAAGAAAACTGAGAAATATACAAAGACATGGAAGCTAGATAACATGGTATTAAACAATGAATGGGTCAACAATGAGATCAAGGAAGAAATCAAAACATAACTTGAAACAAATGAAAATGAGAACACAACAATCTGGAATCTGTGGGACACAGGGAAAGTAGTTCTAAGAAAGAAATTTGTAGAATTACAGGCCTATTCAAGAATCAAGAAAAAGCTCAAGTAAACAGTCTAACTTTACATTTAAAGGAACTTGAGAAAGAACAACAAACAAAGCCCAAAGTGAGTAGAAGAAAAGAAATAAAAAGATCAGAGCAGCAATAAATGAAATGGAGTCTAAAAAAACAATATGAGAGGTCAATGAATCCAAGAGCTGGTTCTTTGACAAGATGAACAAGATTGGCCAACCTTTAATCAGATTCATCAAGAAAAAAAGAGAGGACCCAAATAAATAAAATCAGAAATTAAGGAGGAGAAATAACAACTGACACCAAATAAATGTAAAAGATTGTAAGAGATATTATGAACAACTATATGCCAACAGTTGGACAATCTAGATGAAATGGATAAATTCGTAGAAGCATACAGTCTTCCAAAACTAAATCAGGAAAAATGAGAGAATCTGAATAGATAGATGATATCTAGTAAAACTGAAGCAATAATAAAAAAAACTTCCAACAAACAAAAACCCTGGACCAGTTTCACAGGTGAATTTTACCAAACAATCTGAAGAAAACTAACACCTTTCCTTCTCAAATTTCAAAAAAATTCAAGAGGAGGGAAGACTCCCAAGTGCATTTTATGAGGCCACCATTATCCTAATTCCGAACCCAGATAAAGACACTACAATAAAAAAAAATTATCAGCAATATCTCTGATAAACACTAATGTTAAAATCTTCAAATTAGCAAACTGAGTACAGCTTTGGATGTATGAGTACATCCAAAAGATCATACACCATGATCAAGGGTTTTTTTTCCCCTGGGAAGGCAACATTGATACAACATTTATAAAACAATAAATGTGATGCACCACATAAACAAAAGGAAGGATAAAACCCCCATGATAATATCAACAACTGCAGAAAAAGCATTCGATAAAATCCAGCGTTCATTTATGATAAAAACTCTCAACAAACTGGAAATAGAGGAAACATATCTAAATACAGGATCCAGCAGAAGTAATGCCTGCTTGAGTGTGGTTGGTAGGGGAATACTATGGGCATAATAATTTACAGTTTTAATTTGAACATTTCACCTAAAATGTCATATGGTGTGTTTGAGTGTGATATTGTTATATTACGGAATCATATGCTTGTGATTTTGTAATAAAAGGTTTTGTAATAAAAAGGGGCATTATTTGTGCTGAAACCTGTACAATAAAGGCCATATATGACAAACTCACTGCCAACATCATACTCAACAGGTGAAAATTACAAGTGTCCCCTTTAAGATCAGGAACAAGACAGGGAAGCCCATTTCAACCGCTCTTATTCAACATAGTACTGAACATTCTAACCATAGCAATAAGACAAAAAGAAGAAATGAAATACATCCAAATTGGAAAGGAAGAGGTAAAATTGTCATTATTTGCAGATACTGAATCTTTAGAGAACCCTAAAGATTCCACCAAAAAACTACTAGAGTTGATATATTAATTAACTAAAATAGCAGGATACAATATGAATATCCAGAAATCAGTTGCATTTTTATATCCCAATAATGAACTATCAGAAAAGAAAATTATAAAAATAATCTCGTTCAAAATTGCTTCAAAAAGAATAAAATGCCTAGGAATAAATCTAACCAAGTATGTAAAAGACCTGTACTCAGAAAACGATAAGACACTGGAGACAGAAACTGAAGTAAATAGAACTAACTAGAAGCACATACCATGTTCATAGATAGGAAGAACTAACATAACTAAAATGTCCATGCTACCCAAAGCAATCTATAGATTTAATGCAACTCCTATCAATAATCCAATGACATATTTCACAGAACTAGAGCAAAAACTTAAAAAATTTATATGGAACCACCAGCAACAGCAATCCTGAGAAAGGACAAAATTGGAGAAATCACACTACCTACTATCAAACTATACTATAATGTCATAGTAATCAAACAGCCTGGCATTGACATAAAAAAAAGACACACAGATCAATGGAACAGAATAGAGAGCCCCAAAATAGCCCATACCTTTATAGTCAAATAATATTTGACATAGGAAGCAAGCATACACAATGGGCTAAAGATAGTTTATTCAATAAATGGCATTAGGAAAATTGGACCTATATGTGTAGAAAATATAACTAGACCACCTTCTCATGCCATGCACAAGAATAAACTTAAAATGGATTAAAGACTTAAATGTTACACCTGAAACCATAAAAATCCTAGAAGAAAACAGGCAGCAAAATCCCGGACATTGCTTGTAGCAGTATTTAATCTGATATATCTCCCCAGGCAGGAGAAACAAACAAACAAAATAAATAAATAGGACAACGTCAAATTAAAAATTTTTGCACAACAAAGGAAACATCAACAAAATAAAAAGATAACCCACAGAATGGGAGAACATATTTACTGATACATCTGATAATGGGTTAATATCCAAAATTTATAAAGAACTTATAAAACTCAACACCAAAACCCCCCCAACAATCTGATTTAAAAACGGGCAAAGGATCTGAAAGAACTTCTCCAGAAAGCACATACAGAAGGCCAATAGACACATGAAAACATGGTCAATGTTACTAACCATCAGAGAAATACAAATTAAAACCACAATGACATATCACTTCACTCCTGTCAGAACGGCTATCATCAATAAATCAACAAACAAGTGCTAGTGAGGATGTGGAGAGAGAGGTATCCTTTTGCACTGTTGGTGGGAAGCTGACTGGTGCAGCCACTGTGGAAAGCAGTATAGAGATACATCAAAACATTAAAAATGGATCTGCCTTTTGACCCAGCAATCCCACATTTGGGAATATATCCAAAGAAACCAAGGCACTAATGTAAAAGAACATAAGTACCCCTATGTCCACGGTGATGTTATTTACAATTACTAATATGTGGAAGCAGCCCAAGTGTCCTTCAGTAAGTGAGTGGATAAAACAACTATGGGACATTTACACAATGGAATACTGCTCCACTGTAAAAAAAGAAGGAAATTTTAGCATTTGAGACAGCATGGATGGGCCTGGAGAACATTATGCTAAGAGAAATAAGCCACTCAAGAGAAAGACAAATACCATATGATTGCATTCACATGTCTGAACTAACAAGCAAAATAGAGACAGACATATATATCAAGAATAGAATGATGGCTATAGGGTGGGTTAGGGGATGGAGAAATCAAGGAAAAAGGACTCATGGACACCAGTGTGGTGATTGTGGGGGAAGGGGCATATATGGGGATAAATGGTAATGAAAAAAATACAGTAAAAAAGTTAAAAACAAGAAGAGAATCAAAGAAACAGCAGAGAAGCAATATTTAAAGAGGTAATTGTCAAAATTACCAAAATTAAAGAAATATGTTTTCAGATCACAAAATCAAAAATATATATATAATCTAGGCTTCCAAATTAAAGATACAAATAAACCAAGAATTCTCCAGAGAAAAGGAAAATCACATGTCAAAGTAACTTGCTTGTTTCAGTTTTCATTTGTTTTACACAAGTACTTCTTTTTCTTATTTGCAGAGTGGAATCATTTATACTTGGAAAAGAGAAGAAGAAATGGGAAATTTCCTTCCTTTAATGTAGAGATGACTTAAAAACATAAAATATGTCCTCTATATTTCTAGTACTTGGACCTATTTGCTACCCATAACATTTGAACTCTTTAATATCAAGCAAGCAGAAATAATATCTTAATATTATTTCTTTTTCATTCTTTGGTTTTGATTGATGGCTCACTTTCATCACACATTAGTCAGTCAGGTTTCATCAACTGTGGTTGGCATCTATGCTTAATGAAATATTAAAATGTGAGAAAAAAATCCAACTCTTACAATCATCCAGATGTAATTCAGATCTAAATAGAAACTTCAGAGCAAGGCTACTATATTTTCCTGAGTATTTCATTGGTTGCTTCACGGACAGAGAATACTGAAACCTTTCAAATTTTGGATAATTAGCCTGTAAATATTCTTTTAAAATGTGGTTAGATTTAGTGGCAACAAGTAAATGTTATAGCTATCTATACAGAGAACATACAGGCAACAATTTGAATTCAAATAAAAATAAAAATAGATAATAAAATTAGATTTATGACTATCATATATAATTTTTTAAAAGGTTTTTATTTATTTATTTTTAGAGAGAAGGGAAGGGAGGGAGAAAGAGAGGGAGAGAAGTATCAACGTATGGTTGCCTCTCACATGCCCGTTGTTCGGTACCTGGCCCGAAACCCAGGCATGTGCCCTAAATGGAAATCAAACCAGTGACCCTTTGGTTCATAGGCTGACACTCAGTCCACTGAGCCACACCAGCCAGGGTATGACTATTACATATAATTTATTCTTGATTTTAAAATTTTCTTATACGTGTATGTATTATCTTTTGAGTTTTGGTACATTGGCTCTATCTTTCTAAGTATACCTTTCAAAATGTTGGACATTTAGTGCAGTGCAGCAAAGAAACGAAAAATGGCTGTGCTCTCAGATGGGGACTGTCATTAACAACTTCACCTATTCTTCTTTCTCTGTCTACTTTTAAACGTAATTTAGGACAGAAGCCAATTGCCAGAGGTCCCAACACTCTTGAATTCATATTACTCCTCTTTACTCATCTATTTGTAAATCTTCTGCTCCAAACTGGACAATTCACCATTGCTTGAACCCAAGATGCTTGGTGCTTTTTTCTGTTTGCTTACAACAGTTTCCAGAATGAGCAACCTCCCCAGCTGGACTCCAGTAAATTCTATCCATATTTCAAAGGCAAATGCCAGTTTGAATCTTTTGACTTTCCTCAGAAAGAAGCTATATTTTCTTCTTCCATATTGTGATGGAAGATGTTTTGCATCCTTCATAAAGCATTTAACATATACTGAATTTAACTATATATTTGTGCATGTCCCATCTGCAGGAATTTGTTCATATAATTCCATAATAAAAAATAGAATAATAAAAAATTGAGGGCCTATTACGTATCTGAATATTCAGTTCTGATGGCCTTTAAACTTTTGTTTGTTGCAATTGCACAGCCCATAAGCAAGCAAAAGTTTGAGCATGTACCGCAACATTAGATATTTGTTAATAACTATATGCATATTCTATCACATGGATACTTTAAAGTCATTATAACATAAACATAAAGAAATATTTTAAAATATAGAGATAAAAATGAATAGAAATAGTTCTTATAATTTCTTTTCACTGAGATACATGTATCTGACTTTACAGCTCATTATTCTAGACACTAGAAATATACAATTAATCAAACACCTTTCAAAGCCTTAATCAGTTTGTAAGTCAGGTGCAGAGAACATACAAAAACTGAAATGAAATGTATTTGATATGTGCATAATAGATTCATGATTTTATTTCCTTGAAATCCACTATTGACTCTAAAACAGCATGACTTGTATATCATCAATGTGCTATAAAAATGGTTTTTAAATAAATGAAGATTAAGCTTTGCCTAAAAGTGCTTTAGTTTTTTTAACTTAGGCTGAATAACAATTTACGCCTTTATAGTTCTTTACAAATAAAGACATGTTTGAATAGGCTTCTCTGAATTTCATAGGAGTTGTAGGGAATAAACAGAGTAGGAGAGTACAGTTTTTCAACCGATCACTCATTCTGTGTCCATCACATGCCCAGAACTACTAGGTCCTAGTGAAACACAAGGAGAGATAATGCCAATGACTTCAATGAACAGCCTAATGGGTTTTATTTCTTTGTGAAGCAGACAATAAATACATAGAATATAGATTAACATGATATGTTCTCAGAGTAAAGTGTTAGAAAGGAAAAAAACATTGTGATGCAACAGAGACTTATAAGATGATGGTGGGAAAGGAGGGGAGGGTCCAAAAAGTGAGTGTTTCAGTCTCTTGGAGGAGGGGGCAGGTGAGTCAACCCTGAATGAAGATACGGACACAACCGTGGGAACAGCAGCAAGGAAAGTATTCCTGGGAGAGAACTAAGGGACCGGAAAGTAAGGATAGGCTTCAAGTGTTTGAGGAACAAAAAGAAGGCTAGTGTAGTTGTGGGGTGATGAGCAAGAAGAGGGCAGCAAGAGTCTCCACCGGGGACCATACAGATTGAGGTCAAATACCAGTATCTGTCAATCAGTTCTGTAACTTCCTCTGGAGAAGTTACTTATAGACAGAAGATTAATACAATTCTTTATCGCCTCTGCATGTGAAATTAACTTGAGCTTAATGCTCTAGATAGGTTCCCTGGTAATCTGGTAAAAGTTGGAATGTTAACTATATTACTAGGTAATACTGCTTATGATAAAAATGACCACGGATTGGCAAACTGCAGCTGAGCTGGATAAAGTACAAACAAACTACTGAATACTTGATGAAGAGATGGTAAGAGATGGTAAGAGACAGTATCTTACTCACGATAAGACAACTGGGCAATGTCAAAATGAAGACTCAAACCCCTCCCTGGTCTCCTAGTTGAAGTCTAAGGCATGTGACTTTCTTGTGCAACAATTTCAGATTGCCCAACTTCCATTTGCTATTCTGTGGTACGCAGGATATGAAGATGGCTAAACACTTGGAGATGCTCTTGCCTACTAATCTCAAGTTGACTTAAAGATGGCATTGGAAGGCCACACGCAAGAGGATCAAGAAGCTAATGAATCACCCATTTTACTTTTTATTTCTTTAAATCTGCATTCTCTAGATCATTGGCAGTTTGCTGTCCCATCTAACTGCATGCAGATCTTCAGGGTAAAGAGGAAAAAATACATCTCTCAATGCCATAATTTACTTAACTCTAACACATATTTGAAATTAAAAAGGATACCAGAATAGTATATTGAGTTCTCTCATCTAGTCACCATTTAAAAATTTAGGTGGAAAACTCCATGATAGAATATCTATCACGACATCACCTTCATTCTTCATCATCACCACCACCACGACAACTTAATCATACCTCTGATTCAGTAGCTTTCAACTGGTTTGGCCCACAATAACGACAGAGCGGCGATCATTTTCAAAAGAACTTCTTTGCTATAAGCATCCTAATAACCAAATCCTAATAACCCAATTATTTTATCAAAATATTAAAAACTGAAGTGCATTTTGTTTTTCTGGGTGTCAGCTGCAATGCTTATGTAAATTTAACATTTATTATAACTGAAGTTCTTATAATTAGTGAGTGTATTGTTAATATGTCTATTAAGAAAACAAAAGATTAAAAAATTCTAGCTTTTGAGATAAATATGTATTAAAATTTCAGGTCTCTTTCAAACGTAACAATGGCAGCATCTATGTCTTACTTTTTCAGAAAGAATATGATGTTTGTTTGGCTCTAATACAGGTTATTTGACCTGGTGGGGGTCACCAGGAAGTCATGCTGTACCTGAGATATGAAGGAACAGTAGAAAATGCTTACATCACAAAGAAGTGGAGGTGGACAGTGAAAGAGGGGGAAGTACACAGGGACGAACAGCATGCAAAAGCCCTGGGCAGAACACAGTCTTATGCTGAGGAAGACGGGAAGAAGGTCTGTGCAGGGGAGGACGATAGGTGAGACAGAGCCACCATGTAGACAAGCCATTTACACAATGATGAGAAACTTACTGGTTGTAGACATGCTTCCTTTTAAAAACCTTACATTTTAAAGTTCTTAGCTTAATAAAATAGTTCTATGTATTAATTCATAATTGCAATGTACACGATAGAAAATCAAAATAGTGTCACATAGTCATGAAGATCAAGGGTTATTGTCTGAACCTAGAAAATGATACCAATTCAGAAATATGTATCTTGTAAATATATATGAGAATACATAATATCTTTATTCTTATAAGTTTAAAATAATTTTTTATGCTACTAAATTTATTTTTAACCAAAGAAATGGTGGATAGCATATAGATGAAATAAAGTTATAGAAATTTTAAATTAAGTGATTTTAAGCAAAAGTTTGTATGTTGTTCTCTCATTAGATGTTTCATCTCTTTCATCCCAAACTTTCCTTAACCTGTATTATTTTTCACTTGACTAGAACCAGCTCTAGTAATTTTTATGATTAATAAAACCACACTTTTAAGATCGCATGTTTACTTATTATGCCTTTCATTTCTTGCTAGTTTCTTCATTATCTCGGAGTTTAAATCAAGAAGTCCCAAGGGGCTGGTAAATTCATTAGCCATCTTTTGATCCTTATGATACAACATCATCAGAACTCCTCATCAACTTATACTTAAGCATTTCAATATTTTATTAAACTTGATCATTAGCCATATTTATGAGCGCTTTGCAACTTAATAATTTTCTATAACTTCCATTACTTTAGTTAAAACATTTCAGGTTGAACCATTTAAACATTATTGATTTCACCCACTTTTCAGGTGACTTATGGCCCCACTTACACTCCAGTGCTGCTTTGTCACCTGATAGGATCGCGAGAGCCCCTTGGACTCCACTCACCCCTTTAAGGCAACGTTAATTCACTCAGCTTTATTTTCCTTTTTGCCCCTTCTAGCCCTTAGAACTTAAACATTTATATTCAATACTCTATGTATTCCTCTTTTATTTCTTTCCCTTCTCCATTTCCATAATGTGTTCTTTTTATGTCCCTCATCCCGGATCGATCCTCCCGTGCTCCATCCCTTCCGCAGTTACATTTCACATATTTCTAACTCAACACGGGCCTTCGAAGCATGTTTTAACTTCCTTCCCATATAGGGACTCCAGTTCAGGATCCAATTTTTTCTAGATGCTCCTGTTTCACTGCTTGAGGCTTTAAACACATTTTTTCATATTTTACCCCTTCTTTTCACTTACCTATCCCAAATAGGGGTCTACCAAAGCCTGAGTTTCAGATAAAATATCTGGATAAGGCTTGATGTCAGCTGAGCACATGCTGTGGAGAATCTAGGAGTAGGAAAACACATAATGTTTCTGGGACTTATTTGTAAAGTTTCATCTCGCTCACAAGTTTCTGGGCAATTTTAATCCAGTAAGTAATTCTTCAGCTTCTTGGTTTTTCTATGTTCTTCTAGTAGTTTGTGGTCAGTGAAATTTATTTGGAAAAATATTTGCCAGTAGTTTTATATCTACCCCACCTGTCAAGTTTTTCTTGCCTATTTATATCTTTGTAGTAAAACTCATTTTAAGTGGTATAGTTGCTATCGTAGACTAACTGTTGTAACAAATAGACCTCAACATGCACAATGGCTTAAACACCACTTGTTCGCTGTATTGCTTTGGGGAGGGGGACAGGGTAGCAGCATGACCTTCTTCCCTAAGGTCATTCAGAGCCCTAAGCTGATAGAGACTCTGATGTCTTCATGCGTCTTCCAAAGTCAGCTTGGGCATCATCTCCATTTCAGCCAGTCAGAGGGAGCATGTGGCCAGGCATTTCCCCTGGTGAAAACAGTCCCATGCCTGCACCTAAGGACAAGGGAGGCTGGGCAGACTGGTTCAGTTGTGTGCATAGGAAGAAGTTGGGAGGCGACATTTTGGTGAGTGGCCAGCAGTCTCTGACGCATCAATCGAAGGAAATACTCGTTCCCTAGTTACGGGCAGAGGTCGTAAACAACAAACTGGATGTCAAAAAGAAGTAGTGAAAGCAAAACGATGCATGATGTGATGAATTTTTTGCAGGGACACTTCAAAAATGAATCTTGTTACAATCATCACCGTGTGATTTAAAAAATTTTCATACCAACATTATATGCTAAATATGAGTGTCAACATGTTACAAAATCACATGTGAAAAGCAGGTCACCATAGAGCACTACACACTTGTACTCTACAGTAAAACTCTGGAGACTTCAACGGGCAAAGAAAAAAACGAGGTGAACCAAGAAATATTTGGAACCACATTACCTAATATGATTCAAACATATGTTGTTGACTCGGAAGAAATGAGCACTTAGTGTTCATATCCCAATTCCCTGAGTGTAGACTGGAACTGGTGGCCACAGAAGAATCTTCAGGGAAGGACGCAAAAGAAAGCCTCCCCAGACACTGTTCCCAAGAAATACCACTGTACTTAAACAGGAAAATTATGGAGAATGAAGTATTAGTCTTAGAGAAAATGGAGAAGAAATTACAATGTAACAAAAAAAGCAAATAATTGGCACTTTAATAAGTATAATAAAATGACTGCTTCATTGTCCTGGTCGGTAGGCTCAATAGATTCTAGTTAAACGTACTTCCGTAACAATGGAAAACTGACACATCTAACCTTTAATTATACTTGCCCCTACCTACCTTACAGGAATGTTGTGAGGACAAGTGAGATAAAATACCAAAGTCCTCTGAGTTCCTTTGTATAGAACGATAGAAAATCAATAAAGGTTAAGGAATATATCAGTACTATGATCTCCATGAGAGTCTGGTTTCCTGGTTGGCCCAGTCTGAGCTCCAGTATATCTCCTAATCAAAATGGATGTTTTTACATTAACATTTGCAAAATTATGTAGTCACATGAAGCTGTCTGCAGGGTCTACTTTCTTTTAAAATATGAAAATTCTCTGTATTATTTCAAGTATGATGAGTTCACTGGGTCTAAATTGGTTTTTGACTATTTTTATGAAATATTGAGTCTTAACGTCCCAAAATGAGACATTCCTTTTCTTTTGAACAGACGTAGTTCCAGAAAAACATCAACAGCCTGGCAATCTTGTGATGATAAAGATATGTTTTTCTTTTAATACATCTTACTTGAGTTAGACTATATCCCAACTTCCCCAAAGTGAAATGCGAAAGTTACAATCTGCCTTCCAGTGGTTTCAAGACACGACAGAAAAGGCGTCAAAAGACTGACTAAAATAAAATAAACATAGGTACGGAGACATCACTAGAAAAAAAAGTCATCTTTTGGCTCACAAGTTTGTCACAAAAATATCATTTGTGATTTAAAAAGCAAAAAAAAAAAATCCTTCTACGTTTTTGAGTAAAAAACATTTTAGGGTTGAAAAGGAAACACAGGTAAGCAGTCTACAGATCCTCAATACATCAGGCCGCTAATGATTAAAAAGTTTCACCAGCACCGTGATCTCTTTCCAGACTTTTTTTCCCTACATGATCCTTATTATCATCTGAACTGTTTCTGATTTTACTTATTTGTTTAATCAACTTTACAGAAATCTGTGCTAATATGATAGCCACTAATCACATGTAGCTAACTCAATTTAAATCAATTAAAATTTAAAATCCAGTTCCTTCATCTTATTAGCTACATGTCAAGTGCTTGGTAGCTACATGTGGCTGTGGCCACCACATTGGACAGTGCAAAACAGAACATTTCCATTGTTGCAGAAAGCTCTACAGGACGATGCTTTTTGTTAATAATACTTTTATTTAAATTGCTATCATGTTTATTTTTTAAATGGAATATAAGCTACTCAGACAGGAGGTTCAAAATGGCAGTTTAATATTAAATTTATTTTCTCACCTAATGTGTGTATGTATATATCTCATACCAATAGTATTAGCAATAAAGTTATTACTAAATAAAGAATTCCTGAGTGGTTTCAACAATAAAGAAACACAAACTGCTCACTGACCTCAACAGGTAAGTTCTTATTTTCGTACAGTTGGAAAGCATCACATACACTGTCTGGGGTAAGGCTCCATTTTGTAGCTATTATTATGGACATTTTAATGCACAGAGACACCATATCACGAGATAAATTTCCATGATTTACCCAAGTTTAAGAACTGGTGTTTGAAAGCTGGTCTTCCAGCTCCAAACTGAGTGTGTTTGTCAAGAACATTGCAACTAAATCTAAACGAGCTTTCGTAAATATCCAAGGTGGCAATCTCAAATGCTCATAAGGGCTAAACAGGCAACAGGAAGGTACCAGTGGGGACTGAGGTGCAATGCAGCAGAGACAAGTGTCTAAAGGAGAAGGGGATGCTTCACGGCCTTTCACTGCCATGTGGGAAGAGGGCTCCTGTGCTGCCAAGTCACCCCGAGTCTAGACAGAACCCAGAACTCCTGACATTTGTTAATGTAACATTTTCATACCTTTGAAATAACAGCAATACTTAAAATTCCCTGTGGGTAAAACATACCACATTTGCAGGCCACACATACAGACTAGACCGTGGACTAGACTCCTCTGGTGTGCACGTTCCTATTGATAATCAAATGAGGAAAGACATCCCATTTTACAGAGAAGAAAGTTAGAGACAAAAATAAAATAGTTTGTCAAACTGGGGGTTGCCAGATTTTGGTGGGGGGTGGGATTTGAGGGCTGGGTGAACAAGGTAAATAAGTTAAGAAGTACAAATTGGCAGTTACAAAATAGTCACAAAGGTAAAGTACAGCATGGGGAATATAGGCGATAATACTGTGATTACAATGTATGGTATCATGTAGGGACCAGATGCATCGTGGGGATATGTGTACGTTATTTCAGTGTCTAACCACTACGCTGTACACCTGACACTAACGTAATACTGAATGTCAGCTGTCATTGAAAGATAAAAAAAAACAAAAAATGTGCTTTATACTTCCGAACAAAGGAGTTACCAATTTTCTTCAAGTCCCACAGTCTAGCAAGGGGCACCAATGTGACTCAAATCTCACCAATTACTCTTTCCATGTCATTCCCCTGCCTTGACTATTTTGTGGTGTGTCTAGAATCAGAGAGAAAGCTGATTGTTCCATTACACAGTATGTGCTTCTACACCACCGCATCCTAACGCTCAGCCAAGGGCAGCGCTCACTCTGCAGCCCAGATATTTCACAGCCACCACAGCTTGTGACAAGCTGGGGGCTGCAGCCAGCACACAGGAGAGCTTACAGGGTGGTTACTAGTAGGGATGAAAGAAAAAAGAAAAAACGGAGGGTCGAAATGGACAATTTCCAGTTAAAATTACCATATTGTAATTCTGTTAGTTATCAGACAAAGTACACAGCAGCTTATCTGACAAGAAATTGTCCTTATGGGCATGATTTAACCTAGAGATGTCTGATTTCCTCATATGTGGTATCCAGATGGTCCTTTTTGCTCTGTGTTGAGACCAGGAGGCATAAGGGCCATTTCTAAACAGAGACAATGAAGTAAGTGCAGGATGGAAATGCGCAAGGCTGGTCAACATAATGTACTCAATTAGATTGTATTTTTTAAAGCTAATTCCCTATTACTGACATAGGCAATTGATGAGGGAGAAACAGGGGTACTTTTTTGGGTGATTTTGCTAGAGGTGCTATTATTACACATGACTAACAGGCGATGAGATAAATCCCATCGTCATATAGGCTCTGAAGTAAAAAGGGGAAAGCAAAGGAAGAGCCACCAAAATGAACAAAAGAGAAGCCTGATGTTCTACTGGAGAAATACTGCTTCTTCCTTTCAATGCAGGATTAACTCCATGCCAAACTTCAGCGCCTCCTACGAATTAATGACAGGAAGGCCAGTGTGTGAGGAGGAAAATGGTATAGAGAACGTAGCGGAAGAAAAATAAAGAGCCAGTGGGAAGTAGTCAAGGCAGAATAAAACACATACACTATACAATAAATAGTTCAACTAAAGTCCTCTAAAAGGCACAGTTTACGATCACTTCTTATGGGCAGCTCCAAATTACAACATTGGCTCTTTGCATAGAATATTACAAAGCCATCTATTACAGTATTCAAGAAAGAGAAAGTACCTCAAAAGTCATTTTTTCTTATTTGGAAGTACAATAATTTTGTAAGTTCAAATTTGGAAAGCTTCCCAGTTTTCAGCAGGAAAACGATACTGCTAGACATATCATTTTAATGTGGAATCTCCTAGAAGTTAATTCAACTGACAAGGTCACATTTAGAATTCATTTTTTCCCTTCTGTGTTGCACTCAAAATAATTTCTGAATCCAAGTACTCAGAGCCCTGGAAGTTGGCATAGCAATTCATGAGTCTGCTCATATTCAAGGCACCTCTGAGCTAAAGAGCTAGTTAAAAAACAAACAAACAAACAAAAAAAACCAAATAAACTTCTATGATACAGATCATGGAATTCATAGTGTTTTGAAAAAGGTAAAGAAATGAGAGACACTTATTTGTTGGGTAGAAGGGTTTGATTTTTAACAATAACTTATGGTGAAGATTCAGAATAGTGTTGGATTTCAAAGTGTGGACGCTGTAACTGGCATGCCTGCGTTCAAAGCTCGTTTTACCACTCCCTTGCTGTGTGACCTCGGGCTCTTTGCATAACCTCTGCACGCCTCCATTTCCTCATTATCAATAACAGTTGTGAGGATTAAGCAAATTAACAACCATAAAGTCCTTATAGCACAGGACCTAGTCCATAGAAGGCACCAGGTAGGAGTTAGCCATTATCACCTTTGCTTTAAAGACAGACAAGTATGATTTCATAGTAGAAAATACATTTTCAATCAAGAAGTTTTAAAGACATTGTATTAGAATAGGATTGAAGCTGAAACCCTATGGGAGCACACTTGATGAAAGCTGTGGCTTTTTTTTTCAGCATGGAGAGGAGAAAACTAATAGAGATTCAGTGTGAAATATTAAAAGTAACTTGACTAGAAAAATGATATGCCTTTCATAATTTTCCTGTATTTAAAGTACAATATATTATGGTTCCTTTTATAATTCTTTAATAAGTTTTCAGATTTTAGAAATACATCCATATTAATTAAACTCAAATGTGTTAAAAATATTTTCAGGTGTCTTTTAGACGCTTTGACTAGCTTAAAATTTCAGTCACACAAGTCAATTAACCCCAGCTAGTCTATGTTTCAACTCCTAACTACGTTTTAGAAAGTAATTATGAACTAAGACACTTATTTCTTGAAAATGAATCATCAAATTTTCCTTTATTTTTAACTTACAAAATTCATCCTCTTGATTCCACCTTTCATTGGTTCTTATCCATTTAGCTATTTTGGTATTTTCAAATATCACTCCAATATATTTAAATCTATTTCTTCATAAATGTCAGAACATACCTAGCTAGCCTATTTTTCCATGCATATTTTCCAATCTCTTTCTTTAGCAAAACAGATGGAAAGAATTCTTATGTCAAAAAAAATTCAATACTATGTAGTGCTTCAGGTCAGAAGCATTCAGGACTGAAATTTATTTTCCATGTATTAAAATAAACAGAAGATTCAGGACAAGAAAGAAAAGTTTCATTGACATTTTTGAAACGATGCAAATTTCAATCATGCAATCAAAGTTGTTTACGGTAAAGAGCTCTACTTCCCATCTTGGGTTATCCTCCCCGACTCAATTTTTAAAAACAGTTTGCCAAAGTTTCTAGGTGGACCAAAAGCAGTTCTTAAAACTCAGTGGCTTTAAAACATGTAAATGTGTTACTAAGTAGACCTGTGATTCCATGTTACAGTTAAAACCTGTAAGATGCTGATTCAAATGGAAGACCCTATGTGGCTACTTCACATTAAAAAGCAACAAAGACCCCTGGCCAGGTAGCACCATTGGTTAGAGTGTTATCTCAACACACCAAGGTTGCAGGTTCAACCCCCAGTCAGGGCACATACAGGAGTCAACCAGTGAATGCATAAATAACAAATCAATGTTTCTCTCTCTCCTGCTTTCTCTTTCTCTCATTCAGTCCCAGATTCTGAGAAACCCCAGTACCTAGGTGAAAGGTCTGAAATGAGGCAGTGTCTTCTGCCCTATAATTTAAATCCCTGTCTGTTGTGCTAGCCTGGTGGCAGTTATTTAATGATTAAGAGCAGGGTCATCAAGACACAGGAAAACCTTTTGAATTCTGACTCCGCCTTCTGCTTAATCAACTGTGTGACTTTAGGAAGTCCCCGTTTTCGCATCCATAAAATCCCAATAGTAATAGGACCTAGCTCCTCAAAGATTGTGACAAAAATTTTTATAAAAAGCACATGTAAAGCGCCTAAGAGAGTGTGTACTTTGTAAGCTTAATTAATGGTAGCTAAGGGTTTTCTATTACTATTTATTTCTAAAGCCCTGACATTTAGAGCTTCCTCCCTTTGCCAATCTATCCCTTTGAAACTTGGCTGTTTATTCCTACTTACTTATTTCCACCTCACCTCTATCCACAGGATTTGAGACCCCAAAGGGTTGACGCCACACCTTCCTTCCCTGCAGACAGAGATCATCACTCAACCTGACTCTCCGGCCTCTAAGGAACCAGCTTGTAGAGGTCGGAGCGTTAGCCCAGGACCACAGAGGAAGCTCTCTGGAGGACGGAAGCTGCATCTGCATCTGAGCTGCCCACAGCTCTTTGCTCAGGAGCGGGGTCCTGGCGCTCAGCCTGGCTCCCTTTAGTTATTGTTTCTTTTTATATATATATTGTTTTTTTAAATTTATTTAATTATTTTTCAAGTATAGTTTTCTGTCTATTACTCCCATCCCATCCCACCTCCCATGCTCCCTCCTCCCATCTCCACCCTTCTTAGTTGTTGTCCATGTATCCTTTATATTTGTTCTAAATCCCTCCCCTATTTCCCCTGAAATTCCCTCCCCTCTCCCCTCTGGTCCCTGTCAGCCTGTTCTCTATTTCAGTGTCTTTGGTTATATTTTGCTTGCTTGTTTGTTTTGTTGTTTAGCTTCCTGTTAAAGGTGAGATCATATGGCATTTGTCCTTCAACACCTGGCCTATTTCACTCAGCATAATGCTTGACTGCTCGTTGGAAGACCTTCCCTGTTCGCCACGATTGCTTTTCCTTAGAAGAAAGTTTCCTAGTGGCCTGGCTCCATAGGTTTCCCAGTTATCAACAGAACAAACACGTGATGGTCTGTGGGCCATCCTGGCCCCAAAGACATACTAAGAGCAGTGATGAGACCATTTTTGAGCCCTAATGCCTTTGTGCTGGCCGTGAATTTTCTAACATTTTTGAGACATGCCTGGCCAGCTCTATCAGTTCTATTACTTTACTCCCAGTCCAGGACACTCTCTGAGTCCCCTGCCTGAGCTCACCTGAGTCTGTGAGCTGGCTGCACCTCAGCTGTACCATCTGAGAGAATTTTGTAAGGTGGGAAATATCAGTAACATGGAAGTTTCTAATCCATCACCATTAGATATGCTCAACAATTACCATGCTGCCCCTTTATGGTGTCTAACTATATAGTTTTGTTTTCCTGAACCACAGTCT
The DNA here is from genome assembly GCF_014824575.4 of Sturnira hondurensis. Classification (NCBI taxonomy): domain Eukaryota; kingdom Metazoa; phylum Chordata; class Mammalia; order Chiroptera; family Phyllostomidae; genus Sturnira; species Sturnira hondurensis. Next base: position 30,425,216 of record NW_028079044.1, on the reverse strand, counting down.
CTGGCTCTGTGGGCACTGGCACCTGCATTTCTTATTTCCCCTTAACCATGATGGCACAGGCATCTGTAAAATGACTTCTTCTGAACTTAACCTCTGTCACATGCTCTTGCTTTCTTCTCATTTCATGTCTTTTTCGAGCAACTAAATTTGAATTTCATAAAAGTTTTCATAAGACAGTATGTAAAATCAAACCTTTATTTCATCCACTAACACGGAACACCTAATATATTTCTATTAGTTTGTGGTTCTGCGGTTTTCTTTTATCACTACAAGATGATTACCTACGGAACGCCTTTAAAAATACGATACCAAGGTATGGAACAGAAAAGCAATAAAGCAATGAGGAGAAATGAACAATGCAAATGAAGCCCTTTTGATTTCCTCTTTACCACTGAACACAAGACTTGGTCTCCTCTGAAAGATTTATGAGGCTTTCTGCCATAAGGGAGGCTGGATTACAGCTATGCTTACTTTATAAAATGAAATTGTGCCATCATAGGCAAGGGTTCATAGCTGTAATTATTTCAATGATCTTCCCAGTCAATGAGTCTTGCACAGCTGAGCCAAGCCCTCTCTTGCACAGGCAGGCGGGTCATTGCATAAGAAGTCCAAAAGCTCCCACAACTTTGTGTGACCTTGCATCGAATAACACTGGAAAATTGATTTGGCTCTAGTAATAAAAGACCGTCTGCATTATCTGCATTCTAATTATAATTAATATAACCAGGATAACTACTGTATTATTTACGATTAGAGCTATGGTGAGCACAGTATAATAATAATCTGCTACATAATTTTTTATTGATCTGATGGCTTTATTGCAGGAAAAAACAAAATGATGCACCACTGCATAACTAAAATTGCCTTTCCTGACATGAGTGTTTAGACAGAGGGATTTCATTTAATATTTTATCTGATGAAATTCTCATAGTTTTAATATCACAGTAAGTGTGATGCTAGGGGATCTTTCAATTTTCCTCTTTGAAAAGAACTGAAGAACAGGCATAATTCATCTACCCAGGTTTCCTGTTCTTTACTTACTGAGTATCATTAACTCCCTGACATGAGAGTGGGCATACATGTCATTAAGGGGAATGAAATCAGCCCGAGAAGGAAGTGGCCTTCAGTTAAGGGGACACTCTTTCTCATCCTACATAAACTCTCTCTTTGAAAATAATGTATAATGTAGTATAAACATAGTACTAAAGTCAGTGTATTTTTTACCAGAAAGCCAGGAAATTATGCTTTTAAAATATTAACGGAGGAGTTTTTAGGAGCACAGAAATCTTCATCAGCCTAGGTAAGAATATTTACCATTCTCTACTCTGTCTTAGTGATGAAACTGATTCAGTTATATAATAAATTGGAAAATGTCTTACACAAAGTGAATAACAAATGAACTTTGGGAGAAAAGTAAATATACCAATATACATAATTGAATAATTTCATTTCAGCAGGACTTTCCACTTCATGCAATGAAGATTTGTAATTATCAATGGGATTCACCTCTGGCAATTTTTTCCTGATGTCCAATTTTAATAAATAAAAGTTGAGAATACTGACTGATAAAATTACTAAAGCTATTTTGTTTAAAGTTGGCTAGCTTTGCGAAATTTAAGAAGATCAACAGTAGATAATATAAATTTTATAGTCTGCCTGACCTGTATCAGAATTTGAGAAGTGGGCCTTAATATAGTTGCTTGGACAATATCATGAAATGGATTTCAATCTCCATGCACTATTTTGGAAAAATATATTTAAATCATATAACCCAGAATTGTAAGTTTCAGGTACACTACCTCTGGTGACCTGAACAGTAGTAACAAATCATGTAAAGTAGGAAAGACAGATGAAGAAACTGAGCATGTTCATCTCAGAGGAACAGCTGAGATGCAGCAAATTCACATTTCACAATTTTCTCTCTTGTACTCTGTCTATAAGACTATATGCTCTTTATTGGTTTATTTGATTTGAATTGGGTAACTGGTACACTGATGCTAAGTGTTTACAAAACAGATTTGCATAATATTTACATAAAATATAAAGACTACAAAATATAAACTCTCTAAGAGAAGCTGAATTTAAGAGAAATTTCAAATAAACATCATCAGCATCACCATCCTTGGCTTCATCATCCTCATCTCCAACATCAGCACCATAGTCGTACTGACATTGATGGAACCGAAAACAAAAAACATTGTCTCATAATAAATAACCTGGCATAGCTTGGGGAGAAATCAAATAATTTTCCCAATGCCACATAGCTGGCTAATTGTGAACTAAGGCTCTGAACACTGATGTGTACACAAATGGAGTCTGTACTCTTAACGGTGTTTTTCATTTTCCCCATGTACCACTGCTCCAATATCATGTGGGGACTCTCTTACAATGGTTTTAATGAAGAACTAAACCCAAATGTATTGTCCTTTATATTTGTGGCTAGGAAAGCAGTAACAGAGGCACGCAATGTGGCATCCCAGAAACAGTCACTCACAGTTCTCACAGACATTTCCATTTGATCACCTGAATGTTCCAGAGTTGTATGTGATAGCCACGCCCACATGAATGATCTAAAATGTGTTACAGTGTGGGGCTGTTGACTATGACTTTCAAGATTACACTTTTATGTTGATTTCAATTTCAATTTAATTAGCTGTTTACCAAGAAATTCATCTTTGTTAAGTTGTTATAAAAGGTGTTATTTTTAACAAAATACATGACTTTTTAATGAATTTTAGACAAGGCACAGAGGTAAGCATTGTTGGTAAAAGAAAAAGAAAGAAAGAAAAGGAAGAAATTATATGCATTCTGAAAAAATAGAAGAGAAATATAAAAAACTATATTTGAGTTCATCCTTGGCACAAATTTTCCCCTTCCCATCCTCTCTTTTACTGTCTCTCCTAGCTGTACAGTGAACAGTAGGTTCATTCCAGTAAAGAGTTTAAACAATTTGCCCTTCATGCTATTTCCACTAACTGAATGACAGCAATGGGAGTTTCAAAATAACTCCCTTTGTTGCAGTGGAACAGATGTATTCTGTGGCAATTTTTCCTGAAAAATGTATCTTGGCCTGACCAGTTTGGTGTAGGAAAGTCAAGGTCCATGCGTTGGTCTGTTAGTCTAGTTCTTTTTGAAATACAAGGCTTCAGTTAAACAATTAAGTAAAAAATAATTCCATTGTACTGCCCCTAATTTTATATTTTCATTAAAAGTATTTTTTACATGTTAAGAAACCCATTATCAGCAATGTTAATTTTTCTAGGAACTGTAGCCAATGTATTATGGCAGGAAACAAAATAAGAATTGTAGTGCCATGAGTAAGGTCACCAAAAAGTAATTATTTACAGATTAGAAATAGTTAGATAATTATTAATGTAAGATAAGGATTATATTAATGATCGGTAGCACTCATGTATTATTACTAGAGTAAAATATAATTGCCACAAAATTTCATTCATAATTATTATAATAAAACTGCTGCATACATGAAAATATTTTAACAAGACAGATATGTAAGCAGTATGAAGAATTGCTAGAAATTAGAATTTACTAAGATGAAGAGTTTAATGGATAAAATATTTAATTTAAAATCTGACTTCAAATTGATATATAAATGTGGACAATGTTAATCAAAATCTCATCAAATGCTTTTTTGAAATAAAATTACTTCTTTCATCTGTTAGAACAATTAGATGAGAAGAATAACTAAAAGCATTTTGAAGATGAATAATACAAGATAATATGTTAAAATACATTATTAAGGTACAAAATCAAACCAATATTACACAGGAATAAGGAAAAACAACAGTACAGATAGAATCAACTATTCTAAAAAGAATCTGGAGTGCATAAGATCTTTGGTGCAAGAAATCAATTTTGGGAAATATCTCATTCTTTAAAAATCAATATTTAGTTAGATATCCAATTTAAGCCATTTTTGGCACAGATGTAGATGGAGTAAAGTTCTAAGTCAGAAGAGTATTATAACAGGAGTGAAGACGCGATGGCTTTGCTTCCCACTGCACACTGCCTGTGCAGGTCGGTCTCCCTCAGACTCCGTTTTCACAACCATGAGACAGAGATCACCGTAGTGCCTGTAGCTAGAGGGTTATTGAGAGCATTAAATAAGCAACATATACAAAGTGTTGAGAAAGTTCTTTAATATATACTAAGGACCCAAACAACTACATTGTTATAATTAGTATTACTCTTATATAGTAAAGAGATACTATATATTTATATTTATAAATAGATACTATATATTTATATTTATAAATATATAGTATTTATATATAGATACTATATATTTATTATATATTTCACTTACATTAACATTATGTAAGTGAAATAAGCCAGTCAGAGAAAGACAAATACCACATGATTTCACTCATATGTGGAATCTAATGAACAAACTGAATTAACATGGAAAATGGGGACAGACTCATAGAGACAGGATGACAATCCTGGGGGTGGGGGTGTGGGGATTGAGCAACAGAGAAAAAGGACTCAACATGGACAACAGGGTGGTGACTGAGGGGAAGAGAGGAGGTGGGAGAGGGTACAAGGAAGATAACTGGTAATGGAGAAATATACAAAAATAAGATAAAAGGAACAGAATCAGGCAGCATACTCTTTAAAAAGGAAAACAAACACACACAAAAAACAGTTGAACTATTCATTTCATCTTGCAAATGGAATAATCTATAAATCTGACAACTCTCAAAAAGAGGATTGTCAAAATCTATGCTACGAAAAATTTTAAAGGTAGCCTCCTTTCTTAACTCTAATAGTAAGATACTGAACAATCCAACAACTAGGAGATAAGCCAATTAGGAAAAATCAAGCACTTTATTACACCTGCAATTAAAGCTATTTTTGAAAAGTAAGGGAAGGGGATAATGAGTAAAAAAAATCAGGACGAAGGTTTGCCATTAGGGAAGGGAAAGTTTATGGAGAGGCACGTGTGACAAGGATAAGGACACATGTGGGGAAGATGTCACTGTATAGTTCTACTTCTTCATCTGGATGGTGGAGTCATGGTTGTTCTCTGCTGTTTTGTTTCATAATGTACTTAGATGTTGTGGGTTCTTATGTTTACATTACATGTAAATATATTTTTTAAATTTTTTGGTTTGAGAGAGAGAGAAAAAAAGAGAGATCAATTTGTTGTTCCACCTATTTGTACGTTCATTGGTTGATTCTTGTATGCACACTGACTGGGGAATGAACCCACAACCTTGGCATAGCTGGACGATATGATGACCAACTAAGCTACCTGGCCAAGGCTACATGTAAATATTTTTTAAAGACACAGGATAAATAATAAAATAATACACCTCACTGGGATAATAAAAGAATAAGATTCAGCTTGATTTTGGTTCATGCCTTTGCTGGAAATGTAGTGTTATTCCTTGCTAACGTTGCCCCTAACTTCTGTGCACTTTCTTTGTTTACCTGTCAAATAGGCTCAAACATTCTCAAAATTCTCGGCAAGTGATTTTATGCACTGTTGTTTCTTGTCATGTCTTCCCAGTAATTCAAAAAGTGTATGGCCAGTTAGATGGGAGTGGCAAAAAGACAATGCCAATAAAGTTATCGTAGATGACACAGACACAGCACAGGGGTGTGCCTGCAAGACTTTGGTTTCTAGAGCTGCACTTCCATACCCTTCAAAAGAGGGGGGACTCATATTTGTACATATTGCCTGAATGAGGGTAAGAGGATTATAGTTACTGACCCTATCACATTTATCGAAACTTGATCCTAAGCTGATAGATCTAAATAAGAAGGCAATGAATTCAACCAGGTTTTTACAAAGTAATCCTCTCTTATTCTCTCTCCCCCTCTCTCTGTCCCCTCCCTTAAAATAGAGATAAAATAAAATAAAGGAAAACAATATTTAAAGGTGTTCTATAACTTATCAGTATTAATATTCTATGTATTTTCAGGCATGTATCTTAAAGTAGACATTAAATTACATCATTTTAAAAAATGCAAAAGTGGGTAAGCCCAGGAGATGAGGCAAAGATACAAATGTCTTAAGTCATTAGCAGTGAAAATGTTAGAGGGAACAGAACTGGAATAAATTTACAATATATTATGTATATGTTTACTGAAGCTCGTCTAATCCATAGGGAGTCCAGTATCATTTTCATATCTTTATTTTCACTAAATCTCTCTAAAGATTTCTTAGACTGGGATATAACATTTGCTTGCAATACAGTAATAGTAAAGATAAAGCACATATGTATTTCTAGAACTAGTTCATTACTCTTTTCTCTCTGTCCTATAGTACCAAAACATTCAAAATATGATCCTGAGGTTGTCAGAATATGGATATAAAAATGCAATATTTAAAGAACTCGGTCTTTCACACAACAGGCAGTCAGTTATGTGTTGATGAATTGACCCATTCACTCATTCACTGAAAATACAACATGCTGATTGACCTTCTGAACTCTGCTAGGGGGCTGGAATCCCCAGAAAAGTTCAAACATGATTCTTATCCTTTTAGAATCAAGTTTAGTCAAGAAATTAATCTCATCTTGATGTCATGAGTAATGCAGTATATTTGGGGATAAGAGATGAAAAATCCCTTCTTGCTGAAGATGAAGTTTATACAAATACTTACTATGATTGAGTCTTTAGTAAAGTTAATAGGTTTGAGAGAAAATCCATAAAATCTCATCTGCACCTTTTAAAACATACTAAGGTCCAAATCCAGTTACTTTAATAAGCATGGCATCCATCACAAGCAATTCTTATAATTATGAAAAAAGGAACAAGTTAAGTAGATGTGGACGAAGAAGGTACCCCATATTTATTTTATCTTAGGGAAAGGCTAATTCTACTGTTTGAAGTCCTTTTTTCTGTTTTAAGAAAATTCAGGTCAGCAAAACTAGCACACTGAAATGTCAGCTCAGTCATCTCTGTCCATGTCTCCTCACACTGTCTGCTGCTTTGCTAGGTAGAAAAAGCTAATTTAGTGGCTAGAGCTAAATTAGACTTCTTAATTGACATTTCACTTTCATCTAAAATTAGGCCAGCACATGTTTAAAAATCCTTTTTATTTTGAATGAATTAGAGAACAGCTTGTAAAGGCTTGTAAAGATCAGAAGGGGTAATGCGGGACCAGCTTAGCTGAGCATTTTCCCAATTTGGCAACTGCTATTGAAGGTATGTATCTCTGAGACATGCCAATGGCCTGCCTGGGCCTTGATGCCTGAACTGAGCAGCCCGTGAATTAACCCTTGTTGGGTCCCTCCTCTGTGATCTGTCTCAGCGGTTCCTAAAACTTTCTGGTCTCAGGACACCCTTACGCTCTTACAAGTTGAAGAGCTCAAAAACCTTCGGTTTAAATGCGTTTCATCTGTCAATATGTATCACAATAGAAATCAAAGCAAAGAAACCTTTATCGTTTTTACTCATTCATTTTAAGATAAATAATACACACATTTTAATACAAAACAAACAATTTTAGTGGGAAATAATTCTTTTCCAAACTATTTTCCTGAAATAGTGAGGAGTGGCACTATATTACGTTTTTCAAATCTCCCCGATGTCTGGCTTTACTACAAGACAGTTGGATTCTCATGTCTGCTTCTGTACTCAGTCTGCTGTCCTACGTTGTGCTGACTGACATGTACAAAGATGATCCGGCCTTATGTAGATAGACATGTAGTTGGGAAAGAGAGGAAGATGTTAGTAGCTTTTTCAGAGAATTGGTGAATTCTTTGACATGACACCAAAAGTCAACAAGTATTATCTTCTTAGTGGTGAGTTGGAGTGTGGAGTCTGATACCACATCAATAAACCTTTCCATTATGTTACTTCGAGCCCATTTATCTATGTTGGCCTTTGAATGAATGCATGGATCCTTTACTAATGCATCATTTATTAGAATCATGCATTGATTATTTTGAAAATATTGCTCTACTGAGTGACACAAAGCATCCAAATATCCGTATATTTCATCATATAGTATCAAAAATCACATTCTTAACTATCACCAAGGATCACATCAGAGAAGTTTTGAACAGCTACAAAGCTGTCAAACTCACAGTGGTGGACATCATAAATGTCCCAAATTCTAATTTTTGCTTGGAAGTTTTGACTTTATCATTGGCAATATATGCTGTCAGTTGTTTTCCTTGAAGCCATATTTATTTCTGGAAAATATATCTGCCAAACACTCAAATCTAAATAGTATAGTATTTCTGTCAGGCATTCGGTCAAGCAAAAATAGCGCTCTATAAAAAAGTGGTGAATTCCTTCTTTCATTCAAGATCCTTACAAGGGCTTTTTCTGGAAATAATCGTAGTCATTCGATATGAAATGAAGGTGCCTTATGTGTATTTCCCATTTTGTCACAACAAATTAAAAAAGGCATGTACTCAAGGGTGCAGATTTAATAAAATAAATCCCACTGCTTCACCAAGAATGTCCTCAAGTAGCACTGTCTTCTTAAGATAGAATCGCTGCAGTGCATTTTGGTGCCACGGCCTTCAGGCTAAAATCCCAAAGGTTTACCCACCATGGCTTGGGCACTATCAGTGCAAAGGTCAACACGGTGGAAAAGGCAAATTGCAGGTCAGTAATATTATGGAAGTGGCTTTGACCCCATGACCTCTGGCAAGTATCTTGGGGACCCCAGTGGTGGGTGGACCACTTTGAGAACTTCCAGTCCACTTGAAGGATGGAGCCAACCAGCTACGTTAGTGTGCGCAGTCTACAGAGTGATTTTCAAAGTACGAGCTTGTGGGTGTCAGGCATAGAGGAAGTAAAAGGAGGGAAGAACAGAATATCTATCAGAATCTTGCAGATGATGGTTTTTGGGCAAACCCACATAAAATCACTGTGGTAGGAAGATATGTTTTTGTTTTTGTTTGTTTTTTTGGAGCTGTGTGTTAGGATGGGACAAATGTCAAGAATCGTCACCACCCTTCCTGTAACCCAGACACTGGCTGGTTATTTGGCTCTCCAAGTGCTTTCTTGATTACATCAGAAAAAGATGTGCTTTATCAATTTCTTGTTTTTCTAAAACAAGAGGAGGAAACAATAGAGCAAAGGGGTGGTTTTGTGAAATGGCAGTTTCTCCAATTGGGGCCTTGCCTCTGAGTTACTGACCCATCTCCCAAACTCAGTTATATTCTAGAGACTTGGCGTTGAACCCACATAATGCCTATAGCCTCAAGATGATTCAAATAATACCAAGTCCAAATATTAATAATTAAAAATATAATTTACTGAAGTATCTCCTTAACCTAGAATTGTTATGATCCCTTACTCATGGCTTAGATTCCTATTGCATGCTGATACAAAAGCAGAAACTTGTTCAATATAGCATTTGTCCACAATTATGTAGCATTTACCATGTGCTAAGCTCAGGTATGAGCCCTTTATATGTATTTAGTCATTTAATCCTCAAAGTGACCTTATAAAGTAGGTTTTCTTTCCCTTATTTTATATTGAGAATACCAAGCCAGAGAATGGAGGTGTCACAGCTAATAAGTACCCAAGCCAGAATTTGAACCTAGGCGCTTCGGGTTCCCAGCAGTCCCCACGCTTAACACTATGGGAGAGGCAGGACAATCCCTAAAACGAGTGTTCTGCAGACCTTTTAGTGGATTCTCCCATTTAAGGATGGGTTTAGACTCTTCAGAAAAATAAATGAATCTCAAAACTATCCCTGGACAGCAATTACAAGCATTTTGACATTTTATTTATGAAATTGTGATTTAATCAAAACCTCGGATTATCTCAGAGAGGGGTAACAAATAAAAAACCCTCCAACAGCGCTGTTTTAAAGTCAACGCAAAATGCAACCATTATCATTTTTATACCAACACAATAAACAAACTCACCTATATAATTTTCTTCATTGAGTGGATATTTCGCCCTATATTATCCTAATAATTCCTAGCACTTTGCCTTGTGCTCTGCAGACTCAGGTTACTGAGAACTGTCATCAGATTAGGAAGAGGCAGATTCTGGAACCATGGGCCTCAGACTTTGTTTGATGAGGTAAGGAATGCAAAAGTGCTTTGTAAAGAGAAAGATGATTTATAAATGTTAGGTAATATCATCATCATCATAATAACCATTTTATAAGGTTACAATAAAAATTAAGTGGGAAAATGCTAGACTATAAGCCCCAAAAGAGCAGAAATTTTCATGTTTTAGTCACTGTTCCAGACTTAGCCTCTAGAATAATACCTGACACATACTAGGTGCATAACAACTATTGAATGAATACGTGTAGCATGCAAAGTGATTTATATAAGATAATCCAAGTGGTCTGTTAGGTCAATTCTATGAATGAAACAATAATTATTTTCACATTTTTACTACCAACATCCCAACCACAAGTCAACTTTTCATTTAAAATGTATTTATGAGTATTGTTTGCAATTTACTTGTTATCTCCCACTAAACTCTAGACTCCCCGAGCACATGGACAGTGCCCAAATGGTTCTCCATGTTACTCCTGGTGCCTAGCCCTGGAGAGAGCTGCTACATAAAACAAATGAATTTTACAGGGTGAAAACGCAGTGCTTCCCATGGCCACAATATACTGAAGAACAGACTACCAGGCACTGTGTCAGCGGCCTTAAATTAGCAACAGTCCTGACAGGCAACAATGCATTAGCTATCTGCATGCCACGAACACCAACGAGAGATAGCAGAGAACACTCTCAGAGTGCTGTCTCTCACTGCAGGTGGAGGGCAAGAATTCGAGGGAATCGGTGTTATCACGGACACTCTTTTCTGATGGGACGGGCTCGGATGCTCACAAAAAGCAGCCATCCCCGTGAAGGAGAGCATTGCAAGGGGCAGCCCCCAAAGATTCAGCAGTAGAAGGAGGGAGAGAGTACCTAGCATTCCTTTTTAAGGAGGTGCTGTAAATATGTTAGTATACTCAGTAGTTCTTTATCTAGATAGTCCTCCGCAGCTGGGGGCCAAAAAGTGGATAATAAATATATATTTTTTAAAAAATCTTTTTTTAAATCCCTGGCCAGGTGGTTTAGTTGATTGGAGCATCAACCTGTACACCAAAAAGCCTGTGGGTCTGATTCCCAGTCAGGACATGTGTGTGTGTGTGTGTGTGTGTGTGTGTGCGTGCGTGCGCGCAACTGATGGATGTTTCTCTCTCTCTCTCTCTCTTCTCTCTCTCTCTCTCAAACCAATACACATATCCTTGGGTGAAGATTGAAAAAAGATTTTTTAAGGGTTCTGCTTGGGCCAACTGCAGACCTACAATACGAGACTGAGAGTCTGGATGCAGGCCGCAGGCTGCAGCTGCCTGGTGCCTTTCCTGGCTCAGGCTGCTACAGGAGGAAGAAAATGGACTGCCTGAGCTAAGAAAGTTTAATACCTTGGAGCTGATATATAAGGTATTATTTCGTCTTCCTGACAGGGTCCGGTGCTATTTTTACCCAGGTTGATGCAGGGGACAGGTCAGGACTTTAGTAAAAAATGATGATTTATTTTAAGTGCTGTTTCTGTGACAACAGCTACCCTTCCCCCACTCACTTCTGCCACATTATTATTCATTGTTCTCACCATACAAATGCCCTGCTCTCCTTATTCCTCTTTAAAATACACCCTTGTGGGTATCTCCTTGATAACCCCCCTAACAAGCCCCTGGTTGTTTGCTGAAATTCCTTCCTCCTGCGTCACTGGTTCCAGTTGTCAGTCTGGGTTCCTCCCCATTCCTTGCCCACAGCCTCCCTGCCTCCTCCGTGGCGATGTTGTTTCTCATTTAAATGAACAGTTGGATTCTTTTATTCCTTACAAGTGCTGGATTTGCCTTATCGCCCTCATTCCTTTGGGGGTTGCCAATTGGTTTTATCCACGGATGTATCACTTCTCCGGCTTCCTTTTTTTTTTTTCCTTGCAAAGAGAAAGAACCTTGCCGTCAACAAGCCTCTCCGGAGTGGAAGATTAAAAACCTAGACATCACCTACCTTGCAGCACTACTCCCAACTGGGTTGTGTAAAACTCAATTAAATGTGTCCCCATTGAATACTGCATTACAGTACATTACACAGAAAATTCCTCAAGCGTGATGACAAAGCTTGAAACCTTGCCTCAAAGCTGTTCCTTGCAGCTTTCTATAACATTTCAGTCTATGGTGCAAGTCTCCTGTACAACTCTAGTCCAGCCACAGGGAGACAAAGATCACAGAGACCCACAGGGGTTCAAAGAGAAAAGGAGGAAAAGTGAAACAGGTCTTGGCACTTCCCTGGGGCCTCTGTGGGAATGATCTGCCAACAGACCACTCGAAATGTATTCCTGGGGTCTGCAGTCTCACAATGGAAAATATATCTCCCTTATTTCGGGCAGGTGGGTTTTACAGATTTCCTCCTCTACCAAGAATGGTATAGTCCCCAGAACACATAAGAGAAAGACATGAGTCCTTAGGGCAGGGGATTTAATGCAGACACACAGTCACGGAGATTTAAAAAGCCCGATGACTATGGGAGTCCCTTCAGAATTTGCCTCTTCGTGGAACGAAACTAAAAACGGTTCCCCATCAATGCCAAACTTCAGAACTGTTGTTAATACAGACTCTGCCCTTCTGCGTTTGTCTCCTATCCTCTTCCACAGTTTTTATTTACACTCTGGGTTGCCAAGAGGCAATCCTCTCCTCCTAATTCATCCGGACAATTGGGGTTTCAAAGCTTGTTTATTAAGTAACTCACGCAGGCTTATGAAATTCAGAATTATTCTTTTTCATCAGCATTATAGATATTCCTCTATTACTAATTTCACTGTTTTGCTATCTGAGCCATTTCTCCTTCATATTTTGGCAATTTGAAGTACAACATCTGCCCTCAACACACACACGCCTTTGTTTAGTGCTTCACCTGTTCGCTGGTGTTAGGAACTGGAAGGTGAGCGGGCTGCACGAGGTCACTAGGATATATTTAAGGCACTGTTTTTTATGTTCTTTACTGATTGTCATGTATTTTCTGTCAAGAGTATGATGCATTCTTTGGTCCTATACTTGATCTGAAAGGCAGTGTCGTATTAGTGAGAGTTAATTAAGAGATCCTAATGCTTTAAGGACACACAAAATAACATGCTGATTATTCAAAGCTAAAACAGTTCTTTAATGTGGAGCTAGGGGGCGTGGTGATACCAGAAGTTTTATTTTCAGGATAAACATATTAAGCTACAATTATTAAAGAAAGAGCATGTTTGCCTGCACGTGTGTATATGCATGCAGGCACATGTACATGTGTATGTACGTGTATATGTATGCTTAGACCTATTCTCATCATTGTCAAAGTCATTCTCCAGCACATGTGCAATACCTAATTTTCCCCGTAGCATCTTGCTTTAATTCACTTGTGGGGATTCCTTCTTCGCCAACACTATCATATACTATTATCGGCAGTGTTTTTAGTACAGAGAGAGAAATGTTGACTACTCTGGATCTCCATTGCAAGGTCATAAGCTCTGATACTTAAATGGAAATGCCGCTGAAGTGAACTTTGGCTGGGCTTCCAGAGAGGTAATCCCTTATGAAAAATCGTACTAGAGGCAAAGCTGGATGTTCCTAGGGAGTCCAACAAATGAAAACAACAAGTCAAAACACCACCCGAAAGTGCAGAGCCACCGCTGTCTGATGCCAAGATGACTTCAAAGTTTAATTAGCAAATAGGTTTGATTAACAGTTTCCAGTTTCTTTAATTCAAGGAAGTATTCAAAGATTAGCTGATTATTCATCAGACAAGTTTATACCAAGAGTAACCTGGAGTTCAGGAAAGAGTTTATCTTTCTTTTCCAACCTCTTTGTTAGTATCAGGATAAAACAAAAGACAGTTTTTCCATTCCAAGGCAGTTATGTTTCCTAATACATGCTAGCAGTCATTTAACTCTTCTCTCATGAAGAACTTCAAGGTAGAAATCTTAATGTGAAAAAGCTTTTATCGGTCCTTAATCTTTGTTTTTTTAAGAAGCATGGTTTGATAAATTCCTATCTTATACTTTAATTTTAAATTCATATAAACTATTGAAGAAATTATTATCCTTATCCTTGAAATTCATAGTTTGTCCAAATGAAAAACGTAATTCCATAGAAATAGACTTCTGCAACGATTTAAATCTGAATTTTTCTATAAGAATTATTCTATCATTTAATTAGAGTTTTAAAGGCACTTTGTAATTTAACTCCATATAAACATCTATATAGCCCTTTCTAAGAAAAAAGTCATTGTTATAAATAGTAGTAGTTGTGTTTGTTTTATGCCAACTCTCACTTTATAGCAAAACCATTTATTTATTCTTGTATTTTTAAATGAATTGCTCATCCTCTCGTATCAGAGGACTTTTTGCTGGCCAGAGAACCAGCTCACTCCCTCATGTCTCATGTGCTTCCGTTCCAACATTTTGGAACATTTGTTTCAACTAACAGATCAGCCACATTAGTTCATCATACTTCCAGAGTTGAAGGTTAGGGCATAGCAGCCCATTGCTATTAACTGTATGACTTCTTGTTTCTCAGGATTTTATTTCTTACTTTTCCTTTTTTCAAAACCATCTGAGCAATTTGGGTTCTGAGAAATGTTGTTTCTCCAATAATGGTGAGTGTTCTCTGATGAGATACAGATCAAGGCCTACCCTGTGATTGTCCTTAATGCTTTAACTAATTCAAACAGATGAGCCCCAAAGCTACCTGACATTGTCTGGTGGTGCCCATTTTCGCATGCCTCTAATTGAGTCAAAATGTACCATGTTCCTTTAAGATCCATCTCCTCCCAATGGGCATTTTATTCCTGTTCTCAGAACCCTGGCTACTGTTACCCATTCTCTCTCCTTTAAATAATTGTTTTACCTGTTGGCCATTCATTTGTCTTTCTGGTTATTCCTTTCATTGCTTCAATTGCCTATTAACTGATATAATAATGCTGATATTTTCCATGGCTTTAGCTGTTTTCATCCAGAGCTTTAAGCTCTCAAAGAGCTTTAAGATAGCTCTTTTGCTTTGTGGAAGGCAATTAATAAGACAAAAAGAAATAAAGACCCCAAAAGTGAAGGATCCCATGTATATTCACACACTAAGGCCATTGGGAAATTCATTCACCCTTGACTCACTTTGGTTAGGCAGTCAGGAAGTTAACTGGTAGAACTGGGACTGCAGGAATCTCTAGAGATGCAATTTACTTTGATTCTTAAAGACTGGCTGGGGTCAATAAGGTTTGAAGGTCACTGAAATACAAAAGCAAAGGAATCTGACTCATATCATTCTTTTTCTAACAGACTTCTTTCTGTCAAAATGTCCCCTGACTTGAGAGTACAGCTTCCAGAGGTTTCCAGACTCTCTCACTTAAAACAGTTGACCTCTTTTGAGGAACCCATTGCTACAGATGTGAAGAAAACAACCCAGATAGGAGAGTAGATAAATAAATAGGTGGTATCCTAATACAAAGGAATACTAGTTAGCAATGAAAAAAACCATTGATACATAAAACGACATGGATGAGTCTAAAACATTCTGTCAAGCAAAGTAAGTCATAAAGGACATAACTGCACTTACATTACTTCATTCCGATGAAGGTTAAGTATTCTTAACTAACATATGTTAATAGAAATCAACAGCAGTTGTCTTTGAGAATATGGGAGATCTTCTGAGACAACAGATATATTTTGTGTCTTCTTTGTACGGATTTGCACATTTTGTTGTTTGCCACTTTTTTGTATGCCGCAACTAACTTAAAAAACCAGGTTAGGGAAACTAGAATTAATTGCATTGAGATTTTTATTGTGAAAATGTTTTATTTATACCATAATTTATGTCCTACCTTTTAGTGTTTTTCAAAATAAATTCTTTTCTGCTTGAAGTCAAGCTAGTGTGGGCTGAATTGTTTCATTAATTTCATAGGCATGTCACATTTTAACATGTTTAAAAGATAAATGCAGGGGTAGAAATAAACACCATTTTATTTGTAGGCAGTGCTGTGTTGTGAACAAAATTAGTCCAAACCCTGACTCTATCCGTCACGAGCTGTATAAACATGTAATAATTATAACAACCCCTGCATAGTAGCTGCTTAACACATGACAAGGCTTCCTACAAAGTAAGTGCTCAGAAAATTTCAGGTCCTCTTTTTCGGCTTTTTAACTTCTAATGTTTAATCCCCATACAGGAGGCTAGATGTGGAACTCGGGTATGTAGCTGTGTGTTTTGTATGATTGGCACCTCATAGGATATAAAACAATCTGTTCCTGTATAATACAAAGTCTTATAAGGACAGAAAGGCAGTATCAACAAGAAAGCTATGAGTTTACTTCACCCTTTAAATATAAATTCTTATCCATTACTGTTGCTTCCAACCCCATCTATTTTCTTCACTTTAGACTTAGGAAACTTAGGAATAAAGGAAAGGGAAAAGTCATATGCTCATTTACATATTCAACAAGTATTTCTTGAGTGCTTCCTCTTATTTATTAGTCAGGCATTGATCCCCAACTCTCTGTGTTTCTAGGACTTAGAGCTAGAATCAAAATACAAGCACATGCTTTCGGGGAGATGCTGCTTCTGGAATGTTCACTAGATAAAAATCTTCAAAAACGTTTCAATATTCTTTTCTCAAGTCCTACTAGCCAACATAATAACAGTCTCCTTCCTGCTTTTGAGAGCAGCTGAGTTTCTTCTGTTGACACAGCCTCTAGGATTGAACTCAAAAAACCAGAAGCAGGGAGTTCCCATTAAGAGTTGTGGACTTGAAGACTTACCCTTCCTATCTGTCCCACAAGCCAGAATTTTCTGACCTGCAGGGCACAGTGTGGGACTCGTCTGTTTTCTTAGGCATTTCTTGGCTAGGGACAGAACACAGTGTTGCGGTGGGGAAGAGGAGGAGATCTGTTTACCATTGAATTGGATGAGGTAAGTATCCAAGTATCTATTTAATCTCTGCCAATATTAATGGGCAGTATATTGGGGTTACAGGACATTAAGGCCCAGAAATGCAGCAGTTAGTTATGGGGGAAAAACTCCAAAATTTTTCACTAAAAAAGTCAATAAATCCAAGAGCAGTTATTTTTAGGAACCCAAAAGGGATTAACCAACTTTACTTAGTTGGCTCTATGTAAAGGAGGAAGAGGGGTGTGCATGTGCGTGTGTGTGTGTGTGTGTGTGTATGAACAACTTGACCTTTGAGTCAGTTTACTGATTATTTTTGGCCTCTCACCAAAAATGTTAGCTTACTAGTGCAAGGATAATTGTCTGTATTGTTTACTCCCATGCCTAGGAAATTTCCCGGCACATAGTAGGCCTTCAGTAAAAAGGTAGTCAGTAAATGAATGAGTGATGAAAAGTACAGATGGGTTGGAAGAGTGCCATTTGTTAGCTTTGTGATTCGGGACGTTGGTTACACTCTAAAACCCCCAGGTTTTCGTCATAAAACTGAGGCTAATGGCGTTGCATTCACAGGGTATCTGTCAGTGTTTAAGGGTTTGATGTCCAGGATCAGGCTTTCCATACAGTAGCACGAAGAGCAGCCGGACTCCCTGCTCCTACCGCACACTCTCTGCAATGATTTAACACCTCGTTAGAGAGTTGGGTTAATTGGGTGCTTCTATAATAAGGATTCTGTAGTGACTTAAATATGTTACAATGGCATGTAGCACTGGTTATAACAAAGCATTGTCTGCCATCCTAGATTCTTCTAACAAATATGTTCCACGGTAAGAAAATAAAGTCCCACTTGATAACAATCATTGTAAAGTTGATGAGATAAACAGGTAACTATTTTCTCAGGGTTTGCATACTACAGCTGGTGCAATACAAAATTCTTGACTTGTAGGATTTTATCACTTTGAACAAATTCCACTGTTTTTATTCCAGGGATTTTATTTATCAGTCCCATGTAAATACGTTGTTCTCAACCTAAAGTTAATAGCTGATTTGGGAATTTGTTTGGATAATAAAATACAGTTCGTTTGGCTTAAAATGGTTGGAAGCTAAAAACTCACATAAACCTATATCACAATAAAAGCTGTATCAGAGGACTTTATTTAATGGGGTGAAGAAAATATTTCCTGATTTTTTTATTACTACTGGGCAGATCTGACACCATTAGTTTTCTTTCTGTCATAAATACAGACGAGGAGAACTTGACAGGCGTCACTATAAAACAGGTTACAGATAAGTTCAGGCTTCCTTCCCTCCACACGGACCTTTTACACTCAGTTCTGTCGGGGCTGCTTGAATAGATGGACCAAGGTTTGATTTTAGGCTTCTAGGTCACGGCTTCACCTTGACAACGGTTCTTTTCATTTCCAGCCGTAACATTTGCTAGGATCCCTAAGGTGCTTTCATTTTTGTAAGTAGTGGAAGGGGGAAAAGGCATAGGGAAAAAAAAGATAAATCTTAATTCGCATGGTGCAGGACTATCTCTGTGTCTCCGGCACCAAACCTCAAATCCAGTCCAAGAACTGGATGTGCATTAGAAGTCTGCAGATTTAAACCTTGTCCACCATGATCAGACTGGATTTATGGAGCATCATAACTCTCCAGACACCATCCAGCAGCTTATTAATTTAATAGACTCCTGTCCATTCATGATGTTCCTGCCCTGACAGTCTCTCAAGATAAGGCGAACGCCTTTTGACAGGACAGAGAGCATATATATTTTCCTCTGTTTTCTCGCGGATGGGGTTGTCGACAACTTGAAATGTGTGGCTCAGCAAATTTGGTGTTTTCCTTCTCTTTTGCTCCTCTCTTTTGCTCTGCAGGAAGGAGGGCAGAGGCAAGCCTCCAGAGGGCTCCAGGGGTCAGGGGGCCTCTGTTTCCCCCAAGTACTTATTTAGCATTTTGTTTTACAAAAGAGCACTGAATTGATTTAAAGGCATACACATGGGGGCATTTCCAGCATGAAAAAGAAACAGCATTGCAATTTAAGGCTTCATATACATTAGGAGGTGTTGGAAGAAAAAAACAGCAATAAATGTCCCCATTAAAGAGAGAGAGTAGGGCTGCACTTTCTTTTCTCTAACCCCAGTTGTGGGAATGAAGGGGCGTGCCAAAAAAGATAGCACTCAAGCTGTTGTGCATTTCCAGACCAAACAGGAAGAATTTTGCAACATTCTTATTTTTCCTTTATGGTGTTCTCATGCTGCACAGTTGTGTTTGTTATCTGCCAGTAAGTTCGCAAATCTCAGAGAGTTAGTTAGTACACTAGTATGGTACAGGGTTAACTATTTCTAGCCCTGAGCGCACTCTTCTGACAGTCAGGTCAGTGATCACTAGACGTTGGCTTCCCAAACTGCAGTGTGCACGTAAATCCCTGAGATCTTATTAAAGGGAAGACTCGGATCCGGTAGGACTAAAGAGAGCTTGGGATTTTTGTATTTCTACAAAGCTGATGTCATATTGCTCATTGGCAAAGCATATATGAAGTAGCAAAAGGCCAGCCAATAGTTTTTAAAAAAGGAATTGTTTAGATCTGGACAAAATTAGACCCTAATATCACACCAAGGTAAGATGGAACTTGAACATATTGCAAAAGTTAACAAATTCCTGGCGAATTGCGGGTATTCAACTAATATTTCACTGAAGTGAAAAACATGCAATCCCCAAATTTCATGTCATGCCATCTTTTTAATAATCACTTTTCATGTATATAAAGATGATTATCTTAATTTCCTTTGAGATAGTAAAACAGAAATGGTGTCTTTAAAGCCAAAGAGAGAATAAAAAGTAACTTGTCCATTTTCTCACATACACTGTTTCTTTCTCTCATCTCTCTCATCTCTATTTTTCCTAGCTGAATCTCCAGTTAGAATGCAAGTGCAAACCTGCAATAAAGGACTCATGGACATGGACAACAGTGTGGTGATTGCTGGGGGGATGGGAGTATAAGAGAGCTAATGGTAATGGAAGGAAATATGATGAGATTACATCAAATAAATAAATATTGTTTGGTCTAAATCTCTCTCATAAGTCTTTGTTTGCTTCTCTAGACTTAAGATCAAGCCATTCTGGCTTGACAGGTGAGAATATTTGACTGCAAAACACACAATTAAACCTAGAAACCTACACAGCAAGATAGCAGAATAATACATGAGATGCTTAGATTTCATTTACATTAAAAAACTAGTTCTGACATTGAGAAATTCCAAATTATTATTTTCTAGTTTACCAATAAACTTTGTATATTTTGGTGGGGGGAGGATTGTAGAAATACCATATATAACTCGTTGGATCAAATTCATCATGAAACCATAAATTCCTCATTAGAAGGATTTAATAAGTATTTGAAAAATATTGTTTTCGTAAGAAGCCTCTGAGACTTCTATTTTTTTGTAAGATTACACAAAGTAAAGGGTGTTGAACGAAAAAGCAGTCATTCTTGGAAATCTTTACTGACAACGGAGACTAGACAGTGATGATAAATACTAGATTTCTGATGGAAAAACTAGCTTAAAGTAATTTATTCCCATTGAATTTCAATGGGCAGTAGACAGAACTACATGAATAGATAGATAGAGAGATCTTATCTGTTTTTACTTAGAAGTATGTATTTCGGATCCCTTCCTCTGGCTGGGATGTGCTTGCTTGCGAAACCACGATACACTATCTTGGTTGACCCCACTGTTGCCTGACAGTCTTCTTAGCCCTCGGACAGCCTAATGAGAATATATCTTCTCTGAAGTACTACTGTATGTCATGGCATATAAGGTGACCTTTTAAGTTTAAAAATAGCCTTCAAAAATGGAGTTGATTTATATACCAAGAACAAACTGAAAAGCCTCTAGTTCCAGGTCTCAGAGCAAAGTCTTGAGATCTGGCTGGCTTTCCCCCAGTGAAGAGCTTCGAACGGCAGGCGGGCACAGTTCATGTTTGACAGGAGGGAAAAAACGTAGATCCAGAAAGAACTGCCAGGTAATAGTGAGCCAATGTCTTGGCACGGCTGCTGTGCAAAGATGTCAGATGACATCCTGTGGTTTGACAGCATCTTTTGCATGTATGTAGATTTTAATTTTGCCAAATTCTTTTACACGACTTCATGCTAACTGATGTGGTACAATGATTATATATACATATATATATTTATTTTCAAAGAAATCCTCTTGTACCAGATTCTCTAGCATTTTAAAAAGCTTTCTAAGGCATGATAGAATTTTCTAGATGTGGAAACAACAGCATTTCAGTTACTAGACTTTCAAATGAGTTTTATACTAGTAATTTCTAAAATTACATGAAGTCGGAATAGAGATTATCTGCTGAGGGACGCATCACAAAAGCCATTAACTAAGAATTCAAAATTCAGTGAGTGTATCCTATGTACTGTCTGTGGGTGACACAGCTGAGAAATGGAGTCGCTGCATTTGAGGTGTGCACACCCAACTCAGGACAACGCAGGGGCTGGGGTGGAGCTCTTCCCTCACGGGGACAGGGCACGGAAGGCTGTTCAGAGGCACTGATATGAAGTCTTTTGAATGGCACCTGTTAGCAATGATCAAGATGACTAGAAGTTCATTAGGGGAAGAAAACATTATGTACAAGGAAAGATACAAACAAGCAGAGGGTATTCGAAGTATTTAAAATAAATGAGTAAAGTCAGAGTATGGGGTATCTGTGGAGGATACATGAGAAATGAGGCTATAAAGAGCAGGGTAGTTAAAATACAGATGAGATAATGTACGGGAAATACAGATGAGGAAAAAAGGACCAAGAGAATGACAACACTTACAGGATGAACAGTGACAGAGAAACCTGTCACTGGGCGTGGAAAGGGACAATCAGGTCAAGCCCAGTGGGATGAAAAGCTGGCAACAAGAAACCACAGAGGACCTGTGAGACAGTCACTTCCAAGGAGCCAGAAAGTTAGAAACTAGACAGAATGAGAAGACGCTGGAATGGAGGAAGTCAAAAGAACGAGTGCAGGGAACTGCAGAAGGTTGCCTAGAAAGAAAGCAGAGAGGGCTTCTGTTAAATACGGTGAATTAATTGCATGTGTTTACTTCTTCTACTCCCTTTCACTAACATGACAGTTAGGAAATAAAAGATGATGAGGGCAAAGAGACAGGGCAGAATAGGCAACAGAAGTCGACAAAATCTTGGAAGCTAGAAAACGATGAAGATGGCATAGCAGAGCACAAGATGCAGAAATTCGAGTACTGGAAGAGCAGTAGGTCAACAAGAAGCAAGAAGGTTTATTCTGCAGAGTCCAGCAAAGATCAGGAAATAAAGGCACCTGGTGCCTTGCAAGGTGGGCTGAACAGTGGGGTTAAAACACACAGGACTGATTTTGAGTGGGAAGCTGTTAGCTACCCATGGTCGGCTATTCCCTATAGAGCTATGGGACACCCCCGTCCCACTTGGTTTGGAGATGGGGCCTTAGTCTTTGGAGAACTGGAAAAGTGGCTCTAGATCCAGAGACAGGCTCAGCAGAGGGGAGGCTCAAGTGCCCCCTGCATTAGCGTAAGGGAACATCTACAATCTCAAAAATGAGACAGCAATTACCCAATACACTACCTGATCTCTTTTGCTCACTAAGTCCTCAGACTGCTGGCTGTAAGACTCACAAATCTCAGAGTTGGGACTGGCATTCCCAAACTCACAAATCCCAGAGTTGGGACTGGCATTCCCTGGAGAAGGTAATCATGCATAAACTAAAAAATTACATATACTGTTACATGGGGACCTCATTAGATTCCCATCCTATCACCCTGTGCAAAACCCACCGCTTGCCTGTTCGTGCTGTTGTAGCATTTGGACTTTAGTGCCCCACTCCTAAAAAATGTTGCTATTCATGGACCTCTAGCCATTTGAGGGAAGCTTCAACACTAAATACAGAGATCAGAACAGGTTAGAAAAAGTAAGAAACAAGGCACAGGACACACAACTTCCTAAACACCTTTCCAATTCCTATTTTAAGAGATTAAAGAATATCCATACAAAAAGAGCAAGGCGTTGAGAAAAAGAAACTGTTATAGAACAAGAAAGACTTCTTGCAAATTATAGACATGATAGTTAAAATTCAATAGTGAAGTTAAGAAATAAAGTTTGAGTACATCTCAGAAAATTGACTAAAAGTCAAGGAGATAACTGTGAGCATATTATTAAATGCATATCTTATATTGCTTTCCATATTAACGATGAAGCAGCAGCTCATTCATTTATCCATTCCTTCATTCATAAATCATGAATGAGCACATATTCTGTGCCATACACTGCCATGGATGGCTACATAACATGCAGAATTCCTATCCTCGAAGAACTGTCATTCTGGGAGTGGACAAAAATGGCATTAAGATGTTTCACTAAATTCTAAAATGTCAACTATGAAGATAACTGAGAAAGGACAACATGGACTCAATGTTGTGTGTTCCCCCACCTGATTTTTACCTTGAAGCCCTAACCCTCCAGCGCGGTGGCGTTCAGAAGTAAAGCCTCTGGGAGGTGTCTGGGATACGAGGGTGAGGAACCTCGTGATGAGACTGGTGCTCCTATACGAAGAGGCGTGAGGGAGCTCGCTGCTCTTCTCTCTACCACGTGAGGACACAGCAAACCGGGAAGAGGGCTCTCATGAGACACCAGATTGCCTGCGCCCTGATCCTGAACTTTCAAACCTCTAGAACTGTGAGAAATAAATGTACGTTGTTTAAGCCACCCGGGCTACGATATTTCGCTATATAGCAGCCTCAGCTGACTCATACAGAGGAGAAAAGTGAAAGAGAGACTGAGTGAGACAGGGTAGCTAGGCAGACATTTACACGGAGTCCTGAACGAGGTAAGAGAGGGTGCAAAGTGGGGACAGAGCTCAGGGCAGAGGCCTGAGGCAGGGACAGTTTTTCTATTCTCATGGCAACAGAGTCACTTGTTGGAGAGCTGGCGACAACATAACTGCAGGGGTACCCCTGGCAGATCATCTGGGGCCGTGAGGCCAAAGTAATGGCTTTGCAGGTTTAGTTCAGGGGTTGTCAAGCTTTTTCCCTAAAGGGCCAACTATTTCAGGTGCTAAAGGCTGACAGTCTTTGCCAACAGCTGCAGTGGGAACGCACGGGCCAGGTCTGGGTGCTCGCACCAGCAACCTAGGTCTCACGGTGGCGGGCAGCCACCATGGCAGGAGGTGCTTCCAGTCTTCCACTTTCTCTGGGAAACCAGAAGCAAGGTCATCATTTACCAAGGGATGGCATGCATGTGGGGAGACGGAAGTCTGAAGCAGTGACAGTGAAGATTAACGAGGAGAATAAATCTCTTTGGACAGGCTATACACATGGAGGGCTCTCATCCACCTCGGACTGAATGCAATGCGAACTGGTCGGCACTGGGTTCTGGTGGTGGTGGTTCACTGGTTAGATTTTGACCCCATGTTTCTACGGCACTCACCATGAATTGGGCACTTTTCTAAGCATGTCACCTGTATTAATTCACTTCAACTTCTGCCCAGAGAAATGTGGAAAGTTGGATTGATCAAAATGGAAGTATGATCAGGCTGGTAAACGGCAGAAAGAGAGACAGGTGAGGGGGTACCAGAGAGATTTGAATCATGAGGGTGGGAACCTAAATCAGGTAACCTAGAAGAAAAACAGGAGAGGCTGGTGGACAGGAAAACGGTGGTGCCAGAGTGAGGGAATAGGAGGTCCACTTGCAGTTGAAAAAATGTGGGAGTCAGGTAATAAATGGATTAAGGTGGAAGATTTACTACTATCTTCTAGAGGGGTGTATCTACTGACATTATTTCTTGGGCAGATCAAGTCTTGCTTTTATTAATGGATGGACCTAGGCATAACCTTGCACATGTCTTCACTAAAATCCCGATGGACTCGTGTGGGTCTCAGAATTCGCAGCAGCTCTCCACTGCCTCCCTGAGAGCGTCTTCAGGCTGAGCACGCAAGGAAACCCACCACCAGGCCCTCAGAAGCATCAGCAGCCTTGTCCCTCACTGGTCTCATTTGCAAATTCCCTGCTCTAAATAGGGTATGCTCTGATACTCTCGTGCAAACACTGTATGCTCCTGGGTACACAATTTCAACCTCCTTAGACACCTTCCTTCCATTTCTCCACCAGAGATTCAGATTTTAATAGCCAACCAAAATTCCAGACCATCTCTCAACTTTGCCTTGACCATGCAGGACAGAACCTGGTATAATGCAAACTGCGTCAATTAAGGGCTTTCAATAAATCCTTAGGCCGGGGGTGGGGGCGGTGTTTCATAGACCTTTGTATCCCTGAATACAAATACAAAATATTTGGCCCCTGGTGACACCTGGGCCACATCATCAACAAAGCATGGGCTCAATTACATTTATTTGGAAAAATATCTTATGAAACGAAGTGTTAGGACACTCAGAGAGACACTAGAGAAAAATAATTATATCACTAGGGAATAATTTAAATTCTGTGGATGAGGGGAACTTTGTGGGCAAGGCAGAGACTTCTTTGTTCTTTTAGTTTGGGTTGTGTAAAAAGAGCAGCATGTATTTAAGACAAAAACGTGATTTTCATTTCCAAACACTTTGCTAAAATTATATAAGAAAAATAATCAAAATGAAGAAAATTATCAAAGAGGGATACAAAAAAAGCTCCCACGTCTTACCACCTGTATAGAAATACTTTTATAATTTTGAGGTATTTCTTTCCACTATGTTTACCGATGCATACCCTTTTTTAATATAGTTTTAATCACACTAGGCTCAAAACCTCACATTCTGCTTTTTCACTTGGAGTTATAATCTAATAATTTCCTCTAAGCAACACACTGTTTTAAAGAAGTACTCACCATACATTACTGTGAAAAAATCCACCCTAAAGAGTTGTGCCCCACGTTAGCTGACAAAGATACTTTGGGGGGTAGCTTTCAAGATTAGCATCGCTTTGAATGACAAGCGAACATCCCTGAATGATAGTGAGTCACCTCTCAAAAGACCCCACTCTTCGTTTTTCATTTTTATACTTATAAAACTGACATATTCTCAGGCCTTATCATTTGCCAACATCCTAACGGGGTTTTTACCCCTAAGAGACAGAAGCGTCATTCATGCATGAATCCAAGGTAGTCAGGGATATTTTTTTCCTCAACATAGGATAGCTCATCTAACCCACCAAGGTAATTAATAGTATCATCATGCAGGATTATCTATCAACATTTCATTAAGGAAACCTATAGTAATGTGGATACGAGAACAAATGTAATGTTTCATATAATACAGCCAACATTAATAATAACTAAGGACATAAAGTATTTGGTGCGACCAGAACCAGACTGGAATAACATCATTAAATCACTGCCATAATTGTAAAAAACAGCAAATGCATAGCAAAAACAGGGAAGTGACAGAAGGCCCGATATCTGTTAAAGTTGCCGTCATCCTGCAANGCTCATCTAACCCACCAAGGTAATTAATAGTATCATCATGCAGGATTATCTATCAACATTTCATTAAGGAAACCTATAGTAATGTGGATACGAGAACAAATGTAATGTTTCATATAATACAGCCAACATTAATAATAACTAAGGACATAAAGTATTTGGTGCGACCAGAACCAGACTGGAATAACATCATTAAATCACTGACATAATTGTAAAAAACAGCAAATGCATAGCAAAAACAGGGAAGTGACAGAAGGCCCGATATCTGTTAAAGTTGCTGTCATCCTGCAATTTGCAACAGACAGCTCTATTGTATGTAACACAGCCACTAGTGAGGTCACTTGTCTTGACCTTAAGAACACCTCAGATAGGACGATTTGACTCAAAACGGTGGATTTCTAAAGCAGCTATTTTTACAACCACTGATTCCTAGAACAGGCATAATAATAAATTGCTCAGCCCTCAAAACACCTCTCATTCTCACAGCACAGAACTGGGAAAAGCCTCAGATGTTCACGAAACACGTTGGGTTTTCGGCATCGCATTATCCTGTGGTGCTCTGCAATCAATTACTGTTATACCACCATCATTAATAATTTTCTTAATGAAAATGATTCTGTTGATCTCTGTTGTATTTTAATTATCAGAGTTAAGCATAATTACACTGCAGCTCGGAGCTGGCATGTGGACTCCTTTAGGGTGCAATTTTGTTTTAACACACTGATAATGTAATTTTACATTGTGTCAGTTTGTTTGGTTATTATCCAGTTGTACAATTCCACTGTATTCCTGATAACAGATAATAACCTCAGTACCTCCTATATCCTGAAGTCATTTAAAAAGCAATATTGGAATTCTGCGACTAGCTAACTTAATCGCCTTATGATTTTATAATTCCTGTTGTTAAATATTTGGTTCAGGCACCCACCCTCCTTTAAGAACACCGTAAAACTAGACAATAGTATACATTTTCCATGAATTCCTGAATGGTCAAATACTGTATTTTAAGCACATCTTCCCCCTTTTAAATTATAGTTTCTTACGATATTAGGAAACACCCTAACATCACATTAGGAGATACCATATAGTTTCTATATGAAATTAGGTCCTTTAGGTAAAGTTACACATTAACTTGTAGGCCAGTTTAAAAACTGGCTGCCACGTTACACAAGGCTATTGTTTCAAAATTCTAGCACCATGCAATAGATCCTCTATTTTAAGGTGGAAAACAGTCCAGGTTTTGCAAGGATCCTTATAATGAAAGGCCTTTGTTTTGAAAAGTTGATCAGTTTAGTCACTGTGCAGAAAGTTGCCCACCCAAGATAGGTCCTATTAGAATTTCTGTCATTCATTCAACAGTGCCTAGTACAGGTCCTTGAATATGGGAGACAGTTGATGTGGGTCTAACTGCATTAACGGCATGGTTACACCTGTGCAAACAAGACAAACCAGAACTCTGAAAACAATCATAGGATGATCCGAGATGGGTCTTCTAGCTGACTTTAAGTTGTTGCGGCCCTAAAAATGACAGAGTCCTTAGAAAAAGTACTGCTGTCACTGCTGTCTTAGTTCTTAAACACTTGTTCTTTAATGCCAAACCACAGAATGAGAAAAGGAAGTTTTGCTGATAAACATGCATGGAATTTTGTGAAGAAGGGCAATAACCTGCAACCGTATCTTCGAAACTTCTAATTGTACATTTGGGAATTTAGGACCATAAATTCAAGACTGAATCCCAATTTCATCGTGAATGAGCTGGATACCCTTGAACTATTTACTTAACTTAGGTCTTCCTTTACTCATCTGTAAGGTGGGGCTAATGCTGCTTGCATCGTGAGTTTGTAATGGTGAATAAGAAAATGTATGTACAGTGTTAAAACAATGCCTGGCATAGAATAAGTGCTTAATAAGTGGTAACTGCTACTATTAGTATTAATATTATAATCATTATCATCTTTATACTAGCATTTTATATGACTTTCATTAAAAATTTAAAATATGATGTTCCCCAGACAAAAAACTATCCAATAATATTTTCCAGCAAAGGCTGCTGCTCTCTGATTCGTGATACGGGTCTCTGCAGACACTCTGCGTTCCCAGAGACTGGATGGAATTCTTAGCTATACATCTTGTGTGACACGATCATGTTCTCTTGCACACTTGCTTGATACCAATGTGAAGGCCTGGCTTCATTTCCTCTAATTTGCACTGACTGACCCCTACAGGGCAAATCAGACTGAGTCTAAGATAATTAGCCATATAATATTAGTAACCACATACACAGTGTTTGTGTGCATCTTCCCCAAAACTCTGTGAGGTAGCCATTGCTGCTCCATTTTTATAGCTGAGAAAAAGCTAGACCCAGAGAGGAAATATGATTTGCTCAGTGTTACATGTGAGCAATGGCCTTGTACAATGATACTGTGGCTCCACATACAAAACATGATTCTTCCGTGGTTAAGGTGAGAGTGAGGGTGAGCCTGATACTTCCCCACTCTCTTGACTGACAGTCTGATCTCTGAATCTGGATACACAGAGCATGTGGCTACTCTGAAATAACAACTCCATGAAAAACTAAAAAAAAAAATTACGCCTCATTTGAAGTGAACTGAATGAACAAACCCACCTGTAAAAGGCATAATTTTAATTATTCAGAAACATAAAACTTGAAGTAAGCTACTTCCCAGTATTAAAAGGCCACCACCCGGTGCAATCACTATGAACAAAAGAACCGAATGTGGGAAAGGAGACACTCTGCTGCAGCACTGAAACTAGCACGAAATATTACCAAATGTAAACTGTAACTGAAAAAGGAAAAGAAGACCATCTCCAAAGCCCCACAGTGGATTTCAGCAGTCAGTGAGCAGACCCTGTGCGTTCTACCCCTAGCAACCAACCTCCCTTTAGCTTCAGCATAGTGCTTTTTAGTCTTTTTTTTCATCGCAGATAAGCAAATTAGAATTATCTGGAGTCTGTTGAGAATAATGGCAAAAAACAGACGACCCAACAAGTCTGGTCTGTCAACGTCTGGATGAGCTAATTACTTTCTGAAATGACAGGGGGTAGTTGAGGCAGGAAACAAGTACACCGGGTTATAATATTAATGCCGAATGCTATCCTTTTTTGTACTTTGATGAAACAAGATGATGGCAGCCTGTCAGACAGCACTGATTATATACAATTTTACAATAATTATTTGATGAACACCCTGGAAATAAAAAAATTATAATTATATTTAATTTTATCACTAGCCCACAGTTAATAATCCTTCAAGAGGTGTGTCTCTTAAATGGTCATAGTCACACATTAAATGACCTATTGACACAACATAAAAAATATTAAAAAATTCACAGTCAAAGCAATTTTTAAAAAACACTACACATATACATTTTACATCCTCTTTGTAAATAGGTACAAATAAACTCTCGGAGAGCCAAACCATATAATAATGAGGTTGGCATAGGATGCATAAGTAATGTAGTTCTTAGCTAGAAAACAAAATAAGAAGGTCTGGGTGCATGAATGTTAGCCCAAACAAGCAACCATTTCTGTGTATCTGGCAACAGCACTTCGGTCCTATTTGGGGGACTATTTATGTTCCATCTTAGTGGCTCATGTGAGGTTAAGTTTAGCTCTTGGCCCTAAGAGTGACTAGAGTCAGCCAGGGACAGTCACTGTGATTAACTGGTTTAGGGGTTGGTATGGGATGTGTCCCAGTAAAAACACAGGAAAGCTCCCCTTTTGCTGGAATTGGTGAGCTGGGAGGAGAGGTCTAGAGATTCCCACCATGTGAGGAGAATATTTCTGATAACACAGCCCAAAAAGGAAAGAAGAAGCAGAAGATAGGAGAGACAATCTGGGGACAAGGTTTGAACCGGATTAAATTGAATACCCCTGGACTTTCAGCTGTATGAGCAGATAAATTCCCCTACTCACTACACATACACCACACACACACACACACACACTTTCATTTTTTTTTGCACAAGCCACCTCCATTTGGATTTCTATCACTTGAAAACAAAAGAGCCCTCCAAAATAACATACACATAATGAAAATGTCTCACACATTAGAGATCAAGTCCATACTCACTAAATCTAAATTGCTAAATCCTTTCACCTGCAGAAGCCACTTGCTTGGAGGAGGCTCTCATACCTGCAGCCTATGAAGACAAAGGCTTCAGAGCCCATGGGGCACTTTCTGGGATTGCCTTTTCCATGGCTCCAGTGATCCCTACTGCAATCCTAGAATACTAAGGAATTCACGGAACTTGGAGACTCACTCTGGACATCTGAATTCTAGAAGTCATTATCAGGCCTCTGAAGCCCGTCTGGGTTCCAACCTACAGCAGAGCTTTCCCAAGTGTGTGGCCCAGAGCACCATCTCCGGTGCACATGCACTGGAAAGAAGACACACACGCACTGTAGGAAGTTGTGCACGAACACACACACTTTGTGATTTCTGGGCATAAAGTCCTGAGTGTTTGGAGAGGATATGCTCACCATTTAACGGCTGCAGGTAGAAAGGCGGAGTCGCATAGAACAAAGAGGACGGGATGAGGAATGGTCAAGACCTGGATTCACATTTGGCTCCGTGTCAGCTCTCTGCGCCCAAGGACAGCCATCCTGCCTCCGTCACAACGTCCAGTTGTGTTCAATGAAAAAAAACCCAACTACCTATTTCACTGAGCTGTTTAAAAGCCTAATGAAGAGAGCGTATTCTAAAATGCACAACTCAGACCCTAAGTTAGACAAATGCGCATGTGAACTCCACTCCGACCACTACCCACGATAGCCACGTGCCACGGCAAATTACACACCCTACTCACTCTTTTGCAGGTTAAAAACTATTCAGTGGCAGGAATTCCTATGGTTCATTATCATAGTATGCGAAGTAACTATTCGAGTTTCTGGCAAACATTCATCCTTTGTTTTTCTAGTCAACCAACCAGGTTTATTTTGTGCTTTTTTACTGGGGGGGTGGAGGTGGGGATAAGCAGCGTGCCAGACCAAAGAGAGAAAGGTGACTGAGACCCAGTCCTTGCTCTCAGTACATACAGAGTACATTGGAGAAGCAGGAAAAACAGCTTGCTTTTTACGTACTCGTTTTCTAGTTGCATAAAATGATCATCATAAAACGAGGCAAGGAAGAACAATGCGAGGAGATGCAATTTGGTATGGGATTACCAATGGAGAGGATTCAGGGCTGTTTAATAAATGGTGACCATTATTATCCATGCACAAAGCTAGCACAGTTTTATGAGTTAATTCATTAATTAATAAGCCTCTACAAATTACTCAAAATGTATTGCCAATTTAAAGGCTTAATGTCTGTCCAACCTGCAATACAAATATCTAAAGTACTGTCCAACACTGAACTGCAGTTTTGCTACTATTTTCCTTACATAACAATGTAACAATCATTTCTTCCAAAATGCCTGATTTACAAATGCACTGGATTTGGATTGTGATAGAACAGCTATTTCCTTGCTTCGTGCATATTATAATGCCAACACGAAGATAAGATTTTGTAGAGCAAAAAAATTTATTCCCAGCAATTGACCCTATATTCCAAGTTGCTTTTCTATTTTGCATTCTGACTGGGGGGGGCTGGTTCACTATACATACTATTTCTTTCCACTTTAATAGATCATATTGACATATCCTGGGAAAACCTACCTTGTCTTCCAGCTGAAAGCTCCCACCAGGATACTACAGGTATTCAGGGTTACAAAATGAGTGGGTATGAGACCAGCAATTACAGATGGGAAAGGAATATAATCAGATCCGGGTGTACAGATTTTTTTTAGCTTGCAAATTCCCTCTTTCCGGTGTTTCAACTTTCAAAGGCTTATGGTAGTTTAAAGGCAATCCTCTTATAAGTGTACAAATTGTAATGATTATAGGAACAAGTTGTAATTGTTTCTAGCAAGTTTTTAAGAGTCTTTGATGTTATGATTAGTGTTTTATATGTTAATACATTGATAGGGGCGCTTATTTGCTTGTTCCCTTGTATGCTTTCATGGTTTCTAGGTTCAATGTGCAAATAAATCTTTGATCTCAGTAGGTCTATTTGCTTAAAAATGAAAGCTAAAAGAAATTAAACATGAGAAGCACAAGGTTTTGCAATATTTGCAAAGAAGAGAGATTAGGGGTTTCACTGGAAAAGTACAGAATTCGGGTCCGTAACTTGAATCTGGAGAAAAGTGCCCATAACCGCACCACACACAGAGGGGGGGCTCTGTTTTGGAGAGTCCGTCCAGGATATGCCATCACGGAGCAGCGGCTCCTTTGTAGCCAGGGTGTAGCTGTATGACGCAGTCCCGGCTGATGTCACGCTGAGCAAATCAAAGGCAAAGCTCTGCAAGGCCCCCACTTCCTCTTTTCCTTTTGCCTCCTGCCCTTCAGAAAACACCATGGGGAAGAATCCAGCCTTTGCCATAGTTTCATTTCAAGCTACCCTCCCATGCTGACCGATTTCAAGAAACATCCTGGACTCTGGTGGCTCCTGCAGCAAACACCCTGACACGAATTGCTAAATTTCACAAGGAATTTACTTTTTGATCAACAATGCCTAACAGAGGAATCTGGGATTTCATCAAACTGGCCATTGCTAAAAACTAACGGCAAGGAAGGGACCTGGCAAGCCACTCAAATATGTACAGAGTTTAGGAAAATGTGTATGCTGCTAAGTAATTGATGGCATAACATTTTTTTGTTTTATGCTGAAAAAAAAAACAACAAAAAACAAAACAGCAAGCATTGCTGCAGATACACGTAAGGGATTCATAAGAGAAAAAGGAAGAGAAGATGAAATTCAACTCTCTACCCCCATTCCAGCTCGTTTGATGTGGTTTAGCAATGCTCAGCTTTCGATAGTTCCAGAGATCTCGCATTTACCTTTGCTGTACACAATGCAGTTGTTTTTGTTGTCTTCCACTCCTTGCCAAGTCACATCCAGGAGCCACTTGGGGCCGGCAGTCAGCACCATTGGGACCTGAGCCTTTGTCTTCTGCAGAAAAAATGATAACAAACAGATGCCATTTGCTTCCGTTGATTAAAAACTTGAATAATAGCGGGGCTAATCATTTTATTTTTACAAACAACTAAATCTCCTGAACCATAATCCAACTCCTTATTCCCCTGTTTCGTGGTATCTTTTTAAGACCACAGAAGCTGTGAAGCTTTACTGCTTTCACTAATCTGAATGGTAGAATTATTATCAAGGATTTTTTCCCCCTAAATGATACTGGATCAGATCTCCAAGATTAGACACATCTCTTGTGGCTCTGAATTATAAAGAGAACGCAGATGACTTTCATTGCAAGGAGTGTTCAGAAGTGAACTTTAGACACATTGTACTTGACTATCAACAGGATCTCACTATTTCCTGAAACAGACGGGAAAGAATTTAAAGAATCAGGATCCATTTCAAAGCTCTATCCTGGGCAACATTTATATTAGAGTAGGAATTTATTCAGAATGAATAAAGAAATCTACTCAACCCCCTTTGCTAAGTGTGGATATGTAGTCTGACTAGAACTGAAATGATAATAATGCTAATGATCCACCATACACTGTCTCCAGAGAGACTAGAAGAGAGGAATTGGGACTAAATTCAAATGCAGAGCAAATAAACCACGATATCCCTCCATCCGAGAAGTGTAGACGCAGGGAGACAAGTGATGTAATTCACTGTACGTTTTAAACATAAGGCTTTAAAGGCTCATCATTTTAGGCTGTTTGGCACCTGAACTATTTCTTTAACTACATTGATACATTTACAAAGCAGGAAAAAAACTGGGGAGGAAGCAAGTAAGCCTAGCAAGAATCTAGTTCCTGTTGAGTCACAGCGAACAGGCGTTCAGGCATTTATCATTCACCAGCCCATGTTCTGTATATCAAATATCATAAAACCACAACACAGAGCACAATACGAGGGTCTCAAGGTAATTTTTGAACTGCATTTTCACCTAGATATGATCCTGCCAAAGAGATCTCAGCCCAGCCTGGGACTTTCCCACATGTTATATACTATCACAAATTTCCCAAATTGGCATTAACAAGTATTCACCCGAGGAGTTCCATGTAATCTGGCCATTTCAAATCTCTGAGGAATTTGGAAAAGCCAGGTCACCCGCTGAATGACAACAATGATAATGCATGAGACACGGATGCATTTTTAACTGCAAAGCCATACTAAAAACTATGCAAAAACAAATGCTAACCCATTTCTTGAACTACCATAAAATATACAATGGAAAAAATTAACCATGATGGATACATTTTAAAAGAAGTCAAAAAATATTTCAGTATTACAATAGCAGTGGTACACCTGCTCAATTGTAAGAAATACTAGAATACTGACTTTTTCATGTTCATACTTTGATTCATTTTAAAGTCTTCATTTTTAAAATATGTATATTAATATTTGGCAAGCAAAACCATGAAAAACAGTTATCTGAAAGCCCTATATTTTATAGAAGCAATTTTATATTATAAGTTTTTCACAAGCTAGGCAAAAAATGTTATCAAATTATCCCTATGGGTACCAGTCTGAGTGACCATTTTTATTTACTCCCATTTTCTTTCTTTTTTTTTTTTAGTGCATAAATCCTTTAATACCTGAATGCATCTACAGATTTACACATACATATATGCTAAATACAAAGAAATATATACATATGTATATGCTTATATGTGTGTATATTTCCAAAATTAACCCGTTACTTTATTTTTTTTTAATATATTTTATTGATTATACCATTACAGTTGTTCTATTCCCCCCCTTCAATCCCCTCCACCCACACCCTCCCTCCCACACCATTCTCCCCCCCTTAGTTTATAACCACGTGTCTCAAGTTCTTTGGATTCTATATTTCCCCCACTATTCTCGCCCTCGCCCCTATCTATTTTCTGCCTACCATCTATGCTATTTTCTGTGCCTTCTCCCCTCTTCTCCCCCTCCCACCCCCCTGTTTCTAACCCTCCATGTGTTCTTCATTTCTATGGTTCCACTCCTGATCTAGCTGTCTTCTTGGTTTGCTTTTGTTTTAGGTGTGGTTGTTAATAACTGTGTGTTTGCTGTCCTTTCACTGTTCATCTTTTTCATCTTCTTTTTCTTATATAAGTCCCTTTAGCATTTCATATAATAAGGGCTTGGTGATGATGAACTCCTTGAACTTGACCTTATCTGAGAAGCACTTTATCTGTCCTTCCATTCTAAATGAAAGTTTTGCTGGATAAAGCAATCTTGGCTGTAGGTCTTTGGATTTCATGACTTGGAATACTTCTTTCCAGCCCCTTCTTGCCTGTAAGGTCTCTTTTGAGAAATCCGCTGACAGTCTGATGGGTACTCCTTTGTAGGTGACTGTCCCCTTATCCCTTGCTGCTTCTAGGATTCTCTCCTTCATTTTGGTCTTGGCTAATGTAATTATGATGTGCCTTGGTGTGTTCCTTCTTGGGTCCAACTTCTTTGGCACTCTCTGAGCTTCCTGGATTTCCTGGAAGTCTATTTCCTTTGCCAGACTGGGGAAGTTCTCCTTTATTATTTGTTCAAATACGTTTTCCACTCGTGGCTGTTTCTTTCCCCCTTCTGGTACCCCTATAATTCGGATGTTGGAACGTTTAAAGATGTCCTGGAGGTTCCTAAGCCTCTCCTCATTTTTTTGAATTCTCATTTCTTCATTCCTTTCTGGTGGGATGTTTTGTTCTTCCTTCTGGTCCATTCCATTGATTTGAGTCCCCGTTTCCTTTCCATCACTATTGGTTTCCTGTGCATCTCCCTTCATTTCAATTAGTTTAGCCTTCATATGTTCCTCTAATTTGTGACTTTGTTCCTCTAATTTGTGACTATAATCTACCAGTTCTGTGAGCATCCTGATAAATAGTGTCCTGAATTGTGCTTCTGAGAGGCTGGCAATTTCTCGGTCGCTTAGAGTTATTGGCTCTGGGACTTTGAGTTCTTCTTGTGCCATCTTTCGGGTTGTTCGTGCCTGTTCCATAGCAGGATCAGAGCCCTAAAGTGTTCACTAGAGCAGGGCAACTAAGTCGCTGGGTTGTGACGTTGTATGTGGGGGCGGGGTCAAAGAGGGACAATGGCTCTCACTGGTATTGCAGGGCAACTAAGTCGCTGGGTTGTGACGCTGTAGGTGGGGGCGGGGTCAAAGAGGGACAATGGCTCTCACTAGTCTTGCAGGGCAACTAAGTCGCTGGGTTGTGACGCTGTATGTGGGGGCGGGGTCAAAGAGGGACTATGGCGTCCTGTCCGCCGTCTGCCGCCACGGCCCTCACCGGTGCCGCAGTTGCTGCCGTCACCAGGCCCACGCGTTTCGTCCCACTGCACGCGAGTGTGCCACCGCCGTCAGCCCTCGCCCCCTGGGGCCTGCGTGGTCTGTCTCACTGTGCGCGAATATGCGCCCGCGGTCTGCCCCGCACCCCAACTGGTTCCCGTCTGCCTGCGCGCCTGGGTCGGGGGCCCTGTCCTGCCCGACCCTGCTCGCTGCTGGCTCCGCCCCTCTTACCGTCCCCGTTGAACGGTTAGATGTAGTCGGACTTCCGTATAATTCAATTTTCTGTCCTTTGGTTGTGTCTTTGTTTCTCCAAACCTTTGTTGTATTCAAACTTGGTTGTGGGAGAAGGCACAGTGTTTCCACCTATGCCTCCATCTTGGCGGAAGATACTCCCATTTGCAAAACAGAATTTGAGAACAAGCAAGCTTTTCTATCTTAAATGAGAATGACCCATATCTAATTAAATAGGAGATCTCAATTATGCACATTTCAGCCCTTTACTGCCAGGGAAACAGTTAAGTCCATGGATCAGGGTCAGCAGCTCTCTGAGCAGGAAGCAGAGCAAGTAACAGGACAGAGCCCACCATTTATACACCTGTGTAGCATGGATTTCTTATTTGCAATATCCGCTTCTGATTTTAAAGAACAGATTTCAACAATAGGCACCTGGCACCTTTTCTACTGTGTTCTTTTATTTCATGGGAAGGATCGGTGTTTTAAATTATTTAATCTTCATACTCCACAGTTCATAATGCCACATGGATTTCTACACAGTAAATCAGCATTTAAATTTTCAATAGATTTTGGGAAAAACAGATATTGACTGCTTAAATTCTTTAGGGAATCTTTTAGTATAAAGTAAATCAATTGATCTTCCATTCATTCCATAAACGACCAATCAACCCAATCTAATGCTTGGTGCTAGAAGTATGAACAGGCATCTTTGTGTGTGTGAAGGAAACAGACATGTTTAAAAAAGTTTGCTATAATGGAAAAAGTAGCACAGTAGGGAGTGCAACATCATGAGTAAATTGAGGGTCAGTGAAGGGCAAGAGAGACACTCCTGTCCTGTGGATTTTTGGAGGCTTTTGTAGAGGAGGTGACTTCCAGGCAGGACCTTTATGGATATACAGGAAGAATTTACAACTGGTGGTAATATCATGGCCATAGTCTGAATATGAGAGTCATGTGTACAGAAAACGGTGAGTAGTTCTGGGACTCTTTATTTTAGGTTCTCAAAAAATCTTCAGAGCTGTTCTTGATATACAGAAAGCACTAAAAAGGCATTGGCTGTCATCATCAACATCAATATTATTATTATCATTATTGATAAGACGAAGGGCAGGTTATTACACAGATCTTGAAGGACCTCTTCCTACCAAGCAGAACCTTTTGTACTGAAATTGCTAAGCAGAGTAAAGTCAGTAAAGATGGCTTAAACAGGAGGGATACGTGTTCTATTATTTCATACATATTTTCGGACAAAGAAATTAGGTGTCTTATAGGATCCAGTGGTACAGCCTTCCTATCACCCAAGCTGGGTACTCGAGGTTCACCCTTTGTGTGGGCTGAGTACACCCTCCTCTTGTAGTTGAGCCTTGATAGCAGCTGGTAGGTCAATGGGAGGGATTTACCCAGGACAGTCAGCTGTAAGGACTGACTGTGACCATTGACCATTCCATTCCAGTCAAGATGGTGGCATAGGGAGACATAACTCACTTCCTTCTGCAACCCCATGAAAATTACAACAAAATGTAGAACAACCATCATTTAGTACCATCAGAAAAAAACTTCTGACTGAAAAAAACAGTGAGGATTGAGTTGGTGGAAAAAACTCCTAAATCCCCAAGCAGTTCCTCTTAAAAAAGCCACATATGGACTCACCTACACAGACTCACTCCCTCTGAGCTTCAGCACAGGGATAGCAGCTTGAAAGGCACCAAGAGCATATAGGAGGGAACTGAAGTGGCTGGCATCAAGGCAAGAAGAGGCCAGTGTCCCTTTTCTGAATCCACCTCCCACAGATCGAGCAAGCTAGTACCATACCTGAGACTCCATCAACCTGCCTAATATTGTTTGCCCTGCCCTGGAGATCCCCCTGAGACTCTGCCCCACCAAACTTATATCCCACTCAAGCTACTTTTCCATATGAATGGTCGGTCTTAGCTTATGCTTTACAACTTCCTAAATCTTCCCAAACAAGCAGCAGCTGACTTCAGTGAGCCCCAGGCATGGCATTAGCAGCGGCCAGCCTAGATTCACAGCTTGGCGTCACCTGGGAATCTCCAAGCCCAGCACAATTAGTAGCCATTTCAGACTGCTTTATAGCTCAGACAGGATGGCCCAGGGCGAAACACAGGTGGGGGCTGACCTTGCCCTGCACCACCCAGGAAACACCCAGCAACTACAGACCACATCAGAGTACCACCACCCACCATGCCCCTGCACAGCTGATCCTCCACAGAGGGCAGAGGGTGGTGGTCAACGGTCACAGTCAGTCCTTACAGCTGACTGTCCTGGGTAAATCCCTCCCATTGACCTACCAGCTGCTATCAAGGCTCAACTACAAGAGGAGGGTGTACTCAGCCCACACAAAGGGTGAACCTCGAGTACCCAGCTTGGGTGATAGGAAGGCTGTACCACTGGATCCTATTAAGACACCTACTACATTAGGCCACACTACCAAGATACAGAGTCAAAGAAGTTCTACCTAATACATAGAAACAAACACAGGGAAGCTGCCAAAATGAAGAAATAAAGAAACATGGCCAAAATGAAAGAACAGATCAAAACTCCAGAAAATGAGCTAAATATAATGGCGATAAGCCATCTATAAGGTATAGAGTTTAAAACACTGGTTACACGAATGCTCAAGGAACTTATTGAGGACCTCAATAGCATAGAAAAATCCATTCAGAAACGAAGGATACACTAACTGAAATAAATAATTTACAGTGAAACAACAGTAGAGTGGATACAGCCAAAAATCAAAGTAATGATTTGGAACATAAGGAAGCAAAAAACAACTGATTGGAACAATAATGCAAAAAAAGGAAGATAGTATAAGCAGCCTCTGGGACAACTTCAAGAAGGTCAACATTTGCATTATAGGGGTGCCAGAAGGAGAAGAGAAAGAGCAAGAAATTAGACATCTGTTTGAAAGAATAATAAAAGAAAAATTCCCTAATTTGGTGAAGGAATTAGACATACAAGTCCAGGAAGCACAGAGTCCCACAAAAAATGGATACAAAAAGGCCTATTTCAAGACACATCATAATTAAAATGCCAAAGGTTAAAGACAAAGAGAGAATCTTAAAAGCAGAGAGAGAAAAGCAGTTAAGTTACCTACAAGGGAGTTCCCATAAGACTGTCAGCTGATTTCTCAGAAGAAACTTTGCAAGCTAAAAGGGATTGGCAAGAAATATTCAAAGTCTCGAAAAACAGGGATCTGCAACCAAGATTGCTCTACCCAGCAAAACTATCATTTAGAATCAAAGGGCAGATAAAGAGCTTCCCAGGCAAACAAACAAACAAACAAAAAGACCTAAAGGAATTCATGATCACTACTCTATTGTTGTATGAAACATTAGTGGGGCTTATTTAATAAAAAGACAATCAAAATCTGAATAAAATGACAATACACATATCTATCAACAATTGGGTCTAAAAATCAAACTAAGGAAGCAAGAAGAACAGAGGCAGAATCACGGATATGGAGAGTGTTTTGATGGTTGTCAGGAGCAGATATGGAAGAACGGGTGATGAGGTGTGGGGATTAAGAAGTACAAACATGTAGTTACATTGCATCCATGGGGATGTAAAGTACAGCATAGGAAATAAAGTAGCGGAAGAAATTATACACAAGGCCTATGAACATAAACAACAGGAGGGGGATTGCCTGAGGCAGTGGGGAATGCTGGGTGGCTGCAGGCAAAGAGGGAAAATTCAGGACAACTGAAATAGCATAATCAACAAAATATAATTTAAAAAAGAAAATAATAAAACCTTTAAGGAATTAGAGGAAAAAAGAGCCCTGGCTGATGTGGCTCAGTAGATTGAGTACTGGTCTGAGAACCAAAGAGCCTCTGGTTTGATTTCCAGTCAGGGCACACGCCTGGGTTGCTGGCCAGGTCCCAAGTAGGGGGCATGTGACAGGCAACCACACATTGATGTTTCTCTCCTTCCCTTCCCCTCTGTCTAAAAAATAAATAAAACCTTAAAAA
This sequence comes from Sturnira hondurensis, assembly GCF_014824575.4. Classification (NCBI taxonomy): domain Eukaryota; kingdom Metazoa; phylum Chordata; class Mammalia; order Chiroptera; family Phyllostomidae; genus Sturnira; species Sturnira hondurensis. The sequence goes on along the minus strand of NW_028079044.1, from coordinate 30,384,368 downwards.
AAAAAGAAATTGCAACTCAAATTTCTTTTAGGTAATTATTCACCTGATATTAATTTATATTTAGCTCTGTTTCAAACTACTAATCCTAGGGTGACCGACTCTCAGGTTTTCCTGGGATTAAAGGATTTCCAAAAATGTTAGAATTTCATTGCTAAAACTGGAAAGTCCTGAGCAAACTGGCATGAGTTTTTTTACTCCCCCCTATTATTACTACTATTAACATAACATTAGCTGTTTATATTTGAGTACATGCTAAATATTGCATATTGAGTATTTCCCCGGAATCTTTTCTGATTTTTCAAATCCAGGAGGTAGGCATAAACATTTTCTCCACTTTGTATGTGAAAAAGTTAAGATTTAAAGCAATTAATTTTAGCCCTGGCTGGTGCAGCTCAGTGGATTGAGCACTGGCCTTCAAACCAGAGGATCGCAGTTCAATTCCCAGTCAGGGCACATACCTGGGTTGCAGGCCCGTTCCTGGCAGGGGACACACAATACATTGTGGGTCCCTGGCAGAGGCAACCATACATTGATATTTCTCTCCCTCTCTCCTTCCCTTCCCCTCTAAGGATAAATAAACAAAAAATCTTTAAACAAAAGATGTTTAAAAAAGCAGTTAATTTTGTGGCATAAATAAAAATCATTAGTAATATCTTGCGTTAATGATAAGTTAGGCACAACTCCTTTTAAACACTGCAAGCATTTCTTATGTCTGGGTATAGGTAGAATATATAACTTACTAAGAAACTAAATTGAAGCGAAAACAATTTCTTTTAATCCAAATCAGTAAAGCAAAAGCAAAAAATGTACCAAAGATTTCCTGAAAGCTATAGCCAAGCTGTAAAATAAGTAAGTAGATAAAAAAAAAATCTCAAGGGACCAGTTATTACAGTTTTGAGGAGGTAAGTCAATTTCTTTCTGAAGAAGTCAACTTTCGTAGAGATTGACAGCCTTCAAAGAAGATTACCAAGTGTGAGAAGGAAAGAGTTCGTCAGGATTATATGAAATCTACACTTCAGTGAAATCCATGAATAGAAAATAATAATATCCACATTGATCATTAGGCTCCCTTTCCCATGCCTCTCTCTATCATAAGGATTCATTCAAGGGCTGAGAGTGGAAGTAACTTTACGTTCAATGATTTTAATTGTCCTAATTTCACAAATGAAGAAAGTGAGGCCAAGATCTTTATCCACTACCCTACTGAGAATACAGGCAGCACATGATGGGAAAAGAGAGCAAACATAAAAGGTGTGGTAGGCAGAAAACTGGTCCCCAAAGATGCCTATGCCCTAGTCCCCTGAAACCTGTGAATATGTCCCCTGAAACCTTGCCTGGAAAAAGGGATGTGAAAGATATGATGTAGATTTATGAACATGCGATGGTGAGGTCACCCTGGATTACCTGGAGAGACCCAACCTGAACACATCAGTCCTTATGTATTAATAGAAGAGAAAGGCAACAGTGGAGCAAAGACATTCAACAGGAAAAGGATTCCACCTGCCTTTGCTGCGTTTGCAGGCGGCACGCTGAGGACTCCAACTAAGGAACGGACTGGTCTAGAAAGTGGGTGAGACCCTGGGTTACAGGGAGCGAAGAAATAGAGAATTAAAAAAATAAATAGAGATTTCAGCTCCACGAACTACAGAAACTCAATGCTGCCAATAAACTGAATGAGCAGAAAATGACCCCCCCCAAACCTCCAGAAAAGAATGCACCCTGACAAACGGATCTAAGTCTAGAGAGACTCATAGGAGAGCTCTGACCTACAGAACTTTAATGTGTACTTTCACCTGGTTTTAAGCCGCTCAGTGGCTTAAATGTGTTTTGACCACAACAGAAAACTAACACAAAAGGCATTCAGAATTACCAACTTAGAGGTTTTTTTTTTAAGGACAACTTCTTCATTGAATGTGCTCAAAAGTATAAAACAACCTTCCTTTAGCTGGAATAACACCAAATCTACCCTGTCATTCTAAAATCATTAGATATGTTTAATGTTCTTGCCTTAAAGGACAAGAAACGGCGCAGTGATGACTAATAATTCTTTCTTCTATCATTAGGAATTTAAAACATTTTGGGACTCACCATTGACCTGATAGTTGAGGTACAGCATAAAGAACATACTGTTCTTGGAGTCAGATGATATAGGTTTTGAACTTCAGAGTTCACATCTGAGAAATGGGGAAAATAATTTCTATCTCAAAGCTGGTCATATAAAGCAGCCAGCACAGTATACAGTATATCACAGATGCATGTCAAACTTTTGTTGAAGACTTATATATACAAACAAATAAAAATGTACAAAAAGCATGTATTGAATCCCTATTACTTCTCAGGCACTGGTAATGTTTGTAGTAATTAGCATAGAAGTCAAGACAAAAACCACTATCCAATTTAAAAAATTGTATCACTATTTTTAGAGAAAGAGGATGGGAGGAGAGGTGGAGAGAGACAGAGAGAGAAATGTTGATTTGTTTTTCCACTTAGTTGTTCATTCATTGGTTGCTTCTTGTATGTGCCCGGACTGGAAATTGAACTTGCAACTTTGGTGTATCGGGACAACACTATAACTAAGCAATCTGGCCAGGGAAAAATCATTATACAATTTAAACATGGTGGTAGTCATTAGTGCTGTTGATATTTATTTACAACTCTCTACTTTCCAGGTTCTCCTTTAAAGTTAGGTGTGATCACATGACTTCATTTGACCAATGAAAGTGAGTAAGGACTGACTCCTGTCATTTCTGCACTGAAGCTGTAAGAACTAATGGACCACTGTGATACCTTACCATCACTGATTTGATCTTGTCAGCCTGTAAGGAGGAAGCCCTGGTCACCATAGTAATGATGGAGCATGAGAAAGAAACTCTTCTTATGCAAAAAACTTGTGATATTAATGTTTCTTGGCTTATCCTCACTTATACAAAGGTTTTCATCAGTTTTTGTTTGTATTGAAATAGCCCATGGGTCTTTGCAGGTTCAAGTTTGTACTGTATCTACATCTAGCAATCTTTTTCAGTAATAAGTCAATTCAAGGTACAGAAAAGGAGCCCTGAATTTCAGTGAAGCTGGAATGTTTTACAAAGAAAAAGAAATAGTGTGTACTTTTGAGGCGCCACATTGTAAGTTTAAAACATCTGCACTCCTGGCCACTCTCTGGACCCAGAGTTGCATGCTTAGACAGTCTACAACTAGACAAACTTGACAAGGACAAAATGGGTCAAAAGTGTCATTTCTTAGGAATAATTAGAATCATCTAATGCGGATAAAAGAGGTCAGACTGGCATCCACTTCTCACTAACCTTTGGAGTTACTGGACCGACAAAGGAGGTAGCCTTCCATAAATGTTTATACTCGAGCCGAAAGGTTAATGGAGATAAAAGTAGACAGCCCAAAGGTAAAGAACAGAGGATAATTCTAACCCAAGAAGCGGGTGACATAATGCGGTCTTAGGGGTTTGAAACTTTGCTGGAAATATTTGTTGAAGATTTCCAAAATGAGGCTTAGGAAGAGCTAGAAGTCTTAGGAGAATCTGACCCATGAGAAGAGCCTGACACTACAGCCTTTTAAAAAAACGAGATGTGTCATTTAATGGAAAAACTGGCCTCCACTGCCTTGAGTTCAGGAAATACAACAGAATCTCATTAGACAATCTCAGACCAACATTGTGAGATGTGACTGGGTGGGAGGAAGATGCTCTTGGTGTACTGTTTCCAGAACGAAGTCGCAGGTGCACAGCACTGAGACCTGTTGGACACAATTCACAGCTGTTTAACAAGTCAGGGCTGTTTCTCTTCTCTCAACTCTAACGACATATTTGAGAGTAGGCACACACATTTTTCCAAATTACTGTAGACATTAGACTTTTATACTTACAACCAGAAAAATTGCCCATCTCCCCCAGGTGCATTATTCACCTCTATATACAAAAATGGTAGTGTGTGTGACCCCAACATGTAGGACCACGGGGGAAATTTTATACAGAGAAAGTTTCAGTTAATGCATCCACGGAGTTCTCCACATGGGAATTAAATTCAAACTCAGTCCGACAGTTGTGAAAATGTGATCCTTCTCCCTTTAACTGCGTGCAGTCTCTAGTGATGGTGAACCTGTATTTAAAAATTAAATACCATATGATCTCACCTTTAACAGGAAGCTAAACAACAAAACAAGCAAGCAAGCAAAATACAACCAAAGACACTGAAATAGAGAACAGGGGGACAGTGACCAGAGGGGAGAGGGGAGGGAATTTCAGGGGAAATAGGGGAGGGATTTAGAGGAATATATATAAAGGATAGATGGACAACAACTGAGAAGGGTGGAAATGGGAGGGAGGGGGGAGCACAGGAGTGGGATGGGATGGGAGTAATAGACAGAAAACTGTACTTGAAAAATAATTAAATACATTTAAAATAAATAAATAAATAAATAAAAATTCCCTTCACCAACAGCCTATCCTAACTGGGCAAACGACTTAAAACCTTTGACTATCTGGAGTTGAAACAAATATCAAGTAATAACACAAGGCTCTGCATAATTTTATTTTTCATAATTATGGGCACGGTATGTAGTCTTCATATTACTGACATGAACGGAACTATAAAACTTTTAGCATGATGCTTTCCACCTCATAAAACTGCATCTTTTAGTAAATATCCTTTAAAAAATTATACAGGACACCACGTAAATGTTTGAGCTTGATGCTACTGAGGTTGGTATTTTTTTTCTTTCAGAAAATACTGCATTACTTTACATAAACATAAACACTCTTCTCCATGTGGACTGGTAGGGTCATCATGATTTGGGTAATGATACAAAAACAGGCACTTAGCAATAACACTGAAACATTTTCCATGACTAATTAATATCAGACATCATTCAGACATGACCGGGTAAGTCATCTGCTTCCGTTAAAATCATATGCTTCCACTTTAAAAGAGAATATAAAGGGATGTCCCTTGAGTGAGAGCCTCAGTCTTCCTTTTATCTATCGTGTGTAAAAGCATGGTTTTTGAGGGCTGAGGTGGGGAGAAAGAATTACAAACAAATTTAAACAGGTCACTTCAAGAACGCCCAAACACATATTGGTATTTCATCTACAATTATTGCTTAAAAAGCAATAAAACTCAACTTAATAAAAGATTATCAAATTTGTACTGCTTGAAAAAAACGATGTGCTAGTCACACATTTTCAAATTCAAGCTCAAATAAATGTAAGAATACTTTTCAATCAGAATATGGGTGAAAGTTCTAAATCACAAAGACATCAGAACTGTGATATAACAAGAACCACCACCCTATACCATTAGGACTGCAATGGATTTATGAATGGACATCCAGGAAGGTTTCATTAGATGGTGTATCTCCCGAACACAGTTCTCCAAAATTCCCTTTAAGGGCAGCACCGAAGAGAAATTCCCGAGAGCGTCTGCTCACAAATGTCTTCGGGTTCATTGTGCTGTGTGGGATCTCACACACGATCAGGAGCAAAGAAAAACAAATCAGGGACTGATTTGTTTTTGATCAGGGACTTTTCAAAAACAAAATGAGTGTGAAATGAAATGACAGAATTCTTGGCTACTCTATCCATACTCCTTATGTCAAAGACAGTTTTATCTCTATGAAGCAAAAAAATAAACAATCATTAATTCTGAGGTATATTTGCTTTTAGGTCTCAAAATCGTTGAAACACATTATCTCAACATGCGTCACTGCTTAAATATAGGAATTTCAGTATAAGAAATGATGATCTTTCAGGAAAGGGAACACAAATAGTTCGATATACACAAGTCATTAAAATAATCCCTCTACTTCCAAAGAAAACGAATCACTTCGTGATCTTCAGAAAAATAAAATAAAATTATGATTCAAGAGTATTCACTCTAAAGACACAGATATTTCACTTCCAAATGGGAAGAATCTCAAACTGAATAATAAACATCGAACTTATCCAGATATTTATTATACTTTCATTTTTGTAAAAAAAAAGAATAGACTCATTTCTCTTTCCCCTTTGCCAACTTCACTCCCACAGTCTCATCTGTTCTCCACATACATTTGGCGCCAAAGAGGAACTACTCCCTCCAAGCTGGCAACCATCAAGTTCAACCTTTTATTTTATACAGCTCTGAAAGTCACAGAGTGTTTAAGGAGTGTTGTTTTGCTCCTGGCAGAATATCTGGGCTTGCACACAGTGCAATGTGCAAAAGAGTGTCAGTGCTAAAACCTTGGGAAGGGAGAAGCAAACTCCCCTCCCCCTTACATAAGGCTGCCACAGAGGGCAGGGTTCAGGGACCCTAAAAGCCAGCCGTGGTCCCAGCTGTGTGACTGGGGGCCAACCACTTAACCTCTCAAGGTCTCATCTTCTTTCTCTGTAAGATGATCTCATACGTCCTTACAGCACAACCACGATATCATTATAAGCCTTTCTACTATAGAATTTTCATCAAGCCTAAACTCAAATCTGGAGTGCAGAGAAGATACACTGCATAGGACAACTCAGCACACCGAGTTTATGCCTACTTAAGGACATGCTACTATTTTTATTGGTGAAACAGTAAATAAAGCCATTCTAATGTACTTTACTTTTGTATTTTAAAACCAAAGGGAATGGTGTGGTAAGAATACAAATGTTAGTATGAGGAATTACAGAATGTGTAATATATATATATATGTATATATATATTATACATATATATATGTGTAATATATATGTGTATATATATAATAATATATATAATGTGTATATATATATATACATTACACATATGTATATATATACACACACACTCAACTCACAATGGCCTTTTTACACATAAAAAATAGTGCTCAATTCTATTCAGCAGTCTCTTTTTGAGATTTACCCCACAGGCATACTGGGGAAGAAAGTGAAAGCTCAGTGCTGTGCAGGGTCATCCTCAGATACCGCGATGTGCCTGTCCCTCATGAATCAGTCACTGCAGTTTGTGATGACTCCTTCATCCGCCTTTGAGACTGTCTCCTTATCATCACCATTCCAATCTTAACGTCAGCTGCACCCCTCCAAAAGGCAATCCTGGTATTAATAATATAGTAAGTTCAGAAATCAAGTATAAAAGTTTAGTCTCTTTTAATTATGTTGTTTTCGTGATTTGTACTTTTAGGTACCACAAATTATTAAGAACTCATCTATAGTTTGAACTTAAGATATGCCTGCTAATGACATTTGAAATTGCTGGAAAAAGTCTAGGGAAAAACCGGAAGACTAGGAGAGAGGAAAGTATCCCCCCTCAAAGTGGAAAAAAAAAGATGGAATTGTGAAGCTAGATAGTAGGTACTGTACAGCACGTTTGGGGAAAGCAGATTTTTATGAGACAAGTTGTTGAGAGTGGGGAGCAAAAAGTTAACAGGTCGGCACACCAGTCAGGAGAGGTGTGAAGGTGCCACAGGTAGTCAAACAAAGCTCATTAATCTGTGAGCCATTTAAGAACAAGGATATTGCAGACACTTAAATGAAGCATTCAAAGTGAGACTCTGACCGTGAGGGCTGGTTTCAATATTTCCCCCCAAATCACCAGATGCAGAAGGACGATACTAATTCCACACTTTCAGGGAATAAACGTCAGGGGTCCAGCTCACGGGGGCTGGCCTTCCCTGCCAGAGGCACACTGCCTCACCTTTCAGGGGGGAACAATGAGAAGAGGGCACCAACCACTGAAATGGAGTCACCTCTACACACTCCCCGTGCAGGGCAGGGACCTTCGTTCAGCATATGTAAGGGCCTGGGGCAACTAAAAAATATGGTATGAAATCAAAACAAAATGAGATAAACCTTTATGAATGCTGCCCCTAGAAAAATTTCTCAAACCATTTTATTTAAAAAAGGAGTAAAAATATGAATAAAGCATCCACGGGTATGTTGGAAAGGATATTTAAATAATGTTAACATGACACACTAACATATCTATCAAAACTTCATGGTTGGGCACAAAGACCATGAATTCAATTCTACACTTAGTGCCATGTGGATACTATTTAAAGCTTCAGACAAGTTGCTTTGCATTGTCCAGATGTGATTTCTGGTACATAAATAATGTAGCCTCCTGTATAAAATCGTTCCAATTAGCAATAACTAATCAACATTATTTTGGGGTTTCTCTATATCATTTATAATTTAAAAAATTTACTTAGGTTTTTTTCTGCTTTTAAAACATTCAATTTATACTTTACTAGAGATTATTCACTCAGTAAGTATTCATTAAATACCTGTTATGTGGAAAACTCTAAGAACAGAAAGTGAAAGATGATGCATTTCCCCTAGATGCTCACCATGTATTGATAAGAAAAGCATCTACATGACATAAAGATTATGCAAACCAATATTAATATTAATCTAATATGAATCTCATATTGAAGTACATGTCTGATACATTTGAAAATCACAAAGTCTACTTGATGGTCCACAGCTAAATGAAAGCATAGCAATAGATAAGAAGTGCCTAAGAGCCTCTTCTTAGGAGATCTTTGTGGCAATGTAGGATTACACTTTAATTTTAAAATTAAAAATATTGAGGCTTTCTCCAACTGGATCGAAAGTCCATAAAATATAACTTATATCTTAATAATTATATCTAAAGCCTAATCGTAAAATCTTTCATGTACACATTTTGGGAAGCCATTCACTTTTACTGCTATCAAACATCGGTTTACTATCCACCGGTTTACTTATTCTTTCAGCTACATAAAGTATATTATACAAAGATTGAACACCTATTTCAAAAATTGAAGTACTGTGGGGAATGTAGCCAAGATGAGTTATGTGTATACTATTCTGGGAGCATATTCTTTGCCTCACTTAATGTGCTTTCAACCACCCTTTGACTGAGTTCAAGTCATATCTCCACCACTCAGTTAGTGGCAGCATGACTTGGGACAAGTTACTTAATCACTGTGTCTCAGTTTCTTTATTTCTGAAAGAAGGGCAATAAACAAACTAGCAAGCAAAATATAACCAGAGACATGGAAATAAAGAATAAGTTGACAGTAACCAGAGGGGAGGGAAATAACAGGGCAAAGAAGGGGGAGGGCCATCAAGGATCCCCCATCAAGGATCATGTATAAAGGGCCCATGGACAAAGACAGCAGGGGGGGATTGGACGTGGTGGGAAGGGTGGGGAGGGCGGAGGAGAGTAATGGGGGGAAATGGGGACAAGTGTAATTATACATACAAAAAAGTACTTATGCCACAAAATTGAGGGTTAAATGAGTTAATGTCTAGGATGAGCTTAAAGCAGTACCAAGTATGTTATTCTTTGCAAGTGTCTGAACTATGTTTTTAACACTCCTAAAAAATGTGTCTCTATATTCACAGAAAAAAAGAAGAATTTTGGCTGGGCCGAAAAATACACCATTTTCCTAATATATAATTTAGAACATTTTGTTAAGCACCGACTAGGTGCTAAAACTGTAGGTGCTTCATCCCTTGTAAAATGAATGTTCACAATTCTATGAAAAATATGTTGTCATGCCCACTTTGCGTAAGTGAAAATGGAGACTCTAAAATGTTAAACAACTTGTGCACATTCACGCTGCTAGAACGAAACTCTCCCCACGGTGTTAAAGCACTGAGTCTCCTTAGGAAGGGTGTTATACATCAAGCCTTCATGTCCACGAAACTAGCTGCAATGATCTTCTGCGAGTCAATGGTTAGCAGTCACTGCTTTACATTAGGCGTGATTCTTAGCTGCACGTTGTGTAGCTAATTGCATGGTGCCTCATTAATAATCTTCGGAGTTTTTTGAACTGTGAAATTGATAGCTTTCAGTGAATTATTTCTCACAGCTGCACAACTTAAGCTCTTAAAAATCTAGCTGAGTTTCCAAATATCAATGTCAAACATCTAGTAGGCATAAGAGCATAGTCCAGTTAGTAACATAAAAATATTGAAAAAACAGGCAATACTTTTTAATATTTTTATTTTTATGACTGTAGGCATTTTTATACCTGTAGAAATAATTATAGCTTACCACAGATAAAAAGTAGCCTATATAAGTGTTTCCAGTCATAAGCAAAATTCATAATGAGATCCACGATGCCTTTAGGCTAAGTTTCACTCAATTCAGCATTGATTGCACAAGAACAAATGAAAAATTGCATTCTCTTGGTGTCCAGCTGGTCAGCAGATAGAGTAGAGCCTTGCATCAGAGGACTTCTGGCTTTCTATCCAGGCCTCCATGCCTGACTGGTCAATTCCACTCTTCAGAGCCCCTGGATACGCCCACTTAATGAAGCTAAACTGCAATATATAGTCTTGGCTCATGATGGAGGATCTCCACTGAAGAAATATCTCAGTCTAAGTTTAGTTAGCACGTTCCTCAGTTTAAATTGAGATGCTTACAGGTAGACTGGATCAAGAAGCTGCACCTGCCAGCAGAAGGTCAAGGTCAAACTGAGAAGTGAAAACAAAGCTTCAGTAAAAGCACTGGGTAAAACTACTGCAGAGGCAAAAAAAAAGGCAGTATTTGAAAAATATACTTTTAAATTATAGTTTGCATTCAATTTTATTTTATATTCATTTCAGATGTACAGCATAGTGGTTAGACCATCATATAGTTTGCAAAGTGGTTCCCCCTGACATTTCAAGAACCCGCTTGGCACCATCATATACTATTATTGGCTATGTCTCCTACGTTGTACATACTTTACAACCCTGTGACTATTTGGTGACTAAAAAGGTAGTTATTTTGACTCAAATATTATTTATGGCACACTCACAATATTTTTCCCCAATGTAATGAGTATGATGAGGAAGAGAAGGAGAAACCTCAGTTCATGTACTACGAACTTAAGAGAGAAGCAACTCCTACAGGGGCAAAACCATGGACTCTAGACTCAGGTTGCTTAAATTTAAGTCCAGCCTTTGCTCTTCACCTATGGTGTGAGCTTGGTCAAGTGGTTCCTAACTCCAGTTTTCGGTGAATCAGTTCTGTTATCCATAAAATGGGGATAATAATACCTCCTGGGGTTATTGCAAAAATGCAATTAATTAATACTTATAAATCACTCAGACCAATACATGACGAATACTAACTGTACTTTGATAATTATTATGCATATTGATTTGGGGAAATGGGGGGGGGGATTGAAGAAATAGTTAAGTAGCTGTGAAAAGTCTTGTGCCTCTTTAATTTATTCTATCCAGAGATCAACAGAAGGATCAATATAGCAGACCATAAATATGTTAGAGATTTTATTATTTTCAGCAATCTTCGNTTATTGCAAAAATGCAATTAATTAATACTTATAAATCACTCAGACCAATACATGACGAATACTAACTGTACTTTGATAATTATTATGCATATTGATTTGGGGAAATGGGGGGGGGGATTTAAGAAATAGTTAAGTAGCTGTGAAAAGTCTTGTGCCTCTTTAATTTATTCTATCCAGAGATCAACAGAAGGATCAATATAGCAGACCATAAATATGTTACAGATTTTATTATTTTCAGCAATCTTCTTACTTTTTATCAACAGATTGGCCACTAGGGAGACAACCTTACCACTACCAGAACAATGAAATAATTATAATGGCAATGTAATGTTGGTTGAATAAAATCTTACCTAGCATGTTGAAGAGTTCTACTTACTGGTTATAAAATAATTTATTCTGTCTAAATTACTCCAAAGTTTTTACCTATAGATTTCAGTACAAGATCTAAATATTTGTTTGTAGGGCATCTGGGAACTAGTTTAAAAAGACCCTGGACATTGAGTTTCTAATTATGCCATTCCCTACCTTGGGCTCTAAACTGGAAATCCTGAGCTAGTCCAAATACTGTAGGAATATGAAAAGTTTTCTTCACTATGTGCTGGAACAAAGCCTTAAATTTAAATACCATAACCCTAACTATTTCTTTAAACTCTTAAAGATGTCTCATTTGTCAGTTACAACCAAACAAAAGCAAACACAAAGCACTATCCCCCATGATTACAAAAAGCATGGCCCTTTCCCTAGTATTCAATAGTTCCTATTTCATGCTAGTATGTTACTTGCATATATATATATTTTTTAATAACCTGAAAATTCGCTACACTTAGGTTTGGTTCAAACTTTGTCACTAAATGGTTGGATTACCTTATTCAAAACACAACACTTCCTTGGCCATTTTCTTCATTTATAAAAGACCGGAATTCCAGGACTTGTGGGGCGCCTTCTGGTGCTAGGACATGAAGTAGTCTAAATAGAAGAAACTCTTAAAACAGACTTGTCTTGTGTCACTCAGTCTTTTAAAATCTGTGCTCCACTTTCTTGGTGTTAAAAACAGTTTCATGGTGTCCCTTAATATTTAGAAATTTAAATAAACTATAACTATATTAAAGAAATGACACAGTGATGCTCCGCCAGCTAGGAACAAAGTCTTTCAACAAATACATATACTTCCATTTGTACTCTTCGATGGGGCTCTTCTCTGTTACATTTGAGAATCATAAAACAATGTCTATAATTCACACTAGAGTGGATTTTACCTAAATCACCTTTGCAGGAAGGAAAAGCTAAATGAAGTTTGCTCTTTCTCTTGACGTATGCAGAACAGGATGCCTTAATTTACTGCTCTGTGTCCTATCCCTTTTGCGACTGTGCCCCCCTAGATAAGGCAATAGCCTGAACATATATTTTCATGCTGTGCTATTAAAGACTGATCCAAGTTCTAGTTTCTAATCATCAAGATGCTGAGTTTTTTTAATGTTATTAAATATTTGTTACTATCCTTCACAGTGTTCCAGAAAGCATCTTCTCTATCATAGTCACTCAGTCAATACTTTGCAATTGCTGATAAGCATACACATATAAGATACCTAGACCAACTTCCATTTTGGCCAAAAATTACACTATTCTGCAACATGTGGAAGAAAGTTTGGCAGCTTTGCACTAGACCAGTTTAAACTACACTAAAGTAAATGCAATGATACAGCCAGATGATAATAAAATCTTAAGCATGGGAAATAATACGATGTCTTCATTTGTAACATATATGATTCTAAATGTGGATTACAAATAAAATGGATGATTTAACCCCCCTCGCTTGATTACTCTGACTAGACTAAACATATGCAACAAAAGCAAATTATCTTGTAGTTTTCCTGTCCTAAAAGCAAAGATCTGGGGGGGGAAGGAGAGAGGGCAGGGTGTGAGATGAGTGATAAAAGTGAAGGATTCGGCAGTGGGGCTCCATCAGATAGGGTACACGTTCCAATAAGACTCAACAAACAGCTCTGATCGGAATCTAAGTGACGGAAGCAGCCTGTAGCTTGGAGATTACCTGCTTCGCACTATTTCTGAGTTAAGCCAGCACAAGTAACATCATGAATGCATAATTATAATTATGCATTAGAGTATGCATGATGATCTTAAAATTGGTAAACAAAGGAAAGGCATCAGAATTTCTCAGTGATTGTAGGTATTACTGTTACAGAAGACAAGGTATGACTACGATTTTCATGGAGAGGTGACTCATACTGAACCTTTCTCACACTGAAATCTGCAAACTTGAGGAAATCACTAATGAAACCAGCATTGCTTTAAAAGTCCCTTTTAGGAAATTCCACATGACTAAGTTCAATCAAAGAAATGCAATAGAGTATTTCAAAACATATGAAGCAAACACACAAGAATGTTCACATTTAAAGTAGCCAGTTTGAGAGACAAAAATAATAGTAAGGTAACATCTTAGACTTCTTATATAGTCTAATGAAATTATGCATGTCCCTGGCATTGTTTACAAAAATACAATACGTGATTGTCTAATTTAAAAAAAACAGGTATAGAACTAAAAGATATTTTGGAGATCATTACTGGCAAGTGGGGAATTTGTTTTTCAAATAACTTTATTCCAAAAATCTAACCACAAGTAGGCTTAACTTGAATATGCCCAGTGTGATAATTCCTTTCAGTTTTCCAAAATGGAGATAGAACTCCAGTTGAAGAGTGATATCTCTTCAACCCTGAAAGGCAGTTATGTCACGTGTAAGCCTACATTTCGGACAAAGTGACTTGATATTCTTTTCTCATGGTACTATTTTTACTGCTCTGCTCTGGACTGTGTTCCTCTTACTAGAGCCTTAAACTGAATAACCAAAGCTTAACAATGGAATCAGTAAACATGAAAGCTGATGGGCCCATGGGGCCATGGTCCGCACATAGGATCTAACACTAGGGATGCTCTGGAGAGGGCTGCTTCTTCTTCAACAACACACAACGGTGTCAAAAGCTACCTGGGAACTTCTTTTATTTTCTTGCCCCTCCTTCCTACCAAAATTTGGAGAAACTATTGAACAGGCTTTTTCAAAGTCTTTTTTCATTTTTCTTAGCATCATGCTTATTATTTTCTTCATTTAATTTTTTTCTTTTTTATAATATCACTTTTATTGGTATTCTATTATAGTTGTCCCAACCCTTTCCCTCTTTGCCCTCCACCACGCATCCCACCTCCCCTGCCCCCACAGTCAATTCCCACACTGTTGTCCATGTCCATGGGTCATTCATACATGTTCTTTGTCTGCCAGGGGTGTCCAACCTGTAGCCTCGCAGGCCACATGCAGCCCAGGATGGCTATGAATGCAGCACAACACAAAATCACAAATCTACTTAAACATTACAAGATGTTTTTGTGATTATTTGTTGTAATGTATTTAATGTGTGGCCCATGACAACTTCTTCCAGTGCAGTGCAGAGATGCCAAAAGATTGGATATCCCTGTTCCCCTTCATTATCCCCCTCTTTCTCCCATCTGGTCACTTTCAGTCTGTTCCACGTTTCCATGCTTGTGGTTCTATTTTATTTCTTAGTTTATTTTGTTCATTAGATTCCTCTTATAGGTGAGATCATATGGTATTTGTCTTTCACCACCTGGCTTATTTCACTTAGCATAATAGTCTTCAGTTCCATCCATGCTGTCATAAAAGGAAGGAGTTCCTTCTTTCTTTCTGCTGCATAGTATTCCATTGTCTAAATGTACCAGTTTTTTGATTCACTCATTTACTGATGGTCACCTAGGCAAGTTTCTTGTATCCTTAATTAAAATTCATCAGCTTTTATCTGTAACATTTTGACACTCCCTCTGATAATAATAACTTACACTGTCTATAGTCACCTTCTCCAGTGTTATTTTCTGGGCCCCCACCCTTCCCCTTCTGTCTCCTTCCACTGCCACCCCTTCTCTCCGTCTCCATCATGGTTTACTTTACTCATACAGAAAACTGTGTAGCACTCCAGCCTCATTACTGAGCTAAGCCATCATTTGCTGTGTTCATAACTAAACAACCAATCGAAAATCTCCAATTACACTATTACCTCTCTGGTCTGCACATTAATTCTTAGTGCATAAATGGTTTTGTCTACTGAAAGCACTTTAACCCTACTTGGTCAAACCAACCAGTCAACAAAACTGTACTGATGACCTACTATGGATGATGGCAATCCTGAGTGTGGTAAAGACCACAGAAGAGCAGTTATTTTGAAAATGCCTGTAAGACATTAAACTTGGTATGGTAGAAAGGAAAAGGTTTCAGAAACAAGTGGGGAATGGGTAGGTATAAAATTCCTAAGGCAATCACTGGCTCGGTTAGAGAATTAGTAGAAGAGAAATAACTGCAAAAACGACTGGGATACTGAAGAAGGGATTTTGAGGTGGCAATGAAAAGCAAATCTGACAAATAAGTGGGTGATAATACAAGTTTCACCCAGGAACTTAAAAGAAGGCTAAGAAAAGGGTCCTTTTTAGACCTTCTATTATTCCCCAGGACAATGAAAATTATTTTCTCTATTTGGGATTTTTGGAACATGTCTCGCTGACTATGTCCTGGGTTCACATGCTAAAATGTTAGCTACACAGCTATTTACATATGTAGTAACCCTGCACAGAGAGACCACAGGAGACAGAAAGGTTCACAGACTTTCTAATGAAGAACCAAGCCTTGACACATTAGTACACATTTGAAAATTCCTTCCAAACGCCAACCAAGTGTATTTATAACTTGTTTTCTGTCAACGATCTTGTTTTATTTTTTAGTATTGGTTGGAATGATTTTATTATGTTGGAAATGTTAATTAACGGTGCTGAAGACATTCTTTAATCAAGCCAGAAAAAAATTAGTGTGAAATGATTAAACACAGGGAGTCCTAGGTGTAAGTGGACTCTAAAAGTTCATCAGAAAATGTACCACTTGAAATTCAAAATACATTTTTTACCTTCACCAGTGTTTCTCAAACAAGAGGCTTCAGTCCCCTTGGGGTCTTCAATATTTATGGGCATTTTTTTTAATTTCATGTATTTGTTTTGATCCTAACACAATATGATCCTAACAAAACATGAAAACAAATACACGTTTACTTTGCATCATGGCAAATTATGTCTTTGGTAGTCAAAACTTATGTTTGAAATACAGCAAATAGACAATTTTAACTTCTTGGTATTTTTTCAAGGGACAGTCTGTAAATCCCTGGAAAATCTCGAATCTATTGAACTCTTTTTTTCTTCCAACAACAACAAAAATCTTTATCTCACTCACATTGAGTAAAGAACTGGCATGGACCCAATACTGCAAACAGTCAAGTTTCAAGGTTAGATTACAAGAAGGTTATTTAGCCCTTAATCTAAGCTACATATTAGGTATAAATTCCTGTGTGCAGGGCTAAGGATCATTTTTTAGAGGGACAGAAAGGGAGGCAGGATATTTCCTTATCTTTCTCTGGCCACAGGAAAAATTTTATTACGATTTGTCTTCTTCTGCTGCCTCTCCCTTTTCTGTTCCTGTCTCCCAAATTCCAAAATCATTATCCCATAATCCTCGTGGTTGTCGAGCTGCACAAACTCCCATTCAGCAGGTCTCCATTTGAGGTATAGCTGTCCTATCTCACCTATTACTCCACACCCCAAATGACCATTCTGCTCTCTTTTATCATGAAACAAACACTTCCATTAATTCAGGGGAACAGCTCTCAGAAGGAAAGCAATTGGACAGAATTAAATCATATTAAGATCTGAAGGACTGTGATGCCCCTGAGAGCCCTGTAATTATAGAGCTGTTCCTGTTTTTAAAAACTTTTTCCCCTTTCCTCAAGTTTGAGCAGACGCCGTCTTTAAACCTTCCACATTTTTATTTGTTTGTTAATTTTGGTTTCAGATCTCCCCAGTGGCTCTCTCAGCTAAATATTTGATACTTGTAGAATGGCAAAGGTGGGATTTGGGGCATCTTTGAGTTAATATAAGAAGCAAAAGTCAGAAGCTCTGTAAATAATGTAAAAATTCAGTGGCTACCCAGGCACAACATACTGACTTTAGAGGTGTTTTGAGTAGGCTCAGTGGTTACCAAGTTACTACCATGAAAATGGAATGAACTCTGCTCCTAAGAATTGTACTCCTGTTTCAGAAATTCCTGAAGGTACTGAATGCTGGTAGCTCTACCTGTATCCTGGCCTCACTAGATAATCACTTGTCACTAATTGGCAGCAGCTGCTCCAGAGAGACCTGGTCCTAGCAAACAGACTGGATGCTTTTCTGTGCCCTTAGGAAATATGTCTCTCCAGGTGAGGTCTGAAGCCGTGTGCAGAGCAGTGTGTCAAGTTTATTTTCCTGCTATTCGGCCAATAGATAATTGAGGACCACAACAACTTAGTGTTACTTGTTCACTCCTTCAGACAGTCTGAAAATAAGCACCTTTCAAACATGATTTTTCCCAGTGCTGACTTAAGGGCCACATAACACTTAATCCATGATATAAACAAATGTATCTTGGAGAGCTTGGTGCAAGTTGGCATAAAAATGAAGTTGATGTCCAATTTTTTGTAGCGAGCATAGTTCACCAGCTGTTATTTGTTGGATTCAGCTTCCCTCTTAAAAATGGGGAATACACACTCATTTTCACTAAAAGTTTAAGTGAAAGGTGCTGACCTTCATCATTTTAACTTTTCAGGGACCCTTGTTGCCACTAGAAAGTTCCAACATCAGTAATTTCCCAGCACCCGAGACCAGCAGTAACATCGTTTTTTAATGGTTTGCTCTTCTTTACAATATTATAAAATGGATCTTATTCTGTTTTTAATCACAAGCCTTATCCAGCAATCAAGGCAGGTATATAATAAGCTAAGCTACTCTGTAAATCTAAACATTCCCTACAAATGGAAAAGATACAGCCTGGGCTCTCTGATTGTTACTAAGGAGACTATCTAAAATGAAAATCTGATTAACCCTTTGGCTACCTGGAACTAGCCATGCACCACATTAGCGGACTTCCCTGTACTTATCTCTCCCTTTTCCCCCTCAAGAAATTCATAATCACATTGCTCCAAAGTAGTTATGCTCTGGTTATCCTCTCTGAGAAGACCAGGATAGGTGGAGGTCCCATCCGGAGGGCTGAGTGCGGGGGTTGCCTCATCATGAGGAAACAGACATTAAAACAGAGGGCACACAATTTCCTGCTTATTTCAGGCATCAGTTAGATGACGTCCTTGACAACATTACAGGATTCCCATTCAATAAACAGCAGAATACTACTGTATTTTCTTTTCACTCAGGAAATGATCTGACAGTAGAAGCTGCCTGTTTTATAAACATATTTTCCTCAACTATTTTTGAGTGACATTAGCAACTGTTAACATTTGCTAGGAGAATAATATTTCAAAGCAGTATGCAGAATTTAGCCAAGAACAAATATCCATCAGGCACACTCTATTCTCTTTGTACAGTTAAACAAAAAAGGGAGTTCAACAGCCAGGAGGAGGGGGCTGGAGCACATGCTTCCATGTGATTTTGACAACTGGAGGCTGGGCACTAGAAATTCATTAATAGTTACATTTCAAAAACTAATTTGTGCCATAAAATTACATTACAATGGACCTTTCAAAGAGTATTGTTAGCATTCAGTGCTCTTTATAAACCCCCACTGCCTCCACACCACTCCCCCTCCAAATCTTTCTGGAAGGACATCTTGATACTTGTCACCTAGTCTCTCTACTGGAGGCAAAATAGCCCATTTGTTATTCCCTACATACCTGGCTTGATTTCTCCCTTCATCTTCTGGGAAGGCCATTCTTTCCACCCTGAGTTTTCTGCCTGCTCCTCTCTACCGATTCACACCCATCACTTCCCTCAGACCGTGTTCAGTTCTCACTGCCCTGAGGAAGCACTTCTCAATGAACCGACCTCACTCAGGGCGCCGTCCTATGTCCCCTGGGAATATAATTGTACTATGCCATTTTATACTTGTTGATACACTGCTTGTAATTGCTTTTTTTAATTATTGTGTCCCTGTCATTGCATTTGTTTCTATTTACTTTGTCTACATTTTTTTTCCACGGGCCCTTGCTTTTCTTCTTCAAAGAATCTTGTAACTTTGGCCTTTGAACGCAACTTCAGGGTACTTCACATTGGATAGCTCCTCAATAAATACTTTAACGCTAACTTAAAACAGTTAACGTTCATAAATCATGTTGGTACTCCATAGTCTTAGTTCTTAATACTGAATTCTGTGGAGCAACAACACCTCCAGCAAATGGCTCTCAAATCTCAAATCTTCAGGGCACAGCCCATCTCCCAGAGCCCTGTCTTCCTTGACACATATTTCTTCTTGGAAGCCTGTATTTCTTTTCTCTTACTATCATATCAAATTAAATACATATAAATTAAATTTGAACTTCTGTAAAAACCCAACTTTCCATTCACACTTATCTATTTTTATTAAAGTTACCAAATTTTAAAACTTTCACATTTATCTAGCATTTCTAACCTCTAAAAATATTCAACTTTTACCTATGATATTGTACAGAAAGAACTCACACACTGTTTGATACATCGGTTATTTACATTTTGGTCAGGTGTTCGGGGGAAACTGCCCTGTGCCTTCCTTATGGAAATTGATGATTGAAGTCAACAAGAACAAACGTGTAAGAGAACACATAAAAAGCAATGATAACTAATAAAAATTTCTTTCATTTATATATTTACAAGATGCTAACTACACATAACTAAAAAGTGTTAAAAATTAGTTTACAGGTTGAAATGTCAAGCACAAAAGCCAAGTATTAGTTCAGTGGGTAAAGGAGAGTGAACATGGAAGCTTGCTTCATCGGTAAAGGCTTTTGGGAGTAGAGAGGACCTAGAGGTACCAATTACCTGGTAGAAAGGGCTCAGCTTAGTGGGCTGGTAAGAGAGGCCCTCTGGTGTCAAATAAGTGACTTTGACAAATGCATTGAACTATTTGGCATTAAAGTTCCTGTTTCTGTGAAAAGAGTCAACCACTGGTTCTCAAAGTAGCATTGAGAACCATGTCCTCTTGTAGCATTTTATGAATCTAAACAGACCTCACTGACTGGGGGAGGCAAGATACTAGTGGATGAGTGTGGGAGTGAGAGGAGCTGCTCTGCTGAGACATCAGTGCCCTCGTCTGTCCCCTTTCTCAGATGCTTCTTTCAACAAGAATAGAATTGACTACATACTGAAGCCATTTTTACCAGGAGGCATTTTCGTTTCATCAACACACCAAGTCTTAAGTTTAAAGGGTAGGCTTTCAAAATGAAATTTCAGGTATTAACAAATAAAAGGAAGAGAGACGACCTGTAAGGGAGAAATGGAGATCGCCACTTTACCCTGGACTATATATACTCTTTGGTTGTTAACCTACCTACTTGTAAGTCAATCCTGTAAATCTACAGAAAAAAATTCTACAGAATGGTTGAGGAGGGGAGAGGTCAAACGGTATGAGAAGACCTGAGGGATCCACACAGAAATCTTAAAATCAAGACAAGAAAACTTTGTTAGCTTCATTAGAAAGTTAGCAAAGTCTTCTGAAAGAACTAGATCATTCAATCTAAGGGCAGGATAACTGAGGATAATTTGGAGGAGGATAAATGTCAGGTAATAATAAGATGTTTTCTTCTCCTCACCCCAAATAAGTAAATATGCAAATGAAAGAGAGATGGAACAAACAAGAAAAAGAACTCACAGATGTGGACAACAGTGTGGTGATTGCTGGGGGGAGGAAGGTATAAGGGGACTAAATGGTAATAAAATACAATAAAGATTTCAGGAACAACTATAAAGGACACATGGAGAAAACCAAGGGGGCGTGGAAGAAGAGGAGGGAGGTGGGGATGACTGTGGGGGGGAGTTGTGGGGGGGAGTGCAGACAACTGTACTTGAACAACAATAAAATAATTTAAGAAAAAGATTAAATTTTAAAAAGTAGAAAGAACTATGAACAGGGTATCTGGAACAGTGCTTCCTCTAACTAAATACCGGTATGTGATCAGCAAAGTTTTTTCTCAAAGCTTCAATTTTTTTTTTTAATTTGGAAAATAAGGGTTGGAATAGTTGTGTTTTTTTCTTAAGTATCACATTCTGTGATTTGGCAATACGAAGCCAAAATGGGAATGTTACCAGAAGATGATGTACAATTTTCCAAAAACAGGCAAGGAACACAGGCTGTAATAGTTTGTTACTAACATGACAGCAATGGTTAGTGTTTCCTGAGTGCTTCTCTCTGCCAGCCTCCGTGCTCTGTACTCATCACACACACGCCCTCTTTTAAAGTTCACAAAATACCTACGTACATGTCATGTTAATATCTCTACTCACTAAGTCGGTCAAATAGCACCCCGAAAGATTAAAGTGGCCCAAAGTCGCAAGCTCAGTGGTGAGGTGGTCCTGATTTAAGATGTGGCATTAGCCTCTAGTGTCTGAGCTCTCCCTCGTCACTCTAAACCCACTCAAATTCAGATAGTATCTGAAAAATCAAATCCTGTGTATAAAGGAGAAGACCAGATAAAACACATAAACAGGACTGGGAAAGAGTATTTTATGAAAATCAATATAACATGTCTATTCTGCTTATTAGTTCCTCTTATTCATTAGATTCCACATACAAGTGAGGGCATATGGTACTCGTCTTTCTCGGACTGGCTTATTCTTCTCAGCATAATGCTCCCCAGGTGCATCCACGCAGCCACAAAGGGTAAGATTTCCTTCCTTTTATGGCCAAGTAGTATTCCATTACGTAAATGTCCCACACTCTTTCAAGACAGACTCAAAGATACAGAGCAGGCTGACAGTTGTTGGTGGGGGATTAGGTTGGGAGGCTGGGGGAGGGGGAAAGGGATTGAGCGAAAAAAGAGAGAGAGAGAGAGAGAGAGAAACTTATCATCGTGGACAACAGTGTGGGGACTGCCAGAAGAGGAAGGTGTGGGGGAGGCAGAGGAGGAGATGGGGGAATAAATGGTGACGATTGGAGACTTGACTGGGGTAGCGACCACACAACACAGCGTACAGGTGATGTGTTGTGGAACCGTGCACCTGAAACCCATGTAATTTTGTTAACTGCTGTCACTCCAATGAACTTCAATAAAAAGAAAAAATTTAAAAGACATAAAAGCACCTTATTCAATAAAAAAAATTCAATATTAATCCTCTTCTGGAATGCAGTGAAAGCAGACATAAAAAAGTATTTATTTCATTTCTGTCTTTACACACAAACATCAACCATTTTTGTTAACTTTTGTCATCTTTGGTTTACTTTTTAAGAATATAAATACTAACAATGTGGGAGGAAAGAGACGAACATTAGTGGGAGAAAAAGAAAATGAAATTGCACTGAGAAATATGGTCAGTGTTGACAAGTAAAGGGCCAACCAAGTCACTCACACACAAGCTCATTTGAGAAGATGTCAAACTTCGCCGCAGACCCCAGCAACCGTGGCTCAGAGCACGGGGAGATATAACAGAACCAACAAGGAGCTCTTATGCAAAATACAACCTTGAATCAAAAACTCTGCTGGGCGGCCAAGATAAACGCCTGAAAAATTCTTGAGATATACTAAATTCATTTACATATGTTTGAAGATGAAGGGCACTAGATAAAGATAAATGTAGTGTTGCATTGGACAAGTCTCAACAAATCAATATAATTTTCTCACCCCATTTTCTCCTATAATAATGAGAAACCAATCAGGCTGATATGACGAATCTTTATTCTCATTAGATTAAAAAACTATTTCACAGGAAATATTCAAAAAGCCTTAAAAGATATTAAAAGACACTTTCTCCAAATCAACATAGGAATTAATTATAAAGGATTATCAAAGAATAGTTACTGATGGCTGAACATCAGTATTTAGGAATTCATAGCTGTCGGTACCCTGCCTAGGATTATTTATCAATTATCAATTGATTATTTATCAATTAATGATATAGATGAAACAACAGATCAATGGCTAATTTATTAACTTACTGACAACATAACTTAAAAGGAATCAGTATCTTTAGCTACAAGTAATATTTGTTCAACGCCCACTCTACTTCAAATATTACATAAGGTAAACATAGGTATTATTTTCTCTTTTCAAGAAAAATCTCTGGAAGATGCAACTACATTTCTTTGGTAATGAAATTGAGTTTTGAAAATGCATTGACTCAATGACGGTCAAGAACAGGAAGAGGGGTGAAGTTCGGATTTGTACTTGGGTCCAACTTCCTACCATCTCAACTGTCTTGTGGTGGTGGCATTAGCATCCCGAAAGGCAAAATTGGAATTTTGAACACTGCTCCTGTTTGAAGCAACATGGTTATGCAATCTACCATTTCATGCAGAAGTCATCAGAAAGTAATTTACTAAAAAACAGAAAGGGGATGAAAATGGACATTTACTGTGCTTCCCAAGCACTACGCTAAAATCTTTTTAAAATGTTATTTCATTCATTCATACATTCCACAAATACTAACTGCATGTGTTCCAGGTGCTGGTGAAAGAAGAATGAACTGTGCAACCTACCTGTCTTTTTAGGACTCCCTTTCTTTCCTTGTTAGGGAGAAGAAAGAGCAGTCACGTAAGTAATGAATAGATGTAATCATCTGGGCAAACATATAAAGAAACAATGGCAGAGCCTTGTATGTTTTGGTTTTAAAGTAGTCTAGAGAAGGCTCTGCTGCAGAGAGTGTGTGTGAGCATGCCCCTGGCTTAAGCCACAGAGTCAGACTTGTGAAAATAGGAAAGTGGAATGTTCAAGGCAGAGGGAACAATAAATGCTGAGGCTTTAACCTGGGAATCTGGAATCTTCTTGCATAACAGCAAGAAGACCTACTTGGCCACAGTAAAGTCAGCAAAGCAGTGAATGAAAAGGGCAACGAGAAGGCCAGACTGTGAAGGGTTTTGTAGGCCATGGCAAAGGGTTCAGATTCTACTCCAAGTGTGGATGCATTTGGGAATACCATGCTGTGACTTATGTGCAAAAATATCATTCTCATTGACCGAACATGTGAAGAACTGAAGGAATCAAGTGAGAAGGCTGTT
Source organism: Sturnira hondurensis (assembly GCF_014824575.4). Lineage (NCBI taxonomy): Eukaryota > Metazoa > Chordata > Mammalia > Chiroptera > Phyllostomidae > Sturnira > Sturnira hondurensis. The sequence goes on along the minus strand of NW_028079044.1, from coordinate 30,360,048 downwards.
GAGGACACAGAGTAAGAGGTGACAGTGGCCTGAACCAGGATGACAACTGATGGGGGGTGGGGAGAGGGAAGTGGTCAGACTATAAAAGTGAAGTTCATTAGATGCTTGCATATAAAGCCTGTGAATAAAAGAGAGGAATCAAGGGTAACTCCCAGGTTTGAGGTTTTACCGACACTGTGAATAACAGTGACATTTATAAGGACAGGGAAAACTCAGAGAAGAGCAGTTTCAGGGTATATGGCTTGGAGTTCTGATTTCTGCATGTTTATTATGACGCACAGATGTCCAGTATGCGGTTAGAAATATGAGTTTGGAATTCAGAGGAGAGGTGGGGTTGAGATTTGACTTCGACAATCTTTAGTGAATTGGTGTTAGTTAAAGCCATGGACATGTAATCATCTAAAGAAAAAAGTAGAAGCCTAAGATCAAGTCCCAGTATCTACCAACACTGAGAGGTTAAGTTCTCAGCTAAGGAAACTAGGAAAGTGTTTCCCGCAAGGTAGGGGGTCGGGGAGGGCAAAGAACAGAGCATTCTGTCAGGGAGCCAAGCTCCCAAAGTCTTCCAGGAAGGGGGATGGACGAAGGGAGGGAGAGACTAAGCAAAATGAGGCACACTTAAGCCTCCCAAGATGGAAACTGGACTTCCGCCACTTGCATTTTCTTTAAACTGCTGAAAAAAGTGAAGCTGAGAGAGGTTGATTAACTTTACAAATATCACATTGCTAATAAATGATACAGCTAAGACTCCTACTGGCCTTGAATCTAAAGGTCATGGTTTCCATGTTTTCGAAGCGTGTATGGGTGGTTTAAGCAATGGGACCTGTTGCAGAACCACGCTGAGGGAAAACTTTGGTAAGAGTAATCATTTGTAACTGGGGCACTCGCATCGGTTACAGAAAAAAATCTGACAACAACCATGTTTTGGAGGGAACGTAAATTCCCAAAGATCCCTGCTTCTACTGCAGTTCCTCTGTGTAGCTAATTTTGCACAATTATTGGCCACTGCATGTTAATATTCTTGACATGTTTTTATTCCATCTCACACTACATCAATTGTTCTGTTATAAAGATTTAACTATCATACACCTTAATAAGTGAGTGATAAAACATGTGCCCATCCCTACTACACGCTGTAAGAAAGGATCTGCGCAATTCTGGATTTGTACACAGTGGCTGCAAAATGCTCGGTGCCAAGTCTCATTTTATGTGAGGTAACCAAAGCCGAAGTACCTTTTGGTATAGAATCCCTCTGCTATTGGCCAACACCATCAAATTTTGGCAGAAAAGCGCTGCCATATGGAGAGGGGAGGCATGCTGCTCTACTATGCAAAAATCATGAAATGAATCAGTAACTCTCTGTGTATCACAGTGCATTTATAAGTCCATCAAAGTTTAGTTTGTAATAGACTAAAATAAAATCTTATTGAATATAATTTATCAGCAAGCTTTTTGGAATAAATTCCTCAACTGGGGTTGGATATCATATAAAATGTGACTTGATTCTAAAAGTATCAAGTCTGTGAGCTTCAGGCAAACAGCAACGATGATGAGAAGGCTGTGAATGCCTCTGAATTCTGTGGCTCAAATGTGTCACCTACTAAATAATTTTTTATCAAGATGTAGCCTAAAGTATACTACATAAAATATTCAGTGCTAGTGCATGCAAATGCCAAGTTTGTGGCCTAAATTAGCAGAAGAAAGTCAAATTTGTCATAGGCAAACAAATACATAAAATGTGCAAACTATATCATACAAAGGAGGCATTTCATGTACTAACTCATTTTAAAATATATACAATATTTACAAAACCATTATCACACTTCCTGAATCTTAATTTTGGAATGTTGAAATTCATCTGGGCCAGGTTCAAGTTAATGCAACCTTACTCAGAGTATGTCAGGTAGGAAATATAAGCAGTAGCAAATAAAACTATTAGGCTTTGTCCAAAGCTGAATATTTCTAGTAACTAGACAGAGAAACAAACTGGCTTTTTTTACAAGGCAGCACAACTCATACTTAGATGAACCAAAAGCTAACTTTCTGTAATTTGCTTGCACAGAATGAAATCAATCATTTTTTCTGCATGAGGGGCCTTCAGAGCAGAAGGCAGTCTGCATTTTCTCCAGTTGTAGTGGATACTTACGAAATTGCCCAGAATCTTTAATTTTATGTGAATTCCTTCTCCTTTACCTTCTAGCTTTGCTCCAGTAATGGTCCCCTCTCCTATTACCTTACATATATGTTATAAATAAACCATAATAACACATCATACCCTAATTGTACAAAAATATTAACAAATGAGGCATAAATACTAGTTAAACAGCAATTCCCTTCTCTAGGGTCTCCATGACAGAACCAAAAAAAGTGTCAAAGGCACAGATCACTGTAGGGCACAACTATGAGCCATCAAGTTCAGAGGACTCTCCCCGTCGAAGGAGCGCACTTGCTGCATACAGAGTTAAAGAGTGAGGGAAGGTGAGGGCATAAGATCACAAGAAAGAAGAATGATGAGCACAGAGCAGAAGGAGTTAAAACATCAACAGTTTTGTTGCCATTATACGTTAGGTTGGCCATGAACAGGCATGTCCAGATCCAGTTAATTAGGGGACGAGCCCCGGGAACAGGTGATGAAATCTCTGGAGTGCCCTTATAGACCTTCCCCAGCAATAATGGAACTGGTAGCTGCCATCTGTGGGTCCTACCACGTGCCAGCTACTGGGCTCAGCGTTTCCTACGTTATCTTGTTAATTCCTTGGCTTAGACATCTTTGGGGTACATTCAGAGGAATAAAAAAGACTGCTGGCTACTCCCCGGAGCCTTGGAGCACGGAGCATGGCTTTAGGTGGTGATTGAGAGAAATGATTCTTTGCCTGCTGCCAAGCGTCAGTTCGGGGGGAATGACTGTGAGTGAGAGGGGGAGGGGGAAGGGGAGGACAGCTCACCCTCGGAACCCAGGGGAGTTTGTCACTGAACTCTGTGGGCAGAGAGGAGACAATTAAAGCTGGATACTGCGTGACGATCTGGGACTTAGCACAAAATGAAACAGGAATACGTCTATATTTAAGGCACCCTTTTCTCAGAAAATCTGACAGAAATGCTGCAACAACCATGCTGAAGTCTAAAGAATTTAGTCACTAACAGACATGCCTACATCTTCTTAGAGTTTCTCCTTTTGAATTAAGATCATTGCTATAAAAGCCTTACATCTATATTATAGATAAACCATAATAACACATCATACTCTAATTCTACAAAAATATTAACAAATGAGGCATAAAGACTAGTTAAACATTTCAAAAAAAATGAAAAAAAGGCAATCATTCCCCTAAGCTATTTAGCTTGAATCATCTATAAACATTTAAGTTAGTGAATGAATTAAATAAATTAGTAAATTCAAAGGCATAAAAACATTAAAAATACAAAAGGGGGGACATTTTGACCAATATGTCATTGACCAAGACATACTAATTAGTTAAAAAAGAGAAAATCCTTTTTTTCCAGTTGAAATAGTTTCAAATTATCTCTTTTTGTACATGTCCAATTTTCTTTCCTTTAAAAACACCTCTCTCCCCTTGTTTATAAACCTGAAGGAAGCAAAAGTAAAATAATCTCATGAAAATTTCAGAGTGCACTTTATTCCTGAATCCACCGTTAAGAGAAAAACTGAAGCCTCGTCATTATAAATAGTAAAATATTGAACTCATCACTGGAAATACCGTGCTTTTGGGTGCAGTTTTATTACCAAGCACAACTTTGTGTTTTCAGGACCTCTGTCTTACACCGTTGACTAAAATCAACAGGAATATAGTATCTTAAATACTTGAGCAAAACTCAGTAAAAGATACAGTAGGCAAACACTGTGGTCGGCTCAGCAGTGATTACCAACTCATGCTCCAAATTCACTATAAAATGAAAATCAATATTTCCACAAGTTCCTGCAACATAAAAGATAACCTTCATTGATTTTTCTAGACTTGGGCCTCACTGATAAAATCTAATATAAATTTTCAACCATGAGGATTTGGATCAGAGCAGGGGTGATAAGTCCTGCACATCTCTTAAGAGGTGGAGAATTTTTTTTTTTAAAGTGCACGTTCATACTATTTATAATTTGCCCTGTGCAAGTGAAAGCCTTTTCCACCAGTGCTATCAGGAATCTCTTCTAATTTTTATTACTGTGAGGCTAAAGCCTGTTCCAGATAATTTGGAAATTTCAGGGGAGCTGTGATAGGGCTGATGGTGCAGCCCTGGCTGACTTGAGAAAGGAGCTAACCGGTAATAGCCTCCATGGCTGTGCTGATTAAATGTTGCCATAGATGAAAGGCCTGCCATTGCCGCAATAAATTAACCAATCACACAAATCCCAAGTCAGTGCTAATCCTTCCTTGATACTCTGATCCTCTGATCAGCTCAAGGAGGTAAAGAAACTGGCTGGCGACGCTTGGTGCTCTAACCCCTGGATTTCATGTACACAAGGAGCTAATGATATCTTGCTGACCAGTTCAATGGGATGAACTTCTCTCACAACCCTTAGGGAACACCTCAGCCTTCTTGAAAAAAAAGGAAAAGGAACACTGACAAGCAGGTGGGAGGTTTTGTGTTTTACTAGGAAATGCAGGCAAACTACCCAGCACTTGTTCACTAAAATAGTCATGAAGCCAGGACCGAAGTGGGAGATGCGCTGAATCACTTAGCTGTGGATAATGAATTGCAAAAGGACAAGGATCAAATAGACGGGGGCACACTAACGGAAGCCAACTGGGAGAGTGGTATTTCCGGAGAGCAACGTGGCCCCTTTTAAACAACAACAAAAAAAATATATATATATATATTGTTTTGGGGTTCAGTTGTGAAGCAGCACTCTGTGGATATTCTGAAATTTTTCATAGGTGCACAATTTGGATTTCTGCAAATTCTGGGATGTTCCATAACCCTCTGCTGGTGTGATTTGAATATGATTTAGGAAAAGACTCATTTAATCAATTAGCAGAAGGTCTGGCCACATGCAGTGTCTTCCTGTTAATTATGCGAATGCTGTCTTTGCAACACAGTTCCTGAAATTGAGTCTGTGCAGGATGCATTAGTGGACTTCATAATTGGGGAAAGTTTTTTGTACACAGTAATTGGTTGCTGGAAGTAAGAAGGCTGCGGGGTTTTCCTCCAGGGTGTCACACACAAAGGGTTTGTAAAAGGACTTCATTATCTTTCCTGGTCAGTCCCAAGAAATTAAAACCAATTCTTTTATAAGGCAGATATAGAAACAAGGAGAAGACATAGAAAATAAACAATATGGAAATAAAATTGGAGTTTCTTTAATACAAGGCGCTGCAACATGAAGGAAACTACTTTTTTGAACCTATATGGAATTATTTTACTATTGAAGGGAGATGAAGGAAAGAATCGATCATTACCCCAAAAGATAATTTAAAAAATCTACCTGGTAGGTAAAATGTAATCACATTTATGCAAGTTGCTGAAGCAATGCTAAAAGACAACAATCACAGCCGGGCAAGTGAATTTTCTCAGTTGAAAATTTGCTGTTTGTGATAGGTAAGAAGCCCTGCATGAAAACAACAGCAATCATGCAGATTAATTTTCCCCCCTACAAAACTTCCTGGATTTTAACTGTCTTGTCATTTACCTCTTTCGTATTTACACGAAGATCATGTGTGGCTCCTGCGGCTCGCTCACGTGACCTTCCCAAAGGCAGCCCCTTCCCCCTGCTGACTCAGAGCCAGAGTCGGTTGTAAGGAGCAGATCTCATGGGAATTAATTAGTCAGAACACGAGAAGAACACAGCTTACTCCCTGCAAGGCATTCTGGGCCAACATTGCAGAATGAAACAGCCATTTCTGACCAAAAAGAAGCAAAACCCCCAAAAAACCCCACAAAAAACAAAAAGCCTTCTGCCCACCCCACCAAAAAACAAAAACAAAAACAAAAAAAACCCCAACACCATATGTTACAACAGCCCAGAGAGGTACTAAAAGTAAGTTTTAAGCAACAGACCAGCGGGGCTGGGAAGCAACGATGATCCTCTGTAGAATTTAATCCTTTGGAGTTGTCATGTAATGCTTCACACCTGCAATATCTATTACATTTAATATTTATCCTCACTGATAATCTTATATAATGCAGAGTTATAGTGTAGCTGTACTATTAGGAACTTGAGTCAGAATCATTCTCAAGTGAAAGACATTATTTATGGGAAAAATTGAGTGAGATCATTTACAATATGATGCAGCATATAAAGATTTTCTTACTAACACAGAATAAAAATAACTCAAATATATTATTATGCCATCCTTTGATTATTAAATGAAGATGGGTTGATATCACTATCATTATTAGAATATTTTTCAGTGTTGAATTGAATTTTAAGAAGACAAAGTAATTACTTAAATCAACAAACAAAATTTGTTTTTGTATCCTTCATTTACTGTCTTTAATACATGACTATACTTTCATTTAGTGTTAGTGAGGCTACACATGGTATGTTTATGAAAAATATCACACAGGTAAGAGGTTTTAAGTCTTTTTCTCACTAATACACACACAAACACACAAAGCCTTTTATATGACAAGTATTTAAAAAACATCATCATATCATTTTATTTTTTTTAAATTTTTTTCCTGGTGGACAACTTTAGCCAAAGTATCATCGTCATATTATTTTTAAATAATTTAAATGTCAGCATTTGACATTACTTTTAGCCAAATTATATATATATGTATGTATGTGTGTGTGTGTGTGTGTGTATATATATATATATATATATATATTTCCAAGATGACTAGACATATACACAGAACACAAGATAGCATTTTAAAAATGGACCATCTCAATTCTTGCCAACCCCAAAGGTTTTTTTCCTGATTTTCACAGATGTTAAACAGAGCCCAGGCATAACACAACCCTGGCATTCAACTTCAACCAAAAATTCAACACCTCAACAAAGCCCATTTTCCACTGATACCAGGACCCAGCTTCCATTTATCCAGGGTAAAGGTAAGGAGGCAGCTACCACACCAAACACAAATCTAGGAAATCGAAGCACAAATATTTCTGTTCCTTGAAAAACAGAAATATTTCAAGGAACAGTTTGAATTACACTTTCTAAAGAACAACAGCTTTTACTAAACTCCTGGGTAAACAAACATGAAGCTATGAAAGGAGTATGTTTTTTGTTCTCCTGGGAGCCAAATGCTAAAAGTCACCACAGACACCACCTTGCCTAATTGAGGTTTCAGAGACATGGAATCCAAGGCTCTCCCTCCCAACTGCTTTTCCTACTCAGGAATCTCACCAGCCACACACACACACACACACACACACACCAGATAAAAATCTGACACACCAATTCCTCCTCCATCATGACTTGCTTTACATGATGATTAGAGAGCAGTTAAATTCTTAGAGGAAGTAAATTATTTAACTATCATGAGCTCTCTTCTCACCACTGCTATGCAAAAGAACCTTTGGATCCCAAATTACATTAAGAAACTTCAGAAGCTCTACGATTGATGCTAAACGTGCAGAGATTTTCGCAGGAAAAGCAGAATCCGTTCTTTCCCTAGGGGTAACATAGCAGAATAGTTAGGGAGAGAGAAAACCTCTTTGCAGCTGGGATGATACCAGTAAGGAAGATGTAACCTTCATTATAAACTGGGATTCGTTACTATTCTTTTCCTTCTTTTTTTTAAAAAAGAAAAATGCATAGTTAAAGAAAAAAAACTTTATTTTGATTTTTTGAGTGTATTGTTATCTGTTTTCTCTTGGTGATTTCTCTTTATTCATTATTTTAACTAATTTTATTTACTGATTTTTTAAGAGAGAGAGAGGAAGAAAGGGAGGGAAGAAGAGAGAGAGAGAAACACCAATTTGTCGTTCCACTTATTTGAGCATTCATTGATTGATTCCTGCATGTGCCCTGGCTGGGGATTGAACCCACAAATGCTGGTGTATCAGGATGATGCTCTAATGAAATGAGCTACCTGGCCAAGGCCCTTTATTCATTTCTATACCTTTCAATGTGCCTACACTAGGCATCTAATGATCAGGGATTCAAATTCATTTCATGCATGCAATTTACAGCTGCTCCTCTGTTTTAATATGGATACTGCTATTTGCCATAAGAGTTTACAGAATTCTCTACTAAAATGTCAAAATATTTCACCCATTTTGGTCAATTTATTATTATACAACTGGTCATTTTGTCTTTTTTTTCTTTCACACACAAGTAAGATATCAGCTAATTTTTCTTGCTTTGCTTCCTTCTCACTTAGTTCAGGTTGTTTGAAAACATGCAGATTCTGGAGAAGCCAAAGAACTATATGAATGACCCATGGACCTGAACTAAGGACAGAGGGGGATGCTGGTGGGAGGAGAGGTGCAGGGCAGAGGGAATAAAGGGGAGAGAAAAATGGAACAATTGTAATAGCATAATCAATCGAATATACTTTAAAAATAAAAAAGGAAACCAATTGGAAGATATTAGCGAGTCTTATACAGTTTTGTTGCAGGATCTAATCATGAGGAATACATAGATTAAAAAACTGAAAGAAGACATTATAGCTAAAGCCAACGAAAGAGACAGTGACTAAAAATTCTTGGCATAAAAGTTCACAGTATTTAATGCTCTCTAGCCCACCAACATTAAACAGAAAATAAAATCCAGATTTCTTGTCCTGGAATGGGAAGTTTTGCAATACCTGGACATTAACCCTTCTTTCAACCCTTGCTAGTAACCACGCCTCCTCCCAATTGCTCACATTTCCTCTNTGCTCTAACGAAATGAGCTACCTGGCCAAGGCCCTTTATTCATTTCTATACCTTTCAATGTGCCTACACTAGGCATCTAATGATCAGGGATTCAAATTCATTTCATGCATGCAATTTACAGCTGCTCCTCTGTTTTAATATGGATACTGCTATTTGCCATAAGAGTTTACAGAATTCTCTACTAAAATGTCAAAATATTTCACCCATTTTGGTCAATTTATTATTATACAACTGGTCATTTTGTCTTTTTTTTCTTTCACACACAAGTAAGATATCAGCTAATTTTTCTTGCTTTGCTTCCTTCTCACTTAGTTCAGGTTGTTTGAAAACATGCAGATTCTGGAGAAGCCAAAGAACTATATGAATGACCCATGGACCTGAACTAAGGGCAGAGGGGGATGCTGGTGGGAGGAGGGGTGCAGGGCAGAGGGAATAAAGGGGAGAGAAAAATGGAACAATTGTAATAGCATAATCAATCGAATATACTTTAAAAATAAAAAAGGAGAAGATATTAGCGAGTCTTATACAGTTTTGTTGCAGGATCTAATCATGAGGAATACATAGATTAAAAAACTAAAAGAAGACATTATAGCTAAAGCCAACGAAAGAGACAGTGACTAAAAATTCTTGGCATAAAAGTTCACAGTATTTAATGCTCTCTAGCCCACCAACATTAAATAGAAAATAAAATCCAGATTTCTTGTCCTGGAATGGGAAGTTTTGCAATACCTGGACATTAACCCTTCTTTCAACCCTTGCTAGTAACCACGCCTCCTCCCAATTGCTCACATTTCCTCTAAAACAATGATTAGTTTCAGAACTTCACACCTTTGTATAGGCTGCTGTTTCTCCCTGGAATTTACATTCCCAATGTACTGACTGAGTAAATTCCTATTTTAAATATTTTTCTTCTAAAAATTACCCCCTAGAAACCTTCCTTGGGCATTTGAGATGTTTAAACATTTCATCCTCTTAGGCTTGGTGGAGAATTGCTGTTGACAACCGGCCAGCATCTGGTCCAGCTCCATCTGGTAACAGCTCTCTTGAGTCTTTTCTCGCACACGCATTGGAATATATGAATCTAGGGGTCCCTTTCTCCCTAGGCAAGTGGCAGAGATGTGGCCCAGGCTAGACGGATGGGGCACTCCCTTCCTGGACCTAAATCCTGAACGAAGAAAGAAAAAGGCCAAAGCACGTTGTTGTTCATCCTTTCCTGTGAAAATGCCTTGTGAAGGCTGCACCGTGGTGCCTACTATTATTAGACCCCTCACACCTCAGGGCCTTGGTTCTTGTCCTTTTCTAAACCTGGTTCTGTGACCTCCCACCGATTCTGTGAGCTCCCCCGTATCTTCCCCTAAATTCTGTCTCTGCCTAAGTTAGCCAGAGGTTGTGATGCGTATATTTTTAAAAAGAAACAACTTCCTGGGCATACCTCCATCAGAAATCATCCAGTAATTATATATTTACATATCTGTTTCTGTCACAGACTAAGTTCCTTGAAGGAAGAGACTAGATGTAAATCACTTACGGATCTTCAGACTGAATCATGATTCATGGGAGTGATGAAGAGGGCCATCAGAATGGTACCCCAGGCAAGTCATACAGAAATTAAAAGTCGTTAAGAACTGGTAGGTCAGATGCGTCAAATCTAGGGTTTGCGCTTTGTTAGCTGAGTTCTTTTGGAGGAGTAACTGAAACCTCAGTTTCCTCATCTGTAAAATGGTCAAACTAAATCAGCTTCAGAGGTATGGAAATACGAAGCAACAAAACACTAAACTCAGTCCCTGGCACTAGAAACATTGACTGTTAATATTTAGCTTATTAATAAAATGACACTCTAGGTCAGAACTGTGAGCTGTTACAACTTAGAACTGAGTGATTTAAAATAATAAATTCTTAATCCGTTCTTCAAAATTTACAAAGTTGTTTAAAAAATGTTGCAACACTAAACAAAATTCCATTCTTTGTTTAAAAAGATATGATCAAGTTAAAATTGATCACCAGACCCTTTGGGGGTGAAGAATCTTCTAATAATTATTATTTTCTCAGATCCTCGCATAATATTCTTCCTAAACACTAGAGATGTCAAGCACACGAAGAGTTACCATCCTGAAATTAGGCAAGGTAAGTGGAAGCCAAAGAGCCCCTTAATCAAAGAGATGGGCTGATTTAAAAGTCATAACCTAGGCATTTTAGCTTAAAGCTGTCTTTAGAGATCTTACTGCATCCTTTGTCAACGAACAAGATAATCAAAATTTAAAGTTTTTACTACAATAACCCTGGGTCCCTGGGGGAACAGTCAGTGAAATATGAGAGCAGTTTTAATACCTAGGAGCCCAGCTGCATTACAGTAAGGTCAGCCGAGGAGCAGGGCTGCGACTGGAGGCCATAACGAGTCCATATGGAGCAGAGAGCAGCGGAGGTAATAAACTTTCCCACGGTGACTTCTTTGCTCCTTGCAGTACTAACGTGGACTGACAGTCACCCAGTTTTCTTTCAAGAGATTTTTTTTTTTACTTCAAAATCGTAACTTTTTGGCCAACAATGATTAAGATCTACAAATTTAAGTCAAGCACTTGCCCAACCTAAGAAAGTTGCACGATTCTGTGTGTGTGTGTGTGTGTGTGTGTGTGCGCTTAATATTTTAGTGTAACTGACAGAGGGTCTGCACCCCAAGAACTGTGCACAAAGATGTTTCCTTCCTTCCCCTCCCCCCGCCCGCCCCGGAATGGAATAGTCACTGAAGAGAAAGTGGCATCAGCTCCCACGGTGATGAGATGACTCTAAATGAGGAATCTGACTGAGGACAGAAACATTAGAAATTGGGGACGGCTGCGGACAGCAGATTTGGGACACTGGTATCATGTATGTAACAAATCTTTATTAATAAGGACATTAAATCCCATATTTTTCATTTATAACTGCTGCATAATTTCCTGTTAACACTTCATGTAAATTCCAGATAAGGTAATAATTTTTTTTTTTCAGAATTCTATTTCTGTTTCATTATATGTTCTATACTCTGCCCCACAGGTCAGTTGCATGATTGAAGTATTATGCCTCATTAAAATTCCACTAGTTAAAACATGGAGACAGAATTTTGGTAATTCTTTTCTTCATTACTAGAATTAACCATTCCAACACATTCCTGGGCTGCCTGAACCTCGTAATTTATGTACACATGTACTCACATCTACGCCATTAGCGAGTTCTTAAATACACACACGTAGAAGAAGCGTATGGAACACAGATATATGCTGGTCAAGGGGTCTCAATGTCCCAGACAGAAAGCTCTTATCTTTCTCTTGCTCCAGTGGCTGAAAATCCTTGCCCCACCACCTCCCAGTTCAGTATTTCTAGCTAGCAGCTGCTATCAGAAACCTAAATAACAAAAATATGCAAACTTGCACACTAATTCCCTTTGGAGATAGATCTTGGCTGCCGCCCTGTCATAAATCAGAGAATTTCGATATGAAATGAGGCAAGCAGCTCTAATCATTTCTGCATTTCAAATTGGATCACCGGCTCAATCACTGGGCTTTTTTAAACTGCTTGCCTAAGAGCAAATGTGAGGCGGGAGATAATTCTGAAGACATCTCTTCTTTTGTGGCTGTAGAACTCTTTTAACTGTTTCAAGACTGAAGGCCACATTTCAGGGATAATAGCACAAATCTGCTGGGGGAGATACGGATCCTTCAAGACATCTTCCTCCTCTTTCAACTTGCAGAATTCCATCAACATCTGCATATATTATATATATATTAATATATGTGTGTGCATATGGGTTTCGTGTGTCTAAAAAGAAAGGGAGGAAAAAAAGGGGAAGAGAAACATCTGATATATATATATATATATATCCACAGTCTATTTCTCCTTAGAATTTCCTGTTTTTGACACAAGGCAAGTTTCAACTGCACTATGAGACAGTTAACATTTTTAAACAGGGAAAAATGTATTTCGTTTCAAATGAAATGGTACCAAAATGTGAAAGACTTAGGGGTTTCAGGATGGCCTGCCAATGTGGGTCCCCTTCAATAGCCACACAAAACATGGGCACGTCTTTTGGCCTTCCCAGATGATTTTTGAATGCTTATTACGATTGTACTTTTACATTTTCCCATCCCAGACAACCTTTTAAAAACAATGTATCAAGGAGGGGAAAAAGGAGAAGAAAAAAAGCCTCCGAGGCAATTACTGAGAGTAAAGAATCCTCTTGACCTTTTGATATTTTTGCTTTGAGTCGCCCTTATTTCTCATACAAATGATACTAAAGGCTTGTTGCGTGTTTCCTGTGCTTACTACAGTGCTTTGGGAGGGAACTTAGGTCTGTTTTTCAGAGGGTTTCTGTAATGCCTGGTAAGCCTAAGAGTGATCTGATGAAATTTTAAAGCTAAGCTGCTTGTGTTTTGAGAACAGAAAAAAAATGTTTGTCAAATTGTTCTTTTTCATGTTCAACAAATAAAACAACTCTGCTTTATCTGGCATTTATTTATCTGTTCTATTTTCACCTTTTACTAGCTGACACTGTATTTTACATCTGGGATTCAGAAGTAAAATATACCATTTATATAATTTCCTTTATTAATTTGGTAAATTGTAAGAGTGTTGATGACATGTTGATACAGGTGGTGGAGGACTTTAATAATACTATTTATGTTCTTACTACGGCAACATTACTGGGTAATTTATGCACAGCTTTATAAATTACATTTGTACTCAGAAACATGCATATGACAATTTTTACTGCATGTGTTCAGATTCATTAAGATAATTTAATTTCCGAAGCTTATCAAATAATATTAAAATCAAAAGCCTTTAAATAGAATTCTTATAATTGAAATTTTAGCATTTATCTGATTTTTAGTTTTTCATTCATAAAAGTTTAAAATGACATTAAAGACTCAAGACATTAACATTTTCTCAATGTATTAGTTAAAAGCTATAATTACATTGCTATCTTTGTAAGTTCCATGGTTTTAAGAATAAAGTGTTATATTTTTACAGAACTATTAAATTTTATGTTTAATGAGCAAATTTCGTGAATAAAAACACTTAAGTCATGCAACTGATGAAGCAAAATCACTTATTAACATTTAGGTGCCAAATGGTTTTTGTTTTTGTTGCTTTAAAAAAAAATAATTCAAGGAGAATTCCACAAGATTCTAAGAAGTCCTGAAAATTTGATCTCACGAACATATAAAGTTTATCGTTCACAACCCAGTCTGCAGCCTGCACAGGGAAGGAAAACATCAGAGTCAGCCCACTGATTCATAACCTGTATTTACTTTTTCCTTAATCTGGGAACATTCAGCTAAAGCTCTGAGCTTTAGTGGGGAGTTAAGTCTGAAAACTAAAGCTATTTTAAGAGAACAGGGGTGGTTGTTACCCCACCAATTTATCTACCCACAACTGATAAATACTTATAATAACCTTGAATTATCCCTCTAATCCCTCCTATTTTTATTTTCCTGGATGGGTCCCAAACTCCTAATACTATGGCAGAACCACACTCTTTCAAGTCTGATAGGGGTACTCCTAAAGTGCACCTCGCGTCTCGTGTAGAGTGATTGAGTGGGTGTTGGTAAAAGGTTGGCTTCACTTCCTCTCTCGTTGTGTGTGCACATGTGTATATGGGTGTACACGCAATCTTTTCCTGTATTGTTACGTGGATTTTTTCAAGGTTCTATTCCAAACCACCAGAAAAGAAGCCACCAATGTCCATGTCCAAGCCCGTTGGCTTGGAACTGTAAAAGTTTTGGAATAGAACAAACAAACATCTCTCTTCTTCACATTGAATGTCTAACTCAAAAGCACCTTTGGCTGTACCTATGGTCCCCCAATCATTTCTCATGACCTGAAGCAAACCAACACAGCATCCTCAGTAAGAATAAAATACACCAGGCATTTTTAGTATTGGTGTGGCTGAAAACAGAGGCGTTGGGAAATTAATACTCAATGGAATAAACTCAGGTTGTTGACTCTCTGACACTCAGGTATCTCGGCTGTGACTATTATGATTATTATCCTGCACAGGTCTCCTGTCAGCAACAAAAGGACAATAACTGGCTAGGGCTGGAACACACTGAAGGGAGTGTTCTTAGCCTGGACATATCACAGTGACATCACTGGAACTGAATTTAAATTTAGTTCTTCAGAGACAAAGTAAAAAAACAAGAGTCCCTCACTAACAGTGATAGAAGCAAAGCACACAACGAAAGTGTATGCTGAGGCATCAGACGGGCCTGAAAGAAGAAAGTCAAGGTCCAGTTATAAAAGTGAGCAGAACAGAGCCACTTAGAAGCTAATTCAAAAAGGAAAGGGGAAAACAGTACAGGTGTAAACATAAGAATCAGAAGATGAGTGAAAGAGAAAATGCCAAGAACGGAAACTATGCGCAGCAGAGTGGGAAAAGTAGGAAAGAAAGAATAAAGCAGGTAACGCAACAGCGAGTGGAAAACACAAAATTAAGCCAGTTGTAGAGCTGACATTAAATATAGGTGATTTAGACAGCGAGAAAGTGCTGTGCACATTAATCTAAATGTATAACAAATATCTCCAACATCCTACCTCTTCTATATTCAAATTTCTAAATTAAGCGAATCCCAAGCTTTTTTTTGACTTTAAGTTTTTGTGGGCTTTGTTGGATCAGTAGCTGACATTGTTTGCAAAATTATTTTGTTATATTTGACATAAAACACTGCCATTTGGCTGGTAGGTATTGCCAGTGCGGTCTCTTTGCTGAGGCTTAAGAGAACTATTGCTATTTGCACGTAACAGCATCTGGCTGCTATGACAAAATTTGGGCTTGCCCTTTTTAATAGATGAGTTTGAACAGTTATTCAAACCATGAGCAAATGACAGTGCACTGTAGCTTAATGGAACAAAAAAATCCTTATATGAACACTGACTATAAATTATCAAATGCGGCTGAATAACAGGACAAGAGGTTGGTCCATGAGGTTTGGATTCAAGGCCCCGAGGGTTTCTCTTGCCCCTTCACTTTCAGAAGACTCTCCAGGCTGCTGGAACGTACTGCTTTGTAACTGATTTTGAGCTACTAAAACTTCTAAAACATAATGGGATAAAGGGTTCTTAAATCTCATTCAGCTGCCAGTGCTGTGGATCAGGCATGTCCCCAGTTCAGTCTGTGACCATGTTCTCAGCCGGTCAATGAGGAGGGATCCCCAAGCCCACCCATCACCCGCTGTCAGCTAAACTTGGCCCCTGACTGGCCTGACATCCATCCTTACTCTAAGAATTTAGTAAAGGACTATCTTAAATGGCATCCTGCCTGTATGAGGCCATGTGGTTAATCTTTGACAAAAGAGCATTCACATGTCAACAAAACAAATGCCCAATGGAAGGCTCTCCTGCAGAAGAATACAGTAGGCCATTTCAGCTGCCAATAAAAAAGAGATTCAGGAAAGATTCAAGGTTTGATTTCAGCAGCAGCATTTCCACTGAGTTGGCAGTCTGACCCCAGCCTCAGGGTCCCTCCAGCCGACCTGACGTGAGGTTACACCAGACCCCAAAGGGCCAACTGGGAAGAGTCTTGGGTAATGAGGACCTGCTTTCCACCTGGAGAAGGGAGACAGGGAACCAAAGTATTCCCTTTTATACTGATGTGAGCTTTTCATATAGAACATGCTTTCAAAAGTACTGTGAAAAAGATGACTGAAAAGAGAAAATACTTTTTCCCTTCCAATCACTCTATTTCTTCCACATTTACCACAGGAATTTTTCATTTCCATGCAAAGGGAGTATTCTTGGGCAATCATGGATTTTACCACACCAGAAACTGAGGTGGCCATCTCAAGAGAATTCATGTCTCTGCCCTATGCAAGTAAGCAGATGAATCCTTAGACCAAATATTACCTAGTATGTTTTAATTCAATTCTTTTTTTGCTTCTATAGATTATAAAATAGATCTATTTTTCAAATCCAACCAATATATCAATTTCATTCAAACACATATATTGTTATCAAATGTAATAGCCTAATAGCCAGTAAAACAAACAAACCAACCAATGAAATCAATGATAAGAACTTAAAATAATAGTGCTTAAGTGTTCTTGATTTTTCCTGTTGTGGTCTTGCATTTTTATAATCTACACAACTAATCTCTTAACGTATTCTATTCAAGTGGTTCTCAAGTGCAGATGATTTTGCCACCCAGGGAACATATGGCAATGTCTAGAGACATTTTTGATGGTCACAACAGGAGGACATTCTACTGGTACCTGGTAGATCAATGGGATGCTGCTAAATGTCCCACAACGCACAAGACAGCCCTAACTTTATAAAATCATCTGCTCCACAATGATGCCAATAGTCCCAAGGTTGAAAACACTTTAAATTTTTTTTATATTTTTATTTTTTACTTTAAAGAAAGGGGAAGGGGGTAGAAAGAGAGGGAGAGAAACATCAGCATGAAAAGAAACATTTATCGGTCATCCTCTATATGCCCCTTGACTAGGAACAGAACCCACAACTCAGCCATGTGTCCTGACTGGGAATCAAACCAGCAACCCTTTGGTTTGTGGGACGATGCCCAACTAACTGGGCCACACCAGCTGGTGAAAAAGACTTTTTAATCCATTTTACTAATCTCTACTTTCTGGATTCTAATTTATAACACTGTGGAATAGTTCCATTGTTAATTGCACTTTATAGAAATGTTCCACATGGAAACTTGAAAAGAGTCCTGTCAGCTCTCTCTGTCTGGGTGATGCCACACCTGCTGGCACTCTCACTGAGCGAGGGCAGTCAGCATTGTCACAGTATGTCATTTTCCCCTTGGTTTTATATTTGACATGCATTCTCACATAGAAGGCATTTTGACTATTCTTCTGTTGAATTAAGCATAGTAAAAGGTCCACAGCGCTAAGTCTGAAATAAAGAGTAGTCCTTCTGTTATAGGGAAAGTAGTCTTTTACATTAGTGCTGTGAGATGCCATCCACACTCTGATCCCCTACGTGAGCCATTCATCTCTGAGAGCGTTCTGCCCAACACTTCCACCTCCACATACAATCCTCAGAATAATTTCATCTGCCTGGCTAATACTGGAAACTTGCTGAGAACAGAGATATTTTTCTTATTTTTGTATATCTGCTCAAAAATACAATATATTGTGGCCTAAAAGACTAAAAGGCCAGAATATTTGAAATACGTTTTGATACTGGATCAGTCACAATTAAGACACCCAGCAACTTCTGGAGAAGCCTCTAATGATTTTCACAAAAACTCAATTACGTACATTTCTGTACCAAATGGAATGTGATAGAAAAAAGTAGGTGGTGGAGAATTATTTCTAGAGTTATTGCCTTCAGACCACATTTTGAAAAAGTACAAATGGTTCATCCAAACAAGATGAAAGTTTCACAGAAACAATCTGCACCACAGTTTGTTAGACCGATGATTTAGTATCTCACCGAAATATCTTAAAACTGACTAAAGGGCTATTTTATCCCACTGGACAACTCAGTGGTTCTTGAAATTTATTGTACCACGTTCTCTTTCACCTGTTGGCCTTTGCACTTTATGTTCTGCATCTTCTGCTACCCCTCACACACACACACACACACACACACTCTCTCTCTCTCTCTCTCTCTCTCTCTCTCTCTCACACAGATACCATGTCCTCCATGCTCACAAATCATCTTAATTTATTCCTATTTGTTCTATATGCCTCCCCATATATATCACCTATATTTTTAGCTCCAAATATACATTAGCACTTTATATGTCCTCCTTCAGCACTTATAATATTAGTGCTAATTACCTACCACGCAGCATTTGCCCATTCATTTGTCCATATTTCCCACTAGAATATAATCTCCAGGATAAAAAGATCAGTGTATATTTCAAATACACTAAATATCTTCAGTGTCTGTGACCACACCTGGCATCTCCTTAGCAAATAATACATGTTTGTTAAATTAATAAATATTAATAGATAAAACATATAAAGTTACTTTATATTCATCCATTCCTACTCAGAGCACATGTATGAGTTGACTCATATAAGACAGTTATACATTTAAAAGAAATAATAAGTCAGGGTCAAAGTGATTTGGGGATCTAGACCCTTAGAGAGGCCACCAGAAAGCCCTGAGTGCTGATACAAATGGAAGGGGAAAAAGAAATCTGAAACTACAGACTTCAAAAATGTACATTCACCACAGCTGTTTTGTGCTTCCTTCCTTCAAAACATTGCATTTTCATCATGACATGCCTAGTACTGAAATCCCAACACAAAGAATATTACAATATTTTTAAAATTGTCCTATGATATAAGTAGCAAGCATGGTAACAACTATTAAATAGCCCATAATTTGTGAGGACTGCACCGTGAAGGGCTGGCTGGTGTGGATTAGGTCCCAAGGCTTCCCTGTCCCAAATCAGCACTGCTATTCTTTGTTCCATCGTCCTTTTCCTTCCCTCGAAGGGTTGTTTGCTTCGAGTTGAAATTGGTAAGGAGAATGAGCCCAGCCCCGGTCACACAAGTTTTCCGGCTACATACCCACCCCTTATCATAACTGATGTCCCATCTCTAAAGACAGAAACAGTTACAGTTCTGTTATCTAGTGGGGTGTTTGCATCTAACTGATCATCCCAACTCTAGCAGGGAGATACAGACCACTGTCAGATACCTAGTATTTTTCAAGACATTGTCCAGACCAGTTTCCCTGCTGCTTTATCGGTTTTATCAGGCCTCTGGATGATAAGAGTTGCTACTATTTGCCAAGCCGGAATTTTTGTAAAATTCCTTAATTTTCTGTAGTTAATCCATCAAGCACAAGCACGTGAAAACTTATCTTACTCTACAAGAAGAAATAATTGTTGGACTGAGAAGTACCAGGAGATAGAGGGTTGGAAAGCAATGGCGTTGTCCTGAGTTTACTTAACTCTATCAAAACCAGGCGACTTTGTTTTTGACAAGAGAGGAGAAAGAAATCTGTGCCCAGTACCTCACTCTATCTGTCTTTTTCTTGCAGTATCCAGATCCAGAATTATTAGCAGAAAGTAATTTTCTCTCTTTAAAATATTTTTTCTTGTTGATGTTCAAATATACGTGAAAACATATGTTCTCTGGGGGACGTAGAAGTGTAAGTTTAGAAAATTTTAGAGAAAAAATACAGTGAAAAATGTGAAAAGAATTAATAACTGTGTTACCAAAACTGACTGGACAAACATTTTAAGTAATCTCTATAATTATGTTATTTTAGTTCAGAGTACTTTCCTAAATAGTAGTATAATTTAGAATTTCTCAATATTCTAAATTCAAAACAAAAATTTTTCATTTGTAAAATCATTTTTCAGCTGCAAAAGAAAAATCTAAAAAAGTAATCCAGCCCCTATAAATACAAGTTAACACTAAACCAAAATGGGGAGGAGGGGGAATCAGATAAAACTATTTTATACTTCCTGAGGAGTTTTAGAAAATAGAAATTTTTTGTTTAACCTGACAACTTCTTATAAACATTACAGGTATTGCAATCTTTTCTTATAAGGCTTTATGAAGACTACTTCAAGAAAGCTGCTTCACAATGATGCCTTTTCTGAAATGGGTGGAGAATGAGTGATGAATTCATAGGTTGTGAGGGTTCAGAGTACTGTGCCCTTAGCTCAGCTTCAGTGGGACCCTCCTCTGGTTTCCCTCGGTGACTTTTCTCCAAACCAGCACTTCCGCCCTCGTGTTTATTCTCCAACTCTGTGGGAAGTCACCCTCAAAACAGGTATGCTCATCTTCCCGGTTCCCTGCCACTGGCACCCCCAGCACCCTTTCTGCTGCTCCCATCTGAGTATTGGGGGTGTTGGGGGGAGAAGCTTAGGGGACTCTGAACAATACACAAAGGAAAAAGATTCCCTATACTACCCTGGCAGATGAAAGGGCTTCGTCTCAACACCCTGGTGCCCAGACTTCAGTAACTACAAAGTGCACAAACACAAGAAAGATATTCTCTAATTTATTTTTCAGAAACATGCTACAAATGTGTTGCCTATTGTTTTAACTGTAAACATTGAAAAGCTAAATTTTTAAATAACGTATTTCCTTTTCTAAATATTTATTGTGCAACAGTTACCCCAATACAATGAAAAATATAAGAGAGTCATCTCTCGCTGACCAGGGGAAATGGGGGGCCCCACAGATACAAAGTTCTCAGGTGCTCAAGTCTCTTGCATGAAATGGTGTAGTGTTTCCATACAGCCTATGCATATTCTCACATATACTTCAAGTTATCTCTAATTACTTGGAGCACCCAAGCCATTGCAAATGCTATGTGAATAGTTGTTACACTGCATTGCTTAGGGAATAACGACAAGAAAAAAAGTTCTGTACCTGATCAGTACAGACATGCAGCCACTGTGGACCTGACACATATACATGTCAACAACGCAACTTTTTTCCAAATATATTTGACTAGTGATTGCTTGAATCCATGGATGCGGAACACATGAATACAGAGGACTGACTGTATTCAACATTGGTTTTTCATGCAGGACTCTATGACCAAATAATACATAATTAATAAACAACCAAATCATACATATAACAAAATATATAACCAAACAGCTCATGAGGTTGGCAAGTGATACATGTGGATATTCCATTCCATATTTCATTAATTTCAAAAATTATGAATAAATTCTAAACATGGATTATAGAATCCAATAAGGACTAAAGAGCTTTGCCTTGAGACCAAAGATGTTACACAGCTGATTTCTCACCTTTTCTACCCGAAGTTCCGTTCAACACAAATGCGAAGGAAACCACGCAGAGCCCTGACGGCGTATGCCTAAAGAATTCTTAGTGACAAACCCATCAGATGGTGTGAACCAGAAAAAGGAGGAACACGAGCCATTGCAGCATCTGCTGCTCCCAGGCAGAAATGCGCATGTGAAAACGGACATCCTTGACGCCCCATCTCTACTTTTTGGTATATTCACAGTACACGCCATGTCAGGATTTCTCAACCTGGGCATTTTGCCGTCGTGGGCCAGGTCATCCTTCACCGTGGGAAGCTCCCAGTGCACTGTAGGATGACCAGCAACAACTCTGGCCTTGATAACCCAGATGGTAGGAGCTCTGTTCTCCTTCTCCTTCCCTCCCACCTCCGCTGGGACAACAAAATTGTTTCCAGGAGGTGTCAAATGTCCTTTAGAGGCAAAAAATGACCCTGTCTGAGAACTGAGTGGTGTTTCATTAATGAAGACCTATGAAAATAGCTTTTTACTCTTTCCAACTCACTTTTTCGGACCTGAAACAGTATAAAAATAAAATACATTCCCATCAATGTAATATACCTACCTAAAAGCCAATATATCCAGACGGGTTTGGTCAGTAACATGATGGTCTCCCCGACACCTCACTGTGTGCTTTTGAGCGTGAAGTAGTAGAAAGAACACTTGACAAGATGAAGTTGTATAATCTCTTTAAACAAGTGATCTCACTTTAACGCTTACACTAACTTTACTATTAAGCAAAAACAGGCACATTTTCAACTATTGATTCCAACTAATGCCTGATCCTAACAGGCACGATCTTATCAAGGCCCCACTATAATAGAAGGAGTGTCAGAGTTAAACAGAATAGGCTGGGATAAGATCATAATCTTCCTCCCAACGACGTGATGGTATCACAGAATGGGGCTGGTATTCTAAGTAATTATCATTAATAGATCCTGGCACAGGGAAGAACAGGCCCTGCTGGGGTCTAAACAAATTTGAGTAAGGTGAAAGCAGGTTGCTGAGAATCAGTTTAAGGCTCTAGGCGTTCCTGGAGGTATTTTTCAAAGTTTAAAACTCTAGATTTTAAGTGAATAAGAAAAGGGAGAATGATTTTAGTGCAATGAACATAAAAGCGGAAAAAAACTACCCCTTTGTTATTGACACAGGTGCATTCATTTGTCTTTTTTGCCCATTATATCCATTCTGGTTATTTCTATGCTTTGATTGAATTAGAGTATTTATAAACAGGTTAGTTCTAGCTACTGAACGAGGTTAAATGCATTTGCTATCTGCAGTCTACCAGACATCAATCTGATAAATTAATTTCCATCACAAGAAATAGAAAAGGTTTGTTTTTATTCCTTACGTCCTTGGCCTGGCTTTATATTCTTATGATACCCTGTAGGGCGTCTTCATGCAAAAGTAGTTCAAAAGTAGCTTTTCAACTTTTAAATTCAAGAGCCTTGTACTGCATTGATTCTTTCCTTCTTTGGATCCTATGCTATGGTGCACAAAAGTGTGCAATTATCACTTCACTATTTACTTTTTTTTTTAATCCTCACCCAAGGATAGGGGGAAGGATTTAACTTCCTTACTGATTTGACTTTAGAGAGAAGGGAAGGGGGAAGACAGAGAGACACAGAGACAAAGAGATTGGAGAGACCTCCATTAATGGAGAGGGAAACACCAATCAGTTGCCTCCCATGTACAGCCTGACTGGGGACCAAGCCCTTAACTGAGGCATGTGCCCTGACTGGGATCGAACCTGCAACCTTTTGGTGTATAGTATGATGCTTCAACCAACTGAACTACCAGGGCTCATTGTTTACTTCTTAGTCATGTAGTGAGGAATGTGAAAACTGCAAAAAAGACAGGGTGTCTTTTTTTTAACTCATTAATGACAACTGAACAGACAAAATGGCATGTAGAAAAATTTTATCTACTATAAGGGCTATTATATAAAGCCATTGCTGCTTACTGAGATGTTTGTGTTTCTTACATTGAACTAAATAAACATTTGCAGCCCTGGCTAGTGTAGCTCAGTGGATTGAGCGCAGGCCTGCAAACTAAGGGATCATGGTTTGATTGCCACTCAGGGCACATGCCTGGGTTGCAGGCCAGTTCCAAGTGGGGGACACATGAGAGGCAACCATACACTGATATTTCTCTCCCTCTCTCCTTCCCTTCCCCTCTAAGGACAAATGAATAAAATCTTTTTTAAATAAGTAAATAAATATTTCTATGAGAAAAGATAATAGTGATCATTAGTCCAAGTAATTCATAGAGTACAAATGTTTTTGCCCGCAACATATTTCTTAACTCAGCATAAGTCCCACTCCCTGTTCTATAAACTAGAGATATCAAGTCCTTTTCTTACCAACATAACACAACATTTAAAGTTAAGCAAACAATATGAGGGTATCATTTAGCAAATATGATCAAAAGAATATTTTGGTGATTTTTTCATACATATTGAAAGCACAACAGTATGATTATCATTATTACTGGCCCTGATATTATTGTTATCCACACTCTGTCCAGACTTTTCTGGAAGGGGGGAAAAGCCAAACTGTATCTTTGTGTTTCTTTCTCAAATGTGTGATTAAATACAGGTGCTGAAATCTTTTGGATAATCACCAAGGATGAATGCATCGCTGAAATCAGCAGTACACAGAGAACATTAAGCACTACTAGTTGTTAACATTGTAAAGCAAAACAGAACATTCTACACTTTGTATCTTGTCTAAAAATAACATTCACCGACCTTAACCTTATCATATTAATCCCATCATCAAGGTCAAATACAATAAATAAATTTGGTTGCACATGAGTATATATCATAAGTATTTATGACATGACTATATCTGTACCTTGCATTTTTGCACAAAGGGTACTCACAAGTAAAAATGAATACTTTTTCAGCAAATAATTCTAATTTTAAAATATACTGGTAAAATTTGGCAAAGACTTAGTATACAAAGCATATCTATCTAATGTTTAAACTGAAGGGGGCCTCCATTTCTGCTTCAATATCGTAAAGCACAATACACATGGACAAATCCCAAATATGTATCTAAAGAAACCAAAAATAGCACTTGTTATCAGCATATGCCCTCATGTGTTTGAAGATACTCTCTTTTACTTTGACCAAACAAAAGAGAGCAAATGGGAGGCAATTCAGAAAATCTGTAGATCTTAATTTTTTGAGGTGGATATTACTAATGGGTAACGGTGGACACTGAGGCCCTTCTGGGGTCCAGAGAACCATTTGGCATCCAGGTAACAGCAGATGTAAAGACAAGAAGCACACGGGTGTGGAGCTAGTTTTCCAGACTCAAAACACTTCACAAGAGATAGCCATTGGCTTGTTTCACAGAATGGTGGGGGTGTTAAGCAGACAAAGCTATGTTTGCATCTCCTTTAGCTACTCCCACAACGCATCCTTCTAATTATCTTTCCAGTTTCCATTTTGCAAGAATGGATTAAACAAAGAATGGAACTGATCTCTGAAAAAAAATCATCAGTGTGTAGAAAGATATGTGGAAATACTGGTTTGGGTTCCCCTATGCTCTAATGGGATTTATGCAAAGAGAAAGCAAATGTCACATAGTAAAACTAGGGGTTGGCTCTGTTGCCAACAGGCTCATCACTAGTTTTCATCTTTGTAACACACACCCACGATACGCTTGCTCTCTTTCTTCAGCCTGCTCATCAGTGCAGCAGTACCTGATAGTGGATGATTGACTAAGGAAATCAAGATTGAACTTACTCCCTGAGGCACGAACCTCAGATCAAAGAGCGCCTCTGTGGCTTCCCGAAAATGCTACCCCACTGCGCTCACCTCCCAACTCCCTGACACGGGAACTAAGGGTAATAATCCTTATAAATCAGTTCCAATGTCACGAAAGGGGGAGCCAAGACAGAAAGGAATTTGGAGAATTAGACTGTTCCAATAAATAAATTCTTTAAAAAAAGCTTAAGGCTGGCTTTACTTTCTAAACCAATTTCCCATATTCTAATACAAATTAGGAACAGCCATATTAGATGCTGAAACCTTAAAACCAAGATAATCTTTTTGCAGAAGAAACGATAGAATCTGATCTGGAATTTTGCTATATCACAGATACAATGCAGTTTATTCCAAAAATTTGAGAGAAATACAGGGGTTAAAACATTTTTTTTTTGAAAATCTATAGCACCTTTAATTACACACTAACTGTCCCCCCCAATATTTTCTTTAGCTATTTCAAAAGTCATTATATTTCATTGAGTGCATGGTTAGGCCTTAACTATCATTTCATAAATAAAAACACGGAAAAATAACAAACTTCATCTTGAAACATTGTAAATATCAACTGAAATTATAGAAACATAATTAATACCTATGGAATTATGATATTGCCTCTCTTTTATCTGTTTTCTAGTTTATTGCACTGCATTCAATACATAGTATTCTTCTTAAAGCACTACAAACAAACTCAAGTTCCAACGTAAGGAGCTGTAGTGAACATTCAGTCAGTTCACAGTGGAATCTGCTCTGTTCCCGCATTCCCCAATGATGAGAACACTTCTCTGTTACCAACAGAATATTGATATTAATATCCAGATAAAGTACCAATGGAATCTAATACTTTTACCATGTTAGACTCACTAAATTTTTTAAAATTTTATTATTTCACAGTTGGTACAAATGGATTATGTAGATTTTGAGATGAGTCACACCTGCCAAATGGAAGCAAATTTCTGAGAATCTCTAAAGTCACATATACATTATAAATACTCAGTATTATTTGATGGTACAAAAATCATTCAGTTCATATTACAATGCATTTCAGGAGAAACTATGGTAAAAAAAAATACAGTGAAATAAGGTAGGTATAAAGATTACAGTAACTGATCAGTTAAAATGAACTGTATTTTTTCTTATTTTCCTAATTTCCCTTTCTTCTAACTTTGAGACAACAGCCTGTGCATCAGCAAAAGATAAATGAAGAACGACTGAGAAGATGCAACAATAATTGTAGGCTCTCCTTTCCCTTGGATGTTGTCAAACCACCTGAGAGAGGATGGCTTGCTTCTCTTCTTGAGCCTTCAGTGGCTAAGAAGGTATAATAATATTGATTATTGAGTAGCCTTTTGCTAACAATGTGAGTGGTAGAGATCCATAGCAAATGTTAGCAGTACTTCCTAATAATAAACAAACCACTCCATTTCTTAAGTCTAGAGATGAATACTGAAAATTAAAGATAAATTTCAGTATTCATAATTCAATTAAATTTTTAGTCATATATGATTACAAAATATTTTTTATACCATCTTAATGAAAGATAAACAGTTCTTAATAATTCAAACTCATGGAGAATACAGAATAAGAAATACAGAAATAAAAACTTGCAGAAAATCAAGTTAATATGAGGAAGTACTTTTAATTTCACTGCTTGAATTTTTTTTCATTTCTCCCATTTTCTCTTTGACCATTACTTACCAATAACCAAAGTGCTGTCTGTAACACTCCAGGTGGTCAAGCGTTATACACCTCTTTTCATCCTGTAAATTTATACACCTAAATGTTCTATACTTGTTCTACTACAACAAGTCACCTACCAGGGTATTAAGAATATCCTTATGATAATTTGCAGTGGTGTGTTTTGCCATGAGATAAAATAATGAAATTATGAAAAAAATAATGTAAGAAACCTTACCAATATTTATAGTGCTGTCTAACCTGTGACAGGAAAAACACCAAGTCCTATAACTCGTTCAACAGAGAAGTGTGTTTTACCTCATGAGATTGTTTTATTTAGGAAAAATTACTATTGTAAGTCAAAAAAATCTAAATATTAATCTTATCTGTTGGCTTATCAATCAGCCATTTATTGCGTGTGTGAATATGGCTCATTGTGTGATAGCTTTGCTTAAATAATTAAGCAATAGTCATTAATAAAAACTACAGATAGAGCTCAATTTAAACACTCATACAATCAGTAATGCTATTTGATGAGAATTCAGATCTTTGTACCCTTGCTTCTTAGCAGAGTTCCTGGCTTATAGTATATGCTTAGCAAATACGAAGTCCAGTTTTCCTTCAAGACATATAGCACAATAGATGTAACATTAGAATAGGAAATTGATTTTAGTCATTTAATTGTTAGTCGTTACCAGTAGAAGGCTGTTCAATGAGGTATGAAACAATAAAAATCATTATTCTACCCCCTATCATTTTTGTAAAAAGGATAAAAGTGACACACATCTTGGAAGGCACACAGTTTGGTGGGGGGTGGAATTAGGGGACAAGTTCAAATGGCTTCACCTCCCATGTTTCATCCAGCCCCTTCTGAAATCAAAGGCCAAATGTTGAGATTGTGCCCATTCTAGCAAGTTTATTTAACAACTAACTTTGAATAAAAATAAATGATCATGTTAAAAAAAAATGAAGGGCCTTCCCAAAGGCAAAGTATGCCTATTATTATCCAAATGGAGCTGTCCTTCCAGAAGTTCCTTTTAGGAAGGAAAAGTTGTGCTTTGAAAGGACACTGGTAACCATGTCACTCTCCTTCTACTCTATCTCTCCTCCTATTTACATACAGACATTCTTTTAAACAAAAGTTAAGAGTCTGAGTTAAACTCAACAAAACAAGGAGATTAAGTTGAGGAGTTAATCTTCCTCTGTCAGCCGGGCCTCGGCAGAGGGGGCACACTTCACCTCCTGGCAACTGGGCCTCCCTAACTGGGCACACTGCTAGCCGAGGTACGTGAGGTCACTGCCCATCATTCATTGTCTGACAACCACTTTGTTTTTGACTCGTTCTGCCTGTAAGTTTATTTATAACATGCCACAACAACAGTGTTAATAATGAATGAAAGAAAATCCCAGCCACCTTTACAAGCCTAGAAATGCTTAAAGCGAACAGCAGGTGACAGTATACCAACTTTTCTGGTCTCTCTTCTCTAACTCCTCTCTGTCTTTATGATTGCGGTATGCTGTAAAATACTGGTCGTCATTTGCTGGGGCTTCGGCTGCTTTTTAAAACTGTTTTCTTCATAGGTAAGAATGATTTTATTTTTGCTGTCCTCGGAGCAGCAGTTTCAAAAGCTCACTAGAATGCTCTTTGCTACATGAATTGTTGAGACATTTAATGAGTATTTTGTTAAAAATCCCGAGCAAAAACAGCACATTTATCCCTTTGAAAAATCCCAGTACAGAACAAAGGTACATTAGGCTCCAAAACAGCTTAACTGAACCGTATGTGGGTCCAAAGGCCTGCCAAAACGGAATCCACATTATAAAGGATAGTTTCCTATTTCATCAGAGCCATAGAATAGCAACCTACAGCATATAGGATGCACTGGACAGTTGCATGGGGCTCCCGATGACAATGACAGGGAAACTCCAGTCAGCAGATTTAAAGTAGCCTTCCTACACACTCTGCAGGTTTCTGGAGTTGCTTTATCTTTTTCCCCTTCCTTTTTTTTTTTGTCTTTGACCTGGGTTGACTAATCATAATCACAGATTATGGAGCAAATAACTTAAAACAGCATCTTGAACCTTGCCCTTCTGACAGTCACAGAGTTTCACCATCAAAATATTTCATTAGAAAATCTTCAAGAAGCAGCAGAAGGTTGGACACGGAACCCTTAGGATCCCGTCGAGGGCCTCTGCTGAATTCCGTAGCTCCTCATGTCCAAAACGGCACACTCTACTTGCACAGATTCTCTCCAAAGCCATTCTGAATCCTCTTTCCTTATCAGGCTGATACAGACCTGCATCATCCTCGCAGCCTCCTGACAGGGGCTGCAACAATGGGGGGAGGGGGCTACAACGGCTCGTTGTTTCCCTTCACAAAACCCTGCCACGGGGTGCAGATTAACACCAAAAAACGGATGACTGCAACCAAAGGGAAACATTTTTCAGAATGCCTGCACCCGACTAATGAAGAAATGGAGCGGACCGGGGTTTGAGGTTTGTCGCACCCTCTTGCTTCCGTGCCCCTTCTCCTCCAGGAGAATCAGCAGAAAAGGGGACACTTCTGTGTCATCTTCACAAAGTCAGAAGGCATGCAACAAGAACGAAACTGCCTTGGTTCCCTGCTAGAAATACTCAGATAAAGGACGAACTTTCTTTTCAACACCTCTGACTTTCCTCAATGAAACATTTTTTTTACCTTTTTTCCCTGTATCACCTCGCTGGACAGGTACTCAGGCCCTAACACTCATACCTGGTGCGCGTGCGGACAGCGCTGGGCATCTTAGACCGACTAATGTGTGAGGCTTGCCTAAGTGGTAAGGTGGTACAAGGTGGTAATGCCACAGCCGAGATTCCTATTGGAATCTAAGGGACTCTTGCTGCTGCGCTCACACGGTTACAAGTGGGGTAATGAGAAACAAATGGCATTTGTTTGACTTCTTAATAGAGGCTAAAACTTAAGGCATGTGAGATGCCTCTGCCCTCCTGAACTCCGTCCCCATTTCTTCATATTCACAGTGCATCACTGTCTGTATTATGGCTGCCTCGTTCACTGCATTCTGTACTAAGCTCTAAAATGCCATCCATAATAAAAAAAATGAGTTAACATTTAAAAATACAAATCTAACTCAAAAGTGAATCAGACAGGGGAAATTACTTGTCCAGTTCTCTGAAATCCCTAATCGCACACCTGTGAAATGCTTTCTGAATAACTTCTTGCAAAAAGAAAACACAAAGAAGCTGGGGTAATTTAAAAAGCATTTTGACCACTTAACTTTCCTTACTCTTTC
Organism: Sturnira hondurensis; assembly: GCF_014824575.4. Taxonomy (NCBI): domain Eukaryota; kingdom Metazoa; phylum Chordata; class Mammalia; order Chiroptera; family Phyllostomidae; genus Sturnira; species Sturnira hondurensis. The sequence goes on along the minus strand of NW_028079044.1, from coordinate 30,329,779 downwards.
TAAAAATATATATTCTTCCTTTGCTTCTGTGGGGATTGTTGACTTAGATGATAAGCCCTCTAAATACACGCCTTGTACCTCTCTAGTCTGTGAGTTCTCAGAAGATTCATGATAGCTAATCAATAAATACTTGTGTCTGTGTGTGTATAAACACATGTGTGCACACGTATATGGAGATGTATATGTACAACAACAACCCAAAGTGCTTTTTGAATATGTTCAGGGAGGGAACAGAAGAGAAAAAGCTGGATGCACTGCTTGGGGAACTAAAGAAATGCACAATTTTCTTTCTAGTCACAGCCATAATAAAAAGTAATCTAGGTTTGTGTAACAATCCGCTTAGTTTTCAAAGTAACTAAATGCATGTAATTTTATACAATTTTGCAATGACTATGATGTAGGGCTGGTATAATAACCTCCATTTTACAAGTGAGGAAACTGAGAACATGTATGATTATTCAAGATAGTACATCCACTTTGGGTAATAACAGTCAGGACTAGGCCCGGTTATTCTGGCTGCATCGTGGGCTCTTTCCCATACTTTCTCTCCCATTTCTGCTCTTAACAATGTGTTAATGTATGTTTCTCAAAATTACTGAAAGGAGAACACTCAGCAAACAGCCTGCTTCTGTCTGGTTCCTAATTTCTATTAGGTTTTGTATAACTCGGGTGTTGTATATTTTAATCATCTTTCTCTATCCTCACAATTGATTTCTAAATAAATTAATCAAGAAGTCACTGTCATCCTCATGTAGAAAATGGTATCTTCAGAAATAAGAATAAAATCTATCTCATCTTCTCAAATGTCTGATTCATTTCTATTTGATTTTGGTTCTGATACTTTACATCATATGATTTAGCTTTTTCTACTCAAATTTTTGAGATTATCTCCCATTGCTCTTATTGTTGGAGAGTCCTTTACCCAAAGGTCAGGAAACTATTTATGCTAATTGCCTTCAGTGGCAGACAGACACTGGATGGACCCAGTGATCCCAGCCTTGGGTTCCACGGCCCCATACAATTATTCCCTTCCCTTCAGTGTGGGCTGGACCTCGTGACTCAGTTCTAATGAAGAGAAGCTGGTAGCAGTGATGGGATGCCACCACCAAGATTAGGTCACACAAACACTATGGCTTCCACCTCGGGCTCCCTCTCTTGCTCTCTCATTGCTGCTCACAAAGAAGACAGCGCCGCCGTGTGGTGATCTGCCCTCTGTAGAGGCCCACGAGTCAGTCGTCCGGCTAGTGAGCCTGCCTGCAGACCCTCCCCCAGTTGAACCTTCGGATGACAGCACAGCTTTGGCTATCACCTTGACTGCGGCCTTGTGAGGGACACTGCACCAGCGGCACCTAGATAAGCTGTGCGTGTATTTCTGAGCTTAGAAATGGGGAGTAAAAAACACGAGGAAAACCACAGGCTTAAACACATAACCCTATGCTTGACTCTGCATTCCTGACCTTTAAAACAGAAACAGATATAAAACATATAAAATGGCACGAAAGACATCCACATTATTAGAGTCAAGAAATCAGTTTTGTCAAAGTAGGCCAGAGGATTTTTATGAGAAAAGAAAGAGTAAAGAAATAATAAAAATAACTTTATATTTGATACTTAACAAGGAAAAGAGATGTTCATCTCCAAAAGTGAGTTTCTCAAATAATTCCATCAGTTGCCAAAAGCATTTAAGAAACAGCACATTATTTTTCTCCCATTAGAACTACATGCAGGGATTCTTGACTCTGGAGCCTTACACACAGTCCACACGCAGCCCCGCAGCAGCAGCCTGTACAAGGTCACACTCGCAACCTTGCCTTTGCCCAGAAAATCTCATGCGACACCAACTGTGTCACTTCCAACTGAGAGCTCCTCCTACGTCACGATACTTGATCAACGGTGTCCTGGGAATACCTGTAGTTTTAAAAGAGTCCAGTACTTTACAATACATTTAAAGAGTTATCCCTAAGTAATATTAATTTTTAAGACTAAACAGAAAGACTATAAAATATTACTTAAATCCATTCTTTCACAGTTATCGTCTCCAAGGTACTGGTGGTGCTAATTATTATTCCTTGCTGAGATCACCGCTAAACCCTCCGAACATCAGAACAGCGACGTTTATTCTGACCACGAACACAACAGGTACAGGTATAGTGCCAAACCAATTATTTCAAAAAGACTTGTGCAACAGTGAATCTTCCAGAAAGTTGAGGAGAAAGACTTTCAAAGGCATGCCAGACTTATCAGCAAAAAACAGAAGAACGCTTTGGTCGACTTTTCAAACAACCGCTCCTCACCATGCTTTCTTATTTTAACTTCTAGTCAAAAACATGTTGCAAGCTTTATATTCTATAACTGGCGTGGTTAAAAAACAATAGAACTATCTTTTGCAAAACAGTTCCTCACCACCCAAGAATCAGATAGAACTCTCCTTAGGGAGCAGTCTCTTTCCCCAGGCCTCCAGGGACCCTGGAATGTGAAAAAAGACCTACAACCAACCCAGTGAAGAATATATGGAGCTACATACCAATACCTAGTCTTTGTCTTTCACGCCCAAACTCTGCCCAAAGGTAGTACTACTCATTACTCTCTTCAGCTTGACACATACACTCTTCTCAGTGGAGCAACTCTGACGGTGTTGTGAACAACTCCCCTTTCTGGACACTGATTTAATTAACAACATACCATGGAGTCTGTTTTATTCCTCCACAAAAATACCACCTTCAACAAAAGTTCTGCATGGCGTTGTAGAAGAAGGGAACAATGAAAAACCTTAATAAAGAAAAAGATGTTTTTTGTTTATTCAAACTTGGCCTGAGTACAGGTAGGTAGGGTTAGCCACATGTCATAAGCCAAAGGCAAGACTGTTTAAATTTCAGGCACAGGAGAGTCAGGTAGGACCATAGATAAAACTGTCTACACAGTAAAATTGTGTATTTGTGTCCCTCCCTTTTGAATCTAAATCCAAGCATAAAGAATCTCAAAATACTTCACCATCAGAAGGAAAAGTAAGTCAAAGAGAGGTTGAGGTCATCTGATAGACCAGCTATGCACAGAAGATGTAGTTGGAGGCAGGTCCAAATTATCAGGAAAGACTCAACTTCACCTTCCATTTCAACAGTAGTGTCCCATATTAACATATAATTGCATACACTGCCCACATTTTAACTACATCTGAATTGTAATACAACCAGTCCCTTCTGATCAGTATGCGATAGACTTCTCTGGTGTCTGCAGATTTGAATCATAAACTAATTCTTCGGTGTTCGGTTTCGTCTTGCCTGACTCACGATCTAGGCCATGCCTTTACTTACTTGGGTCTCCATACCAACTTCTCTGCTCTCCCTGAACACTACCCTCCTCCACACACACACACACATACACACATACACACACACACACACAAACTACTCTAATTCCAGAAACCAGACCAACACATCATTTTCCAAGGCCCTGCTGCATTAAATGTCTTGTCTCATGTCTTCTTTGAGCAGCTTCCCTATCCACTCAGTTTCCATTAATTCTTCACATAGCAGATAGAGTATAAGAGGAGCCAGGATCTTGGCCTCCCTAAGGGACACATCTACAACCTCCATCAATAATGAATTTCACCAACGTTTCCCAAGAGGAACAGGGTACAATTAAAAAGGTTATAAGTCCTTGCACTACTAGAACCTAAGGGCATCTGTGAATGAAACTGGCTTAAGCCAATTAGAGGAATCAGTACATTTGTCTTCTCTTGGAACAACCCTGCTCTTACGGTTCCCATCAATTCAGTATAAATCTGACTGATCTTATCCAAGAAGTTAATAGAAAATTGCTCGCAGTGGGCGACTGCCACCTCAGTTTCCAAGCAGAGACAGATGGAATTTCCCAGATGGGTTGTCACTGGAAAGCGTGATGCTGGATGAGGCTCCACGGAAAGCATGGTCGAGCAGAACACCTTCTTGGCCTCCACCCATGTCACAGAGTGAGCTAAAGCCGATTCCGCTGTAAACAAGCCAGAATTGCCTCGAAGGGCCCCACACCTGGTCCTCCCCAAAGGTCTCAAAGAGTTGCAAATTTCACAGTGAAATTAGTCTATTTTTATCAAGAAGCCATCATGGGCATAGCTCCCTATTGGGTAAAAACTAAAGAAGTAATATAGTTATCCTGCTGGGCTTAATCTTATACTCAAATGATATTAAGAAAAAAACATAAAGCTATAAAGCAGACACAAAATGGCATTGGTAAATAATGTATTGCTAAGTTAGGCAGATGAAGTTAAGATCCCAAAGGAAACAGGATAAATGGATGTAAAGACTGGGGGAGAATACAGGGATCTTGAAGAAACACAGATTTACACCAGTCACTAATACTGGAGAGACACGGACAGAAATATTTTATTTATTCATCTTTTTGTTCAGATATAAGTGACATAACATTATGTTAGTTTCAGGTATGATAAATAGTGATTCAATATTGGTATATGTTGTAAAATGGTCACCACAATAATTAACATCCACCAACAGAAGTACTTCTAAAATTTTTCTTCTTCTAATAAGAACTTTTAAGATCTAATACCTTCCTCATTCTTTAATGGTTATTTATTGAGTTCCTGCTGTAAGTCACAATTGTTCTAGGTTGGAAAGACAATTAGCACGTAGTCTGCAGAACAGACAAATCAGTAAACAGCTATATACAGTTATGTGATCATTGCTCTTACCCTAGTAAACCTAGAAAACCATGGAAATACTTGAGGAACAGGCATCTATTGCAGATTGAAGGCTTCGGAGAAGGTCTACTTGCAGTGACCTTGAGAGGAGTCTTTAAGTAAATACCAGAGTTAGTGTGATGAAGAGTATTTAGGTAAAAATTGGCAGGAGGGAGAGCATAGGGTTTTCCAGAACGACGCGATGCCATGCCCCTTACCCAGAGACTGGAGACAAGAGTACGCTCAGAGCACTACAGAAGCTGAGGTTGCTGAAGTTCACGCAGGAGTCCGAAAGGGACAAGAACTGAGGAAGCCTCATGAAGGCCCTTTTATGCTTTGACAAGGAGTTTGGGTTTTCTTGCGCCTTTAGAATTTTAAGGAAAGGGACTGGTTTTGATTTTAGGACACTCCGGAATTTGGGTAAAAAAAAAAAAGGACACAAGAGGAAAAGGCAGAAAAAGCAGTAAACATAGTGTTGTGATAATCAAGGAAAACACGTTGCTGGCTTTAACTGAAGCAACGGGAGAAACAGAGAGAAGAGGACAGACATGAAGAGAGGTGGAGTGATAGTACCTGGTTTCTGAAAGTGGAAAGGGTAATCTTGGAATATGTTAGAGTCTGAGCAGAAGGAAGAAGTTAGAGTCGTGGTTACAGGCAATGAAGAAGAGCAGTGTGTGTGTGTGTGTGTGTGTGAGACTACATATAAATGGACATTTAAGATGTGAGAGAAAAAGAAATAGAAACGAGCCCTGGCTGGTGTGGCTCAGTGGATTGAGCATGGGCCTGGAAACCAAAAAGTTGCCAGTTCAATTCCCAATCAGGGCTTATGCCTGGGTTGTGGGACAGGTCCCCAGTTGGAGGTGCATAAGAGGCAACCACACACTGATATCTCTCTCCTTCCCTTTCTCCCTCCATTCCCCTCTCTCTAAAAATAAATAAATAAAATCTTCAAAAAAAGAAATGAAGGAAATGTTGAGTAACTTATACAGCGAACTTCCTACTGAGGCGGGAAAAAAGATGCACAGCTTTAGAATCAAAGACGACTAAAAAGTTGGAAGTCAGGGAGAAGAGATGGGTGATAACCTGTGGAAACAGCGATAAACTCTCCTTGTGACTGCTTATTTGGAGGAAGTCAGTGGGAAAGACTTGCAGAGCAGTTGAAATGTGCTATTAGAGAAAGGGTAAAAAGCCAAGGTTAGAGATTTTTCAGTTTAAGTGTCATTTGTAAATTAGTAGCTGAAGCTTTGCAAGTGGCTAAGCTCCCTGAGGCACTGGGAACAGAGGAAGAAGAGAAGAAAGGCCAGAGTGTTTTGGGAAACACGCATGGTCAAATTCAAAAGAGCCAAGACCAGCGAGATATGAGAAGGAAGTATGGTAGTCCTGGGCCCAGATTAGAATGAATATTAAGAAGGAGAATATAATTTTCAATGTCGACATCAATGAAAAGAAATATAAGAGACCTAATAAAAAGTCATTCCTCAGCAAAATTATAAATTACATCACTGAGATTTGGAAGATGGCAGGAAATGGGTAGGCCAGTGAGAATACCAGTAACATGGAAATTCAATCAGATTAGAATTTCATTTTATAGAGCATTTATTGAACAGCTATTATGTGCCAGAAGCAGAGGCCCAAAACTGAATAAGGATTTTATAAAAAGCTATGTCCTCTAGAATCTCAAGAATAATTTGGATGTTACTTTCAAATCAGTCATTGTATCTTAGAGGCTGTCTGGCTATGGCTTCCCACTAAGCTTACCCTGAGACTAATTCAAATCCAAGTAATTCATCAGAGAGGGGGGCTCAGGAAATTTCAGTAAAGGTGTGAAGTGAGCAGGAAAGAGAAAAAAAGCCCATAAAGGTATATTAAAAGCCAACTGGAGGTCAATTCTGTTGGCAAACTCCAGAGACAGGGCAGAACCCTTCTATCCTAATGGAGAAGTGAAAAAGGAAGGCTATCTATCCATCAACTTCTATCCATCATTGGACAACTTCTGGAAACATTAATTCTCCAGCACTTCCAGCTTTCCTGGATTGCAATGAGTTTTCTCCTGAGGCTGGAAAAAAAGGCCTCAAATAGAAAGTCACAGATGTTTCCACTAAGCAGCCTATGACAGGTGAATGCTGGAGACATGTGGGTAGGAATGCATTTGCTCTAGGTGCAGACAACACAAAGCTCGCTCTGGCAGTGAGTGGGTCAGAGACTGGGCCTGGAGGAGTCAGTACTGGAAGGAGAGAAGTTTGAGACATCTACAAATTCTCCTCCTTCCCTATGATGTGGATCAGGAACCACTAATTCTTTTCTCAGTCACATTTCTATGGTGATGATATCTTCAAATCTTAAGGTGTAATTGAATGCATACATTATTTCATTATTATCTCAATAAAATGTCTGTTTTACCCTTTTTGTGTGTATTTCCTATTTATAGAAGCCAATGCCACAACTGCCCCACACGAAAACAACACAAGGTTTGATTCTGATTGAACAGCATTGTAAAGTGAGTTTACTCTTTATTGTGTAGCAAGTAACCTGGGATTTTCTACTTACATTCTATTCAATTAATTATGTATGTTGCATTATTCAGACAGTTGGCTGAATAAGACTAGTTAGCTACTGGAAGCAAATATATTTAATAGCAAGAAAAAGCAAATGCCACCTGAATTTCAAACACCTAACCTTCCAAATAAAATCATTGTTATTTGATACTTATTTCGTACTTGTCATGTGCTCACATAGCAGAGATTTAGTATATTACAAAAATATTTGTCCTCAGGAGAAATATAGGAAAATTTCAAAGGCACAACATATAAATGTAGGAATTCTAAAACACGTCCAAAACAGATATTGATCATACTTTAAAGTGTTCTAAAACATTTGTCCTCATCAGTAACCTTTCAATATTTTCAATGAACAAGACTGCAAAACATTCAGAAACACGATGTTTGCGTCACCATGACAGCCTCTAGTACACGTTTCTCTTCGGCACTGAGGTGGGTGTCAGAGACAAGGCTAGGCTCACTCACTAGCCAACAACTCATCCAGAGATATAAGACTGTACGTAAAAAACAGGCTTACAATGTATCAAAGACCTTTGGGGCTTGTTCTGATTAATTTTATGTCAATTTGGAGTGTGTTTTGCCTGACATTAATGTTTGGATCAATGAACTTGGGGTAAAGCAGATTATCTTTTGTTATGTGGATAGCCTCAACCAATCAACTGAAGGTCTGAACAGAACAAAATCAGTTGTCTTTCCAGACCACAAGCTTCATCTGCACCGTGGGTTCTCCTGGGACTCCAGTCTGCGGGCCCACATGGTGCCACAATGTAGATTTTTGACTGGCCAGCCTCCACAACCACATAAGCTAATCCCTTATAGAGAGAGTGTGTGTGTGTGTGTGTGTGTGTGTGTGTGTAAAGGTCTGTGTGGAAAAAGTCCAGCCATTGTTAATAGAATGAGAATGGTTTGCACAACATTGATGTAACCTGGCAGCCACGTAGAGTGGACTGGACTAAGCATGCCTGAACAATCTGAACAATGACAACTTCACTGTACTAGTCAGTGGGGGCTACAGACACTGTTGAGTGAGCATGTGTACTGTGTGGCTGCCACATTCAAAGTGACTGAGTGAGTAGGGCAACGAATCTGCATCAGATTTTACGTTAAGCTTAAACATTCCCCCCCAGAAACAATTTGGATGATTCACAAGCCCACAGCTATGAGCAACTGGTGACTGGCAGCCTCATCATGAGTTTTTTTGTGTGTGTGAAACATCAAATTACCCAGGTGATGCAGTCCCCCTACAGCACTGACTTCTGGCTTTTCCCAGAACTAAAATCACTATTGAAAGGGAAGAGATTTCAGACTGCCAGTGAGATTCAGGAAAATATGACAGGGCAGTAGACGGTGATTGGAAAACTGCATGAGGTCCCAGGGTGCCTACTTTGAAGGGGACTGAGGTGTTATTGTCCTATGTACAATGTTTTTGTATCTTGCCTCTTCTGCAATAAATGCCTCTATTTTTCAGACTACATGGCTGGATACCTTCTGGATAGATATTGTACACACACACATATGTATATACATACACACTCTCTACTTGTTCTGTTTCTCTGGAGAAACCTGACTAATCCAGTCCTTACAAATAGTCAAATTTAGGCAGGTAAAATCACCAAACACCAAAGGTCTACAATTTTACTTGTTTAATTTAGAGTCTTTTTGGTTTTAAACTTGATAGATTATAATAGGTCCATTTCAATGATTAACTGAGCAGTAAGAATAGTTAATATTTATTGATACATATGCTACTTCACTTAGTCTTCACAATAATATCACCCTTAAACTAGGTAATATTATTATCCCTATGTTACAGATAAAATTTCTAAGACAGTATTTGATTGCAACATGAGTTCTACAGTCACACTAGGTTGACCTTGGGCTAGTTATGAAATTTCCCAAAGCATCAGTTTTCTTCACTGTAACAAAAGAGATAAATGTTATCTTCTTGTGTACTTGTGTAAGAATTAAATGAGATATAAAATGTGTAAAACACTTTCACCCATATCTGGGCCAATGAAAATACTCACTATATGTTGCCATTATTAAGCCATTAAAGCATGAAGTACTTAACAAGATAATGAGGTGTGGGCGAAAGATTATTTTTTAATGTTCCAAGTACTGTATGATTCCAATAATAAGTTCTTGTCAAGTCTATTTGTCTGGTGTTTCCACATCGCATGTACTTCTTGAAATGTTCTCTACACACCCAAATGCCTGGTCTGCAAAGGCATCCTGCAGGAGGTGACATATTGCTAATGCACTTCAAGATGGGAACTTGAAAGATATAAAAAGGATATGACATCTGGCATGGTGACTCAATTAATTACAGTGTTGGATTAATTAGTGTGCTGAATCTCCTGGGCCAACACCATGAGTCAGGCCAACACCACAGTGATATTACATTAGTTGGTGAATACATAATTTATAAGAATGTGCTAAGTCCAAACTGATGCAAGTTTGGGTAAGGAGGGGTTAGCAGGCGAGGTATTTGATCATAAGAAAAATTTATCTTCTTAATATAAAATACATATTAAAGTGCTGTCCACATTATAAAGAGGAATAAAATTACAGAAGCCTTGGAATTAACTAAATTCTCAAATATACTGTAAAATATCATAACACACGTTTTGCCCAAAGTCAGATAAAAAAAGACATCCCTCCAATCACTGATATTTTCTCCCAGAGATTTTTATAAATGGAGAATCCTAGTGAAAAACTCCCCCACGATTTTATCGCGCTCAAACCATGTTACAGGTGCTGCCGAGGAGGCAGTGTTGCACGGTGTTTAAAACCACGCATTCTGGAAGCAAAAGGCCTGAGCTTTCATTTCCTTATTTTTTAAATACAATTAAGAAATTCACGGGCTTGTTTTGAGGATACAGGGTGTGGAAAAGCACACGTGTGCAGTACACGCTAACCAACCGCTCTACCTGGTGCACACTCCCTGACACAAAAGTGAGGGAACTCTGGAAGAGAGTGTCGCTGCAGTAGAAAATTATTTTTAGAGCATACTTTAGTGGAATAACTATAGTTCAAGGAAATAACAGGAATTACCATATTTTTAGGACTATAAGAGGCACCAGACCGTAAGATGCACCTAGATTTTAGAGGAGGAAAGTAGGGAAAAAATTTTGAAGCAAAAAATGTAGTCAAATATTTGATAACCTGTGACCCCCCTCTGCTGCTGCTGCCCACCCACAGCGAGACACATAAGCTACATTAGGACTATAAGATGCACCCCCGTTTTCCTCCCAAATCTGGGGAGGAAAAGGTGGTCTTGTAGTCTGAAAAATACGGTATATATAAAGCCAAAGACAAAAGAAGAAAACTAGGGTGTTAAGATGGTTTTCTACAAAGAACCATTACCCACTACTGGTTTTTGATACCCTAATGAGTATCCACACACTTCAAAGAGTATCAGAAATTCTGAAACTTCATAGCTAAAACAGAAAATCCTTTCAGAAATACAAAACATGGCATAAAGTAGGTTTAGAGTGGTACAGGAGTTTAAAAAAGGCAGAAATTTCCTGTGCATCCCAAATTAGCATATGCTGAAAAATGTATAAAAGTACCGTTCTACATACATACAGATAATGGCACAAAGACTAATGGAAAACTGCATTTTTCCTATAGATATTATCTTGAGTAGTAAAGGGGGAAATGTTCATCTACATCAGCTGCAGGTGCGCTGTGGAAGATTCGTCAGAGGGATAGTGGTCCCCGTGGTCCCAGTGTCTGATCCGTGCTGATAAAGAAGATAAATATCTTCTGGCCTAAAACATTTTTTAAACAATGCAAGGGAACAAATAGAGGCCCTCAGACAAATGGGTTTAAAATAATATCTAACTCAACCTTTGTGGTTTAGACAATTTTACCCTTCTTGAATTTGCTTGAGTAATCAGCAAGTTAATACTGCTCTCTCAACGGAATCAACAGAACAGTTTATGAATACACCTCAACCAACCCAAACTTTTGGTGTGTGGGGGCCACAACCTCAAAACCTTCCTGAAGTGGGTGCACTGAACCGCCGAGAGTTAAACTGCCCAGATTATCATATAGTTAGCCTAGCCTATCAACTTATTTGTTTCTTAAATGCATGTAAAATCCCTCCCTCCTTCTATGGATAATACATGGATTCGGAAGCAAAAAGCACAACCCTAGCACCTCACATGTTCATTAAAAGCTTTGCAACAGAAATATTTCCAATTTATTCCAATCATTATTTTTAGCTGAACCAATAACCTCTGTCTCATCTGCATGACGTGGGATAAGCAAAGATCCACGCATATCAGTTTATTTCATGTAATAACTTGAACAACAAATTTCCTTTATGTAATAAACTGAAGAAGAAATGCAATGTTGGTGAGTCCAGGACACTAGTCAAGTGTACTCCTGGAATTTCTATGTCCCCACAGTGTAGACAGAGTCATTTGGTAGTCACGAGTCCCTTCCTACATAAACAGAATTTAGAGAGAATATAATTTCTGGATCTCCTAGAGAATATAAAACACCTTCCTCCCCACATGTTACCATGTGCATTACCACATAACAGGAGAGGTCCAAATGTTCTAATCACTGGAGCCTGCGTTATTACATAACACGGCAAAGGAGAATTAAAGAAGTAGATGGAATTAAAGTTGCTAATTAGCTGACCTTAAAATAGATTAGCCTTGATTACCCAGGTGGGTCCAATGTAATCATGAAGTTCTTAAATGTGGAAGAGAAAGACAAGAGTCAGAATCAAAGTGTGCACTTGAGAAGGACTCTATCAGCCACTGCTGGCTTTGAAGATGGAAGGGGACCCTACAGCAAGGCTTGTGGGCAGCCTGGAGAAGCTGGGAAAGCTAAGAAAACTGCTTCTCCCCTACAGACTCCCGAAAGGAATTTAGTCCTACAGACACCTTGATTTTTAGCCCAGTGAGATCATTCCAGACTTCAAATCTCCAGAACGACAAGACGAGAAATTTGTATTGTTTAATCCACAAAGCCTGTGGCAAATCTGTTATAGCAGCAATAAGAAACTAATATATTCGATTAAGAAATGAGGTTCAAACGTAACAAACACCCCATCTTTCTATTACTTTTAAAGCTATCTAATAATGAGTTGTCTATATAACTTTACCTACAGGTAGACTTTCTGATCTCAGAACTTTTTAAAAAGTTAACGATAGACAAGAATGTGAATCATTCATCCTTGCTTTTATAGCCACAAACAGTATTACCAAGGAATAACAAGGTTGTTTATTTCTTGCTCTTCATGTAAACCTGTAATGTATGGCAATTAATATGTGTCATCTTTAAAATAAAAGCATTTGTATATATTATTAAGTGTGAATAGTATTAGCCTGGCTAAGCAGATAAAGCAACCACCTTATAAATTACCTTACTAAACAACCATTTAGTATGATTAACCTGTTTCGTTCTAAATTCTGCGTGTATTACTGTCAGAGACAAACCGCTTGGACAATATCCAAGTTTTGTGTCCATGAAAAAGAAAAAAAATACGGTTATTTTTAGTAATTTCACGGGGAAGCAAACAGAGATAATTTCTGAGCGATGACAAAATATTGAGTCAACCATGTGAGAATATCCACATACCAAGGAATTATTATTCAGGTCCATCTTCCCAGCAAATGGGCCCCAGGTTGTTCCCACGGGAAGTTGCTGCCGACTCTGAATTTTTCGTTCCCCATCTTTCTGAAATACCTCCAGCTCTCCTGCAGAGAATGGAAACGAGAGGTGTTTAGAGTATTTTCACTTGTTCTTTAACAACAGCCACGTCTTTCTGTGTGTTTGCTTTATACCCACGATATTCCCAGCACTCACATAAAGAGAATTAATTATGCTTGTCTGAAAAACAACCAATCTTATTATCCCAAGAGGAAAATAAAACTTATCCTTAAAATTGTATTCAAATTTAGTCCCATTTTTTTCTCTTGCACCTTTTCACACACATCATCTACTGAAGTCAGTTCTATTTAGCAAGTCCTTAACAACCAGAAATAACACGTCTTCAAAATGCATAGCTCCAATGCCAAAACAGATAGACAAGAAACATGAGGATAATGACTTAGAGTTAAAATTCTTATATGTGATCACCAGGGTAAGTAAAAAATTGCAATTAAAGATATATGCCTTAAGCAGTAACTTTATGGTAATTAATCAAGACATGTTCAACCACACCAGGAGAGTGTTTTAAAGTACTTGATAATTTTCTGAAATTTTACTAGTTTCAATGAATAAAACGTTTATGTGTACAGAGAGTACAGCTGTATGTTTTTCCAAGTAAAAAACGTTTGATCAAAGTCATTTTTTATATATGCGGTACTGTAGGTAAGATTAGATACTATGTTACCAAAAGAGTTTGGACAAAAACACTCACAAAACAGCCACGTTAGGATGTTCCTTCCCTTTCTTCCAAATATGCTCTGCTTTCTCGTCAGATCGTATACATCTTTTGCCTTTTATCAAATAAATACTTTGGAGAAATAGGAAGTAAAGACAGCATACACACTGGCATAAAGCAGAAACTGAAATCCCTCAAATGCTTAAGAAATGAATTGATTAATTAAAAAATACAGGGGGACTTGAAAACTTCAAAGAATAACCATCACCCAAAACATTTTGGTGGGAAAGAAAAAGAAAAAAAATCTCAATCAGAAATTGGAACCTAAATAATTAAATCTATGATAAAATAATTAAATAATTAAAATAATTTATGATATTTATGCCTTGACAGTATTACCATACCATATTATACCCAAATTTTATACTTTAAAATATTAATCTTAATTATATGTTAGTTTTTTTAAATAGTATTTCTTCTCAGCCTGCTCAGCAGCAGATGTGAAAACGGGAAGGTGTAGAATAGAAAGGAGTGTAAGTGAAAATCCATAGAGAATAGAAAGTTGAGAAAAATTTTAAATAGAATAGAATGAGCCCTGGCTGGTGTAGCTCAGTGGATTGAACATGGGCCTGTGAACCAGAGCATCGCGGTTCGATTCCCAGTCAGGGCACATGCCTGGGTTGCAGGCGGGTTCCCTGCAGGCCAACTCCCAGCAGGGGACGCACAAAAGGCAACCATACATTGATGTTTCTCTCCCTCTCTCCTTCCCCTCTAGAGATAAATAAATAAATAAATAAAATCTTAGTCATAGTTTTCATAACACATTATGAAAACTTTGCATTAACCTGGCCTTAGTTTCTTTTCAAGTCAACGACTATCTTTAAACACGAACATCCCATCTTGATGTTTTCAAAAGCAATATCATTAACCTGAGTTCAATATCTCTTTACATCTCTGTGTTTATGTCACTTCTTTTAAAAAGTTAAAATAACCAATAATTACACTTCATGTTTTTACGATTGCTTATCCCAAAAGCCAAAATCGAGGTATATAAACCATAAACATTTAAAATATTGTGTAATGGTTGAATTGTGTCTATTATAAAATATAAACATATCTGTATTTGAACAAAAANAGCAGGGGACGCACAAAAGGCAACCATACATTGATGTTTCTCTCCCTCTCTCCTTCCCCTCTAGAGATAAATAAATAAATAAATAAATAAATAAAATCTTAGTCATAGTTTTCATAACACATTATGAAAACTTTGCAGTAACCTGGCCTTAGTTTCTTTTCAAGTCAACGACTATCTTTAAACACGAACATCCCATCTTGATGTTTTCAAAAGCAATATCATTAACCTGAGTTCAATATCTCTTTACATCTCTGTGTTTATGTCATTTCTTTTAAAAAGTTAAAATAACCAATAATTACACTTCATGTTTTTACGATTGCTTATCCCAAAAGCCAAAATCAAGGTATATAAACCATCAACATTTAAAATATTGTGTAATGGTTGAATTGTGTCTATTGTAAAACATAAATATATCTGTATTTGAACAAAAACATGTGATGAAAATAATTCTATACTCAAAGTAAAAAAAATTTTAACTTAGTCTTACACCTCTGTGTTTCCTCCCCATACCCCATTCCTCCTCCAATTGTCAAATATGCTCAACGTGGAAGACCCCATTAAATTCGTTACATTGAGATTGGTACACACACGCCCAACCTGTTTTCATTGTGATGTATCAGTAACTCACATGATTGGCAATAAGGAAATGGACCCAGGAAGATTCAATAGGCCTGAGCTTCTGAACTACAGCTTTAAAAATAGCATATTTACATTAAATAACATATTAATGCTTAATTATCAATTCATGATGCTTATTCAGAATCAGGGGAATGTGGAATAATAAAAACTTGGTTTTGTATGTGGAATAACAAACCCATGCCTGAGATTTGCCCCTGAAATTGTTTTCCATCCTCGTACAAGCTTTTTTATTAATGCACTGGAATCAGAGGCCTTGTACAGAGACATCCTCAAAGACGGAGCACAAATAACAATCTGTTGTGATGTCAAAGTGGAATCAGTGGGAAATGTCCCTCAGTGTGGGCACAGTTATGTGATAATGCAGTGTTTTAAATCTTTAGAATGTTTCTACTAGCAAAGAAATTCTTATTTTTATTTGATAGAAGTTCTTAGCTTTTTCAAACATACTTACTTGCATTTTAAATAATTTCTGTACAATTTACCATTTAAAGGTAAAATATATTTCTGTTCCTTAGCTAAACACAAGTCAAGAACATTCTTTTCTACATAACGATGATGTCCAAATAATTTCCTTCCTTTTACACACTAAAAAAAAATAGTCATGTCACATTTAAGTGACAGAGAAATCATGAGAATCTTTGAAAACCCTTATAAAAAGTAATTCATCCTCTCTTTCTGCCACTGACATTTTTCATTTGAAAAGGGTTCAGACTCAGTCTACAGTGACTTCTTATCTATACCTGTGGATTTACAAGAAAGTCTGTCTTTTAATGGATTAAGAATTACAAACTTAGGGCAGATCATAAAGTGATAGCCAAGTATCTCTGAAGTTTTTGAGGTGTCTTCTACTATGCATTAACAATTTAAGCAGACCACAAATATTTTTAGTTCTTAGAGATCACTGTAACAGAAAGTCTAGTAACTGTGCAAGCTGTCAAGTCAGCCCTTTCAACTTTATTAGACAAATAGAAAACCCCAGTCTCCTTTCTTGCTTGTCAAGAAGTAATTTCAAGGTTTGGGGGAAATCCTTTCTGTTGCTGAAATAGTTAAATAAAAATATTTATTTATTAGCAATGGGGGGAAGGAGGGAAAGGGCTGTCAGCAGGGAACATGTATAAAGGACCCGTGGACAAAGGCAATGGGGGGCAAGGATTGAATGAGGGGGATTGGTTAGGGCAGGGGAGAGTCATGAGGGGAAAATGGGGACAACTGTAATTGAACAACAATAAAAAAAGAAAAACAACAGCATTATAGAACTACAAACTAATAGAAAAGTATTAGCATTTAGATACTATAAGGCTACATGGGTTAATGATAGTAAGAGAAATAAGACATTATATAAATGGAAGATATATTTAAGTTCCATATTGCTTAAGATATGATATTGTTAATTGTTTCAATTACTAATAAGTGTCATAAAATAGAAGAAACATTACTATATTAAAAGTAAGAAGATTGATTTTTAGCCTTAACAATATCTAATAACCAACTGAATGGCCTTGGATATGTGAAATCTTTTCTGAGTCTTCGGTTTATGACTGTTAAACGGGTTTGTACTCACTTGCCATTTGGTTATCATGACACCATGACTTTCTTTCCCCAGACATGATATGTTATGATGAACAGAAAGAGTACTGGGCTGACACTCAAAGACTCAGGTTCTAGAACCACTTTATCATAAAATAAATGATAGACTTGAAAAGATTGGAGATATCAAAATCAGAAAGTAAAGCTCAGTTATTATTTGTTTGTTTCTTTTTGCTACATTCATTAGTTCATTCATCCATTTCTTCTTTTTGAATTTCAATTAATTAATTTATTTTTAGAGAGAGGGGAAGGGAAGGAGAAAGCGAAGGAGATAAACATTAGAGTGTGGTTGCTTCTCATGCACCCCCTGATGGGGATTGGACAGCAACCCAGGCATGTGCCCTGATTGGGAATCAAACCAGTGACCCCTTGGCTCACAGGCTAGCAATCAATCCACTGAGTTATACCAGCCAGGACATTTATTCCACTAATATACATTGGGTAGCTATCTATAAAATACAAGATAGTGGGTTACACTCAAGCATACAGAAAAAAAAAACAAATCTAGACCCTAGATAAATTTCAGAAACTGTAATCCATAAGGTTTGGGAAGTAGAAGCTATAGAGTTAGTGATTGTTCAGATTTTATGAGTTAAGGAGGGGAACAGCAACGACGTTCAAGTATCTGGCTTGGGCAAGGGGACCAATGGGCACGTACCTGCTGAAATTGGGACCACACAACAAAAATGACTTAGGGGTAAGATGAAGAGTTATAATTTGAAGATGCCAAAGTAGATGGGGTTGTAAGAAAAACAAGAGATGATTTCTGGATGAGGGGGTACAAGCCTGGAGTTCAGGAGCAAGGTCATGGCCAGAATGCTTAATATGGGCATTTATTCATTCATTAAAAATTAGTATATGGCAATAAAAGCCATAAGATTATTGATCTAGAAGAGCATGTATAATAATAAAATAAGAAAACCTAGGACAGGGTTCTGAGGATCTTCAAAAGGCAGTGATGAAGGAACAAGCAAAGAAAATTAAGAAGTGCAAAAGAATAAGAAAGAAATTGAGAATGTAGTACCATAGCAGACAACAGGTTGATTGAGAATTTAAAGGAGAAGGGATCAATTAAATAATCTGAAAATCTATGAAAGTAAGGACATACTGGAAAGGGACCTTTTGAAGTGACGAAGAACCTGGGTATCTGAAGTGCAAGGATTTTTGTGGAATGGGAGGTTGGGACATAGATGGGAAAAGGGTAAAAAATGAACTAGAAAAGAGTAATGGGAGACATCAGGTGTTCCTGAGAAAGTTCCTTAATCCTTTGTTCTTCACTTGTGCATACAAAATAGGAATTATATGGCATGCTAAAGGGACTTATATAAGAAAAAGAAGATGAAAAATATGAACAGTGAAAGGACAGCAAACTCACAGTTATTAACAACCACACCTAAAACAAAAGCAATCCAAGAGGACAGCTAGATCAGGAGTGGAACCATAGAAATGAAGAACACATGTAGGGTTAGCAACAGGGGAGTGGGAGGAGGAGAAGGGGGGAGAAGGTACAGAAAATAGCATAGACGGTAGGTAGAAAATAGATAGGGGGAGGGCAAGAATAGTAGAGGAAATATAGAATCTAAAGAACTTGAGACACGTGGTTATAAACTAAGGGGGGGAGAATGGTGGGGGAAGGAGTGTGCGGGTGGAGGGGAATGAAGGGGGGAATAGAACAACTGTAATGGTATAATCAATAAAATACATTTAAAAAATAGGAATTATAATACCATATGGCTGCTATGAGAATTAACTCAGATAACATATATAAAGTACTTAATAAATATTTCCTGCTTCACCCAAACGAAATCAAAGCATTCTAAGAGTATGTTCACACATTTCCATCATCACATCGAACCTTCACCCAGGTCTGTGGTCACGTTCTCTCTTTAACACTGAATTTTGTCAGTTCAGATGTAGATGACCAACCGGCCTCAATGCACTGAACTCCAATTCAGGCTCCAAATCCTTATCCAGAGAAACTTGTGGAAACTGCCCTTTGCTTGTGTCGTGCATTTGTGTAGCTTTCTTCACCAGCTCCTTTTTGCCTTTTTGGTCATCCCAACTTGAACTTCTATGGCTGAATAATCCTACTTTCACAACACTGCTGTTCTACCCCCTGCCAGACATTTCTCTTTCCTCTCATCAGGGAAGTCTTCACTGTGCCTTCCTCATCCTCTCCAGTTTAACCCCCACACCTCTCTGAGAACTGACCCTGCTACCAGGCAAACACTGTCTTCCTGGTCCCTCGATGAAACTTCCCTGAAGTCCAGAAAACACTGAGTTCTCCTTCCCTAATACTCCAATGATATCATATTCCAACATCACACAGTTTCGCCTTCATTATTTCATAGCTGTGTTCCCTTGGTAACTCCTTCCACTTCAACAGAAGTAAAACCATCTTGAGTATACTGCATGTATATTTTTATTCCTACTTATTCTCCAGAATTACATACAGGTTGTGGCATGCAGTAATTGCAAAAAAACAATTGAACAGAGTTGACTGGATAAGATTTTCATGACATCATAAACTCAATTTGGGTACAGTTAAAGTTGATTTTAAAGCCAGAAATGTGTCTTACTATGGATCTTCTCTTTGAACTACAACAATCATATGTTTCACTTGCTCAACATTTTATTACAGTAACACATTACCTCATTTGTGAAATATGAAGGATGAAAAATAAAGATTTTTCTTCTGTGTCCAGTTCATATTTTTGCAGTGATTCTTCAAAAAAGAAAACTTACTTTTTTTTAAACCTGTTGTGTAAGTGTACACAAAATATTTGAGACATATAAGATGGACTAATCAATTTTGGTAAAAGATAATATTGTTAGTGCTGAGGGCTGTTTCTCTTATCTTCTTGATAACGCATACTTTTAAAAGTCTGTGATTACTCAAAGACTTATGATAGCTTCACTTAAAAACAGTCCTAAGTCAGAAATCACTACCAAACATACTGCAGCTTTTAAGATATCACCCTACCTTTTTTTTTTTCCCAAAGAAATTTACTGGTGGAAAGAAATACTTAAAATCATGACAGAGATACTCAAATCTTTTTTTTTTTTTGAAGGTACTATCAAACCATCATTTTGTTTCTTTTTAATAGGGTCCTTTTGAAGGCTCTTTAGAAAGCAAAGTATGTGAAAATTGCAGCACACCAAAGGGGAACGGACACATGTGGGCCATTTAGCATAGTTATCAACAATCACACTTCAACTGACTTTGGCATTAAGTTGATGACATACATGTATGTGGTATTTACAGAACATCCTTAACTCCAGGCTCAGATTTCACAGGACATGGCTGCAAGTAAATGAGATGACAGAAGATCATATTTTATTCACTGAAAATAAATTTGGGGTTGGTTTGAACTTGCATATATATGTATATATATATATGAAAAAGCAAGTTCAAACCAACTATATATATATATATATATATAACCAAATTTTAAAGCAGACCACATGAATTAGTTAGGGCTCCCTGTAGTAGAAAGCTATAGCATCAGAACCCATATTTATATTTTCTCCGTGGTTGGAAAACATTATACATCATGGTATCAAACATGGACAGCCCTGAAGTCATGCTGAGTTCAGAAAGCGCTCAAAGATTCTAAAAATCTCAAAACAAGTTCAAAGTCAGCCACGGTGGCTAAAGTATGGCAGAGCTCTTGCTGTCTTATGGTTTAACCATTTGACAGCTGCTTGCCAGATACATAAGGGGGTTACATGACCCTTTTACTGCTGATTATCTTCACAGCGGAACGGCAGTCTTGCCACCCTGTGTGTGTCCTCAGGCATCAGTAACAGCGTGTTTCATCTGCATTCTAAGACACACAGTGCCATTTACGTGATGCTATGCTGATCCATCTCTAAGTGTGGTTTGGCAACGAAACAACAGTTCTTGGTTAGTGGCTAAAAATCGCCTTAGAGGGATACCTTTTCTAATTTTCCTTCTCAATGTTTGAGTCATACAGTCATAACACACACTAAACTATCGTTTTGAACATAAACTTGAAATATGACATTCCCTATTCAAGTACTCCAGTCAAACCCTGATAAATCAGGCTGGCCACGCAGTGATCTTATCCCTTCTGACTCTTTAATAAATCGAACCTTGTAAGTTCCTACTGTTGGAAGTTGTCACTAAATGAAATTGTGACCTTATCCGGCACATGAACTTATCCTGCTGACAACTACATTTATTGTGTGGATAAGAAAGGGGGAAAAAAGAAAAAATAATAAAGAAAAAAATGAGATATTTGATAATTCTGATCTCAGCCATATGTAACTCTAACAGATGGGATCTTTTTGATGTTCCATTAATGATTTGCCAAAGATGAGCCTCTTCTTAGAGAAAAATGCTCACCCTCGGTTAAGAGCTGGGGGCACTACAGATGGTATTAAAAGTGCCTGAAGAGGTACCGGGTGACAGCAGCGAATCAGAAGCTATTAGTGTAACACAAAGAGCCCTGAATTAGCCTGTAATTGCACTGGGAAAGGTAACATAATGGTGGTGGCAAAATAGAAGCATCTTCTTTCTGCGACAGGCATTCAGGGCCTGCAAACTCTGAAAGGAGACCCTGAAATTGTCTGAACCCTAGAGCCAGTTAAATCACTGCATTTCTTCAGAATGCAAAGTACACCCGTTGCCTGTTGTCTCCAAAAAGTTATAGAAATCAGTGCGCACGGCTTGGTCTAAGAAGCAAAGCAACACACACATGCTACCGAATCCTGGCAGGTATTAAAACCCTGGGACTTTTTACCTTATTACTCTGGCTAACCTTAAACATTCACGGATGGGTATCCTTTCTAACCTAAGGCCCATGGATACCTACAAATTATCATTTTCAATATACAGAAATAGAAGGGATAAAATATGGCTCTGGGTAGTAATATTATTGGGAATAAAATAGAAAATTCAGGATTTTTTAAAAAAACAACACCACAATCTAAAGTACAGAAGGCCATAATCTGCATAATCACCTGCAAAATAAATGTTGTATGTAGAGATCATGTTCAAGTTTGGAGAAAGAAACTGCATATTCTGCCCTTGTCTCAATGGTTTATTTGTATGAATAATCAAAAAAATCCCCAGCTCATTCCAGGTACCTGAAAATGCTCATCTGGAGTCTGACTAGCTTTTGGGAATGTTTGGAAAAGTCATTGGAGGGAGGAGCGGCAGCTTCTGGCCACAGTGCAGCTACCGGAGGTAGAGCCGTAGTCTTTGCTCGAGATTCCTGGCCCAGTGTGTCTCTCCGCTGCCAGAAACCCTACCTGACCTTCCAGACAACACTCCTCATCACGGGCTGACCTGCCACCACTTCCGGATTCAAATCTTGAGACACAGAGGGAGTGAATGGCCATGGAAGAATCGTCACGGAGATGAGAGGGCTAGGATAGCAGACACAGGAAATGGTGGGGGGAGAAACAGCCAGAAGTCAGTCTACTGGTGGGAGGGCCACAGAGGGGTCACCGTCTGCATGGCACTGGTCTGGGAAGGCTTGTTTTCTCTAGGAGGAGAAACTCCAAAGAAAAGACTACGGGTACCAATCAACCTCAGATCCTGTTTGACAAGACAGAAGCAAGGATCACCTGCTAAAGAACATTTAATAAAGACCATCAAGGGACCTCATTGATACTTATGGTTCTAAATTTTAAGCAACACTTACTTTGGTCTCTTAAAATTGCCAGCTTTCTCATAGGTTACATTTATTAATTTAGGAGAAGACAGCAGGTGCACACTGAAACTCTCACAGGTCATTGCTGAATTTACTGATGTACAAGGTGTTTCTTTAGCTCAACATCTGTCAGAAAGCTAAATACAGTCACTTTCACGTGGTCAGATGATATAGATGGAGATGAGAGAAAATATACTGACCAGTTTTAACAGGTAAACACGATTAAGCATCAATTGTGTTTAGAATCAGTTTTGCCAGGAAGGTAAGGTCTATAAAACCCTCCACTTGGGAGTGGAAGGGGCACTTTTGGGGTCACAACATGGGACCCAAAACTCACCACAAGGTGAGTTTAAACCTTGCCGTCCTTTGAAGGCTCTCTGTCACTTCCTGCTAAACACATCCCTGATTCACACAGTCTCTCCTTGTCAGAAGTTCAGAGGTGGTCTCTCCGTTTGAACTCCCACAATATTTGATTTTTAACTCTAGGATTTTTCATCCTTTTCTTCCTACTCATGGTGATTTGTGTGTATTTATTAGCTCTCTTTGTGGAACTTTCTAGATACCCCACAATGCTTTACCTGGCAGAGCTGCAGAAAAATACAAAAGTGTGTGTAATGTGTATGTGCTCACTACTCTGGGTTAAAGAAGGTATTCAAATCAATCAATTTGTACATTTATAGTTTTTCAGAAACTTCATTTTTTATCCTCACCCAAGGACATTTTTGCAATGCTTTTACAGAGAGAAGGGTGAGAGAAAAGGAGAGAAAGAAACACGGATGCAAGAGAAAAGCACCAATCAGTTGCCTCCTACACACAGCCAGACCGGGAATCGAACTTGGAACCTGCAACCCAGGTACGTGCCTTGACAAGAACTGAACCCCAACCTTTCGGTTACTGGATGTTGCTCCAACCAACTGAGTCACACCATCCAGAACTACCTTTTCACTCTGTAACACACATTTCAATCATTACTTCCCTGAACAGAAAGCAGGCAGAGTAGGTGTAATTTTCACCACTTTACCGTATTTATGGGGCTGGACTCAAAGCTAAATTAGTAACTTACTTAAGTTAACAAAATTAGTAGTGAAACTAGGACTCTGACCTTGGTTTTCTGACACTCTCGTGCTCATTTTACTTTATCAAACTGCCTCTTTAAAAAAAATTTAACAACCTAACTAGGTGGAACGATTGACCTCAAGCCCCAGTATCATATCAGCAGCCATTAGAGTGGATTCATTTCTAAGATAAGCTGCCAGTCAAGGGGGAAAGCAGAAGGTGAATGCCTGCAGGATGGGGCCACAGGGCGAGGCTTGAAGAAGGCAGGGTGGTAGAAAAGATTAGACAAACACAGCCCTGGAAAGTATGACAGCGGGGAGAGCGGCAAAATTATTGCTTGATTATCAGCATTCACAATATCCTCGTAAACTTTTACATCTCTGTCCCCAAAATTTCAGAAAGAAAATCTAAGATACATAGTTCTAAAACAGTATAATTTCTTCCCTTCCCTTCCTTTGAGGATCATTAGACAAGGAAAATAATTAGTTATTAAATCAGCTAAAATAAAAAAAAACTGGAAGTCTGATTAAATACAGCAGGTTATTACTAGCATAAGAAAAGACACGTTTTTCATCTTAAGAGCACAAAGTTCAAGCATCCTGAACACTCCAAAACAGCGCCCCAACTTCTCCTTTGGTTGACGGCACTTTTCCGAAGAAAACTCTGATGTGAAGTTGTACAAAGTGATTGCAAACTGGAAATTCTGGTGCCCTCAGTCTCCAGCTTGTAAAATCTTTCACCATCACACATTTAACACATTCAGTGGGTTAAGGAGGTACACACACACACACACACACACACGCACACACATTCTTCTTCTTCCTTTCAGTTCTTCTTTTCTTCCAATTTTGCTTGGATATTTCCCTTTCCAACATGAATATGGGATATAAAATGCCAGGTCTTGAAAGAAAAGAAGATAGAGAGGGTAGGAGGGAGGGAAAGAAGGAAGGAAGCAGGCAGCCAGGCTGACATTATTACTCAGCGAGACTTCTGTACCTCAGAGCTTGCCACACAGATCTAAAGTTTGACCCTTCCCTCCATACAGAGGCAACTGTTCCTAAAAAGACCATTTCTGCAGGGTGGCCCCTAGCATGCCCACTGGGTGTCTGGCCCGGGACAGTCACGATGGCTTGTCTGGTGTTAAGCTTCTGAAGGCTGGGTTATTTTCAGGACTGTTTTACTCATAAAAGCACATTAACTAAACTTTATTTAGAAAGCTAGTCACAAATTCAAAATTATTTGTTGAACATATAATACCAGGTAGAGTGCTGGGTACTGGAGATAAAAATGTGACTCTAATGCAGATCTTTTCCTTACGTGACTTAACCTAATGCTGGTGAAGCAACCATAATTATCTCAGAGTTGCCTCAGGTGATTCAACATATGAAGATTCTGGTGAAGGTTGGAGGTGAAATTTGACCAGCCAGGAAAAAGTTTCCTAAGGAAGTTCAGAGGAAGTAGAAATCAGATTTCCGAGGAGGGAAAACTGGCAAAGAACAGTTTAAGTCATCTCTTTAAATCACAAATAATATCTTTCAAAATGAACACAATACAATGTGAACATGAGCATTTAAACACATTTGTTAGGTTACAAATAAAACTAATGCACAGGTTCAATAAACTCAAAAGTAATGCCTGCCAGTAAAATCGCTGCCACATTCAGAATTTGTTGTTTAAAAAGTTTTTTAAAACCACAGAAACAGTTTCTGTTGTACAGTATTGTAAAAATGTTAATTTTAGCCAAAATGGCATTTCTGAAAATTGTTGGAAAATATTTTGTGCACTGCCTTCATCTTAACTAATACTAGCCCTTTCTTATAAAATATTTTCAATCTTGCAAAAATGTATACTTTTAAAAATAATTTCATATAAACTCCTGAAATTGAGGTAACCATACTAGAGCTAGCTCCGCAAGCCCTGAAGGTCAGAGAGGCAAGCTCCTCTGTGAATGTGTCTATCACGTTCTCTCAGCTGACAGTGCGGTGGGAAGGAAGGAGCCCTTTTCACTACTCGTTCCTATGACAGACGAGGTGAAGTTATTTATTCTCCATCAGTGAGTAGATTCATTGAAGCAGATGAGGGTGATTCTTTACAGAGACGAAGGCACCCAGAAGTGACCACAATGATCTAAACTCTGTATGTGATACAAGGTGTAAACTGTCCTTTTTATTTTAAAAAATTCTTGATATTTAACATCATCGCTATTATTTGAGGACTATATATCAGAATACTCACATGGCAAGAAGTTATTAAACTGTAAGAATACTTGTAAATTTCACTATATAAGTAAACAGATGTTGCCTACAAACACCAAGAGCTTTTGTAAATATATATTAAAAGCAAGAAAATATCTTTGGAATAACATATATTGGTCAAATATGTATAAACATGTCCACTGGTGTCCTCTGTTGAAAAGACTTTTTTGTTGTTGTTTTTTAAAAAAGATGGATATAAATATAAAAACAGCTTGCACTAAGCTATCAAATAAATAAATGAGGTCTGATTTTCTTTCTAGCTCCACTAACTCAATTAAAACCATAGATAGTAAATAGCATTCTGTGGTTCCATTCTGGTTTTTGTTTGTTTGTTTGTTTGTCATAATATTGCTCATCTTAAATGTCAGTTGCATGGAATACAATTAAAATAGAATAGATATTGCACTATAAAAATAAGTATGCACAAGTCTTAACTAGAGTCAGAGTAATGGTTTTTTTCGTTGCTAAGAACATATGCTTAAGCACTTTATTTTCAATTTGTAATAATAATCTACATTTTGTCCCTCCCAAGCGCATGAATGTCCTACAATTTTACATTTTCTTATATGACAAATTTGACCACAAAAAGGAAACTGTGAAACTTTTTTGAGCATACTAGGAAATAATTGCACATATAGATAGTAAGGAGATGACCAATGCAACATTACTAACTTAGACTTGAAAAATTCTTACCATGGTTTCACAAACATTAAGAATGGGAATTATATACAGTCTTGGGATTCAATAATTCAGATCATGTAAAAAAACTTCATTAACCATCTTGATCACCCACTTGTATTCTGTGTATATCCATTGGCTTGTTGCTACTTCCTATGGGTAACAATTTAACTCTCTAATTGTTTTTCCTAAATTTGTTGTAAACACAAGACTGTATGTGCAAATAACTCAATACAGTATCTGGCACACAGTAAGTATCTAATAAATTTACAAATTCCATCTTCGTAGTATGTAACTGAGAAGGAACATGAAATGTGTAAATAGAAGCTACTTGCATTCAGGATGTAGAGTGACTTGCCAACCGAATCCAAATTGACAGGAGCCCTTACCCAAAACCACTTCCACTCCAGAGGGAGAAGACGGAGGTGGAAAAGACCATAGTAACAGGGCCAGGAGCAGATTCTACCCACACAGGTAATAGAGAGCTTCGGCCCACAGTAACCCCAGCTGCTGTTTCGTTTTTACTTCACTGCTAAGGCAGACGAGGTCTGTAGTAGTGAAGGTTAATATCAAAGGTGAGCCGCCCATTCTATTTCTAGATAGCCAGGATTGACTGCCCCACTGACATTATCCTGGTACTATAGGGGTCCAGAGAGGAGAATATAGGGAAATGTTACATATTTTAGGGAAAAAAACCCAAAATACTAGAATAACCATATTTAAAACAATAGAAAACAGTCATCCTACTTTACTGTCCATCATCAGGTAGTTTAATTATTTCTCAAATACTCTAAATTATAAAATAACTGAGATAAAATATGTAATACTTATTGAGTGCACACTGAGCCAGACATTATATTGAGTTCTGTGTCTTATATTCTCACCTTTGCAACTTAGGAGAAACAATTGGGAAATAATAGATCGTCACCCAGAGTAAACCACCTAAATGAAAGTAAAACATCTTTATTAGTTACAATAATA
This sequence comes from Sturnira hondurensis, assembly GCF_014824575.4. NCBI lineage: Eukaryota > Metazoa > Chordata > Mammalia > Chiroptera > Phyllostomidae > Sturnira > Sturnira hondurensis. The sequence goes on along the minus strand of NW_028079044.1, from coordinate 30,302,173 downwards.
TTTTTTTATTTTTGAGAATAGTGGTCTTCATTTTTATGTTATTTACTGTAGATATACATATTACCACCTTTTTCTTTTTAACTTAGTGGTAATACTTGGATTCCAATTGATGCAATTAAATAAGTTACAACATGGGAGAGAAGAGTTGATCAAGACTCAAAGAAAAACAATCATCCAACACAGGAGAGATGGTTACTAAGAAGAAACAGAAGTCTCTGAGGAACACTGCTAATAGTGAATAACAATGATTAAATGTTTAGTGGGCAGTTGTATTAAAACCAGGGATAATCGTGGTTTCTTTACAGAAAAGTAGCAGTATTCTAAATATAAACCAAATGCCTCCAATATTTCTTCAAAAGCATCATTTAATATCTTTCTCACACTCGCATATCTATCTTTACCAAAAGCAAAAGTTATTTCTTAGCCAGAATCCTGTAGAAATGCAGATTTTTTATTATTATTTTTATTGTCATCATTATTTTTGGCCAGTCTGATGAACAATTTGAGCTTCTAAACCAAGGATGTTAAATAAAACATCTACAGGAAAAATTAATATTTTTAAGCACATTATTAATTTATTCTTTTGAATTCTCATAGGCAACAAAGTAAGAAAATCCAAGGCTAGCATACAATGGCTGTATTTACCACTACTTTTTACTAAACTTGTGCACATTAGGAAAAATTATGATATCGTTCACAGTGTGGGACGAGCATGGGGCATTTCGTCCTGACCAGTTCACTTGTGACTCATTCGTGGACAAACACGGATGAGCATCGTTTTGCTCTACCGCCCAGTAATCACAGTGCATTTGAGGAATCACTTTTCTTAAATTTTGCTAAACCGAAGACCATCAAATCAATACCTCAAATCCAACTTGTGTCTACAGTAAAGCAAACACTTCCACCTTTGTATTTAACCGCAACCATGTGAACCACACACCTCCCGTCTACCAGAACACAGAATTAGAGTAGGTTTTTAGTTTCGGCTTCATTATATGGAATTACAATCAAGATGGCAGGACCAGAACTGAAATTTGAAACAAGAGCCAGAAGCAAGAGAATAACATAAACAAGATTTGAAATGAGACTACTTAAGAGAATAAATTCTAAAGCACTTTAGAGAAATTAATTTACATAAGCACAGTACAATTACAAGAAAAGAAGAAGCCAGCAGCGGCAGGGCAGGGCGAAAAAAGGCTCCAATTACAAATCGCGGCGACCCCCACTCGACCTCACCGAGAATACTGTGAGTCATAAGCACATTCTACTGCATGAAATGAAAATGACAGGTCTTCATTTCTGTTAGGAATATTCCAATATCCATGCTAGAACCGGTCATCTCCTAAATATCTTAGATTACTGAGGTTTTCCTACTCTGACAATTAAGAAATTTATTTTTAAAACATGTTAGTTTATTCAAGCATTTCACTATTTGAGAAACTTAAAGGTTCCTGACTTTAGAAATCCTATGAAAATACGCTGTATAGTGCCAAAATGGATACAAAGAGGCAGTTCTCTAAAATATCTTTTGATAACCAGCCATATTTTCCTTTCTTCCTTTGCACCAACATCCATTAAAGTAGCTACCACACAGTAGTGCATGCCTGGGTACACATGTATGCCTGACCAATGTCAGCGATAACGTCTGGCTGACTGTCACCAAGCTACACAGTTCAGGAGACAAGGTAGCATGTCTTCTCAGACCTAGTACCATATCTCAAACACAGTAAGGATTTTATAAATATTAGTTGCATACACAGAAGATGAAAGGAAAGGAGGAGGGAGGGGGAGGAAGGAGGGAGGGAGGGAGGGAAGGAGGGAGGGAGGGAGGGAGGGAGGGAGGGAGGGAGGGAGGGAGGAAAGAAAGAAGGAAGGGAGGGAAGAAAGAGAATGTGAGGATGCTATTTGCAAAAACATATATAGAGAGTAACTTTATTTACAGAGGATAAGATGAACATGAAACTAATAGAGGAAGGAAAGAATACAACACTTAAAATTGAGGGAAAAATCTTCCTTTCATTTTTTGTTAATAGGTTTACTTACAAATAAACATATGAATAAGGAAACGATAAAAGAGATTGATAAATTTATAGAATCTGACTGAGTCAGGCAGAGTCACACAATAAAGTCCCCCTCAGCTGCCGCACTTATGTCTTTACCCTGAGCAACAAAGCGCTCTTTCAATCCATGGCGGAGGCAGGCTGGGGGGACTGTTTTCCTTCTCTTGAAAGGCAACAGGTAAATTCTTCAGACAGCTTAAAACCATGCTCTCTTTAACTTCTAATCATGGAAATGCAAATCCAGCTGAAGAGTCTATTAACATAACCAAGATCTTTTATTGGATTCCATTATACATTTCAATAGATCCCTAGTCAGAACACACTTTTTGGACACTAGACACAGCCTCACGGATGTTCTGATTTCCTGAGAACACTTCTGGTTCTTAAAACAAATCAGAGATTCAACACATACACACTCATAGAAAAACAAGTACAGACAAAACTGAAGAAATCAGAATAAATTAGGTGGGTTGTATTAATGTCAATTTCCTGATTGTAACATTATACTGTAGTTTTGCGAATTGTTTCCATTGATGGAAACTGAACAAAGTGTACAAGAAATACCTCTGAATTATTTCTTAGAACTGTATATGAATCTATAATTATCTCAATAAAATTTCCATTAAAATATAAATTTATAATCTTGAGAAACCTTAAACTACTAACTTATAATTATAAAAGAACAAAGCTGGCTAACTGGATTTAATCTGTACTGCTATAAATAATCAACAATTGAAACAAATTATAAAATCTATATCCTTAGGTTTCATATAATTTTATGGAGAGAAATTATCTTGAATATTCAAATACCAACTCACTAATTACAAAACTGAAAATGAATAATATGACATTTCTCTTTTCAGTATTTATTGCTTATTTGTAGAACTTCCACTATAACATTTGTAACTCACTATCAATAAATAAGTAAAAATTAATTACAACAGCTGTCAGAGAATAATTATTTGTCCTATTGTTTAGTGTGCAAATAATAAAGTATTCCTTTTTGGAGACTCATTTTACTCCTACTACATCTGAAAATAATAGTTTTTGATTTTTTTCTTTCAAAATACTAATTTTGAAATACTAATGACTAATTTCCCAATATAAAGACTTACTAATACTTACATTTATCTTCAAATATTAACTTTTGAAAAAATGATTTTCTACATTTGTAAAGTATTAGCAATTTCTTTAAAATGCAGGGGATCTAAATGGTGTTTGGTTTCTGCTTTCTCGTTTGTTTTTGCATGTGTGAAATTCAGATACTATACTGGGACATACAAAGTCATTACAACACTGCAATAAAGTCATGAAATATGAGAAATACACTGCCCAAACAGATGTAATCCACTGCACTGTTTTAAATGGAACTGTATTGTAAGATTCAACATTTCATAAAGTGGCAACACGGATATTACTGCTCCCTGGTGAAAACTACTGAAGCTTCCGTTTATTTGTTTGGGATCGGTACGGCCTTAGGTGTATACCTACAGGGGAATTCCATCTAATCCTTACTTTAAGTTTCCTTGGAAAGTATTGCCCTTAAGCAAGATGTAAATGCATTTAAATGGGCATGCACATCCAAAACTCTGTTCAATAAGTCAAGTGTTTCCTCCAATATAAAGATCTGTCTTTGATCCAGAGTATTCATGGTATTTCACTTAAAAGTACAGGCACAGCATGGTGGAATTGAAAGATACTATGTTTTGAAGTCAAAAAGACATAGGTTTCACAGTTCAAGGTTTTTTACCTTGCAACTGTGTGATAGAATAGTTAGTTAAACTGAGACTCAGAGTCTTCGTTTCTGAAAATGAGAGAAATATTATCTATCAGCTGAGCTTCTGGTAGTAATTAAATGGTATAACATGCATGATAAGGCCTAACATAAAGCATGCACTTCAAAAAGAATACCATTATTAGGAATAATATGAAAGTTGTGTATAGGTTCTACAGAGTAAAAATAACAAAGGTGGTTCCCCACCTCCACTGGTTTACAGAGAAGCACAGGGTGCCTCATTCCTAGACAGGGCTCAGGTTTGAACTCTGGAGAAAGACCTGAACTTGCGGGTCAGCCTGCAGGAATAAAACTTCCAAATCTGATGCTGCATCACCCTGTTTCAAAGTCATGTAGTGGCACTGAGTAAAAGTTTTGATGCATAATGTAAAAACAAATTCCACATCCATAAACATTTTTTCACATTAAATAACTTGATGAAATGGAAGCAAAAGAAAAAGAAAACCTTCCAGCTGCAATTTTCTGAATGTGGGAACTTGTTGCTGATTTCCTACTTTCAACCATATGTTCATATTTCTTCTTTGTGCTGTTAGGAAGTTTCATAGAAAAGATCTATGAAAGCAAAGAGGATGCAGTTTGCTGAAAACAACTGCTTGACATGCAGTGACTTTTTTTTTTTTCACTTGAACACTAAAATGTATTTTACATTGTTTCTTTTAAATGAAACATTTTAAAGCAAGGTCTTCAAACTAAATTTAAAGGAGGCGATTCAATTCATTAGCTTACGTTAATTACAAAAGTATGTTTCATTTAATCAGCTTCTAAGAATTTTAACATAGTTTATTAATTATAAAACAAATATTATTATTATTAATGTATCATACCATAACCCTTCGTAGTGTCTACTATGGGTGATGTACTAAGATTTTTGCCTTATCTCATTTAACTGTTACAAAAACTATATTGTATCCATTTAGCAGATGAAAAGGTTGAGGCTTTATGAGACTAAGTGATTTCACTATGTTCACAAAACCTTGCTCAAGCAGCAGAGCCTGCATTGAGGTATCTATAAATAAGAACTCTACATGCTGAATATTCCTCCCCAAAATGTCCCTCTGAATATAGTTGAGCCCTCTTAAAGTCTCTGGTAAGAATTTATTACTATATTATTTTATATTAAAAATTCTACCTAGTAAAAATAGTCTTTCATCTTGAAATAAAATAAGAGGGCACAGATATAGAGAAATAGGCAGCTGGAGAGAGACAAAGGTAGAGTGAGGCAGAGAAAAAAAAAGCCAGAGGAAGAGAGACTGAGACAGGGAGAACAAGAGAGAATAAAGTAATAAGGGACACAATAATCAGGGTACAATTATCCAAAGTACATTTAAGAGAAAATACTGAGGAAAACTAGATTTAATAAATATCATTTCTAAGAATGCTAAATTAGTAAGCTCTGTGAACATTCTGCATTTTAAAGTTGCCCACATTCGTTGGGAAGGTGAATGTGAATGACAACAAATCACTGGACAGCAAAAACAAAGGCCAAATGTCTAAATATCCTTCTAGGTATAATAAAGAGATTTAGCACTGGTAAAGTGATACCACTGTCTCACGATAGGCCTGGCTGGTGTTGGACAACTTTGTGTTTAGGGTCCTGTGACTATCTCCTACACCAATATAATTATAACTTTGCAATAAAAAGAGGTATATAATAAATCCAAGGTTCTTTCTTGCAGCTCACAAAGGTGCATGTAAATTGCTGAAGGTCAGTTTTATGGGTTCGTTTACTATCTATCATAGTCATGACTACACATAAAAATTGTCCCACAGACAATAAATACTGCACAGCAAGGCCTCACTCTTTTCCACCAAGCGTAGCCACTGTGATGAAGCCAAGGCTCTGGATGAGTAGTGCATTGAAATGTGTACAGTAGGAAAGGTTTGCGAAGTTGCTCCTATGATGTTCATGCTAAACAAATGTCTGTCTTTGGGTGGTCCTGGTGTTTCCTTAGAACAGGCAGTCTCTGTCATCAATAATGCTCCAATGCATCTATATTGAGCAATTTGTATGCCATCATCCCCCTTTTAGGGTCAAAGGAAGGCTTTTAATAGATCAGTCCAGCTATATAAGCCATGGTATGTTACCATTTATGGTGCCTGAATAAAATGTTATTTATCTGTTCCTATTGACCAGAATACAGACATTTAATGAACAATAAATATTGACAGTGAGATCATAATATTATTGATCTATTTAGGCATCCCAAAATATCTCTTTGTGATCAGAAAATATATTTGAAATAGATCTATAAATAAAAGGTTCAAGAGGCAGAAGAAAATATGAACCATTTCATTGCCTTAATTCAAAACGAAGCTCTATTTTTAAAGAGACAAAAAAATTGCAATGACCTTGGAAGTCTAAAAAAGCCTGTAACAATGATAAATAAAGGCCCTGGCTGGGTGACTCAGTTGGTTACAGTGTTGTCCCAACAGCCCAGGCTGCAGGTTTGATCCCCAGTCAGGGCACATAAAGAATCAATCAATGTATGCATAAATAAGTGGAACAGCAAATTGGTGTTTCTCTCTCTCTTTCTCTCTCTCTCTCAAATCAATAAAAGAACATTAAAAATAACAATTAAACTCACATGAAATTTTGAACTTTTTGTGATAGTATCCAGTATCTCCTGGCTAGGAAATAGGACAGGCAACATTTCTCAATTAAAATATGTTAACCTGTTGAAAAGTGAAAAGGTCTCTCTCTACTCAATGGACAGGAACTTCCAAAGACAAGGTAATACTACTTCAATAGTGTCCCAAGCATTGTATCTTCCAGCCAGATACTATGGCTGGAAGATTGATTTCATTTTCAGAGTAAATGAAATCAATCACTTTGGTATAGGAATATTTTTCCTTTCACTGAAGTAAAGGAAGCAGGAGGTGATGAAGCCAGGCTCCCATTATCAAGGGTGTTTAGGCATCTAAAGAGATAGTCCATCTCAGCCTCAGAATAATCTTATAAGGTGAGTATCATCATTATCTGCTTTACCTATGAAGAAGCAAAGGCTTATGAAGATTATGTAAATTGTTCTGGGCATGGAGTGGTGCCTGCAGTGTGTACTGCACCTATTCTTATTGAGGAATGTGTAATTAATATCATTCTCAAAATCATTAAAAGTATAACATGTCTAGTGTTTAAATTAGCAAGGGATTCCTTTTTCTCTTGCAAAGACTTATTGTCAAGACAGAGCCTGTATCAAAGGTAAGATTTCAATGAAGCTTCCTTGTCTTTCATTTTCTACCAGAGAGATGAACGGTCCATCCTCATTTGAGAGTTCAAGTGAAGAATGAAGATTACATACCTCGGCTGTCTGGTTTAGAAATCTGGACCTAAGCAAAGGAAGAATTGCTAACAGGCCCCTCTAGGAGTAGAAAAAACAAAATTACCACTGGCATCATTGGATCAACCATAATAAGACTGTAACTAAAATATTTTATCATCTTAAGAAATGAGATTATGGCATAGTTTCGTTTTAAAAGATTTTATAACAGAACAATTGTTGAGCCATGATTTTATGTAATCTAAGTTGGCAACTCAAAGAACTCTAAAAATCATGGCTAGCTCTATGATTTTAAGAACAGACAACAGTCACCCACTGTTTCCATCTCAAAAATACAATAATCAAGGTCAACAGGACAACATGCACAACTGACACATTATAGCTCAAGGGACGATGTTTTACGTGGAACAGGCTGATTTGGCCACTTTCAAGTGTCCATTTTATTGATGCATTACTAAGTTCCCTCCCAAGTTCCAGAGGGAGCCGTGGTCCTGTCTTCCTCTTTCCTAACACCCACCCTTCCCCGGCTGCCCATAATTCACTGTGAGTCTCCCTAGCACTAATCATGCCGAAAGTATGTGATCTCCTGGCTATCTCATTCAGCGTCCACAACTGGAAAGCGCACTTAATGCCAACAATGTGTCCTCTGTTCATAAATAAGTCTTTCTAACCATCTCAAGGCATTTCCATTGTTGGTAACATGGACAGAGCCCCCATTATCTTGGTGCAAATAAAATTAGTTCCTAACAGAAATCTGTTTTCTTTACGGAACAGTATGAAAGCCCCCCCCCCACACTGACCTTCAACTAGAGGAGTATAGCATTTAAAAACACGGATAAAATTCCACAGTAAATCATGAAAAATAGAAAGGCGACAGGAGGCAGAAAAGAAACTTGGCACAAAAACATCAAGCCTTACTTATAAACAACTCCCTTCTCCTTTTAAGATAATCAGAAATACACTACCAATAATACCACCTTGAGACTAAAGAAATCGGTGGTGTGGAGAAAGTTAACATCAATATTAAAACAGACCACATTCATTATTAAATACTGAAATTAAAATGGCAATATTCCCAATATGACTTGCTGTCCGTGGAAGTCAAGTTACATTTTATTCTTTAAGAACGTAGGGCTAATACATAATTTATTTGAGATCTATTACTATGTAGACTTTTTGCTTAAACTATCATGTGATTTCAAGCTGCATCTTTCTTTTAGCCAAATCTGTGGCTCATTAAAACTTTGAAATATTTCGTAATGCTCTAGAGTTCCGAAGTCTCCGTCAAGACCTACTGCCTGTACAGACAAGTTCTCATCTCTGAAATTTTATATAACTGTGCACAGCCACACAGTATAAAAACATGTGAAAAGCAACATCAAATTCCTAATTTAGAAAACAGTTATAAAAGGCTCAAAATAATGTCATAGGGTGGTCATTTGTGAATACTGACACCCATGAACATAGATCTCCAGCAGCCCGTGTAACCTACTTACGAATGACTCTAATCAGAAGGCAGACAGGGCTAAACCCTCCCTCCAGGGTTGGAGGGCTGGAGTCGGCTGGGAGGTTATAATAATCAGGTAAGGAGAAACACCATCATTTTCAGAGAACCTCACAGTCAGTCCTTCTATGCCTGAGACTGACGTTAAAATTTATTTCATACGCTGAAAAGAAGCTCAGAAAAATCAAAGCAGAGGATTATTCTGCAGAGAATCCAAACTGTAGACTGTAACACAAAGGTCAGCTTGTTTCCAAAGCAAACAAAATACTCCATCTGTGCGACGAAGGACATGCTGAAATCCCGTTTATTGCATGCAATATTGGAGTAAATTTTAAAAACCTGTCCTTAACGGTCCTCTCTGCTGATGTGCAATCATACGTGGGTTTAAGAGCGGTTGCCACCTTACTCATGCAGGATTAGGACTAATTTTTGAATCTCTGGCTCATAACAGAATTTTATCAAGTAGGTCTGCCTCAAGTAGCATGAGTTAATAAAGAAACCACAGCTAGGGGCCTGTACGTGTGCTACCCAGAAACGCCGTTACTTGGGAAACAGACCGTCTTTACTTGATGAATTATGAAGCTTCTATGGAAATCTGGATCATAACATAACGTAGCTATTTACTGAATGGGAAGGAGGCCAATGATAAAGCCACAGAATTTCCAGTCTATTTATTCCCCAATGATACGTCTTCCCATGTTTGATTCAAGGCCTTATTTGAACACTGTGGGGAAAATTATAAGAGCCAAATGACGCGTCTTAGGAAATACAACACAAATTCAAAGAATGCCATCTTACGTCAATGGTACCGATCCCTGAGAGCTTGCTGTTACTATAGACACATCTTCCTTTGGTCATTTAGAAGAATGCATATTTCTAACTCCCTCCCTTCTGTGCTCCACACTTGAGCCAAAGCAATCATTTTCAAATGGTGTGCGTGGGTTTGTGTGTATCACCATCTCCAGCACCACTTGCTCAACCAAAACGAATGTCCTCTTACTGCTCTTAAGGCAAAAGCAGAATCTTTAACATCACTTAAATGGTCTAGTTATTCCCTTGTAATTTTGTTGTCTGTGTTTCCACCACACTGATTTTCACTGAGTCCCTTACATGAGCCAGGGACAATATTCTCTCTCTTTTTGACTACCTCTTATTTATCCCCAAGCCATTCCCTCAGAGGAAACGTACCCCTTCTTATAGGGCTTGCCTTCTCTAGTTGGAGGCTAGAAAGAATGAAAGGCAAGGACAGGTGAAGAAGGAGAGGGGGATGGAGGAAACAGGAGAGGAAACAGGGAAGGGCTTAAGGAGCTCAGGGAATCATACTTGGGAGTGGTTTGAGGGTTAATACATTTTTCTCTGGTCTACCAACCTTGTAAGACCAACTGTGATGGTAACTAGCATAATATTGCTTTTAAAGCTTCTAGACATCTCCATAAATATTATATGTTTCCTTTATACAGAATTCCTCCAGACACATAAGAAGTTTTTTAATTTTTTTGAAGATTGCCTAAGAAGTCACACGTTTCTCATCAATCAGCAGCTGGTGTCTGACATCTCTGGTTAGCCCTCACAAACTCTGAAGTACGTCTTGACTACCTGGAGAAGATCTTGTCTACACTGTTCCAACTTTCACCAAAACCTATAAACATCTTCCTTTATAAAACTGTTATTTTGGGGGGGGGGGGTTGGTCTGATTAAACTCAATTTACAGGAGTTTCAAGATCTTCTTTATCCCAGTGGTATTTAAGGAAAGCAGTTTCAGGTTACCTGTATTTCATGTGGAATCTTTTACCTGGTTATGTTTGTGTAATATAAATGTCATAAAATATATTCAAAGCTCATTTATTTCTTCTACACATGAATCAGATTAGTTAATTCTACACATTCTTCAATTTTCTGGAGCATTACAAGAATTTATGATAAAAAAGGTATGGTTCTGAATACTGATGCAACGAATAGACATCCCTCTTTTCTTAATGCACACACAAATCTTCTGACATTGGGATTTCAGCTACATCCTATGCCTCTTACTGCCATAACTACTTAATGCCACTGGCGATTACTCTTATTTTCTAGTTTCCTCTATGGCTCCTGTGAACCTGCCATGAGTCAGAATTATGCCCAGCAGAGCAGGTGCCTCAAGCCCCTAGTTATACCACCCGATCAGCACAATCATATAACAGAAATGTAGAATGCACAATCACAGCATGTAAGTCAAGAGGACTGTGACAATGTTTTCTTTTTGCATCTTCTTTGTTCCACAAGAAAGTCGAGCAAAAGAATTGCGCATGTAGACATGCATTTTTAAAAATTTTCAATAGCGTCTGGGAAAATATCACATTGAAAGAAAAAAATTAACACTGCTAGTAGCTTTTTAAAACATATAAATAATGATTTCCCATAGAAGAATTGAGAATCATGTCATGACTCTAGAGCAATAAAATTCACAAATCAATGGCATTTAAATCTGTCACATTCACACCTGCCTTCTACACCACTGTGCGGAAAAACGAAAGGTTTCTAGAAGGGACTCAATCCTGAGCTTGTGACAAGAAATCTAGAGATATTTTAAAACGCGGCTTTTGAAAATTCATATGACTTGTGGAACTACATTAATATATAAAAAGGTATTCTTTCTTTCTGTAAATAGTTTTTCTCTACAATTACATTGTATGGGATACACATCTGATTTTTAAAACATGAACAGAAACAGTAGTGGACTTTTTTATGATCCACTAGAGCACGAGTAAAGTTCTTTAGAATTTTATTTTTATGTTCTTTACAATTTTTATTTTTTGAAAAATGGGTAGTTGTTTTGTCCCGCAATTTTTTTGTTAAAACAGAAAATCTTCCCATCTTCAAAAAATGATCCTTAGGGTATTTTCAGAGATGCTATGGATTGAATGGTGCCACCCTCCAAAAACAGGTATGTGAAATACCAATGCCCCCTACCTCAAAATATTTACCCTATCTAGAAATAGGGTCTTCAAGGTAAGATGAGGTCACACTGAAGTATGGTGTGTCCCTCATTCAATAGGACTGGTGTTCTTATAGGAAGATGGCCATGGAAGACAGACACACACAAAGAGAAGGCCGCGCCATGCTGAAGTAGAGACTGGGGCGATGCATCCACAAGTCAAGGAACACCAAGGAGAGCCAGCAGAGTGTCAGAGGCCAAGAAGAAGCAAGGAAGGATGCTCCTCCAGGTGTCGGAGGGAGCATGGCCGTGCCGACAACTTGATTTCAGACCACCAGCCCCCAAAATGGGAGAAAAGAAACTTCTGCTGCTTTTGGCCACCCAGTTCGTGGTACTTTGTTAAAGCAGCTATAGGAAGTTAACTACCAGTGGGAAACCAGGCACGTGTAGAGCGTGGCCCACCTCAATCAACACTGCTTACCAACCTTCTCGTGCTGTCTCAGTAACTCGTGGCACTGAACCACAGAAGTGGCTCTTGTCAGCATCTCCATAATACAGCCCACCACTGCAAGAATTCTTCAAGATGTTATCTTGTAATGAAAAGGATTTTCTACGAAATATCAAAAACAGAACAGCCCACAGAAAAGCACATGCATAGAAAGAGAACTCAAAAAAGATGGTTACCAGCAGGAAGGACGTGGGGTAATGGGTGGAAAGGGGAAGGGGAATATAATCAACAATATTCTGATAAGTTTACACAGTGACAGATGATCACTAGAATTAGTGGGATGATCACCTTGTAAGGTAGAAAAATGTTGAATCAAAAAACAATGTTGAATTTTATATAGTACACTTGAAAATTATATAACCAATATAAGACTGTATATCAACTCCATTTAAAGAAAACTAAATTTAAAAAAATCTCATTAAACATATTAGGCAATAATGACAGGGGATTTAAATAAAATTTTGTGCAATGTGTGGTAGACACCATCATATCTGAACATCAGTCTAACACATTGGGTTTGTCGGCTGCCTAGGTTTGTCCACGCATACTGTAAAGCACAGCACCCAGCGCAGCATCTTGCATTTACCAGGGTCTCAGCAAATAGTTACTGGTGGCTATGAACTGAAGTGTGACCCATGAAGTTCATGCTGAAGGCCTAACCCTCGATGTGACTATATCTGGAGACAGGATGTTTGGGAGGTAATGATGGTTGAATGAGTTCATAAGGGTATGGTGTCTTTATAACAAGGGGAAGAGGAATCAGAGATCCATCTTTCTCTGCCCACGTGCACCAAGGTAGCTGTGTGCAAGCCAGAAGAGGGCCCTCATGAGAATCAAACCATACTGACACCCTGAGCTCCGACTTCCGGCCTCCAGAATTGTGGGAAAAATAAGTACTTGCCTAAGCCATTCAGTTAGCCTTCCTGTTATGCAGAGCTGCGAGTTGTCTTCATAGCCCCAACAGCTTGTTATAGAAATGCAGTCTCGGGTCACCCTGGGTCTCCAGAAACTCTCGCTCATCTTTCAGGAGCCAAACTCAAAGTGGCTGCGCCTGCAGGGGCTTCCTGGATTCTCCCAGCTTTCTGCATCTGCTTCTAGAAGAGTTGTTACATTCTGTTTGACCTACTGTTTTACTCCATCGCCCCATCTGAAGAGGCTACCAGAGCAAGAACCATGTCCTATCTATCTTTGTAAACTCAATAAAGTTTAAAAACCTGGCACAGAGCAAGTGCTGAACGACTATCTCCGAAAGCCATAAAACTACAAAATAAAGGAGATGGATTAGCCGATTGTTAAAGTCCTCGAAAGCTCTAAAACTCTGCAAATGCGTAACTTTCATTCTTACGTGAGATGCCACACATTCTTCATGACTGAATCAAGATATCCCTCCCGATTCTTAATCGCCACACTGGAGATGTGGAACCTTCCTGTTCTGCCTCTCCTACCAGTCTTCTACCGGTCTCATCGTGGCTTCTTCTTAATATCTTTAGTGGGGGGATCTCTGTTCAGTGGGTCTGCAGGTAGTTCTCAATGATGGTTGTTCCATAATTTAATTGTAATTTTGATGTGATTCTGGGAGGAGGTGAGCACAGCGTTACAACGCCATCTTGATGGGAAGTCCCAGCTCTATCAACTTAAAATGTATTAAGTGTTTCTTTCCTTCAGTGCAGGGTCCTGAGACTCTGTGTTCCTGACATCAGCTCCCAGGTGATGCTGATGCTAGAACAGTCTGAAGAGTGAGCTCCAAAGTCCAGCATAAATCTGAGAACCAGCACTGATCTCTAAAATCCCCATCTTGAAAGCTATAACAACCGTAATAGAGGGCATGAGAAGGAGGCGCCTGGCCTTAGTTGGGACCCCCAAAGGTTGCCCCCGCAATGAGACTCAATCATTGGCTCAGCTCTAATTGATCCGTTCCACTGTGGACCTTTAGAAAGTTCTACCCTGTTGTAATCTGTCCATTCTTCTGGAGCCACGCAGACCGTTTTCAGTACTCCCTTTTTGCAAAAGCAGGAGAACTTTGCTCATGTACGTTTAGCATGCATACTTCTGTCTGAGACTAAATGGTGATGTTCCCTTAGGCCCACCCAGTTTCCAGGCAGCCTTTGTGAAAGTGGAGGCTCTTTGGGAGTTTTACGCAAGACCCTCACTAGCATCCAGACTGAACAAGGAGAAAGTACTCTCAAAAACACAGAGTAACCGTGTAAGTTGAATCATTCTTTGTCCCTAGGTTCACTCGGTGTGGGGTTTCTGAAGTCTGACGTACACTCAGACTGACATGCTATTTTTATTTATTCATCAAATACTCCTATCACTTCCTATGCCGGGCACTGTTCTACATAATTCACAAATGTTCATTCAGTTAATCCCCATAACAATGCTATGAAATACATGCTGCTATCACTATTTGAAAGATGAAGAAGTTGACGTGCCAAGAGACTAAACACTCAGGGAAGGTCTCACAGCTGGTAAATGAAGGCAACTCAGGATATACAGAGAAGAAGGGCACAATGCAGTCCACATTACTCAGGCAGAAAGGGAGAGAAAATACATTTACTTATTTATGGAAGATGTACACATTACTACCTTTGTTCTGATGCATTCTGCTTGTGTTTTAGAAATGTTCTTTTATACGGGAGTTAACTACTGTGCTTGTAGGCATGCACTACTGTGAGGGCGATTTTCTTAGGAGTCCCTTGATCACTGCACCCTATCTGTTTGTCCTTTCCATCCTTGGGACCCGTTTCATGTAACGTATCGGTAGCAACTGAGGGATATTGAATTCTGTATGCTATGCCTATTTTCATAAAAATTACAAAATCAATTTAATCTTAGTAAGGCCATGGGAATTGTATCACCTAACCACTCTACATTTGAAAATTGAGTTACACACAATCCTTATACCTATTGATTTGACAGTGGCCAAGTCACCACTCTAGGTTTTACACACAGAACATTCAGCCTGCAGAGCAAAAATCTCTCCTGACAAATAATTAGCTAAATCTAAATGGCACATGATTTTAATTAAAACCTAGGACTCATGACATACTCATCAGGTAACGGGGATAGAAAGGCCCTCTCACCTTGATCCTATTTCCAAAGAGCCTTCAAAATACATTCATTTTCAAGGAAACTTTGCGAAGCTTGTCTTCTTCAAAGCTTAGAGACCTAATAAAACTGACAGCTTAGAAGTAACTGTGCTGCTGGCAACACAAAATATTATTAATGGAACAAGAACCAAAGACTATTTGCAACCTAAGTAGTAGATGTGCTCCTAAAGAAATGAAGTGGGAAATTAATGGCGAATTTTAGCGAGGGTTTGTGTGTGTGTGTGTGTGTGTTTTAGTTTGAGCAAGGCACATGAAAGAATAGAGGTCAAAACCAGGTTTTAATGAGACAGTGCCGTTACCATTGTTCGATTTGGTGTGGGTTACTGCAGAAGGTTGTGATGGAAAATATCCCCATGGAAGAAGAAATGTCACAGTATTTTGATGAGTGAGAGATGAACTTTTTTCTCCCCTTGCACTATCAGCACAACGAAAAGAACAAAATGCATCATTTATAACCCACAGCTCAGCCATTATCTCCTGGTGAGACACTTGTTTTAAAGCACACAAGGACCTTTTTCCCCCTCTACAAAGTCTAGAGCTCTCTGTGAGGCTCCTTCTCCCTGAGAGCCATGAAAGAAAGTTGACACTTGTGTGGCAAAGTTTCCAGGCAACCGCAGAAGGGCCCCTGCACCCTCCAGGTCACAGCCGGCTCTGAAGTACAGAGGAAACGCACGAACAGCATATGTCTCTTTGATCACAGATATCATCTAAAACTGATGTGGAGAGAAAATCCTGTTCTGCACCAAAGGCTTTACGGACTCTTTTCCTGACTTTACCCACCGAGTAAAGAAAGGGTACCTTGCTCAAATTATTGGCCTGAACACTGCTTGATGCTGAAGCTGAATAGTCAATGTGTGTGCGTGTGTGTGGTGGGGGTGTGGCTGTGTATGTGTGTGCGTGTGCATGTCACACAAACCAAGGTTTCTACGATTGCCAAAGGCACAACAAATTAGATGAGACACAATAGGAGGAAATGATAAATATATTTTAAATACCTTTTTAAAATTCATTCATTTATAAGCAGCAACTTTGAGCACTGGGGTACCATTCAGAATCAAAAATGTTTCTGATCTTATAGTAAGGGTCATGAGTATGTATGATTGCAATGGTCTTAATTTATTACGAGAAGGTTACATTTGGTTCAGCATCTAATACATTTTAGTCAACTTTCTAGCATTTACAGTTGACACTTGGACAATGCAGTGGTTATGGAGCACTGACTCCCCAGCAGTC
Source organism: Sturnira hondurensis (assembly GCF_014824575.4). Lineage (NCBI taxonomy): Eukaryota > Metazoa > Chordata > Mammalia > Chiroptera > Phyllostomidae > Sturnira > Sturnira hondurensis. Next base: position 30,285,768 of record NW_028079044.1, on the reverse strand, counting down.
AAAACCCCTGTATAACTTCTGACTCCCCAAAACATAACTACTAACAGCCTACTGTTGACCAGAAGCCTCACAGATAACATAGGCAGTCCAGCACCACATACTTTGTATGTTATATGTGTTATGCACTGTATTGTTATCATAAGGAAGAGAAAATGCATGTATAACATTTACTGGAAGAAATCCACAAGTGGATCCATAAAGGTTGAAATAGTTCAAGAGTCAACTGTACATAGTTACACCTACCCAATGCCCCCTAATGATACAATATAAGGACTTTCGTGTACATTGAGAACTCACTAGAGTTAATATTTAACAAATAAGTGTTCAGAGGCTATGAGTATTTCTACATCACATGTTTATCTGCCACTCACAAGAACTCTAGGTAGATAGTTTAGATATTTCAAAGCAATAAAACAGGTAGAGTTAAGAGATTTATGCAAGGAACAATCTGATTTGGTCAGGACTAGAACCTGGGCTGCTATGCATGGTCCACGTACTTCACTGTTGTTCTGCCCCTGCCTTCTCCTGGTTGCTTTTGACCACTCATTATCCTCAGTTAATGTCAAGCCTACACACACAAAAATAATTTGCTGAAGAGCCAAACTGTCAATTAGTTGATGATCTCCTCTGTATAGTAAATCACCTAAATATCATAATTACATTAGCCAAGATTAAAATGAAGGAGAGAATCCTAGAAGCAGCAAGAGATAAGGGGACAGTCACCTACAAAGGAGTTCCTATCAGACTGTCAGCAGATTTCTCAAGAGAACTTACAGGCAAGAAGGGGCTGGAAAGAAGTATTCCAAGTCATGAAAGACAAGGACCTATATCCAAGATTGCTCTATTCAGTGAAGCTTTCATTTAGAATGGAAGGACAGATAAAGTACTTCTCAGATAAGGTCAAGTTCAAGGAGTTCATTATCACCAAGTCCTTATTATATGAAATGTTAAAGGGACTTATCTAAGAAAAAGAAGATGAAAAATATGAACAGTGAAAGGACAGCAAACTCACAGTTATTAACAACCACACCTAAAATAAAAGCAAACTACGCAAACAACTAGAACAGGAAGAGAACCACAGAAATGGAGATCACATGGAGGGTTAGCAACAGGGGAGTGGGAGGAGGAGAAGAGGGGAGAAGGTACAGAGAATAAGTAGCATGGACGGTAGGTAGAAAATAGACAGGGGGAAGGGCAAGAATAGTATGGGAAACACATAATTTAAAGAACTTGTGACACATGGACATGAACTAAAGGGGGGGATGGTGGGGGAGGGGTGTGCAGGGTGGAGGGGAATGAAGGGGGAAGATGGGACAGCTGTAATGGCATAATCAATAAAATTTAAAAAAGGAAAAAAAGAAAAATTAAATAACACTGCTGCTATTTCAGTGTCTCAGCCCCTCTCAGGTCACCACCTGCACAGGGTTTGGCCAGCAGGGTAGCAGCCATCGCCAGTGGGAAAGGAGGGAGGCGCAGTAATTTTCTGATGCAACAGAGCAGAGAAGAAATTACTCTTTCAGAGGATTTACTTCAAAGCTCTGGAGGCTGTAATTCTTGACATCTGAAAAGGCGTAACCTTAGCATCATTCCTGGTTAGGCCACTGCATGCTGTCAGTCCTAGCAATGGTGACAAGTGGACGCAAGTCTGAGACAAACAAAGTGGCTGCAGAATTCTAGGGCAATGTGAAGATGCAAACAAGTGGGTTGGAAACAGTTTGTCACTTGGTTCAGTGGAGCTACCTTTTCATATCTCCTGACAGGGGCCAAGTGGTATCAAGCTCATATTTTCTGGGATGTTGGTGTAAAGGCGAAGTTCTACACAATATGACCATAGAAGACTCATAAGCTTCTTTGTCCATTTTTGGAAAATTTATAGGATAATCTTTTTCCAAAAAGTACCTAAAATTACTGAATTTTATGTGTTATATGAAAAGGATGGTACTGTTTTCATTTTATCATTTCAAAAAATAATCCTATGATGGGGTAATTTTATCCCTATTTTACAGAGGAAAAAAAACAGGTTAAAGTAATTCGTTCAAAGCTAGATAGAGCAAGGGCTAAAATAGCACTTAGACCTAGCATTTAATTCTATCAAACTATTTTGATATATGAGGTCTGTCCAGAAGGCACCCAGCCATGTAATATGAAAAATAGAGATATTTATTGAAAAAGATACAAGATACAAGAAACAGCATACATAGGACAATGATGCCTCAGTTCCCTTCAAAGTAGGCACCTTGGGACCTCACATACTTCCAATCACTATCAGCTGACCTGTCATGTTTTCCTGAATCTCACTGATGGTCTGAAATCTCTTCCCTTTCAAAGGTGATTTTAGTTTGGGGAAAATCCAGAAGTTGTAGGGTACCAGATCTGGGCTATAGTGGGGCTGAGTCACATGGGAGATTTAATGTTTTTCCAAAAAAAACCTCTGTACAAGACATGATGCATGAGTGGACGCGTTGTCATGATGAAGCTGCTGATCACCAGCTTCAGTGATCAGCTTCACACTTTTCCTTTTTTTTTTAAAGATTTTATTTATTTTTAGGGAGAGGGGAAGGGAGGGAGAAAGAGAGGGAAAGAAATATCAATGTGTGGTTGCCTCTCACGTGGCCCCGACTGGGGAGCTGGCCTGCAACCCAGGCATGTGCCCTGACTGTGGGCACAACCCAGGCATGTGCCCACAGCTGTGGCCTTCTGAATCATCAGAATAGTTTCCATGGAGGAATGTTCAAGCTTAATGCAGAATCTGATGCAGACTCATTGCTTTATTCAGTCATTTTGAAAGTGATGGCCACACAGTGCACATGCTCACTCAGTGGTGTCTACCACCCCCACTGAGTAGTACAGTGAAGTCATCACTGTTCATGCATGCACATTCCAGTCTGCTCTCCTTGGCTGTCAGGTTACATTAACGTTGTGCAAACCGTTGTCGTCATATGAACAATGCCTAATGGCTGGACTTTTTCTGTACAGACCTCTGGACTGTCTCATAATATTTACTGAGTACCTAATGTATGGTAGCCACTGAGCTACACAGAGGGTAACTTAAGGATTAAGAGGACATGCTTTGCAGTGGGGTTGAGTAGGAATTTTTGCAAAACCTTTCAACTTCCATATTTGTATTGCCAGTTAGAAATAAAAATTATAATTTCTTTTTTTGAAATCTTTTTTTTCTTTATAAGATTTTTTATTTATTTATCTTTAGAGGGGAAGGAAAGGAGAGAGGTAGAGAAGTATCACTGTATGGTTGCCTCTCCTGTGTCCCCTGCTGGGAACTGTCTGCAACCCAGGCATGTGCCCTGACTGGGAATCGAATCGCAATAAAAATTATAATTTCAAATGAAATAACAGTATTTGAACCCTACACGTAAATATACCTTCGATATCATTTTCCACTATAAGATCATATAAAACTTCCACTCTGGTAATCCATAAAGCACAATATTTTTATTCTGATTTTCAGTGCTATATTGTGTTTCTTGAGGAAAAGAACAAATATTTAGGTATGCAAGACGAGTCAAAATATGTTGCTTTCTCAAACACTTTTCCTTTTTTTTTAAAGATTTTATTTATTTTTAGGGAGAGGGGAAGGGAGGGAGAAAGAGAGGGAAAGAAATATCAATGTGTGGTTGCCTTTCATGTGGCCCCGACTGCGGACCTGGCCTGCAACCCAGGCATGTGCCCTGACTGAGAATTGAACTAGTAACCTTTTGATTCACAGCCCGTGCTCAATCCACTGAGCTATACCAGCCAGGGCTGTTTCCTATTTTTTTGTTTTAAATTTTTATTTAAGTAAGCCCAAAAAGTCTTTTTACACAAATAATTTTTTATTTATTGTTTTTAGAGAGAGAGGAAAGGGAAGGGAGGGAAGGAGAGAGAGAGAGCACATTCATTTGTTCTTCCACTTATGCATTAATTAGTTGATTCTTTATTCTGACCGGGGATCAGACTTGCATGCAACCTTGTCCTATGAGGATTGTGCCTGAGCTACCAATGGAGTTCCTGGTCCAGGGCCAAAAACAGTCTTACAAAAATCATACAAAACATATATTTTTGAAAATTGTATGTTTCTCTTCAAGATTTTTTTTAAAGATTTTATTTATTTATTTATCTTTAGAGAGGAAGGAGAGGGAGAGAAACATCAATGTATGGTTGCCTTTCATGCGTCCCCTGCTGGGAGTTGGCCTGCAGGGAACCTGCCTGCAACCCAGGCAATGTGCCCTGACTGGGAATCGAACCGTGATCATCTGGTTCGCAGGCCCATGTTCAATCCACTGAGCTACACCAGCCAGGGCTCTCTTCAAGATTTTCTTACTCTGATTCTCTTATCAGAGATCATCATTGTTAGTAATTTGAGATGAAGTATTATTTTTTTCCAAATGGAAAGCCAATTGACCAAAGACACACTAAATAGGTCATTGTAGTTCATTGTTTTATATGCACTTATCACACAACAAATACCTATGTATATATGAATCAATTTCTGGATAGATCTTGCAGTACTCTTTCAAATTTATCTTTTCTTACACTAATATCATATAACATTGTGATCTAAGAATTATAATTATATAATAGGATTTTATATTTGTGATGGGCAAGTTCTTCATCTAGTTATTTAAAAGTTACCCATTTTCTTACTATTTTTCTAATGGTAATCCTTACATTTTTTATTTCCATATTAAATTCTAGAGGTTTTAAAACCAATTCAATGACTTAAATGCAGTTTATTTTACATTGATATAATTCCCTCACGTCATTGATTACACACTGTGCAACTGGCTCATTATCCTCCCTTACCTTTAATGTATTCCTCCCTCTATGCCAGAAGTTTCACTAAAATGCTCTTGTCGTGCATATTGGTTTTTCTCAAAAGTATGTGGAGCTGTGTGGGTTTTTTTTACCTTCATGAATCCAATTCTGTATATTTTCTATTTTCTAGAAATTGCTCACAGTGTGTACGTTCACTGACAGCTCTTTTCTGTTTCCCAGACCATGGTGTGTGTGTGTGAGTGTCTGTGTGTACATGTACGTCGCCTTGGGACATCTTACAGGATCTGGGACAGCAGGGTTTGTGACACATATTCGCCGTCTACCATCTTGATCCTGTGAGCAACATCAAATTTCTAACAGATACACACATTGTTTCTGATTGTTATAACAGTGATTTCCTCAAGTGCCCAGTCTGGCAGTCAAAGTCTTCAGTGATGTCTTGCATATCTCTATTATCAGTTTATCTCAACACTTATAGTTCTAGTCACCCCCTTCTATCTCCTGCCCTCTGAAATTGTCCATAAATCTTTTCTGAAGTTGTTATCTAAGCTTGGAAACTCTCTGCATGTCATAAAATATCTCCCCATCAATTACCTATACTTGAAAGTCCATTTCTAAAGCCACCTACTCCAGATACAGCTCCCCCATATCTTCCCACCCAGAAATAATCTCTGTCCACTCCCAGCACATCACTAGGACACTTTGCTCCTCCATGACAACATTCATCCTAATAAGCCATCTGCTCCTACGCATATGTCCAGCTTCCTAACTAGATTGATGCTGCTATAGGAAAAAGGCTGTCATATACACACACACACTGTGTGTGTGTGTGTGTGTGTGTGTGTATTCTCACAATGTGTAACTTAATGTGGTTGAATTTTTTATTTTTTGCATAAATAGTTTTTCAAAACTTATCATTGTATTCTAAAGCAGAACAGTGATTTTTGTTCTATTTTTTCCTTGTTGAGCCTTCATAGCCTGGGGACATTAATAAGTAATTGGCCAGCATGTTTGAGCTGGTGCTTAGCGCTGCTGGAGAAGCTGACACTCAAATATGACACAAATGCTCCTGTGAACCCTTCATATACCACCTTCTCATATTGGGTTAAATGCCTTCTCTGTTCAGATACGTTTTCTAACTTCCATACTCCTTTCTTGATATCAATGTATAAATTTGCCAAATTTATTTTTCTTGAACTATTTGTCTGAAACTATGCCCCGTTACCCTAGATGAATGTAACACTTAAATTTATCTATCTTTTTGATCCTTCTTTATCAAATTTATAGTAATTTTTTCTTTCCTTTTGGAATACTTTCTTCTACAACAATAGATTACTTGTATTCCTAAGAACATAACCCAGTACAAAGTTATTCTCCCAGCAGAAATTCCAATATCAAAGGTGTTTTACAGCAATACATATCTGATAGTTATGGCAAAATAATTGGCTAATCAAAATGTACAAAATAACATCTAAACATTCCTGAGCAAATCCTAAAAAATAAAACATACAAAGAAACCAAAATCTACGTCACCAACAGTAAGGTCAACAGAGTTAAGCTCATCCACAAGAAACCAAGTCAAGGAGAAGTTCAAACCCTGCAGCCAGGTGACCCTAAGCTATGTGTGTGTGAGAAAACGTGTCCTTCATATGTGCGTGAGCTCTAAATCCAATTTCACGATAACTCAAAAATATCTGCATCATGTCAACAGGTCCCCAAATTTATGAAGTCCAACCTGTGTTGTGAAACTCACACTGGAGGTAAAAAGTTCACGGACATCAAGGATCAGAAGAGTACCAATTCAATCCAAGTACCCCAGGCTCTTCAAAATAAAAATCTTTGGGAGGATGTTCTAGGATTTTCCCACTTTGCCTCTATTTTCCAGATACTCAGCTGAGCATTTTACATATTTTCCTTACTTTTCACAACAAACCCATGATGAAAATGGCATGCATGCCTTTTGGAACTCGCCATACCGATTATACAGTGTAGCATAACAGTTGAAACACATGCATCCAGGAATGGGTTGGACTGTTGGATTGAACATTTACTAGCTATGCAAAATTGAATAGGTAACTGAACTTCGTTGGGCCTCAACTGCTTCATCTATAAAAGGGAGCTAATAATCACACTGACCCCAGGAGGTTGTTGAGAGGATTCAATGATTTCTTTATACTTGCTATTTACATTTGCTTTGTAGACTGGTGTGTGGTATGTAGTAAGCAGTTAATATATATATGAGCTATCTTTATTCTTGTGCCAAAATCTTAGGCAAGGTTGCCCCCTTAACTAACAAATACTTCAACACTCTTCGTTCCTTCACTGTTTTTCCTCAGTATCCTTAAATGTCTATATAGTTGACATCAGGTATATGACAAAGCAATATATAACTTTCTTTAAAATTGGGATCTATTTCAAACTCGAAACAACCCAGCACTATGTTCCAATGGAGAAATCAAAAAACGGTTTAGGGAGTGCTATAGTGTCTCTCTGGCCTAGCACATATTTTATAAATATATGCAATGCTCAACTAGGCTTTTCCTTCATAACAATCACATCTTAAAGAGCTTCTTGCCACTGAGAACACACCACCTATTTTTCTTCTCTGCTTATGGCACTTAAGTGGCTTTAATAGCACAAAGGGAGCTGCGTGATTTTAGTACATGACTCATTTCAAGCAAATCAACACACATTCTCAATTTTTCATGCATGAGAGATGTGTGAAACTATAAAAATGTTTGGACTTTGAGAAGACTAAATCAACACAGAGTAAGCGTTTTATCAAATCTACAAGTGAAATTAAACTTTAATTTGAATAAATAAACTGTACCACGAAAGAGGAGTTGCCATCCATCTGAGCTAAAAGATGAATTGTAATTGTATCCATGTTAATAGACCCAGCAAGCACAAGGAAATCACAGCAGAGGCTCCTGCACGAACACGCTGATGACTCACAGGTGTGCAGGCGTGGTTTGTAAACACAGATGGAAAGGCTGACAAACAGATGAATATATCAGTTACCCTTGTGGCCTGCCTCTCTTCAAAGATGGCATATATTTTTCCAAGTCCCCGGATAGTTACAAAGAGGTGTCTATGAGATGACAAAGATGTTATCGATACCCAGACTGCCTCTGACGAAATTAACTGAGATAAAATCTAGTTGGTCCCAAAATTTTCAGGGAAAACATTTTCATCAATTATTTTGTTATTAGTTGTGTTATGGTAATGGAATAAATATTGGATGATTTCAAAAGAAGGAAAAACAATGATCAAGGTTAGAAAGAATGGTTGTTTTTTATTTATTATCATCAAGTTGTCAAGGAGAATCACTTTTCAGAATAACAAAGTACATTCTGATTATATTTAACACTACTGAGTCAGGACCCCTCTTGCCAAAGAATTCACTCACTTAGACTAATGGTCTCAATCAAAACATTTTGTTACTTAAGACTCAACAATTGTTATCCTTGACAATGGTGATATGATCTAATTATAAACCTTGCCCTGATTTAGCATAAATATTGCAACATGTTGAAATCTATGATGTGATTCTATTTCATATTCTTTGTTCTAAAGTAAATTACTGAAGTGAAGTGAGTGGCCCTACAAAACCTGTTTTAGAAATCAAAAGAAAAAAATTCACCTAATAACTGAACTTTCTTCAAGCACTGAGATGAAGATCTTTCTTTGCATGACCCTAGACTGAGGAGTACCCAGTGGTGGCGCTAGCGTTCCGGAGCAGAAAGCATGCCTTGGTGTTTCCACATCACCACTTATTCATTGCAGGACCTAAGTCTCTTCTTCTGGAAAACGGGGATCGCGGTGACTATCCCACCGTTGTGGTGAAGATTAGAGACAGTACTCTGGGAAACAATGCTGGACACAGTCAGCTTTCTACAAATTTCACCACCAGACCTATCAATGGTATAATAAGTGTATCAGCCATATAGAGCAGCAACCATTATTGTCAAAGGAGAGAAAAGAAACAGTCCAATCCCACTATTTCATGTGCTATTAAATATTCATTATTATAAATATTCAAATATATGGCCACATTATCTACAGCCTGAGTCATCAGAAATAGGTCTTCCCTAAACATTGCCCAATCTCAACTGCCAACAGACCATCCTTCTTGAACATTAAAATTATATATATATATATATATATTAAAAACTACTATTATTTAGGGCTATCTACAAGGATATTCAGATAAGAACATCATTTGCACAGACTATTAATAATTTTATCCAAGTATATTTATACTACATCATTGCTTACATTTCCATTAATTAAGCACTTTTCAAGAGAAGCCAGCTAATTCTTGCATTGCCTTCCCAGAATCCACTCTTTATCTCTTTTACAATAATTCATATGTATTTTTAGAAAAACTGACTCCTGTCTTAGCAGAAGTAACACATGGTACACGACTAACACTATTCATTCCATTCTTCTCCTCAAAGATTGGTTCAAGAAGTGGACATGCAATTCACACCAAAGCAATAAAATGAGTCTAGACTTTCGCACAAAATACCTAGACATATGAGCTCCTTAGTTCTGGGCTGTGTGCTGTGTGTGTAAAGGTCCTGATACTTTTGACTCTAAGGGAAATGAACCTAAGAAGGAAGCAGAAACACCACTTAGAGCAGACAGAGGAGATGGACAAAGAACCGGAGCCCGAACCTTAAAGGCATCATCATGATCCTTTGGAGTTTTCAGGCAGGTAAGCAAATCCTTTCTCTATATTTATCATATTAGGCTTTGTCATTTGTTAAACATTTTTCTAAACAATATAAAAATGCAAGGGGCTGAGGATCTTAGCCTTGGTATCTGAAACAAAACAAAAAAACTGGCTAAAAATGTTGGGCATGATTTTTGAGTAGACAGATGTTCCCCAGGGCTTCTGATCTTACTCCTTGCTACTCATAGGGTAGTCGCGAAGAGCAAATGAGAAACTGCCTTCGAAGTATAAACACATTGCCTGGTGCATGCATCACACACAATAACCACCCAATCCTCCCGTTTATACCTATCTGCTTTCCTGCTGAGGAGAATATGGGGTGTAGCATGTAAGCATTTTCAATGACATGAGCAAGAGTTATAAGAGAAAAATAAATTTATTAAAACTTTTAACCTTAGCAATATACTATCTTCATCTTCCTATTTCAAATTAATAAATAGTCAAGCATATGTGCCAATAATATTTCAATAGTTTTGAAAACTTTCTAACTTTTCTTGTAACCCACAGTTCAAAGGATGTTTTTGCGTGCACCCCCCCCCTTACTTCTCAGCACTTATCTTCCAGGATTCTCCAGTTTCCTGAGCTACTGAAGATGCTAATGTAACCCCTGGTCCTTCAAACAATCATCCACAGTAACTTAACGGGAGCTTAATGCCTAGCCTTAGTAAACTGATGTCTCTTTAACAGAGGGTGAGATGAAGGTTGAACGTCAATGTATTCATTCACACGAATATTGACTAAGAGCCTACTATACACAGGCCCTGTATTAAGCTCTGTGGACACAGCCAGAAATAAACAAACAAAAAGTAAGTCTTAGTCTGTGTCTTATTGAGCCTCGAGTCTATTGAGAAAGACAAGCAATAACCAAACATTCCCACTAACAGACACGAATTGCAATCTGACAAGTGCTTTAACCATGAGCACATGGTAGGGGAGAAAGCCATAAGATGGAGACTTTTAGGGAGGTCATAAGGGCTTTCCTGGAGAAATGATAGCTGAGCTGAGAGAAAAGAGGGAGAGAAGATTGTATTTCAAACCAACATGGGAAAAACAAAGCATGGTTCACAGTGAGACTGCCCACAACAACCGACAGAGCTGGGCAAGAGACGAGATGATGAGGAATGCATGTTGTCCATGCAGACACCTACACTCCAGGCATCCACACGGCGGCGCTGCACTTAGGACTGATGCTGGATGCCCATGGGCTTCATGTGTAAGTCAGAACCTGTAACTTGCCAGCTTCTACTCTGTCAGAAAGTCAATGGAGTCTTCTAAGTCCTCAATGTTTCTCTAAGTTCTATCAGCAACACAACTATCTGGATTTCATATCTATCAATCTATCTATCTATGTATCTACCTACCTACCTACCTACCTATCTATCTATCTATCTTTCTACATACCTACCTACCTACTTACCTAAAAGCACCACTCCAGGCATACTTACTTCAATTTTTTGTGGGTAAACTCCGAAAGCCTACATTTTTCACTATTTCCCAAGGTGACTCACATACACTACAGACTGAGAGCTAGTGATTAAAAAAACATTACTCCCCGAAAGGAATGATCTCAACTACACTTAGAAAAATAATTCAAATAAATCAATCTACTCCTTAATGAAATGGGATATTGGCTCATTTACAAATACACTGCATATTATAAATAAATTCAAGCCTTTTTGTAAACCACATATTAAATCCTTCATAGGTGAAAATATAACTTTTAAAAATACGGTTTCATAACTATTGATTCAAATACCTGAGGAAGGATGCCGACATAAAGAAGGAGCATAAATATGCCTCCCACTTTTCCTAACAGCACTAACAGCACACAGTGTACAGGGATTCTGTCTGGGAGAGATGTGCTTTTCATAAAGTCATTTGGAGACACAAACAATGGAGGGACTGTCTAGTTTGCCTTATTCTACATTTCTACATCTAGGACACTAACTGTTAGATGTGATAATGAACATGCGATCACAGAGAAAAAGATTTCTCCTCCCATGAACTCGTTATATAGACCTTAAAAAAACAGGCATCGCTTTGGATCAGATACCCATTATCAATTTGGACAGAGAGTGTCTGAACCACTATTATCTGCAAATGATTCATGAGTGCAGGTATTTCGCTACCTGAGGATTTTAGTGAAACCATAAATATAAGAAAAGACAGAAGCTGGAATTCAGAAAGGGCCTTGAGAAACATCAAGGGTAGAAAATTATGTCTAATCTGAAGAAAAATGTAATTCACCCAATCTGACTTCCCTGCTTCTGTCTATTAACAGTAGAAACTTGCTCTCATTTACCAGCTTGTTTGGCATGCTGGGCTCTCCGTTTCATAAAGAAGACACAGGAAATAACTAGCGTGCCGAAACTCACTCATCGTGAAAGTGGAATTTAGTATAAAACCACTGATTACATAGAGTTAATGCTTAGAACAAACTAGGACAGTAGTAAGCTCAGAGAGTTTCACAACATCATGATTTAACAAGGAAATGGAAGCTATTTTTATATTTGAAAGTGAAAAGGAACATTTTTATAACCTCTACATACACACATACATGTGCTTGTGGCATATGTCATGTGGGCTGTTATACAAATCTCCAAATACCGCCTTCTCTGTTACAATTCTTAAGGTGAGAGCAACCTTCTGCCATTTTAGAACAAATGGTATTTTATTATTTTGCATGAACCATTTTACATTAAAGATATTATTATTTGACATTAATTTACAGAAGAACAGACAACATACTTCTCTGACATTTATCAACTTAATCATTCATATTAAATCATTAAAAAATTTAAGGGTGTATTTTTTTCTTTCTGGAGTTCTTTTTGAAACATATACACCCTTTAACATAAATAAAACCTCTGTAGTCCCATCATTTATCAAAGACCAGTTAAAAGCCAGAATAAAAATAACACAGCTCATGATTGGCTCTTGATTTTATGTGGAAATGAGTAGCTAGTGGTATAAAATATAAAAGCTGATTTTTTTTTACTACACTAACCACTATTCATTGAATGTTTTTCACGTATCACACATGGTACTTAATGTTTTACAAAATAATATTCCACTTAATCCTAAAAACAAACCTGTCAGGTACTTATTATTCCCATTTTGTAGAAGAGGAGATTAAGAACGAAGGTCAACCAGTTTATAAAGGTCAAAGTTGAAATTCGAACATGACCATCTGATTTCAATGTCCATGCTGTTCACATGTAAGATACACAAAGGCTATTATTTTCCAAAACAGCCCAAGGCTTTATCCTTGTGCAGTACTCCCAATCCCTTAAAGTCACTTGGAGACACACATTAGTGGCCTTTCACAGCCGAAGGTCACTCCTGAATGCTGCTACAATGGTTTTGCTGGTGTTGGACAACTGGTTCCGTCTGCACCAACCAAGCGGTCACTGCGGTGGATAGCACCAACCAATGGGAGCCAGCAGTTCAGGGTACAATTTTGCAGCCTTAAAAGAAAGGTTTTTTTCCTCAAAAAGGACTTACTGGTTTCTATTGGATTATTTAACCTTTTGATGCTAAACTCTTACCCATTGACATAATTCATCCACACAATTCCAAAAAAGTTGGTATCAGACCAGTAGGGTAAAGAATTCTGAAGGTGTCTAAATTCAATACTCCTGCCCACTTAATGATGATAGTTACCCAGAATCCAAACAAAGCAGAGGTTCATGACAATCATCACTGTCTAGGGAGAAAACTGAGGAAAACTTGCCATCTCCCTTCCATAGAAACAGGGTTTGTTTTTGTCATTTCGTTTTGATTCTTGCTAAAACGCAGAGACCTGAAAGAGATGGTAACTTAACACGTATCAGTTATTTCCCTCTCACTGTGGACAGGTGTATCAGACTCCTTCCTGGAATATGTGTTTATGACTGAGAAAGTGAAAGAAAGATGGGAAGCTCTGCCTCTGGCGGGGTGAGGAGGAAGAGGAAGCTGCGGGAGGACAGGAGCTGTGGCTGCAGAGGTGAGGAGCAGCAGCGACCGGTGCGCCCTCCACACTGGTATCGCCCTTGCCCCCCAGTCCTGTGAGCAGATTTAGTGGCAGGCCCAGGGACTGAGCATTCCTTGGTGCTACTGGCAGACTGGAACCCAGGGGCCCTGCCTCTCTGCAGCCTTGTCTCAGACACCACGCAACTGCCCACGAGATGAGCCCCAGACACCCAAGTACTATAAAGCCAGTACAAAAATTCCTAAGACAAGGTAACATTTCTCAGGCAATGAACATATTTTGAGACCTTCTAATCGTCCATCTCTGGAGACCTGCTTATGGAACACAAAGGGACGAGCAATCTTCAGACTTCAGGAAATACACCAGTCTCCCATAATTCCCACCCCAGGGCTTGAGTCTGCAATCCACTTCTTCCTACCTGGCAACTCGACTATTACACTATCATTGGAACAGATGCTTTAAACAATTGTTGACTCGAATAATCAATAAATTCTTGTCAGAGTTGTTTTGCAATCTCTAAAGAAGTCAAAAGTAATCCCAATCTCTTTAAATCATGTCATTGCACCCAGAGACCTTTACTGAGAATTGGGGATGAAGAGAGATGAAAAGCACAGAGATAAAACACCTTTTGCATATTTCAACCCCAATCAATCACTTTATTTCCTAACTGGATAGTGGTTGCCATCATTTCATTACAGTGACTCATATACAAGATAAGATTCCAAAGTGAAGGGATACCTTGGCAACTAAAAAAATACACACGCCCGCCTGTCCACATAGGCCTAAATAGCCCAGCTAACCCAGGCGCAGGTACCCTTCCCCAACAATAAAGATGTTTTGGTTTTTGTTGAATTTTGAAAGTAAATTGTTCAAAGTTAGTGTCTACCTAGATCTTACACCAGGAAGTGAGACGGCTTGGCTCTTTGGCAATCATCCAGGCCACCCATTCAGACACAGAAGGCTGTAACCATAACTGTCCCATGGCAAACAGAAGAGAGAAGGCTAAGCTCACACGCAGGGTAACCAGCTTAGTATAAAAGGCAGGGAAAGCTATAGAACTTGAACTCCTTAATCTTAGTTATTGCTTTGGGCCTAAATGGGGGCATGTCGGATCATATACTGTGTGTCTGGATGACCATTGAAGGACGTACCTGCTAACTCCACGAATGTGTTGCAGAGCAAACACACCAATTTTATTTTAAATACATCCCACACGAAAAGTAAATTCTTGTGCTATATCTTCCACACATAAATGTCACCCCCAAAATTACTATATTAATTTTATTTTAGCAGTGGCAATCATATCAATATAGAGAAATATGGCTCCAGTTCATACTATTTCCTTTCCTTAAAGGACTCCTAGCTTAAAAAAAAATAAAAAGAGAGAAAAAAACAGAAAAATGGATAATGTAAAGTTCAGCCATCAAAAATAGCTTCATTAAGATCCTTAATGAAGCACATGGGAGCCATTTATTGACTCCTCAACTATTAAGATGGAACATTATTACTGCTTTAATAGTATTTCCATTTTCATTTAGGAAATAACTAATCAAGGGATCAATGTACCAGAGACTTTATTTTCTTTCCCTTGGGTCACTGCAAGTACATTTTTTAAAATGCAAAAAACGTAAGAACAATTCCCCCTGGCACCAAAGCTCGTGAACAATTTAGAGAAATAAGGAGGGTGAAAGGTCAACAGCTACCCATCTGAGCACTGTTACCGAATGAATGAAAACTCAGCGAGTGGAAAGTCTCCCTTCCTGGGAGAAGGGAGGGATCCCTCCCAGGTATGCAAAGCACCTCCACCCTGACCCGCTGTCAACCAGGGAAACATTTCTATTTCACCGACTCACTTAGAATGCAAACTACTGTTTCCTGGTAGTTCTCACAGCTCCGCTTCCTTTGAGGTACAGATGTGTAGCCACGGAACCCAATCAGATAACGCCTATTTACATATTTATAAAGTCTCCTGTAAAATCTCCTATCAATTGTTGCTGCTATATATAGGCCTTTCAAAGAATCTTGTGGGCCCAGCGCTCTACTGCACCGCTCCCTTCAGGAATCCTGATATATCGAGTAATGTGATTTCAATGTAAATGGGACCCACTGCACAATCACACCACTTCACAAACTCTTTTCTGCTAGGGTAGCTTAAATCCAAACACACTCAAGCAGCCTGCTGCACTGGAGCAAGATTTCTTCCACATTAAAAAAAAATTTTTTTCAAAAAAAGGAAAAAATCCCAAACCCCAACACAACAATGCCCGGAAAAAAAAAATCTGAACGTTTTCTGCAGAAAGATGGGCTGTCTCCAAATCCTTGTGCCCTATCAGACAAATTAAAGTAAATCAAGCATGAAATGAAGCCGAAGAGCCCCGAGATAAGGCTCCTTTAAGTCGTTTACAGATTAGGATAGAGAGGGGTGCATCTGGTCTCTGGCAGCGAAGGAGGCCAGTTTCTCAGCTCACAATAGCAGCCTGTGTATAGGATTACCTTACCTTGTCACTGACAAGAGAGGAGGTGCCTGCAAGATGTCTCTAACTAACTTCCTAATGTCCCCGGTTAAGTTCTCTTATTAAAGTATTAACTGTTACAATGAGAGAAATACATTTTGATAAAACCAAACAATCTCACCCCTTTCCCTGACCACCCCCCCAACCCACTCTCAAAATCCCATACACTGATTTATGAACTCGTCAGAAGCTGATAAACTGGGAGGGTGGGGGTGGAGATCGGCTACCAACAGATGAGCCTCGTCTCTTATCAGTCAGGATTCTGCTGCTAGAGACAGAAGCTGATAAGTTTCCAACAGGAATTAGTGACGTGGCCAGGAAACTGTGTGTTACTGGGTGCGCTGGTGCCCTAGCAGCTGCCAAAAGACCCTCTCGAGTTATCAGATGGGATTTTGAGGCTGTAAATGGTGAGGTAGTCTCCAGGAGAAACTGGACTGGATGCTCTCAAAAAGCTACGTGATTAATGGTTAAACTACAATACGAGGTGGGTGTCAGATTTTCTTGGAAGCCTCCAGAATTCTGCAGCTTCTCAGTGAAGAGCTTTTTGTTCCTTGGCACTCTGAGCGGCCTGGAAACTCCCCCTGCTTTCCTTCCTTGACAAAGAACTTTTTCTTCTCCAATAAATTTTATTTATACCTTGTTTCAATCCAAGGAAATCCTCAATTTTCCACCAGGAAAAGAGACTGCAATCAACCCAACCTACTCGTCAATTTCAACTACTCTCAGAATGCATTGCTAATTCGGTTTTATGATTAAATAGCGTGGTGGGGATGGAAGGGAGCGGGTAGGGTTACTGTTTCCTTTCAACAGGGAGTCAACTGGTTTCCCCCAAAGCAAGTAAGACATTCACGTTGTTGGTTGGGCCATTCTGTACACTGTGGTAAAACCACTTGAGAATGAAACTAGGTATAATTCCTTAGGGCATGACACATTTCTTTCTACTCCACTATAAGTCATTTTTTGTGTCCAACACCACGTAACATTCATATTGCCCTTTGCAACCAATATACTGTCACTTGTATCTTCACATTTGAACTTAACTTGCAACACCATGAGATACGTAATATTGCCACAAAATTATGATGAATAAATTGGCATTCCACTGGAGGAAATAACTTGCCCCCAAATCACTGGGGTTGGTTAAAATGCAATGTCTGAACTTGTAACCAAACCCAGTAATTCCTTTGCAATTTGTGATATTGCTGAATTAAATTCGTAATCATTGGATAAAGGGGCTCACAAGGAAGTTTTGGAGTTATCTGATGACAGACACAGGCATTCCCCCCCCCCAGTCTGAGATCATTTGTAGTGAAGGATTTGTATAATCTGCAGCATTTCAGAGACACATGACACATTTTAAGACATGAATGTGTGGCACGATTAATGCAGATTCATGTGTTTTTATTTCCGGTGAACTCTGTTCAGGACCTCATAAGGTTAAAATGTACTTAAAAATCTTACCAATAAATAACAAAACATCTATTTGAATGAATTTTAAATCGGGGCCTCATCTGACACACATGGATCCCTCTGCTCTCTTCTCTCCCTCTTTCCCAAATGATCCGTTCAAGAGATGTACTTCAACCCTACTAGTCACTTGTTTTATATTTTATTTAATATCCACCTTGAAATATGAATATAAAAATAATTCAATAAACCTTTCATAAAGTTTTATAGTAACAAAATATAAAGTAATTTTATTTTACAATATTTCTCAATCAAGTTTCCATCCTAAAAGCAACAGACAACAGAACAAAATATTTCCAACGTGAGGAATCTTCGGAAGAAGCTCAGAAGCTGGTAAAGAGAAAAATTTGATTGTAAAGTATTTTCTTAAATATTATATATTTGTTAAAAACCTGAATTAGATCTTTAATTATACTAGATTTTTCTACCTTACAATAGAGAGACTCTAGAGTCAAATGTTATAGGACACTTGGAAAATAACTCCTAACAGTGAACTCTGTGTGTGTGAGTGCAGACCAACACCTGATGGAAGCTGTTCATTCAAAGCGTTTATGAATCTGCCTGCAATTATTTTCAATGGACTAGGTTGAGGATAATCCTTCTCTCAGCACAGAATTGATATATTTACAAATCTGTGACCAAATGATGATATCTAACAAGTGCTCACTGCTTGCTGCTCCAAAATAGTAAACTATCTTAAATTATGCCAAAAAAGATAAGAGACATACTTTATTTCCCCATTTATTAATACTGCAAGGAGGTGACATTTATTCACCATATTTACAGTGCTTCTTTACACTTGATTTTGGGGAAGGTTTTTGGGTTTTGGTTTTTTTTTTTTGCTTTTTCATTGTATATGATTTGGAAAGATATTTGTTCCTTTGTTTTCTAAAATATCGTTCAGTTAAAGAAAGAGTTACAGTATGTTCCCCCTCCATAAAATATTTCTCTCAAACACAGGCTAAAATATTTTTCATATGTTTTATGTCACATTTTACTACTATTGAAATTTAAAACTTAAAAATTTATACAGTGGACATAAAAGAGATTTATGATATGACATTTGCTGTTTTTTGTGTATAAATTGCTATATATGTATACACATATATATAACTGATTACCACTGATTAATCGTTAGTTTAAACACTACAAACTTTCTGAAAGGAGTGGTAATAAGATTTGAGGTATAACAGAATACTAGAATCTTAATTCCAAAGTAGCATTTGATTAATTTTGGCAACCATTGTATTTCGATCTTACTGACTTTACTAAAATATCAAATGGAGAAGAAAACGTATGTTTTAGAAATCATTTAGTATATATTTGTTATTATTGTGGCTCTTTTCCTCTGCAAGTTAAAGGTCTCCCAAAGCAAACACTACTTGGAGTTCACATCTATCTGTGTGGCACCTGCATGGAGAAGTACACGGAATGGCTGGTTCATTTCAGTACGATAGCGTTGTCTCCGTGTTTCTCTAGATCCAAATCAATCCTAGGAACAAAACTCTGGTGATTACTAGTACTGCTAGTAGAAATCATTTATAGAGGCCTGCTTTTTCTTAAATATAGTACATCTTTTCATTTTCACTGCAGTCGACCTTGCAGAATATATACAATTACTTTCACTTTTCAACTGAAAAACCTAAGGCTCAGAGAACTTAAACAATGACGAAGAATCAGAATTCATACCCAGGTCTGTGTGATCCTGACCCAGTCTTTTTCCTATGTGCCTTGGCCTCCAGAGCCTCTGCATATACAGAGATTAGACTGACCGTTTTGTACGCAGTCAAATATGTTTGCCTCAAAGCAATCACTGGCAATCATGAATTATCAATACTCTTCCTTTTCAAAACTTTGTAAATTTACCACCATGAGAATATACTCTTCTGATAATCATCTATGGAAAATATATTTAGGTACTCTAAATTTACTTTCTTTTAATTTTTCTCTTCCCTAGGAACCCAAGTAAATTTGACAAAGAAGGATTCAACGAGATGTATTAATGTAAGCACTAAAATGACCTATTTGTAGTTAGTTCATGTGCTAACTCCATGCCTTGATCCCAAAGTAGTCACTAACTGTGCATTGTCACAACATCCCTATGTCTACGGGGGATATCAACATCAGTTTAATGTGCAGTGCCTTAACTCAGGCCAGGAACTGAACATGCATCACAAGTCACACTACTAAGCACTAAGGCCCTGCTGGGGGTACCGCCCTCTGTAAGAAGGCTTTTGCATTTCTGATGCCATGCCTTCTGTGATTTCTCTATGAAGAGTTTCGTAAATTTAAGCAATGTCATTTTTCAACACATCACTAGGAAATTCCAAATTATGTGAGAGAAATGGAGCCAAAGTTTGTCACACTTGTTAATGGTGGTGGCAGGACTTGCTGTCTCAAAAGGTCTCCCATTTCTCCTCTGCTCTCACCACTGCTTATCAACTCCCAGTCAACCATCCTCGCTGAGCAAGCTCGTGTTCCCCCAGACTAAATAAAGAGGAGATGATAATATCCTCTTCTGTCTTCCTGTGTGCAATTAAGAGGGCTGAAATGGGCAGTGTTCTTGGCAGGAACTCTCAGGGAGATGTGGAAGAAAAATGTTTAAGAACCACTCCCTTGGATTTAATCCTAGGGGAGTTATCTCTAAGAAAGTCCTGCTGGTTATTTCTTGAGAATCCACAGAATACAAACGTTTTTAAAAATAAGGGCAGCCCTAATCAACTCTCTGCAGGGGAATGTTATTCATAAAATCACGGGGTCCAAATGGTGCCACGCAAAACAGGATGCATACCCAGCACAGACCAATAAAGCCTCAAAATGCATATGCTGAGAACTAAGGAATCAGGTTAACCACTGACTCACTTAAAAGCCATTGTTTTCTAGGTCATTAGTAATGAGGATTCTGATAGAAACATGTTTCCCTCCTCTGCGTCATGACTTCTGTGCTCATACAGCTTTAAATGAGGCATTACAAAACGCAGCTGAACAATAGCTTTTTTGGAATGCTTATCGTTATTTAGTGGAAATGTGTGCTAGAAAATGCTCACTTTTTCCCCAGTTCTACAAATAAATTTGAGAGTGTTTGGCGTTTGTGGCGCTGTCATACTAATCCATTAATTATGCTGTCCCATGACCCTGCTCACAGACATCCAAGTCAGGCTCACTCTGCAGCCTGTTTCCAACGCGAAGAGCCAGGCCGGTCTTTCTCCCTATCTGTTGTTATCTCTTTCATTCCCATGACCTTTATCTTGTTTTTTTCCATAGACTATTTTCCCAAAATATCAAAAATGTTTGCAAATTTCTTCTTATCTACCAAGTTCTTAACAATTTCTTAAATTGCTCACCATCATATGATCTGTAAATGAAATGTTCTCAAATCTACGATCAAGGTCAGGATAAAGGTGTTCTATTCAGTTATTTCTGGGTCAATATATACAGGGTCTGGCACAAATAACACCCCTTTTTATTACAAATATTTTATTATAAAATCATAAGCATGTGACTCTGTAATGTAATATCACACCGAAGTGCACTTCACATGACACTGTAAAATGTGCAAGTTAAAACTATAAATCAGACCCATATTATTGCCCTACCAACCACACTCAAGCAGGCATTATGTCTGCTGGGCCCTGTATATCAACACTCCTTCCCGCTTAACACAAAAGCCCCCTTCTCCTCTCTTCTAGCTGCTCCCTTTGAATATGGTTTCTACAGATTTTAAGAAGGTAATTTGTTCCCAGGAGGCAGCCTATCAAAATACCAACAGTCACTGGACACTACCTCTTATACACCTTATAATAACAGTTATGAATGAGTAATAATGAGTTTATAATAATGCTGCTAATAGCTTCATTTGCCTGTCATTCATTCCCTGGACTGTTACCTTTTGGATGTGCCCCTAAGATACAAGAGGCTCTTACACCTGGACTCACTCTTTTGAGCATAAAAAGATTTGGCTTAACGTGCCTCTCTGCCAGTCCAATTCTATCTTTACCAAAGGAAACATAACTGGTCTGATTCATGACACCGACCTGCTCATATGCCAATCGATGGTGCCCCTGCGGATGACGACTGCTAGCCGATCATCAGCCGTGGAGTATGAATCCGCACACAACGGGGCACTCCACTAATCAAGGTATGGTCTAGACCGTATCTCCCTCGCTTGTTGATGAGAATGTCATGTGGAGAGGAATCAAAAGTGTTGCTGAAGTCCGGATAGATTACATCTATTACTTTGCCCTTATCTACATGGCCTGTCACTCTATCATAGAAGGAAATTAAATTGGCCTGGCACAATTTGCTCTTCACAAAACCATGCTGGTTGCTACCCACTAACTTTTGCACTTCTGGATGACTGTAAATTGATTGTTTGACAATTTGCTCTAGTATCTGCTTTGGTATCAAAGTTAAGTTGACTGGTCTATAATTACCAGGTTTGTCTTTTTTTCTCTTTTTCTATTTTAAGGATAGTCACGACTTTTCCAATAAATAATAACTTTTTTCTTGTCTCCTTTATGTTCTTCCACATATTAATTAGTAATGCTTCAGTTTCAACCCTTCAATCTACTTAGCGGACATATGTTCAATTCCTACAATTTTGATTATGTCTACTTATTTAACATGCATATACTTTCCTAATCTGATTTCATTCACCATGCTTTCAAAATGGGTATAATTAAATTCATCATATTAAGAACTGAACATTTTTTTTGAGTAATTAAAATACTACTAAAAGAAAGTCTGTCCTTAAAAAGATTTGCTAGGACATCATTCTTCCTGATGTATTATCCATCACCTACTTTTTACCTAAATTTTTATTTCATGTCATGTTTTCCATTCTTAAGAAAAAAATGCATATTTATTTTATATATAGCAATATTTGATGCCTAATGGCATAACGGATGGTGATAACCAGAAAACAGGTTAAAAATATATTGTCCTTTTTAATTAAAATATTGTGTTCTTGATCTCACTGTTTAAGATACGTTTAAAAATTTTAAAAGGATATAGAAGAAAGTAATTTTATAATATAGTTAATGCTGATAAAGTACAGAATTGTAAACTAAAGAGAAGTCAATTAGAAATTTATTGCTAATAAAGGTATTATATAAATGAGATGGCAACTAGAATTAAATTAAAGTTAAGAAAGGGCAAATATACAAACAGCAATATAATGATTCTTTCCTTAAAGGGGTATATTGAAAGTCAATAGAACTGATGGCCAAGTTCAGAAAGTTTTAGTCTGTGTAAAATCAGATGCAGCACACACCTTGATCGTACTCTGTGATAAGTAAAACAGTAGTTTATACCCAATTAAAAAGAGACTAGACTGCAGGAAATAGACTGCATTTAAACAAGAGCAATTAGAAGAGTTAAAGCAATGAAGTATTTTTCAAAGCAAAATAATTATAAAGCTGCAAGTCTTAAAACACCCAAATGTCTCAGAAAATAAGCAGAACCCCCAAAAGTATATGTAAGTAGACTGTGACATATGTTAGAACATAGAAAAAGATGTATCAAAAGGGATATACATACTAATATTTAGTTATATTAATAAATTTATTAAGTACAATATTATAGTAAGTGGTTGGATTTCTTTAAATCTTACCTAACATTATGTATCTTTTTACCTAATTTTTAAACATTATTTAGATTATATCATAAATTAATAAGAGCTGTTTTAAATTTTTATAAACCTTCCATAAATTGTCTCATTGCTGAAAGTTTACAGTTCAATTATCAATGCTTGGTGAAAAGTAAATTCATATTTCTCAGACTCCACAACCCAAACATGGCCCTTACCAAAACACCTTTGCAGAGAAAGGGGACATTTCCAGGGCTAGGCACTAAAACAGAAGCTGTTAAATTGACAATAAATACAATTGTCTTTACCAGTCCAGACTGGACAGTTTTTTAAGAAATAAATCACTTTCTCTTAAATTTCTTTTACCTTTTTTCTAGAAACAACTATTCTAATAGTAAATTGATGATTAACAAATTTTGTTTAAATTTTGGTCATTTTTTCAATTCCATCAGCTGTGATAGTTGTTAGAAAATATCATCTACCTGTATATTTATCTTAGCTTTGGTTTGTATCGTGATTCTCCAAATAAGAATTCTAATGAATAGCTTAACAGAAGCACAAGCAGCGAATGTTACTTTACTGGTGTGATACTCCTTCACATTCCTTTCACGAATGATAGTCATGAAACAAAAAATTATTTAAAACACAGCACAAGTTCATATTTAGACAGAATGATTTTGTGATTAAAATATATTTTTGGTATTATAAAATTACCAAAGATATGTGTGTATTAAAATATATTTAGCTAATAACCCAGATATTTTCTCTTTCAAAAACCTAAACTTCTATCTTTTTGTTTTTATATCCAGGGAAAAAATCCGTGTGGTTGTTTACTGTTAATAGCTGTCAAAATTCTTCACCTATCAGAAATGTTATTGTTCTTGGAAAAAAATGATAAAATACTATATACATTGTGGATTCAGGCCAGAAATGACACCTCGTTTAGTTGTAAATATAAAAATGCCATGCACTCATTTTATTTATAAATATTTCTTAAGTGTTTAGTTTATACTGGCATTCAACCAATCTGTGTTTATTCTCAAATCTAAGCAGGATACTTCCCTATCTTATGGTTTAAAGAGTCCTCTAATCTATCAATAATTTCCAAAGACATATTCTCCTCATGCTGATATTTAGCATGCTATTCTGCAGGCTAAGTAATATACTATTTACTGGTTTAAAAAAGGTGATAGAAGGAGAAATTAAAGTATCACAAAGGTAAACTCACGGTATAACAAAGGTTTTGAATATTCAGTAAAAAATGTACAGAAAACAGTTCATGAAAATTAAAATTTGGGAATTGAAGGGTTTGGGACAAATCATTACATTTATCCTTCTCTGCCATAATACAGTAGCTACTCAACTTTCACCAAAATGGAAACCAAAGCGCATCCAAGATTACTTGGTGCCCTGGGATTGCAAACGACTATACTTTTTACTTCGCTTATAAATTTTTCATGTAAGAACTACTTCATAATTGCACTAAAGGCTTGACTCTAATCCTTTAATTGCAAACTCCACATCTCTAACCCACCCCTGCTTCAACACACCCCCATGCTCACTTGTTCCCCACAAAACCTCCTTCATTCTGCCTTTGCAACAGCCATTTGTGAAAAGTTCTAAATCCCTTCTGAACCGATTGATTTTAGCTGGACACACGACAATCTTCACAGGAGGAAGGGGTTGAATAAATGAGGGTTAAAGAATTAAGTTCAAGTTTTAAAGCATTTGTGGGGAATAAGAGACAGGAAGAAAAAGTAAGTGTGAAAACAGGAGCAGCTAGGGAAAACGATCTCCTTCCATTAAACCCCAGAATCTCCTCTCCTTTTCAGATGCATTCTACTCCAATTAATGACCATATCTGCCTGACATTCCACCTACTAGGAGTTCACGTTGGCTTAACAGAATCCTCTTTATAAAAGTAACCAAAGTCTTGCAATGTGACTATCAGTCATTCCACCTTTTATATTTTTTCTTCCTAGTATCTGGTAGACAAATCTTACACTGAAGTCACATTCTCTGGATTGTGATAGAAAAAAGTGGGTGATATTTTTGTGGCAGGCAGGTCTTGGGGGCAGGAGAAAAGAAGGGCTAAGAGTAGAGACGCCGCCAGGGACAGGTGAGAAAGGCAGAAGAGTCACAGCATCTGCACAGCTAAGAGCAGATGCTCAGCACATAAAAACAAAGACAAGGGCTTAGAGTTCACGGTGGTGGAAAGACAGCTATGTAAATAAACTACAAAATAGTAGTAATTGCTAAACTCAAATTTGCACAACATGTATCGGGGCATAAGATGTTCGTAACTCTTCTCCAGAATCTCATTTCTGCCTTTCTTAGAGGACACAGAATCACCTGATGCCACACTGGACATATAGCAGGTGGCCAATAAACATGTCTAATGAAGAAAACAATAA
The DNA here is from genome assembly GCF_014824575.4 of Sturnira hondurensis. NCBI lineage: Eukaryota > Metazoa > Chordata > Mammalia > Chiroptera > Phyllostomidae > Sturnira > Sturnira hondurensis. The sequence continues at coordinate 30,260,306 of NW_028079044.1, read as the reverse complement.
AAGGAAAATAAAACTCTCTTTAAATATAACTGATTTCATTAGCACAAACTATTCTTTAGACTACATACATATTATGTTTATATATATATATGTACATAAAACACTTTATTATTCTTTTTTCCAACATAACTGCAAATTGAAAGTGTATTTGTTATTCTTTCAGTATTCCAATATAGAACAGTGAAGTACAGACTTAAAACGTGCACTCAATTTCCTAGCTATGTCTCTGCGCCAGCAAAACTCAATGACTGCCCTATCTGCTCCTAAGTTTCCCTTTTCACAATCTTCTTCCTTCAGTTACTCAGGATAACCGAAAAGGATAAAAAGTGTTGTGTAATTCTTGAGTAAAATGAGGGAGTCAGGGGTGGTCTGGGCAGAGGAGGGCAAAGGGGGGAAAATCGGGACAACTGTAATAGAATAACAAAATATTTTTTAAAAGGACTAACTCTTGGTTATATTTTTTCCCAAAGTGAACCCAACGTGGACAGAAACAGCCCAAACTAAACTTGGATGCATCTTGACACTATCAGCAGAACGTTTCGATTATTTTCAGTACCATGTGTCTGAAACAACAGCCAGATGACACCAAATTCTTATTATTTATCCTTTTGTTTAATTATTTTATTTTTCTCCCTAACATCTCTCTGCTAACTTTGACATAACTTTTTATCATATATCATGTTCCTCAGGATTAGGTTTAATATAAAAGTGCTTTAAGAGGCATTTCAACTAAATTGGAATCCCTTAAAATACAGTGCTTGGCCTTCATATATCACCTTAGTCAGATGATCAAGTTCAACAGCACCAGAAATAAGACACATCAACACTGTGTGCTGCCTGATGTGACGCACTGAGAAAGGCACATCCTTTTCCTGGTATTCTTGCCAAAGGCATCCCCACCATCTAGTCATGAGAAAACATTGGACAAACCCACATTTATGGATATTTGACAAGATCACTGAGCATTACTCTTCAAAAGCGCCATGAAAGACAATAAAAGACCCAGGAACTGCTACAGATTGAAGTAAGGAGCTAGAAAGTCTAACTGGAGTTAGGGAGCAACACTGGAATAGAAAGAAAGGGCGTTAGTGGGGGAAATTGTGAAATCTGAATACAGTCTGTAGTGTAGTTAACAGCATTACTTCAATGTTATTGTCTTGCCTTTGATGATTCTAATTTGCTTATGTAAAAGGATTACATTAGAGGAGGTTGGATAACATGTGTGCAGAAACTCTGCACTGTTTTTGCTTTTTTTCGGTGTCTAAAATTATCTCAAAATAAGAAGTTAAGCAAAGCTATGTATGATCAAAACAAATGAGATGTGACTAAGATATTCAGTAGAATTATAATTAGTGGCAGAAGCTTTTCAGGTGTGAAAATAACTTTAAAACCTCAATACCATTCCCTCTTCTTCCTTAGCAACTAACCCATGAAATGTTAACTGAAAACACAGCACTGGAATAAAAATCTATTTTGCAGCCAACATGGCCTAAGGGATCTGTGACAGCGGAGATCTTCTTAAAAGAACAAAAGAAAGGAATAAAATGAATTCAATCATGTGGATATTTATGAACCAAAATGCCCTCCTACCAGCAAATGAAAATATTTAAAAATTTGGAAACAGAACAAATAAATTCATGAAAGATTTACAGAAAAATATGGCATTCTCTGCTTCTCAACGTATTCATTCTTTCCTTTATCCACTGAACATATGGTTGCTAGGTACTCTACTTTCCACTGACAATACATAAATTGATGTGATGTAATTCTAGCCCATAAGGATATAAGGGGGGGGGCAAATGAAGAGATGGTGAAAAGTGAACACAATGTTCAAGCTGTGATGAATGCAACAGTAGCGGGAATGAGGGCTTGGCCGAGGTGGTCAGGAGTTGGCCAGCTATAGCCTGGGGCCCAATCTGACCCATCACCTGTTTTCGTACAGTCATAAATGAAGACTGGATTTTAATTTTGTACTGCCAATTTATTACTGATTAACTGAGTTAGAAATGTTAGGAAGTTGTTTAATGGTCTCTTTTCATTTTTTAAAAAAGATTTTATTGAATATATTGGGGTGATCCCATAATACAATACATAGATGATATTGGTATTAAAAAAGGATGTTCCTTATGTTAAAATTAAAATAATATTTCATGATAGGTGACTATCACATAAAGTTCAAATGTCTTTGTCCATAAATAAGATTCAGAATTTTTTCAATAAAAATATCATGGACTTTTTCCCCCCAATATAAGTACCCACATAACATCTTTTATTTTTCCTCTTATTCCTCAAAACCTAAAAAATTTACTATAGTAATCTGAACAGAAAAAGTCCACCAACTCATTGTCTAGGCCACTGGTTCTCACATTTCAACAAGAACCCAGAATTCCCTGGTCAGACAGTTAAAACATGGATTGTTTCATCCTCCCCACAGAGTTTTGACTCAGTAGGTCTGGGGCTGGACTTGAGAATTTGGACTTCCCACAATTCACCAGCTAATGCCGTTGCTGTTGGTCCAAGGAAGACATTTTGGAAACCAGTGACTGAGGTATCTTGTTCGAGAAGCAATGGGAAAGGCCCAAGGTAGGGAAGGAGGGGGAGGATGGACTCTCTAGGCAGTGGACACATGGAAGGCCTACGGTAAGGAATATGGTGCAGTCCTCCATGATAAATCCAAAGGGAGCCATGCAAACGTCCTTTCTGAAGACAAAAGCACTGGAGACAGAGAGAGATTCAAGCTGTCAGGACGACAAGGACGACACCCTTGTTTTTCTGCTTTGGGAATGAATAGATGCTGGCAGTTTTCACCGAAAAGCGTGATACAAAAGGAGGCGCTGATTTGGAAGGGAAGCTGCGAACTCCAGTCTTAGATATGTTGAATTTGAGATAACTAGAGATGATTTCTTTGGCAGCAGCTTAAAAATAAGGTCCAAGTAGAACGACGTCTTTCAAACTACTGTCCTAGTGGAATCTTTGATGTGGGTGAGGTCACAGGAAGCACGGGCAGGGTGAGTAGGGAATCTCAGGGCATTCCAATGTCAGGAGCCCTCAGTGGGTGGGGAAGAGGAGGAACACCACAGGCTCATGAAGGTAGGTGCAGGAAGGACACAGGTATTTGGGAGGTCAGACAGGTTCAGAGTAGATGGCCCTTGGATTAAGCAGACAAGATAATGGATAAAATTGAGAAGTCTGTTACTGTAGCATGAGAGTAAATAGAAGAATATATACAGGAAAAAAGAGAGAGATAATGTCTAAAAATGTTGTGGTGAACATAACTGAGACAAAGGATTGTAATTAGAGGCAACACACAAGGAAGATACAAATCAGAGGACAGATTAACTGCTTGCCTGTCTATTGCTAGACCTATCTATTACAGATAATACATGGGGTGGGAAAAGGTTCACAGCTGTAAGCAAATCACAGATTAATAAAGCTATCGTGATAATCATAACCTGCATGTCTTTTTCCACACAGAACAACTGTGAACTTACTTTTGCTTACCCATTTTGTTAAGGGCATGAAGTAAAAGGTGATGGCTTTGTATATCACTTGTGAACCTGAGAGGTTAAAGCTGCCAAGTAGACTGAGGCCAAAGTGGGAGAATCTGACAAGTGAGAATCTATGACCTACATGTTGTATCACAACCTTAGCATGACATCATCAGGTGATATCACAGGTACAGCCAAAGAACCAAGTACTTCTCTTATCACCAGTGGTCTCTGTGAGGCTGCGAGGATATGGGCTGTGGGGTAAGAACACTGCCCAAATCTCTAGGTACAAAGCATGAAAAAATGGGAACTTCATCATTTTCTTTTTTTCTGGGGTATAATCTGGAAATAACTGTCACTTATAAACATATGCTTTTCTAAAAAGATTCTGATCCTTGCCATATCCCACTGCCAGAATTTCCAGCACAGATCAGCACTTCCAATAATTATACAGTTTTCTTTGTACACAAAGTAGCTGGTAAGTAAATTTTGGGGTGCTGAGAAAGAGAGAAGTTTACAGCCTCATGTGAGGCCAAACTACTAACTAAAAGTCCTAGGACCAAGCTAAATTCTGCAAGAGCAAACTTTTAATTTGCAATAAAAGTCATAAAAAGAAAACAGATTCACAGCATATCCAAAGCAAGATATATTTACACACATTTAGCTCCTATCATATAATTTCTTTATACATGCACTTGCATGGAAGGAAAATGATCAAAGTATCCAGAAAACTCAAAATCAAAGAAAACTGAGTTACTTGCAACAACATACACAAAAAGTACTACTTAAAATTAAAAGTTCATTGGGCACTCATAACTACTGCAAACAGAAGGCATTAATTATATCTGTGCATTCCTGTATTCCAGTTTATTTTACAATGTCACAAATACAGGTTACATTTGAAAATTACAAAACCTATAAAAATTCACATTTTATTTACATTAACTTCAGAACAGAAGTTTCTCTTCTAATTATAATCATTACTAATCAGCATCTTTTAATGAGGATTTATATGCCAGCAATTTTACGCATATAATTATATTTACTACACAATAACTCTATTAAATAAATATAATTACTGAGCTAAACAGTGCCATAAGCAAATAGCAAAATCTCACAACATTCTTTGCTCTGATGGTAGTGAGGTCTTTTTTACTTTTGTTGTACCTCACAGATACATTGTTGGCAAATTTCCCTTGTGTAATATTTTCAAAAGCAATATATATTATTCTTAATTAAAAAGCAAAAAAATTATGAATAAACACCAATTTGTATAAAATATTTTTGCAGTTTCATATATTTTAGAAAAGTCAATACTATTTTGCGCAGTACTAGAGATAATCTCGGATTCTGGTAGCAAAATCCACTAGTGGAATTTCAATATAAAGTGTTAAAATCTTAAAGTTGGAGAAACACATGTGCAATTGGCATACAGCTAATTGGCATAAAGCTAATTAGCATTTAGAAATTTTATATCTTTTTAAGAAGTACAAAGAACAGATACATTTGTGGAGACTCGTGTTTTAAGATTAATTATAATTACTGTTTCATGTGGAGCCTATAAGTACACAGTAAAATAGCAAACATGTTTGGTTTCCTTTGTTTCCGTATAGTTCATTACATCGATTGATCTCTTCCATAATGATTACTGTTGGTGTACGTAGGCTTTGAAAAACCAGAGCTCCTATAATAGTTTATGAAGGATGATTGAGAACAACTTCTTAAACAAGAGGAGTCGAAGGGCATTGAAGTTGAGTTTGGAATACAGAAGTGTGATGGCTTGTGTTACATCGCCAACAAATACTTCATTCAAATTCAGGAACTTACGTTCCATATGTCTAAATACTACCCATTGTGACACGCTCTTTTTACAAAAAGCACTGAGTTTTGCATATAAACTACAACCACTGACTCACTCCCAAAAAACGTTTTTTGCAGGGTGGATACGAGGAAACAAATTCACTATTCAGCCCTGTCCTTTCTGGCACTTAAGAGTTAATTGGAAAAAAATAAAAAATCTTCAAAAAGCATTTGGTGAGAAATAGTCCAATTCCACACATGAAGCCTTCTTCTATCTTTCTTTCTTCACCATTAATTACAAACAAATTCATCTTTCTCTTGTGAAGTTTGAAGTTTGTTGTTATTATTGTTAGATGAGTTGTATTCAAACTCCAACAACAACAACAACAAAAACGATGAAGCCAACATTTAAATTCTTCTCACAGTCTGGAATTTACTTAACGGCCAGCCTGTGCACTGTGATAAACGGAATGATGATCCGGCAACATGTCTTTATCCATGGTTTGCTTTAATTAACGCTGGCTTGTTTGTTGAAAAGATGATTAATATGCCAATGAAAATTGCATAATTGAATACCACAACACTGGCACAATCAGAAAGACACATGCAGTTTTTTGATTAACATTTATTATTATTATTATTGTGCTTTTTTAATGTACTCTTCTCACTATGAAATGATGCAGTTCTTTGACTAAGAGGTGAAAGGAAACAGGACTGAGGGCAGGATACTCCTTGAGCAAGAAGAAAATACAATGCAGCTTAATCAGAATGAAACAGTCCTTTGGTGACAATGGCCCTCAGAATTTGAACATGCAGGCAACCTCCAATTAAATATACATGCCAGCCGTATACAAAAGAGTGTGATTCTGGTTGATGACAGGAGAGTTTTTAAAAAATACTTTTATAAACACAAGACATGTGCATAATATCAAGAATAGTCATGTTAGGACTTACAGGTATTTGATATAAATAATGATCTTTTTAACATTTTCCTTTATTTCAATATCAAGATTTTAGATGACTATAAACATATCCTATTATTAAATCTTAATTTTTAGTCAGTTATATATCAGAAAGTGTTAGCAAGTGGTCTTAAGAAGTGTAAGTATTTAGTACCCATCATCTTACATTGGATAGGAAATGTCTCCTTTATTTCATTTACACATACAAGTCCCTGGGCCTGGCTCAGAGCTCAGTCCCTGGGCTTTAAACATAGGTAAGAACGCAGGTGTGCCTTCAAATTGCTCGCTTTGGAAATATTAAGATGAAATGCTACAAGATAAATTGGATTCTACTTTCAGAATTAGCCTAGTATCACTTGTTTAAATTGCACTGATAACCAAGTACATGTATGTGCAAAACATACGTGCACAAGGTCACATCCTTGGCATTTCTGGCAACGACAGCCCTGATCTCAGGACTGCCGCTCCTGCAAAGAGATGATCCTTCCGAACCCCAGACTTTTAGTGGTTCTCTGTTACTACTTATGTAGATAGAAATAACTCCACAGAGCAGTTTTAATGGTACAATGGTAAGCTTTTGCCAGAAATTAGTGTATAAATGGTAACATCATTTCAGTGAAAGTAAAAATGAACCCAAGCTGAAAAAAAATGTCCTAAACTTTTGAACTCACTAGGAGGTCATTTCCTTTAATATTCTACTTTCAAGAGCTACACAAAGACCAAAGGAAATAACTGGTTGTTAGTCTCCTTTGTAAAAATCTTCAGATGCTTGGTGTATGCTGAAAAGATGAAATCTAGGAATCTAATAGAGCAATCTGAATTTCTATGATTTGGGGGAAGAGTAGGGAGACAACAAATACAAAATGTTCTTATCACAATTAATAAAAATGTTATATCATCTTATTGCCCAATTGTTCAGTGAATTTCTTCTAAACAGGGAATCATCAGCCCAGGAAATTTGGCAAGGCAACTTACAGAGTATATGACTATGTTTTGACACAGCTGGCACTGTGGCCCCAAGGCACGACGATCGTAACCTGGGTACCATCAGCCTGTGTCCTTTCTACCAAGGTTTTCTTCACAGTGCCCTTTAGTAACTGGCCATTGTACTGTGCCTCAGTGTCTAAGTAACATCAAAACCACATATTTCAATCCAGTTAACCTGGGTTTATTACAGGCAGTTAACACTAAAGGGATATTACAATGCTTAAAAAGGAAGGAAAATGAAGTTTCCAAAGGAGAATAAAGTTTAAAGATAACAACAATTAATGGACCAGAAAAGGTCTCCCTTAAGAGAGAGAATGACTTCCAAGACTGGAAGAATCTTAGTTTCCAGATACGTGGCTCGTTCACACAGCGTCTGGGTTCCTCTCATTCCTTACCTCGAACAAGTCACTTAACCTTTCTCAGACTGTGTTCCCTTCCTTGAAAAATGGGTAGAGTAATATCCCAAATGTAGCAGGATCTATTATTTATCTTCCATTATTTGTCCCTACCCTAATATTAGTATCCCTAATTTTAAATCAGACACATGGTTGACTAATATAAATGCAACATTATCCAACCTCCTCAGCAGGTATGTGGCCATGTGAGGTATATTCTGGGAAATAAGATGAAGCAGGAAAGACATGTAATTTCAGAAGGTCTCTTAACAAGAGAGGAAAATATACTTCACCTTTTCCTTTTTTTCTGATGGTTGGAATCAGCTGTGATGTCCGGGGGTGAGCAGCCATTCTCGCCCTTGAGACAGACGTGGATGGTTGATCTAATTTTAGAGCTGTCAATGAATTGGGGATTGCCTACACTAAACTCCACAAATACAAGATGAAAAATAACAAGTGTTGAAGAGGATTTTGAGAAGAGAACTCTCATATACTGCTGGTGGGAATGTAAATTGATGCGTCCTCTATGGAAATCAGCATGGAGTTCCTCAAAAAATTTAAGGGTAAAGCTACCATATCCAGCAATCCCTCTTCTGGATATATACCCTCAAATGTTATTTTATTTATGTTTTTAAAGACTTCCTTTATTTATTGCTAGAGAAAGGGGGAGGGACAGAGAACGAGAAGGAGAGAAATAACAGTCTGTGAGAGAAAGACTGATTGGTTGCTTCTCACACGTCCCCAACTGGGGACCTAACCTGCAACCCACACATGTGCCTGACCAGGAACTGAACTGGCAACCTTTCACTTTGTGGGGCGACACCCAACCCAGTGAGCCATGTGGTTGGGACTACCCCAAACTTTTAAAAACATTTATTCTCAAAGATATATGGCACCCTTCTGTTCACTGCAGCTTATTCACAGCAGTCAAGACACAGAAACCACCCGAGTGTCCTCTAATAACTGAATAAAGACCCTGCGGTACCTATATACAGTGGACTACTTCTCAGGTAAAAAGGTGATGAACGGGAGCTTCCAGTCAAGATGGCAGCAGAAGTAAATGCAGCATCCTTCCACAACCACAGCAAAACTACAACTAAACTTCGGAACAACCATCCTTCAGAACTACCAGAAATCTAGCGGAACGGAAATCTAGCTGAACTAAGGATATGAAGGAACCACATCGAGACTGGTAGGAGTGGCAGGGGCATGGAAAAGCCTTCTCCCACCCCCATGCACGGCAGTTAAACACTGAGAGGAATATCTCAGCTGCAGAGGTTCCCCCCTGAGGAGCAAGGGGCTCCAGCCCTACACCAGGTCCTTGAGCCCAGAATTCTCGTGCCGGGAAGAGAAGTCCCCATAACTTTTGGCTGTGAAAACCATGGGGATTGTGGCTGAGGGAGACCACAGGCTCCTGGAGTCCCAGGAGATCCTCTTAAAGGGCCCATGTGTGGATTGACTTATACTCACTCTCTCTGAGCCTTAGCACTGGGGCAGCCACTCAAAATGTACCAGGAACATCCAGGGAGAAACTGAACTGCCTGGCATTGGGGTGAGAGCTGAAGGGGAAGCTGTCTTCCGGTCAGAAGTGCTGCTGAGCCTTCGCCACAACAAAGCCATCAGGCAAAGGCCATATCTGAGTCTCCACCAGCCTAGCTCAAACTGTCCACCTTACCCCACTGACTCCCTGAAACCACATTTACAGGTCCTCCCAAGTCCTTCCCAGTGACTTTTCCACACAAACAGGCTATTTTGACTCATGCTGCAGACTTCCCTAAAATTTATCAGAAGTTCATAAACATAGTCAATAATGTTGTAGTAACTGTGTATGGTGTCAGGTGGGTGTAGATTTATCAGGATGATCACTTCATAAGTTACACAAGTGTCTAATCACTGGGTTGTACACCTAAAACTAATACAATATTGTACATCAACTGCAATTGAAAAGTAAAAAATTATTAAACAGGCAAAAAGCGACAAAATATGTCCATTTGCAACAACATGGATGGATCTTGAGAATTATCATCCAAAATAAAGTCAGCCAGACAGAAAAGGACAAGAAGCATATGATTTCATTCATATGTGGGATATGAAACAGAAAGCAACAAATGAACATACAAAACAGGCAAATTCACAGGCCCAGATAACAGTGCAGTGGTTACCAGAGGGAGCGAGAGGTAGGTAGAGGATGGACAAGGTCAAATACATGGTGATGACAGGAGATTAGACTCTGAGTGGTGAGTGCGCAGTACAATATACAGAGGACGTATTATAAAATTGTACATTGGAACCTTTATAAAGTTATTAACTAATGTTACTTAACTTAAAAAAGAGAGAGAGAGAGATAATACTCTTATATAAGCCAGTGTTAATTTGGGATTTTGTTCACTTGCAGCCAGATGGTGTGTATTTTATAGGACTTATACAATAAATGAGAAAATGTACATGAATCATGTAACACAGTGTCAGATACTTCATAATACCTGGACAAGCACAGATGATGATGATAATGATAATGATAGTAATATTTAAATTGGTTTCATTCATTCTAGACCTTTGTGGTGTTTTAAAATTCTGACTATATGTCAGATACTGTTCTAGAGCAGGGATTGGTAAAACCTGGTCCAAGACCTGCTTTTGTAAATAAAGATTCACTGGACACAGTCATGCCCATTCATTTGTAAGTGGTCTACATCTATTTTCCACAATAATGGAAGACATTTTCTGATATCTCTTCCACAGAACATGGAGCCAGCATTCCACTGAGAAAGACAGGTGATGTATAAAAGAACACTGAGCCCTGGCTGGTGTAGCTCAGTGGATTGAGCGCCGGCCTGCGAACCAGACGATCGCGGTTCGATTCCCAGTCAGGGCACATGCCTGGGTTGCAGGCCAGTTCCCGGCAGGGGTCAGTTCCCAGCAGGGGATGCACAAGAAGCAACCATACATTGATGTTTCTCTTCCTCTCTCCTTCCCTCTAAAGATAAATAAATAAAATATTTTAAAAAAGAACACTGAGATGTACACTATAACACATTGCATATAAATAAAAAACAATCCCTTTAGAAGGAGATAATGAACTATAGAAATACAAAACGCTAGAGAAGAGGCACCTGACAAGCCATCATGAGCACTTTGTTAGACATGCATGCATACCCTAGTTATGAAGAGACAAAGCAGACTCTCAAAAGCTAAGAAAATTAAGTATTATTAGCATTAAACCACTAGACCCCTAAGTTGAATCAGAACCTTGCTACGTACCCTTCTGATGATTTGGTTTCCCATACAACTTGCTTACAGAGAGAATATATGATGGAAAATCTATCGTGAATCTTTAGCGCCAAGGGTGGCAAACACAAGGCCTATGGGCCGATTCTGGCCTTCCGCCTTGTTTTATCCGCCCAGCACCTTGTTTCTACCTGGCAGCAGTGCCAAGCAAGCTCCTTGCCCCTAGTTTAGGAGTAGTTACATTTATACAGCCTTAAAATTACATTTGGTCCTTTGAAAGCAACTGGGAGGCTGGTGTAGCCCCCAGTGAAAATGAGTTTGACACCCTTGCTCTAGTCCATCTGACAGATAATGTGAAAACATGAACTGGCACCTTCTATGCATTATCTGATCTCATGAGTTTTATCTTTGAGTCAGTATCCCTGAGTCTGAAATTTTTCTGCATTACTATGTGCCCACTGAATGCAGTTCAAAAAATTATTCCTTATAGGATGCACATTTCGACAATGTTTTTTTTCTACGCAGTTTGAAGTTGCTAGCAAAGGAGCCTGACTTGATTTAAAAAAACCAACATTCTTTTCTTGCTTTGGTTTGAATGTTTGCATCATCCCCAAATTGATATGTTGAAATCCTAATGCCCCAAAATGATGGTATTAGTACGGGGGGCTGTCAGGTGGTACTAAGGTCATGGGTGAGATCAGTGATTTTTATAGAAGGGGTCCCACAGAACTGCCTCGCCCCTTCAGCACGTGTGAGGGGGAGTCTGCAATTTGACTGCAGCCCTCACCTAACTATCCCAGCATCCTGACCTCGGACTTCCAGCCTCCAGAACAGTGAGCAAAACAAATCAATGTCATTTATTAGCCATCTAGTCTATGGTGGTTTGTTAGAACAGCTCAAGCCAGCTCCGACATTCCTCTACTTCTCAACGCGTAACCACATGTTAGAAGGACGACCATCAACAACAGTTATCGGGACCAGATTTCCAAAAGTAAAAAACATGTCAAACTCTCCCAAGTTCTGGAAGAACACAAAAAGCCCAGATTCCTTTGTTAAATCAAATTAATTAAAGCACAGACACATACCGTATACAAATAAGGCAACTTCTTTTAAGGATAGTTTATAAGTTCCAAGATCAGTCATTCAAAGGACAGATACCGGGAAGTTACACATCCTATCTCAAGTAGCAACACTAACATAATCAGACCCAGACATCAATAAGGTGCTTACTGAGTCGATTTCATAAGGTTCAAGTGGTTCCTTAGGAGATTATCACTTTCTCAATTCTGAAAGCAGGATTATGAGTCAGGCAGAAGGAAAAATGACAATCAGAAAGATCCATTTCTGAAAAGCTTTTTAAAAAAAGCCTCCATTTCCTCCTTCCTGGCCAGCTTTTCATGTGTACCATCCAGAGCTCAGGTGATGGATCTCTCTGTTATTGAACTTGCCCCGGTATCTAAATCAGACCATGTCTCGTCAAATAGATGGTCAGCATAAGTCATAATTCATCAGTAATGTCTTATATTTTTATGAAAAGAAGCTTAAATCATTTTCTCTCCCTGTTTCCCTCCTGTCATTCTGACGTTGCTTCTCAGTCCCCTGCGATGGATCCCCTCACCCCGATCCTTCCTTAAATATCAGAGTTTCGCAAGGTCCTTTACTCTTGCTATTCCACATTCTCTTACTAAATATATTGTCCTCTATTAGCACTACTCTCAAAATCTTTATCGAATTCCTAGGGCTTCTCTTCTATCTCCACAGTCTCTGCTTCTCCTGCCTTATTTTAAGGTCTCATCATTATTTGCTAGGCTAACCTCCTAATTCCCATTTGCCAGGTCTCCATTACTTCCTATGGTGGCTATGTAGCGATATAAAATGGACACCTGACTAGTTTTTACTCCCATTCTCCAATAAAAGGAAACAAAACAAACCCCCCAAACAAAAAGCAAAAACAAAGTGAAATACAGCAGCTGCCCCTGGACTAAAGCCACCACGGCTGGCAGGCAGGCCGTTGTGATCTGTGTTGGTTGTCCCCGCTGTGTGCAGCCACATGGGTCAACAGTGAATGCTTGGGCTCACATGGGGATGGGGTTGGAACTGCGGCCATTTCGTGAAGCTGGACCCTTTTAAAAAATATTTTACTTATTTATCTTTAGAGGGGAAGGGAAGAAGAGAGGGAGAGAAATATCAATGTATGGTTGCCTCTCATGAGTGCCCTACTGGGAACTGGCCTGCAACGAAGGCAGGTGGCCCTGACTGGGAATCGAACCTCGATCGTGTGGTTCGCAGGCCCGCGCTCAATCCACTGAGCTACACCAGCCAGGGCCTAAGCTGGACCCTTTTATGGGTTCAATTTGCCAGTACGTGAAATTCTGAAGAAAGCTTGTTTGTCTAGACCTGGGCTTTAGGTAGTAAAAATATCATACATCAGTTCCTGAGAGTGTTGGTCCATCGGTATACATCATCAGAGCCCAAATTCTAGGGACAGAATTTACACTGTCTCATCTCTGGGAACCCCAATCATCTCCAGTATGTTAGGACAAGGACAGCTCTGTGGTAACACGCCCTGGGGCAACTGACAGAAGCAAGTGTAAACCTGCTCCAGAAAGATGTGTTCCCAAAGAACCCCAAATTTCCAAAGATGAACTCCCCATAATGGCCCAACAATCCAAACTTAGAAAATACACAGATAAGGACAGAGATTCATCGGAAGAAGAATAAAATGATAGCAGGCCCCCAACATCTCCTGGTGATGGTGATGATGACGGTCATAATAACAGTATTTATCGAGGAGTTACTACGTGCCAGGCACAGTTCCAGACATTTCATGTGTTCACGCATTTAACGCCCACAGAAACTCAGTGCTCTCAATGCTCTCCCGTTACAGTTGAGGAAGTTGATAAGAAATTAGTGGATAGATGTTTAAAAAGAAGTACATTTTAGATATTTAATAATGTGAAAGACCGCCAAAAACTCTGTACTATGAAAATAGATCACTATTAAAAATAATAGTCATATTTGAAAAAATGAGTTTCTAGAAATGAATACAATAAATTTAAAGGGGAAACTTAAATCAGTGGTAGGACTACGAAAGAGAGAACTAGGAAAATAAATTATTGAAATACATAGAGGACAGAATGAATAGTTCCTATTTCATAAGTTCCAAGAAAAGAGAAGAGAGGGAAATAAATACTTGAAGGCATAATGGCTAACATTTTTCCAGAATTGATAAATAACATAAATCATCATAGTTGGAAAACACATATCATAGAAAATACAATTAAGCCACACCTAGACAGACAATGTGGAACTGCAGAATGTCAAAGCCAAAAAGAAGATTTAAAAGTAACCAAAGAGAGAAAAAATACATGAACTACAAAGGAATGACAATTAATCTTACAACTCATTTTCAAATAGTAAGAAAAGCCAGAAAATAATGCAATACTATCTTCAAATTCTGTGAGAAATTAACTGTCAACATAAACCTTAGTGTATCCAGTTTATTATTCAACAGTTAACGCCAAATAAAGACTTTGATTTTAGGCTTGAAGAGGCTAAGGGTTTACTGCTTAGCAAACATGACAGAGAGAATTACTGATATCTTTCAGGAGGAAGAAATTAAAGGAGTGAAATATAAAAAAGTAATAATGAACAAAGAACCCGGGTAAGTAAGCAGAATACATCTAAATAAATTATTTTATATACAATACAAAATAGTAAATTTCCAAAGGAAAAAAAAGAAAATGTTTAAAAAGGTGACAAAAGGTTATGAAAAGACAGTAAAAAAGAATTTAAAAATGTCATATGGTATTACATGATAGAAATAAATGGAAGTAAATCTGTATTCACAATAAATGCCAAAAGAACAAATGTCCAGTTAATGGACAAAGAATCTGAGTTTACATTTTTTTACAATCTTCCTATATGATATATTTTGGGGGCATATCTAAAAATAAAAAAAATTAAAGCAAAATTAATTATTTAAAGATTCGCCTTGCAAAAGATAATGCCAAGAGAATGAAAAGTCAAGCCATATAGTGAGAGAAAATATTTCCAAAAGATACATCTATTTGGTAAATGAGTGCCATCCAAAATATAAAAAGAACTTTTAAAATTCAACAATAAGAAGACAAACTACCCGATTAACAAAGGGCCAAAGACCTTAACCAACATTTTACCAAAGAAGATATATAAATAGCAAATAAGCACATGAAAAGATGCTCCACATTATTTGTCATCAGGGTAATGCAACAACAACAAATTAATGCCAATATACCTGTATTACAATGGCAAAAATCTGCCCTGACTGTAGTGGCTCGGTGGATTGAGCAGTGGCCTATTAACCAAAGGGTCACTGGTTCAATTCCCAGGCAGGGCAGACGCCTGGGTTGCACACCAGGTCAACCTGGGGGGTTGGTAGGGGGCACATGAGATGCAACCACACACTGATGTTTCTCTCCCTCTGTTTTTCCATCCCTTCCCCTCTCAAATAATAAATAAAATCTTTAAAAAATAAATAGAATGGCAAAAATCTGGAACACTGAGAACACCAAATGCTGGTGAGTATAAAGCAATAGGAATTCTCATGCATTACTCTTGGGGATGGAAAACGGTGCAACCACTCTGGGAGACAATTTGGATACTTTGGCGGCTCCATACAAAACTAAACGTACTCTTCTCACACAACCCAGCAATCACACTCCTTGGTATTTATCCAAAGGAGTTGAAAACTTATGTCCACACTAAAACCTTTGCACAGACGTTGGCTTAGTTTGTTGGAGCGGTTATAAGGAAAATCTCATAAACTGGGTGACTTGTAAACAACACGTATTCTTATAGTTCTGAAGGCAGAGAAGTCCAAGATCAAGGCACCAGCACACCTGGTGTCTTCTCACTGGACTGTAACATGGCAAAAAGATGGCTCTCTGGGGTCTCTTTAATTAGAACATTAATTCCAATCCTGAAAGCTCCACCCTCATGGCCTAAGCAACTACCAAAGGCCTCGCCCCAAAGAACCATAGCGTTGGGGTTACTATTTCGACATATGAATTGGGGACAGGAAGGAAAACATTCAGATATTTATAGCAGCTTTATTTATAATGGTCAAAACTGCTCTAAAAATAAATTCTATTTTTAAGAAAGTTTAAGAAATAGAGAAAGTAGACAAGAACAATACTATGTTGGGGTAAATAGAGTTATGGCAAAAAGAAAGACATTATTAAAAATAAAGCGAATAATGTAATAATTATTGAGGTCATGTTTCACTAGGAAATAAAAATTGACCTGTGCAGCCCTGGCTGGTGTAGCTCAGTGGATTGAGCGCGGGCCTGCACACCACATGATTGCGGTTCGATTCCCAGTCAGGGCACATGCCTGGGTTGCAGGCCATTTCCTAGCAGGGGACTCACGAGAAGCAACCATACATTGATGTTTCTCTCCTTCTCTCCTTCCTTTCCTCTCTAAAGATAAATAAAATAAAAAAATGACATGTGCACTTGATGGCATAGTTTCAAAATAAATAAAGCAATAATTTAGTGGATTATAAAGAAATTAACAAATCAATGCTATTTTGGTTCTGACCCAAGCACCAACAGGATGCTTACTTACCTACTTAAGACACATTCTTACTATATGGATCCCACTCTCTGAGCAGACCCACTAGTGACTGCGGTGGACAGAACTGTGTCCCTCCAGAGTTCCTACATTAAAGCCTTCACTCCCAATGTGACAGCATTTGAAGAATAGTGCCTTTATGGAAGTTATTAAAAATAAACAAGGTAATAAGGGCAGGGCTCTGATCCAGTTAGATTAGTGTCCTTATAAAAAGAGGGCAGGAGACCAGAACTCCCTCCCCCTCCACTGGCTCACACTGAGGAAGGGCCACATGAGCGCACAGCAAGAAGGTGGCCACCCTCTTCAAGACAGAAAGAGAGCCCTTACCAGAACTCCAGCACGCTGGCCCTCTGATCTCAGACTTACTGCCTGCGGAACTGTGAGAGAATAAATTTCTGTTGTTTAAGCCACCCAGTCTGTGGTATTTTGTTATGCCACCCTGAGCAGACTAATACAGTGGCAAAACGAATAATTAAAATTAAGGAAAACAATATAGCCCAAGTGTTTAAAAATATGTCTCTTACACTGAAAGTAGAGTGCAATGTATTTCTGCAAACCACACCAAACCATCTCACTCCTGACCTTTGCTACCGCTCATTTCCCGAACTGGATTTTTTTCAATGTAATCCCACAGTGTCATCCTCATTAATTCAGCAAGCATGTATTGCCTGCAGCTATTACTTATGAACATACTTCTTCTCCCCACAAATAAAAATCTTTTCAGCTTTTGCACAATACGCCTTTGTCCTTGAATTAATTGTACACTCCAGTCCAGTACTCTGCCCACTGTATGAGCTCAACAAATACTTGTTGATTGAAGAGGAAAAGAAGGTCTGGTTGATACTAAGGGTTCAAATAATAATAGAAATAATAGATATTGCATCCTACATAACTAACTCTCTTTGAGGTAACAATTGGAATCTACAGTGAGTCCAGGGCAATACATGAGTTTGGGTGGACTTCTATCAGCAGGTACAGAGTTATGTGCAATATAATCGTCACGGAAGTGCATGGATACAGCCAAAGAAGGAAGTGACAAATGAGATGAGGTATCAATTCCCCCTGGGTAAACACTGCTCTTTTTTATTTTTCAAACACCAAGAGTTCAAAGAGCTGTGCATAAGATATATGGTGGCCCCCTGCTCCCCTGCAAACCATGCAAGAGAATTTAAAATTGACATTAGTCAAATGAAGCTATGAGCAGGTATTAGTAGAAGAGTCGCTGACAAGAAAACCACGTCCCACTCTCAAAAGATTATCAAGGTATTGGGTTGACCAAAAAGTTTGCTTAGCTTTTTTCATACGATGGCTCTAGTGCTTCGCTGTCTCTAACTTCAGTCAAAACAATTCTGTTAGAATGCATTGTGACTGCTGTCATATCAGTGTGCATTTCTTTAAAAAAACATCAAAATTGGTGAATTTTGGTACAGCCATTTTAATACTGAAGATGGAAGAAGATATGTAACATTTTTGGCATATTATGCTTTATTATTTTAAAAAAGGTAAAAATGCAATTGAAATGCAAAAAAAAAAAAACCTTGTGCAGTGACCGATTGAATGTGCCAAAAGTGGTTTGCATATTTCCTTGGTACTATTGACATTTTAGCCAAATAATTCTTTGCTGTTGGGCTGTCTTATGCATTGGAAGATGCCAGTTCTGAAAAGAACTGCCAAGAATTTCCCCCAGTTCTGAAAGACAGTAAGAAGTTAAGAAACAAAAAGAAATGTCTGTCCATATGAGTTCCCAGTTTTCTCACAATGATACTAGCTTCCACATGCCCATCTGAATTGTAAATTCAATATGAGTATCTTAATGTTGAGCCAATACAAAATTAACCTCAGGGTCAGATAAAGCAAATAAGAAACTCCATCATTATCATGTCAGCTAAGAACACGATATAAAAAATAAGATTTCATAGTCTTTGAGATGAAAATGAAAAGTTTCACTTTCTGTCAACAGATTTTTTTGTTTTTCTAGAATACATATTGAAGGTTTATAAAGATTAACCAGAAAGGAGGGGAAAGTGCCTGCAGTATCTTTGGTTCCTTCTTCATTCTAATGTTTGGGGTAGCAACACTGAGTATGTACTTTGGTTGAGCTCCCAGAAAACCAGAGGGAGGAGAAGAATAACCTGATCAGGAATTTGAAGGTCACGTCTTTTAAGGCAGAGCTTCTCACACCCAAGCTGGTGGTGAGCAGAACCCACCTGAGCTCCTACAGGGAGAAGGCAGTTATTACAAATGTAGTTCCAAGGCTTCTTTGTACAACTATAGAACGAATATTCACAGGGATGAGGCTTGGGTATCTAGTTATCAGTACCTTTAAGACATCTTCAAATTTTAAGGTTTTTATCTATCTCAGATCTTATGAAAATAAAGTTCCACATCATCAAGAAGCCTCACACTACAAGAGTGAGTAACAGAACTCTGCTCCCAACCCATCCTGATCATTTCCATTATGAATCAAGGCCGTTAGGAGGTGTACTGTTTCAGCTCTCCCTGGGTCTGGCATCTCTAAGTAGGGGTAGAGTATCATCAGGTCATGAGAAGAACAGAGGGTAGCAAGTCCTGTTGACATATTCCATTCTTACAAATTATGTTGGATAAGTGGAAACCTACATCATTAAAAACAACTTCTGCATATATTTTTACAGTACAGTCTACATAGCCAGTTCAACATACTTTACCATTTAATCTTCAAATCAGCTGTAACCAATATTTGATGTTATAAATGAGGACATATAACACTAGACAAGCCAAAGCAATTATCCAACACCACACTGCCAAGAAGTACAGGGGCTGAGTGCTGACACTTGAACTGAGGTGCGCCAGCTTCTGTTCCCACATCCGACAGCATTTAAATGGGAGATGTCTAATTAGAGAAACAGTGGGCCCTGGCTGGTGTAGCTTAGTGGATTGAGCACGGGCCTGAGAATCACACGATCGCGGTTCGATTCTCAGTCAGGGCACATGCCTGGGTTGCAGGCCAGTTCCCAGCAGGGGACTCATGAGAGGCAACCATACATTGATATCTCTCTCCCTCTCTCCTTCCCTTCCCCTCTAAAGATAAATAAATAAAATCTTTTAAAAAAAACAGTGTATTAGAGTGATGTCAAATAGCTCATTGTTACTTTGCAAATTTGGAACAGAATTTCATGTCCTTCTTCTTAAAGGAATTCATTTCCTCTGGAGCCCAAATTAAACAATTCCTATCACTGAGTTGAGTGCATTGTGCATTAAGGAAAGAAATGATGAACAGAACCCTGATGCAGAAAAACCTGGAGTAGTGCTGGGATACAAAGACCTCAAAGAAGCTAGATAAACAGTTTCTCACCCTAGATCTGACACGAACTAGTTGGATGACCTCCAGAAAGTCATACACATAAAGTTTTTAAACCTCAGTTTCCTCATTGGAGGAATGGGGGGGGCCATCACCTAATATAAATGCCCATAAGTATTGCTATGCAATAATTTTCAAGGTTATCACCAATAGCCAAGTCACAGAAGAAAGTTTTAGAAAACCACTGAGTATTCTTCTGAAAGAGCATTTGATTTCTCCTATGCACAAAATACAATTTAACTCGGCGATGGTATAGTGGACAGCCTTTATTTAATTCCTTGCCCATTTGATGGACATCAGAAGGAAATTTAGCTGACTGAAATTATTTCATTATGGTTCAGTATGACACGCAAGTAAACCGATTCTTGAAAAATGTACCAAAAATCCACTACCAATTCTATAGATACCTTTTTGAAGAAAATGTTTATCACAATCACTGAATTATGTTTTTACAATAGGTAAAATTTTCTAGGTTTCCCGTGTAGAATAAAAAGTACAATTGCATAGCTTGAGAACAAATAAAGACAGAGAGTTGGCATGTGTTTGCAGTCTGCACTTTTTAGCTGGTGTATGCACTACCTCAAAACCAAATGCAAAGAGACCTTGGGCTGGGATGGGAACTTGTACTTGAACGCTGTGGTGCTATGATGTCCAGGGCCCCCACACTACCCCCACACTACCCCCAGCCCCAATTCTCCTTTTCCCAATTCCACCATGCTTTTCATCCAAATCACTACTTTAGCATGCTATTTTAAAAGACATGTTTTCATGCAAAAAAAGCAATGTTGAATTTTACATTATTCAATAAAACTTGATCAAGTGGCTATTACAAGCCAAACACGATGCTAATCCCCAGTAATAACATGGGGAGCAAGGTGGACATGGTTCCCATCTCCCAGAGCTTCCAGTTAGTTAGCAGAGGAGAGAAAACTGTCCAAAACACTGACTTAAATGACAGGAAATGCTATTAGAGAGGCCACCCTCTGGAAGATTATGGGGGAGTGATAGGGAATCATCAAATATCTCTGAGGAGAACCACTTTAAGAGCAACTAAAAGTCACAGTTGCCTTGAAAAATAGTGTACATGGCATTATCCAGAATAAATATTTGACAAACACTCTGACTCTTTAAGTGCACACCAAAACCATACATACATGTATGTATACAGGTTTCTAAAAATACCAAGATCCTTATGGCTATTCCATGAAATTCTGACTTGGCTGGTCTAGCTGTCCCTCATTTTCTAAATCCCATTCGTATTTATGATGAACACCTCATTTTCAGTACCACTTTCTTAATTTTTTTCTTTCATGACTAAGTTCTGGAAATTCCTAATTTTTTAAAATGAATCTCAAAATTAAATGTGTAAATTGAAAGCTGCCCTCCAAGAAAAGAGACATTTCTCTAAATCAATAAGCAAACTGTTAAAAATTGTGCTGTTAAAAGTTAACAGTGGCTGGAAAATCTCGTTTCACCATGGATTTGTGTGAAAAAATACTATCCACTAACGAGTACCAGACACAATGCTAAAAATGCTTTTCAGATTCCTACCGAAGTTTTTTAACACACATATCCCACATATCATCTTGAATCCAGGCTAGTTTCTTCCCCAGCTTTAATCTTTTGGCACTTGCAAATTCTCTCTGGCTATAGCACTGTGACCAGGCACTCCATATTTCCACGTCTCCTCAGCAAATCACGAGCAGTACGCAGTTCAGACACTTGATCTCTGCTAACCAGCAAAGGTTTTATGTGGAACTTGCACATTCAATCTGTTTAAAATTGATGATGCTTATTTATTGCATGCACAGAGCATCGAGAAGAAGCACCCAACTGTTTCCTAATTTCTGGGCCATCATAACTCCACTAAACATTGGTGGAGGGTCGTAACAATGAGAAACACAGAGGTTCTTTATAGGCAGTTGGGGGTTTTCCTTGGGAAGGTTGTCTCTTGGTTATAAAATTAGAGAGAGGAAAGAATTAAAATGATTACACTCTAAAAATGACTTAGTAGAAGTGACAGGTTTTTTTTTAACCTAAATATTTTTTAAGTACCAAATTTGTCACTCCTGGAAGTTATGTGTTACTAACTGTAAAATCACTTTATTGCAGCAGTAAAAGAAATGAAGTACTTCTAGCCAATGTTTTTCAATAAATCAGGAACTCTGCATTAAATCCACATTTTATTTGCTTATATGGATGTTCTTCGATTTTGACTGAATTGGTACAGACTACGGAATCACAGAATGAGGAGGTTCTGAGCGGCCCTACCCACCAGACTCAGGACCAGGACATGGGCTTCCCCCGAGGGCAATAGGCCATGGAACCTGTGACCAGAAAAACCGAAGCAGCAGCAGCAGCAGCAGCAGCAGCTAAATCCGGGTGAACTGTGAAAAGTGAGGGAGGGTAGTCACCTACAAGGGATGTTTTTAAGCCACATTCTCCCACACGATCCTTTCTGTACTCAGTTGGTCCTAAGATTGTTTTAATGGCCTTGATTATAAAGATTCACCTCTCTGGTTTGCAAATTAATACATGATTGCTTATCGGCTTAGAGATGATAGTTAATATTTACTAAAAATGAGGTGACAAGATTAACTATATAAATTTTCCATCGATTTCTTAATTACTTTTTAATATTTAAGGATTTTATAAGTTTTGTGAAGGTTGCTTGTTGGTCTTTTGTTTTTTAACTTATTAATGACATTATTTAGAGATAAACAAAGGAAAAAATTAAAAAATGGAAGAAAACCACACATCTTTGATTTCTCATTAGCCTCCGTGTTTCAAATGCTGGTAGCATTTTCAACTGTTGGTTGACATTAAGTTACTCAATTCGCAGTGGATTTACAAGCTTCCCGATCATTGCCCACACCAGTAGTTGAGAACTAACTATTTGTTGCTAAACGCTGGAATAAAGAGGATCATCGACACAATAGCTTTTCATCAGCCTTAAAGCGAGTGACTCCGAATACATGTCCACTGTACATTTTCCCCCGGCATACGTGTTTTAGACATAGAAACACAGAACCAAAGAGAGACAGGAAAGGAAAAATCTGAAACTGAAAACTAGAAAGAAACACCCTCAGATTTTATACTGGAGCATATCCAGTGGCCAAGAACCCAGCTCAGTCACTTTGTTAATGGACTACCTTGTATGTCACCATCATCCAGTATAAATCAATGACAACTAACCCAGCACAGTAAAACTGCCATATGGCAGGGTAGCCTGTTAAGGCAGCAGAGCTCTGTAAGCACTTTGGAACTTTTCCAATCTAAGCTGCACAATCAAAGAATAAAGTCCATTAGATTCTCTCCCCACTATTAAAAGCCAGTGCACTGTAGATATACATTTTATATATACATGGGTTTTTATGTCTGCGTGTACACATCTGTATGTTTGTACACATGTGTGAATCTATACGCACACGTAACAAATGTATTTGCATATGCATGTATAGTTAAGTACATTAATACAAACCAATTTTCTAAGTCTGAGTGCCGATTTTTCTAAAGACTTTGAAGGGAGGGAGAAATGAATGTCCCTAATTCTATTACCCTATAGGGGGTTCCCTCTAGATACAGAAGATCATTACAATAGCAGTCCTAACTCAGTGGACTTCGAGCTTGTCTTTGGCTGTCTTGAAGCAAACTGTGGCATAGTTGATTTTTTTTTCTTTCCTCCTTCACCCACAAAAATTGAATATATCTCAAATCGCTAATTATGTGTTGAGCACCTCTTGCATTTGAGATGCTGTGATGAGCTCCCTTGGGGATATAAAGAGGTGATCAACCAGTTAGGCAGGTCAAAAAATGAACATATAAAATGGTCAAAACAAGATTATAAACAACAGTTTATAAGAAGAAGAAATAAAATGCTACTGAACGGTATTCGATTCATTATTAAATAAATTGTATGAACTGCCCAAGCCCTAGTCTGCCACCTCAAGAAGAGAAAGACCACAGAAGACACTGAGTTGGATCTTGCAAGACAAGTCAGTTTAGGGCAGGGGTAGGGGAGGAAGGGCTTGCTCTAGGTGAGTGAAATGTGAAACCAAAGGGATGTGAAAAACAAAATACAAGAAAAGAACTGTTTAGAAGGTAGATGTCAATTAGTTTTTTATATCTAAATTGTTCTCCAATTATAGGGATTAGATTGCATTAATTCTAATCACTAGTGATTCAATGGCTTGCATTCTGTGATGTTGATTGCAATAAAATTCCTACTAAGTAAATTATCAGGGATATACTCAGATCAAGCAGTAAATTGATAACTTAATTATTTCAGATTCCATAGTAGCCTTGTGTTTTAACTTGGTAGTTCCAAGCAGATAATGAGAGAGGGATAAATCTGCTCATGCTTATAGCAATATAATAAATATTGTCCTGATTCTTTGAAGGCATATTAGGAAACTTACTAAGGTGTACTTTTCTTCCATACATTTTAATAAATTAAATGTAAGGCCATTAGTGCTCATGGCCTCCAATTTATCTTGTGAGTGTCTATACACATTCTCAAACAGCACTGTGCATTAAAATTTTACGGATTTTATAATATGCTTTATCTGGGGCAGTGCACTGACCACATTTTGTGAAACACCAGCCCAAAAAATTGGGGTCTTGGGAAATTATCCAAATGATTCTGTGAAAAGATCAAACTTTGGCCATTTAATCTAAATTATCTTTATGAAAAAGAGACTCTGAAGCTGCATTAGAATCTAGTAATAGTTCCAACAGAGTTCAAGTTAAGCAGAGTTCAAGTCCTGCTCTTGTCAGGACTGAAATCCCCAGCACTAAAGGACAGTCACTGATACTTAAGGGCAGAACTTGGGAAGAACCCTCGCAAGCAAGCTTCTATCTGGGGACCTAGGGAAAGGGTTCTGGTCCAGACACTCGTCCCTCCACCTCTCATCGCTGTCCCACTGCTTTGGGAGAAACCTACTTGTGGCTGGCCAGCCAGCCGCCGTCTGTATTATAACGATGATCAGAGTTGACATCCTGTTACTCCTGCCATGCCTTACCTGGGTAAGCTCACCTCTCCCTGTCCAAAACGTTTCTCCCCCAATGTGCCGCTAGTTTAGACTGGAAGAGGCTGATGAACCTCGTGGTGCTTCCTCGGGATTTTGATTATATCCCCGAAGTAATGAGAACCATGATATAATCAAATGGAAAATGTTTGGGCCCCTCTGTCAACCAGACCATGAGCAACACAAAGACAAACAGCATATCTTGCTCAGCTTCATAACGCCGGCCCCCATAAGCACTCAATATATGTATACTAATTACACACCCGGTGGGCAAAAGTAGGTTAACACGTACGGGTACAAAAAACACAAGAGTTACTACAGCTCTTGTAATAACCATGACCTGCCTGTCTTTTTCCCTATGAACAACCATATATAAACCTTTTGCCCACCCCACACACAGGAAAATCATCACCCTGTCCCATTCTGTTGTGAAGCTGACACTGAGGTTATCCATAGTTTGCCAGTAAGAATATGTTCAAGATGGAACCAACCGAACAAGAGACTGCACCTAACACATTGTGAGGAGTCAGGAGCAGACTGGAACTGAGAGATCTCACACAGTCAACGGGGTGAGCAGAAATGGTTCCCAATGACATGTGCAGGAGGCAGAGGATGAAGAGGAAAACGAGAAGGAGAAGAAACAGGGGAAAGAAAACCAGAAAATACGTTTTTAAGTCCTTGAATATATTGTAAACTTCCCAAGAGTAGCCATTATAGTTCTTGTACCATTTACACCCAGGGCACCTAGCATGGTACCTTACTCATCATTACAGTAACAGTAGTTAATATGAACTGAATACTCACTAGGTAGTAAAATGGGGATATTTATAATGACTAATAATTGTAATAGCTAAATGTCTTTTGAGCTTTTATACTGTACCAGGCACTTTGCTAAGCACTTTACATGAATGAACTAGTTTAATCCTCAGATGAGCTAGATGGCTTTGCTACATTGAACAAATGTTCAATGTAGCAAAGATACGCATACGTATGAAAAGATACACATACAACCCCTTGGGTAAACATGGGCTGAAAAACAACTTCTACATCACAGTGTTTTATGAGGCTGAGTTACTATAGGGAAAGTGTTAACATCTTACTGAAATGAAGTTAATACTAATCTTTAGCTGTTCTCATTGATAAGCGATTCAAATACTATTATTCCTGTTTGACAGATGAGGAAATGGAGGCGCAGAGAGATTCAGGGGCTCACTAAAGTTCTCAGAGCTCAGAGGTGTGGAAGCCAGTATGTGAAGTCAGGCTGTGCGACTTCAGAACCCACCACAGTGCACACGCTCAATAAATAATTACTGACTGCAGACAGGCAGGAATACTCGAGTAAATAATACGGGGAGACTTGGGCAGGCAGAAAAGAAGTAAGCTAGGTAGGAACTGAAGACAGAAGAACAATGAGATACTCAGGGATAAAAAGGAACAGGGAGCTGATAGAGAGACGGGAAGGGTAAGAGAGTGTAAAGGAAACAAGCAGAGAAGTTCATTACAGGAAATTTTCACAAAACAGAGAGGTCATTTTCTTTTAATCACAAGCTGCAATTAATTAAGACTGGGCACACGGAAATAGTAGAGATCATACTGAGAGAATTAAAAGCAACATAAAAGCAGAGTCACCTTGAAGTTGGCAAAACTCATTATACCACTGGGCAAAGCTAATAGGAAAGATATCTGGTGACATGGCTCCATGATCAAAGGTGGCAATACCTCTAAGCAACGACGTTGCTAGATTTATGCGCTCTGAGGAGGCTTCCACCCAATGAGACAAATGAGACTTGTGAATTTTGAAAGGTCTTCACAAAGGAATCACTCACATAAAAAAATACTCAGCATGAAGCAGTGTAGTGGAGAGAAAAGTAGAAACAGAATGAATGGTTCTAGGATTGGGGAGTTTTATGAGAACTGCTGTGGAGGTTGAATACAAGGTTACCTGGAAATAAATAAAATACCTAGTAGTAACTTGAACTTGTAATGACCCCAATGAACTTATATGATTTCTCTGGGTCCTTAGATGTTGAGAGGATTGTGTGAGATGTTGCTTATTAAGTGTCTGGCACAGTGCCTCATACACAATAAATGCTCATTTAATTCACATAAGCTATTTTTGCCTGGTGGTATAAGTAGCAGGAATAGAGACTGTCTATTCCCCACCCTTACAGTGAGGTAATAGTAAGTCAGATTCCAGAAGGCTAAGCAATTTAAGGGGCAAACAACTACAAAGTTGACATTGTAGGTCATGGAGTTGAGACTGAATAATACCAGAAAGGAAGCCAGGAGCTATGTAGGGCTCCAAGGAAATGCAGAGATGGTTATACACACAGAAGGGGATTTCTGAGTACGTGGCAGCAAGTCTGGGTAAGGGAGAAGAATACAGACTGGTTGTAAATGGGGGCACATCAGAGGGCGATGGCCACGAGTACAACGAAATAGCCAGGAGTGGTGGAGGCATGCCAGAAGGGAAGCGTGTGAGTGGCAGGTGAATGGTAAGCCGTGCTGGCAAGAGTCCTATGGCAAACATGAGAGTAGCAAGTGGCAATGGAGAAAAGGTGCCTGACCGAATGGTCAAGTGGTGGAACTAGGAGGCCTGAACCTGGAGAAGTAGGTGTGGTTGGTTGAACAAAAAAGATAAACCTGTGGTCTAGATGGAGCAAGCAGTGAGGAGTGGATAAGAGAGCCCAGCAAAGCATGATGAGATAAGGACTCTGGGCGATGGTGGACGCAGACTGTTGATGGGGAAATGAGAGATTCGCCCTCAAGACGGGACTGAGGGTAGAAGAAATAGCTAAAAACAGTGAGGTTGAGGAGATGATCAAATTATTTTTTCCTTCCAAGAAACTATACAGTCCATAAGAACAAGCATATTACTTCTATAATCATTAAAATAAACACCTTTAAACATGTTTTGATAGATTTAATGGTGATTCAACGGTATTTACATGGTCACTGCGTAGTGCAAGCCCCATGAGGCCAGCGATTGCTTCTGTTTTGTTGATCTCAGTGTTCTCACTGCTCAGCAGGATTCCCATTATATATGGAAATTCAATACATATTTAGTAACCACTAGGCTTAGCATGTTTCAAAGCTAGTTCCTGCCAGTATGTTTAGCATAATGGTAAAACAGTGATAACTCTCAATAATTGAGTGTATCTGCATCCAGGCATATGTAAATTGTGCTTCCTTCTATTTCAGACACTCTAAGCAGAAGGTACTGGCACCCTCATTTGCGAGTGGAAGAACTGAAGATCAGAAACATAAACAGTGAAAACCACTGATCCTCAGATTCTTACTTTTCACTTTGCTAAAAAGAGTTGTGCTAGGATGAAGAATATACTTAGGAATTGTCAGCTCAAGGTCAGCATCCTCCACCCAAACTTTGCCACCACCAGGCTTTAACGGGAAAGGGGATTGGATGGTTCCCACTGCAGTCCTCCACTACCCGGACCCGCATTGTGCCTGGGAACAAACACAACGGTTCACTTGACCTTGTTTAATTCGCACAGCACATCTATGATGTAGGCATCATTTTCACAAGCAGACTAAAATTCAGAGCTAGTAGCAAAGTTTCCAAGGTCATTCGACTAATAATTAATGAAACATTGAGCTAGGATCTAAATCTAGTGTAGTATGAAGAGACATTCTAGGCTTTTCTTTTTCCATCTTTAGTATAATTTCAGGATTGTTGTGTGATGCCAAACTCACCGTCGGCCATGGCATCCCTTGCGTTCTCAAAATCCTCCTCAAAATAAGAACATAAGGCAATTTTTAAAAATAACCTTGTTTGGCATTTAGTCTCAAGTATGTAATTTTATGTGGGATAAATAATATTACTTTAAACAGCAACAAAAATATTAAAATTACAGCCTCAAGCAAAAACATTTCAGTATTAATGACCTTCTTTTATGTTTTATAAACCTTCTGTGATGTAAAACTATGAAAATAATGAGAAACACTGTTTTGTGGACAAGTAAATATAAAGGTACAATGAAAAGAAATGTCAATAAAATAACCACATTACTCAGTTGTTAAACCTATAAAACCAGCTTTCAAACTTTACTGACATTCTAAACATAAAAATGTGTGGGAAACTATAAAATTGACTAATAATTGGCTGGCTGCTTACAGAAATTGCCTTAATTTATATTTTTGTCATTGTTTTAATCCTTTTAAGTATACTCAATATATTCACTAAACAGTTTAATCCCATAGTTTATCATCTTCACCAATGCCACATGAGAATGATTTTTAAATAATGCTTTACATATGAGCAATGTTTTCCACAGCTGAGAAGAGATCTTTTAGCTAACACATCTGTACCCCTATAAAAATAGAAATTGGTTTGGCAAAGAAAATGCACTCATATTAAAATATTAAAAAATAAATGTAATGCCATAAAACCTCTACTTAAGGGAAGCCATGGTGTTAAAGCCGTAATCACCCAGAATTGGTTAGGCATTGTCTGTAACACCAGTTATCTTCTCTGATAGGACACATGCAGTAAAAAGTCTTCATTCTTAAAACACCCTTACTGACTGTTTAGGTAAATGTACTTGAATTAGAAAAAAAAATGTTAATTACTCTAATAAAAACCCAGATTTGGATATTCAAAAACAATTTGCCTTTAAGAAGTCATTGCCAATTTCTTAAGCAGTGTGTGTGTATTTACTGCCTACTATTTAAATCAATATTTCATCTTCTAACATAAAGGTTTTCAAAATTTAAAATTGGGTGGCTAGCTGAATCCGACACAGCCTGAATCTTAAAACTACCATTGTGCTAGAAATGCCATGTGGTTTACGGAAATATGTTCTAATCCTTCCTGAGTGAAATTCTAGCCAAAATATACAGTATCATAAAAAAGCATTTGCAAATATTTAGCTTTTGAAGTGTATAATTTGTCTCTTTATGTCAACTATGCAGCTCAACTATGTATGTAAACCACACATTTTCACTGGATAACAAAATACAGAAGTACGATTCTATAAATGCAGTTTTAATATTTGTTGGCTTTGCATTTTTGTGATTTAAAAATATTAAACAATTCCATTTTTGAAAAATAAATAAAAGATGCCTCTGTAAGTTGTAAAACTACACTTCCCTCTTTCTCTTATCATATAATACACAAATAAAGAGATGTAGGTAAATAATCCTACATTAAATTTGTCCAAAAAGACTGTAATTAGGGTTAACTGAATTGGTTCTCTCATTTTATAACTAGCTTCAGTTGTTTTATAATTCTACAGTTTATAATGTTTGGGATCATTAGAAAATCAAACAAAACCACATGCACAAATGTAATAGAATCTCTTTCCCATTAAGTCAAGATGTTTTTTGCTCCTTCTGCAAGTAAATGTGTCTTCCACAAAGTAGCTTGCTTTATTTATTTATTTATTTATTTATTTATTTATTTATTTTTCAGTTAACCTTACCTACAATCACTATCACTCTGGTATACGCAGTGAAAGTAAAATTTTCCTCAAAGGGAAAACTCAAGAACAGTAACTAAATCAATTACAGAAATTCCCATTGACATCTGCAATGTATATGAATAAATGCCATTTCTCCATCTTCTAAAGGAAAGAGTTAATCATACACATATTTTTTTTTTTAGCAATTTCAACCAAATTACAGTTCCCAAAGTCCCTTTTCTTATATCAAGCTCCAGGCACAGAAATTCCCTTGCAGGCTGCCTCCTCCATCCCTTCTCCTCCACAATGGGTGCCTTCCATAGCTGGAACTTCTACAGATGGCACACATTGCTTGCCCAGGCTGACCAATCTCCAAGGCAGGGGTTTTCCCCGCCTTCTAGATACTTCATGTTAACAGCTTGAGGGCGTTCAATCAGCCCTGCTTTGATCTCGGCTGGAACTATAATTATTTAACATTGTTACATGGATTTTTATAATCCACCCCACCATTAAATCCCTTTTACGCCCTCATCTTCTGAGGCCTAATCTGCATCAGTGCGCGTAGTCTGTCTCCTCTGCTGGTCTCATCAGGAGCCTGCATTCTCCAACATTCCAACTGACAAATTTCTCTCTCCCTTATACCCTCTAATGAATTCATTTTCTTACAAATTGAAAACTGCAAGAAATGTCTTATGCATTGGTCTATTTTAAATGGCTCTCTATTGAACACCAGTATCAAGCCCCATTCACTGCAAACTTCACTTTTTCCAATTCTATGGAATTGATTTACTCAGGGAAGGTTTTATTAAAATAATGATCAGCACATATTTGATTTTTAAAGGAATTTTTATAAAAGCATACACAACAGAAAGTAGCCTTTGTTGCAATTTTTTGAAAACATGGAAGGAAGGATCTGGTAACATTTTGCACATCCTTTTTTAAAAAATTGAATTTATTGGGGTGACATTGGTTAATAAAATTATATAGGTTTAAGGGGTGCACTTCTGATACATCAACTGTATATTGTATTGTGTGTTTACCACTCCATACCAAGTCTCCATCCATCACCATTTATCCCCCCCATACCTCTTCCATTTCTCCCACCCCCACTTTCCCTCTGATAATCACCATCCTTTGTCTGTGATTTTTTTGTTTGCTTAATCCTTTCACCTTCCTCACTCAGCCTCCCCCCCCATATCTGTCCGTCTGTTTTCTGTATCTGTAAGTCTATTTTTGTTTGCCTTTCTTATTTCTCCTTTAGAAAGTGAACTGAGCAGTTTTGCATGGGCCAGAAAATGAAAAGATAAAAATGACTGAGAATAGAAATCTCATGAGAAAAATTTGGTAAGAAGGACTGAAGAAATATGTGGAGAAAGTGCCAAAAAAGGGGGGAAAGGAAAGAAAGAAAGGAAGGCCACTCAAAACAACCCCAAGGCCCTCTGAACCCCAGAGAGTGGTGCAGAGAAAAGTCCAGGGAACAAATGGGGATGTTGAGCCCTTTGTGAGTGACTTCCTCAACTCCATGGTTTAGACAGCCCTGCTATTATATTGCCTCTGTCTCTGCTATTTTTCTATCCATGTTTTATTTCATCTACTTAAATACTTTATTCTATGACTTCATTATTCATTTTTATGTCCCCCTAAATCCTTAGTGGAAGAGACCGTGAGCATAATCAACAAATGCCTCAATTATTTGTTCAAAAACCTAAAGTAGTTTAGCACTTCATATTCAACTGAAAGTTGTATTCTTTTTTTTTTAAAGATTTTATTTATGTATTTATCTTTAGAGGGGAAGGAGAGAGGGAGAGAAATATCAATGTATGGTTGCCTTTTGTGTGTCCCCTGCTGGGAGTTGGCCTGCAGGGAACTGGACTACAACCCAGGCATGTGCCCTGACTGGGAATCGAACCGCGATCCTCTGGTTCACAGGCCCACGCTCAATCCACTGAGTTACACCAGCCAGGGCTGAAAGTTTTATTCTAATCAAGGATGTTGAATCTAGAAGACCCTGGTTTTCTGAAAAAGTTAGATATAAACTCACAACTTCTCTGGCCATTGAAAACGTAAAGAAATCCAATGGAGAAGAAGAAATGAGGTTGAAGGCAAGATTTCAGACAGAAAAAGTTTCTGGCTATGAAGTTGTTATGATGATGGTGGTGATGGTGAGTCACACTTACGGCCCTCAAATGGCACTTCGTGTGAGACACTCTTCACAGTAATCCACTTGTGCAATGCTCCCAAAACCCTATGAAGGAGGTAAACAGCACTTCCATTTTACAGATGAGAAAGTTGAAGGGGAAAAAAGATGAATTTGTCCAAGTCCACTGAGCTGTTAAACAGAAGACCCAAATTCAAAAGCATTTCTTATCTCAGATTGCTCCCCTACCGCCCCTATAAGCCTGACGTTCTGGCAGCGTGAGACTAAGTAAACTACCTCACTACCTTAACAGGTAACATCCCCACCTATACACTAGGCAGGTGGGCTTGCGACAATTAAAGGAGGTAACCAGCGAAATCCCTTCATTAGGAAAAAGGAAGTGTCCTTTAGAGGGATGTTGGCGTCCTTCATAGGAACCCGACAGGCAACCACACGCTGATGTTTCTCTCCCTCTCTATCGCCCTCCCTTGCCCTCTCTCCAAAAATAAATACATAAAATATTTAAAAAAATAAAAGTAAAAAATGAGTTAAATCCAGAAAGCAAATTTAACTAACAACCTCTTTAGTTTCAAAATGTGCTAAAATAGTCTACCATATATTACTCATAAATTATTGGCATGAAATGTTAGCCTTAAGTTGTATGAGTTCTTAAAATAATCCATTTCCATTTTCCAGACAGAAAAACCTACTTTATAGGAAATTAATTTTGCCATACAATCATAATTACTATTTTTAATGAATGAATAATTTAGGCTTTTCAAAAATATCTAGTTCTTTAAAATCAAAGAATATTTTCTTACAATACATATCAATGTGAATAAAAGTACTTTATATGTGGTTAAATGCTTTATAAAATGCCATATTTACATTCAAATGAGATATAAATGTAATGATAATCACTAAATTTAATGAATAAAACAGTTACAATTTTTTTCGCCATGAATAAAGCATTCTTCCTTGCAGAATAAAAATAAAGGTTCATTTTGTTTATGTAACCACAGGAAAACTCTTGCTTTTATATTGCTCAGAAGAACACGTGTGTGCAACCAACATTCAGGGCAGAGGCTCTGAGACCGGGCTGCCCTGCCTGCTTCCCAGATGACGGCTTTCCTACTCTCGGGTCTCGGTGGAGGTGGGGGAGGGGCCCTCCTTCCTCCTTCACCACTTTCAGACCACATCCAGAGAGAACATAAACAGTCATTAATGATGCTGGCAACTTTCACTATACCCGAATCTCTACTGAGTTTGGACCAGAGCTACTGCAATAGGCTATTGCCTAGGTGTCTAATGCCAGTCCGGGTCTGATCCTTGACCACAATTTACACTTGTATAAACGCCTAGTGGATTGCACTCCCTCTGCCTGCAATGTCAGTGGTCTTTTCTCCTCTTCTGTTTTCCATTGGTGCACGTTTCCATGCTCACAAAGAGGCCTTACCTAATCTCCCAAGCCAGAGACAGATGTCTCTTTCTTCAGGCTTCCTTTATGCTCTTCCATGACTTGTGTGCCTCCATTCATCAGCTTATGGTAATGGTAGCAAGAAACTATGACACTTCCTCTTGAGATCTCTTCCTTTATTCCCGCCAAGTTCTGCAAGCACCTCCATCAGCATAATGTCTCGCCACCAGCACCAGCACCCCTTCCCTTCTCCCTCAGCAGTCTCCCCACCGCCCCTCCCACTTGGTGGTAAATGAGCTTCCTCACTGATTGCTACCCCTGCATCCTGTAAACACCTCTACAACGAAATCTAGAGCAATGTATCCTATCTCATCATTTCTCTGTCTTCAACTTTGTGCTATGAGCTTTTTGGAGGTAGTCTTGAGTGCAAATTATCTTTTTATCCTGAGTCTAGTACACAGTTAAGTCCTTAATAAATGTTTGAACTAATTAATTTTATTAATTCAATGTGGGACTGCAAAGGTACAAGAGATGAAGTATAAGACTTGGCAAGCACATGTATGTTTATAGGCAAATACATTACAAGCTCTAGGTATCAATCTTAGAAACAAGGTCAGGAGTTTATTATAAAGACAAAGACATAATAATCTCCAGGGCCCAAATGTAGTCCTGGGGTTAAAACAACAACAAATACAACAACAGAAAAATATTAACTGCTGTCAGTCTGGATACCATGAAGAGTATCTCTAACCTATATCAAATTTATAGTAAATTATTATTTATGACTTTCAAATTTAGATATCGATTGCACTAAAAGTGATAAATCTCAAAAACTCCCTACAAATTATTAGGTAAACCAGCTATTGGGAAATAAATGTTGAAAGAATAAAATTTACAGCAAATGTCAAAAACACATTATGTAAAACCTGAAGAAATGATAAGGGCAGAAAATAAGAAATAACTTTAAAATAATTTATAAAAGTTAATGAGTAGTTGGTTCTGAATAATTTAGTATGCGAGTATAAATTTCTTTGGAAGCATATCCCTGAATTCTAAAGTTTGAACTATTCTTCTTTTTAATATAGCCTGTTTTTATTGTGATTACATATGCATAATGTGGAATTTACTATTTTAACCATAGCACAACTTACAGTCAGCGGTGCTGAGTACACTCCCAATGTGGTGCGACCATCTCCACTACACATCTTCCCGGCCTTTTCACCACTTGAGACAGAAACTCTAAACTCGTCTGAGAATAGTCTTAATGTAAAAACTTTCAGACTTGCCACATTTGATCCTCATAAAAAAAATCTATTAATTAATTTATGATAGTTCCATCTATCTGTTAAAAGCTATTCTAAGAATGCTACAGAATAAAAGATTCTCTGGTAGAAATAAGAGGTAAATGGTAGTGGATAATTGTATTAATAAACAGATTCACAGAACCCAAATATGTTATATATTTATTTATCAAAAACACTTCAACCTAACATTGTCCACCTCCTGGTATGGAAACTCCACTGAAATAGTTCCAGTTAAAATCACTAATATCTGCATGGCACTGATTTCAGGGCAATTCTTTAGGTCTCAGTTATGACCACTCAGAGGCACTTAACTCAGGCATGACTCCCTCTTTCCTAGAAACTATTACATGAACTCAATGTCTGGGCTTAATAACAGAATGGAGTGGATGGGGAAAGAACCAGTTAATTACCCAATCTAAGCAATACAGAAAAGATAAACTGGGAATTTTTTTCAAAAAGCTCTCAAGACACATGGGACTATTACAAAAAGAATCAAACGTTTATGCCTAAGATATTGAACCTGAATTTATACAAAAATCTAGATTTAACTACCAATTTAAAAGAAATGTGAGCAGGAAACAGAAGCATGTTACACAACACCACTAGTACATAATCTACCCAATCTAGATTGTGAAAAATAGTCCAGATACATGTTGGTTTTTTCAACAAATAAGTGGGAGAGGGGTTGAAGGGAGAGAGACTACTATTGATGCAAAAAGACTTAAGAATACTATCAGCCAATATGGGAACCTTGTTTGGATCCTGATTCCAACAAACCAAATATAAACACTCTTTTTTAAAGATACCTGGGGAAATTGGAAGATGAACTGGGCTTCAGATATATTAACTAGTATATTTTATGTGATATAATGATATGCCGTTACGTTTAAAACAAAAGTATCTTATTTATCAGCAAGACACACCAAAGCTATGGGTGAATTGACATGATGTCAGCAAGGTGCCTTAAAATACCACCCCCAGATTAAGAGCAAACTGATAAAACCCAACTGGCAGAATGTTGATAACATCTGAACCTGGGCAATGGTATGTGGAGACTGACCATCCTCTTCCCTCTTCCCTTATGTTTGTTTGAACCTGAATATTAAAATATATTTTATGGTATCATCTATGTTTCTTCTATAGAAAAACTATCACATTTGTAATATCAAAAAAATCGTTACCACAATTTACATTGTCTGGGGGGCACAAACTCTCTCTCAGGCAGAAACCACTCTGGTTTATTTGCTGCTTCATGTTCTAGAGTCTGGCACAGGGCACTGCATATAGTGGATACTTGAATAAGTAAATGTTTGCCCCAAATGACCAATTAATCCTGAATGCAGGGCGCCCAATAAGCAATAATAGCCTTCTAGTGCCAATATGTGGTTCACTGATACCAAGTGTATGTGTCTCTATGTATTTGCGTTTATTTTCCATATCTTTAAAGTACTTCTAATGTATGCCCCTGCGTTGGTCTTACGCTTTTGAGCCCAATTAAGTCTTTTTTTCTGAACAAGATTTTTAAAAAATCACAAAATGTATAGTTTTTACTTCTGTTCAATTTCTAGATATGAAAGTCAATCATTCTTTTAGGTGTCTTTTCAGGCACATGCTGAGTGAAGGAAAACAATCAATGTCCACAATCCCTGTTCCCCGCAAATATCTCCTGCATTCATTTTAAGGAGAGGCCATAAAAGTGAGAGTCAAGATGTTTCACATACAAATGCCTACAGACTGGTAGTGCCTTCCCAGAGTGCCCAGCTGAGAAGAATTCTAAGCTGAATTATGGCTCAGTGGGAAAGACAATAGAAGTTCTACCATTGGACACAAACAAGTAGTTAATCAAGGTAGCCAAGCAATGGAATTCTTTTTAAATATCAATGTTAGCATTATATTTTAACTGATAATATACAGAAAGCATATTTAATAATCAAATTGATGACACAGGACCTAGACTATTTATTGGTGTTATAGGCCACTGGTCGGTGTGCCATTTACATCAATGACATCCATGGACTTAAACTACAGTTTCTAGGTTGTTTCATTAGAGCAGAGTGAGGATATAAAAGCACCTGCCAAACCACCTAAGTGTAGTTTTCTTTTAATATTTTTTATTCTTTTTTCAGTTATTTTATTGTTGTTC
This sequence comes from Sturnira hondurensis, assembly GCF_014824575.4. Taxonomy (NCBI): domain Eukaryota; kingdom Metazoa; phylum Chordata; class Mammalia; order Chiroptera; family Phyllostomidae; genus Sturnira; species Sturnira hondurensis. The sequence continues at coordinate 30,223,048 of NW_028079044.1, read as the reverse complement.
AAGTACAGTTGTCTGCATTTTTTATGAGTTTCCCCTAATCCTTCAAAGTTGCCTTGTCCACACCTAAAAATTTTTTCGTGACTTTTCCTTATTCAGTCTTAAAGGTTTCAACATGTTTGACACCTTAACTATATCTTTTTTTTCCCTCAAATATACTTCATTGGCTAAGACACTATTTAAAAATCAATGAAAAATTACAGTAAGAAGTATAATTTGCAACCATACAAGTGGTAACTCATGATTTCCTTTTAGCTCCAGGCCTCATGATTAAGTTTGCTAGGGTTGCCATAACAAAGTACCATAAATTGGGTGACTTAAATAACAGAAATGCATTGCCTCACAATTCTGGAGGCTTCAAGTCCAAGATCAAGGTATCAGTAGGGTCGGTTCCTTCTGAGGCTGTGAGAGAGTGTCCTGCGCCTCTCACGTAGCTTCTGGTGGTTTCCTTGGCATTCCAGGTGTGTAGAAGCATCACCCCAACCCCCACCTTCATCTTCACAGTTTCCTCCTTATGTACTTCTCTTTCTCCAACTTTTCTCTTCTTTTAAGACACCATTCAGTTTGTTTTAAGGGCCCACCCTACTACTTTACCATGACCTTGTCTTAACTAATTACATCTGCAATGACCCTACTTCCAAATAATATTCTCAGGTACTAGAAGTTAGGACTTGACCATATGAATTTTGTGGGGACAAAACTCAACCCCTAACAGCCTCAATTAGTAAGTCTTAGAGAAAGTATGGAAACTGTAATTTAGTTAAGGGGGCTTTTGCTGTATTCAGTCGATTAATGAACTTTGCCATGGGAGCTGGGTATAGAACAAGAAAAAATAGTTTGTCATATATTTTTCTGGGATCATGATATATTTACAAAATTTGACATTGTATTCATCTTCCAGCATGATGTTTAAGGAGAAAGATGACTGCAAAGTAAGGCCCAAAGAAAATTAATCTCAAAATTAATCTCAAAATTAATCTCAAAATCATTATCCTTTAACTTGAATTTCTCAATTAAACTTATGAACACTAATTAGGTGCTTGCAAATTCTCCAACTAGTTATCTAAGTATCCTTAATTCTCATTCTTATACCAATGAAGAAATATGAAGAATAATAATATTAAAATTGGCATATTATATGCAGCTCTTTATAACTCAAGGGCATCTCTTTCCAAACCATAAATAAGTACTTTGCCTTCAACCTACCTTTTTTTAAAGAATTTTGGTTGGGCTTCTATGTGCCTTAATTTTATGTGAATGCAAACTGAAGTTAGGGAATAAGATAAAGAGAACTTTTTACTCTGTTTATATGGTATTCTGTTCTACAATGAGTAAGGCTTTCATCTTTTAATCCGATATCCACTTAACTACACTATAGAAGATTTATTTTGACCCCCTCTTGTGTCATAAGGAGCTCAAAAGTCTGTAGCAATTTTTGATACTTTGTTATAATGTTTTTCTGACCCCCCATATCCTCCCCCCACTCCCTCCCTCTCTCCTCCCTGCCTCATTTTCATATGGACACAAAGCTTTGGGATAAAATGATGGTTCATTATAGTGGTACAGAGCTCTTATCTTCATCCGGCAAGAGTCATTTCCTTCCAAAGATTGAAATGCAAATGTGAAAATTAATGATAACTGCATTATCTGATAGCAGAGATAATACCAATTCACTGTCAGAGTAATACACAGTCATTCTACCATTTCCTCCGCTTCTCACAATATTCTTCTCACTGTCAGACTATATCTGTGGTTAACTATGTTTCATAGGTTTCTGTTAATTTACTTCAAATGGCATTTCCCAGATCTTATATCTACCACATTTTCCCAATCAAAAAGGAAACGAAATCAGAACTGTAATCTCCAAGCCCTTCTTTGGACTAACTAGTAAGGAGAGAAAAAAATACTGTATCATTAGTGTGTGCTTCTACCTCACGGGGGTCTTCCAGCTACCATTCTACTGTATGAAAACCACGCCGCATCTCCTTAGTTTAACTGAAGGCACAGAGTGGACCCAGCCCAGCCAACTGCATGCATCTTTGATGCTGAACAGCAACTGAGGGAGGTGACTTACTTACGACTCTGGGGCCAACACCTAGTCCAGGTGCAACAAGTATGCACATCTGATCTTATGCGAGGCAGCTCCTCCTGAAAATGTATTTACACTCAACTTTCTCTAGCTAATGTATGTTTCAACTCTAGCTGAACAGAACATAGTCGATATCCTATGGCGATATCTACATAACAACATTTCTTTGCAAAGGCAATGCACTGTACAAATGTTTAACGAGGGTTTTTCATCTGTAAGGCATTGTCACGGCTACTAAGGTGCAACTGTCATGATGTCATAATATTACTAAAAGTAATATTAAGAGCTATTTATTGAGCATGTATAAAGCTTATCATTAATGAGATAGGTATTATTATTATTAGCCTCATTTTATAAACAAGGAAACTGGGGCCTTGGTGAAATAATAACTTAAAGTCACACAATCAATAACTGACAGCATCATAATATAAATGAAAAAATATTTTTGGCTCTCTTCACTTGTTACACTGCCCAAAAATAATTTACCTCTGACAGAAAGTCAGATTTCCATTTACCAATGTAGGACAGAGCGATTTTTCAAATGGCGTGTCACAAGAATTTTTAAAACATGCATTACCTGACTACTTAGGGGCACTGATCTCTTTTCTCTGACACTGTCAAACAAACAGAAAAAATGACAACAGCCAACACAATAGTCATCCAGGGTGAATGAATAAAAATTATACCTTTTGGGGGGGGGGGTCAGGTCAGCAAAATAATTTTTGCTTATATATTTTTAGTAATTAGTTTATGTGTGCCATGAGATGAAAAAGGTTGAAAATTGCTCATCTAGAAACAAGCTGTAATATTCTATGTGACATAAAATTATTCACAATTTTATTCTACTAATTTACCAAATACTCAATTCAGGGTCTAAGTTTCTATGTTATTTTGATTAAAATGCTCCAAGTACTTAACATATAAACACGAAATCTATTTAAATAAAAGTACATGCTTATCTTGAAGAGTTCATGTCAAAGAATCCAAATGACTGCTTGCTGAAAATTTTATATCTGTGTATATTTTCATTAATACACATTATTTGGGGTACATGTACTTATTTGCACAAATTGAGGATTGTGGTATGTTCCTTTATTAAGCTCCTGGAAAGTTCAATTACAGCTGCTGTAAGTCTGATGGCAAGACCTTGATCCACTCAGTATTAAACCAGAGAAATCAAATCATTCACTACGCCCAAATGTAAAAAAGAAGTAACCATGTTTTTAATAACACAGCGTAGAAAGTTAGCATTATTATGAGAGCTGATGTAAGGTGTGACTTTTAAGGTGCCCATTTCATGGAGGTAAACAATGAATTTCTAATGACTTTTCTGAATTCTCTCCCCCAAGTCTCCTTCTACACTGCATGTGATTCCAAAGATTTTTCTTAAGAGAGTCAGAGATGTAAAACGCTATTTTCAAAACAGGGCCAGCATTCTAACTGTTGACCATTATGAAAGGTCCTAGTAAGGGAAGACCATTAACATCTGGCAAATCCTATGCTCTTCCAAGCTGTGTGCTAGATACTTCCTATACATCACCTCTTCCAAATTTCATCCTCATAACATTGTTCAAGGTAGTTGTTATTCTTTCCATTTTAAAGATAGAGAAACTGAGGCCCTGGTTGTTCAACATGCCTGAGGTCACCAGGCCCCAAGTGCCAGCGTGTGACCTCAAATACAGATCTGACTCTATAACTTGTACATTTTCTTTGGAAAATAGTTTAGACCCTTCTCCACTTCCTAGCTTGACATGCTTAATTAGTGCATCAGTGACCTAAACAACACATGAATAATTAAAAGAGATTAAAGGAGAGAAATGGAATCAAAAAGAGAGCAGACAGCATTATGCTATGACTTTTTGGACTTCTCCCTAGCAACTTTCACAATAATTAGCACATAATCACTACTTACTGAATAATTAAATTCATAAGAGTATTTGGAAACTGAAATACTGTAAGGGTGATAAAATATGAAACTCATGAGGGTAATGAAAGAAAAGAAGAGGTACTGAATGAAGGCAAAAATGATATTAAGTGAAGTATAGACAAATACAGATGAAAAGGAAGAAGACTGGATTAACAAGTACCTATGAATTAGATTCCAAGCAAGGTTGTGTTAGGAAAAAAAAAATCAAGAGCAAGAAAAAACCCTAAAACTTGAAAGTCAGACATTCTGAAATAATGAGGTAATGACTTTTAACTGTCCCGAATTTTACTAGCTTAGTGCGGGTCTAGCTGTCCATTCAAATAGTGAAAAATGCATAAGAACTTGACAAAGATTTAAGTAAGTCACACATCATTAAACATTAAAGAATTTTACCATAGGAAGGTTTTCAAAGTAAGATAGATTTTGTAAAAGTTGTTTAGGTTCCACGTGATCACAGGAGTTAACAGAGATGCGAGCAATTACTAAGTGTACCCTTTAGGTAAATAACAAGGGGAAAAAAGTTTGCACAGGGAGTTTGCATTTGATAAAAATAGGACACTTCAGATAGGAGTTGATTCATTACTGAACTGAGCCATCAAGAAAGGTTGTGGAGCCGTCTTCAATCAAACTCTTTAAAAAGAAGGTAAGCCCTGATCTGTCTGAAATGATGTCAGCTCTATGCCTCAAATTCTTTAGATAATTTCCTTATCCTATTACTCGGTCTAGTTTTAGAGAAAATTGTCCTTAGAGTGACTATCAAAATTGGGTGGGAGGGCCTTAAAATCAGGAGGCCTTGAAATCACACCTGGATCATTACCTCCTGTCTTAAACAATAATTGCAAACTAGATGCCTAGCAGTACAAAGTTTACCCTTTGTGGTATCAGATATACCACGACTGGGCTTTAAGAAATGCTGGAAGAACTTTGATAGGACCTGCTTCAAGACTCAGCAATTCCAAAGCCATGATAACGACCATCAGCATTTTATGTGGACGGTCTAATAGCCTCCTCATAAAACACATGTTATTTCCTACATTTTATAAATGAGGATGTAGGCACAGAGAGAGTAAGCTAATTGCTAAAAATAGTCCAGCAAAAGAGTGGCAAATCCAGAATCTGAACCTAAACCCTTAGAACTCAGAGCTCACATTCTAACGTGTTTGAAAATGACCACTAAAACCCACACCATTTTATCTCAATGAAGTTGGAAAATATCAATAATGTTTCGCAAATGACAAAAACTGGGGTAAAGATTCGGATGCCATCTCCACTTTATACAACAACAAAACAATAAAATGATCCCTTATACTTTCTCCTGATTGAGGGAAAGAAAGAAACATTCTACCTTAAAAAAAATATCCAACAGTATTGTTTTTTATGAATGAATTTCATTCATCAGAAGATATAAAATGAACTCTGTTAAAAAATGTTTTATTGATTTTGTAATATATACAAAATTTTTTCTCACATACATACCTGCTTAAAGACACATTTTTAAAGTTTTTACATATTCATAGGTGCACAAAAAGTAACATTTTCTCCCATGTCAACAAAAGAAAATTCTTATCAAATCATCTAAATTAAATAAATTTCACTTAAAAGTGAAAAACTGCACCCTGAATGACAGCGTCATGCTCCTCAGTAGTTTTCTGCACCTTTTTTTCATCAAAAGAATTCTTCCCTAAATTGAGAAGACAAAAACATCTCCCGGTAACTGTAACATACTATAGTAGACAGAAAACAAACATTTGTGTGTGTCATACGTAACATTAGAAATGACATAATAATCAGATATATTGTATCTTCATTTTTGTTTGCATTATATTTTCCAGAAAAAAAATATATGCTGGCTCCCGAAAGTCACCACTGGAGTTTCTCTCTTCCTCACCCACAGCGGAGAGCGATCCGCAAAGTCATGCAGGGGTGAAATGTGACTGAAATGTAGGGATCTTTCTTAATGAAAAATGTTACTGCTTTGGAAATTATGGCTAAAATGATTTTGAAACTTACTTATTGCCTTAAATTCTATGACATAATGGTTTTCATTTATAAATATACCATCACTTGTAAATTACTTTGGCACTAAATAGAAAGTTCTTTTTCACAGAGTTTTTATGAGCTATATATATTTACATAAAATTTTATTAGTGTTTTGGAGTATTTTGACCAGTTTTCGTATTTTCTTGAAATGATTAGAGGTCATGATTTTTTAAATTAAATTTAATTTTCATTCATAAAAATGGAAATGTTGCCAAAACCCTGAATCTAAGGGGGGTATCTGTTGGTATTTTCTGAACTTTTAAATACATACTGAGATTCAAGCTATGACTTACAATATGACTGAACGGAAAATATTCTGTTGGAGTATTACTCTTTATTTTTAAGCTTTAAAATAATGCCCAGTTTGAATGCAGATAAAGCATAAAGATTTCTGTTCAAAGGAAAAGCAAGTAGAGTTGACTAATTCCTACACGAGTATGAAAGAAAGCAAAATGAAGACTTCAAGCTGAGGTAACACTTTGGTTTTATAGTTTATGAAAAAGATAACATTGTTAAATAATGGTGGTTATTTAACCTCCTGTCTATAACCAGTATAGACACAAATAATTTTTAAAACTCAGACTGAGGTGGTAAGGGTTTGACAACTTCATTAAAATCTAAGAAAAAGAAGTGAATTTCTGATAGTAGCAACAGATGGTTGAATTTTTCATTTTATGTCCTACCTGGTCCATCCCAGTCACCTGTCTCTACTCCAGGCTGCCCTGGCTTCTCCGGCTGAGTGTCCCCATCTGATTCTCCCGCCTCCTGGGCTCCTTCTTCGTCACCTAGAAAACACCCACAGAGAGAGAGACAGGCAAGTGAGCAAAGCCCTCTGACACTGAATTTCTCCCAGAGGGAGGGAAGTGCATAGAATGGGTCTGATTATCTATTTGTTATATGCATTGTCATTATACTGACAAATGTCCATGGTTAATCATTTCGATATCTGTTATAGCTTTATAATAAACAAAATCAGCATTACTCATCAACAAAGTTAACTGCTACGAAGAATAAAGAACATTTCCATAAAGTTCATTTTCTGTTATTAATATTACATATTAGAATAAAGTGTAAAAGGCAGTATGTACTTTCTATAGTGTTCTCAATACAGAAAAACCTTAATTCACTTATTTCTGAGTTACAATATTATACAGGCAAGATGCTACCAATAAAATTAAAACTCGTAGGAAAAGACGTATTTATGCTTTGGGTTGAATACAGGTTATTTTGAAGAAGATTTTCTTTTTCCACAGCTTTAGGCTTGCTAAAACTAGGTCGTATTTATTCTTAAAATGGGTCTAAAAAGGCCATAATTAAATGATTAGCATATAAGATGAATGAGTAACTCAGTCTTTACAATGCAAGAAGCTACAGAGCTACGCTTATAATAGAGTGAGTGCGCCCAGTGCGTACAATTCCATACCTTCATCTCCACATAATAAAAGAAAAATGTAATACTTTTTGAGCCAAATTATAGTTAGAGCAATGAAGGAGAAACCTATTAACAATGCAACCACATTTTAAAAGTAAAAATATAATTTATAAGTACCTTCATTCTAAGTGATAATGTAACAAAGTACGTGCTTTAAAGGAAAGGAATCCACTTTAACAGGGTGCACACAAAAATATTAAAGAGAACCTTCTTATAAGTTATAATAGAGATCTGAAAACAGAATAACAAGAAAATGTGACATCAGAAATAGAAAAAATGAGTACTAAAAATATGGTAACTACATCTTGAATATAATAATGCTAAATTTTTTAAATTAAATTGCTTGCCCTCTGAAGTATTCAATAATTATTTTCCACAGAGTTGCCCAAATCTTGAGTAGTTTTAAATCTTTATATTATACAAAAAATACATCAAATTTTTAAAGTCTTTCCAAGTAACCTCCAAAATACAGAATTTTCAGGAATCCATTATTACAAATGATATTGATGTGATGTTAATAGGACTTCTGCAAGAATTTGTATTATTCTTTCTTTAAATTGGCTCATTTTATAACATATAAATATATTTTAAAAAGCAAGAACTTTATATCATTGCTATAAATGGAAAATCAGTATTAGATCTCAAAAATAGAAGTTAACCAGAAAACTATCTTCAATAAAATTAAAAATAACACTTATATTCTAGCCACTGTGTCTGTCTCGACTCTGAGTCTCTAGTCTCATTTCATTGTAATGCAAAGGAAGAGTAGCAAACAGCAAGGTGTTTAAGTCATAGTAACAGGGAGTTGAAACATTACCATTGAGATACAAAGAATATCAGAAACTTGAAAGCTTCCTCACCCACTGATTCAGTGCTATGTAATGTAGTATCAGTGTGCCATCTGAATCGTCTTGAGGACCCCAGGGACACCTGACCCAGTTTGGGGGAATAGTGACCTATCCCACACTTTATTTTTCATGGGGACTAGAATCTATCACCTAGGTAAATGATCTTTGATTGCTTTTCCACAGACTGAGTATTTCACTGAAGGCACTAATGCAGGGGACTTTACAAAGAAAAAGGTCCTCCTCAACTGTGGAGTAGAGAATGCAGCCCATAATTTTTAAGCAGCATCCACTTCCTCCAAGCACTCTTTGAATGCTTTATGAGTCTGAAACACAGGGAAGCGAACATGAGAGGGCACCCAGGAGATCATCTAACTCAGATTAAATGAATCTACTGAGCAGGAGATTGACAGACAGATAGGTCAGTAACAATATATGGTCTTATGGCTCCCATGTTTATTTCTGCATAAGTCATCTCTCCCAAAGCTTTCCACACCTCAGCCACCGTGCTTTCCGGTCATCTCAGGGAAGACAGGTGGAGGCAGCTTTAAGTAGATCTCTCCCCCACAGCAGGCCAGAGGGTTTATGGGGAGAATGGAGGGCCCCCCCAAAGCATCAGTGTACAACGTTAGGGATGAAATTTGACTCTCTCAGCTGCTGGTCTGGCATTCTTTCAAAACAACTTTTCTCACCTCCCACACTCCCACCACACCAGTGGGGGAAAGAGCCATTCGCAGCTGAAAAAGATGAGTAATAGTACCAGAGCAACACATAAATAAGCAAGCATGAGACCATTCACATATCTATGGGCCCAGAGAACAGAAAGTAAACTCCTGGGCAGAACTACTTGGAAAAGTTAAGTTTATATTCAGATATTAACTGTATCTCCCTTGTGATCACACAAATGAGTCAATCTTCATGAATTTACTATTACATTTAAATAGTTGGAAACATGGTTCCGTGCAAAATCCAACCAACCACTTACATTTAGAAAGCATATTCTCAAGGATACAACGAAATACATGAAAAAGAAAACAAATTACTTTCTCTTAAAAACCATATAATCTAGTTAAGGAAGGAAGTTAATACGCATATGAGAGGGGACCCCCTATTAAAGCCAACCATCAGAGCAGTTCATGAAGAATTCCAAATGAGAACAGTTAAGATACAGAAATTCAGAGGCCAGAAGCACAAAATCACACTGACCAGGGAGAACCTATTACAATTAATTTGGGAGTCTCCCTTCATGCTAAAGTCAAGTGTGAAGCATCAGAGTCATCATCCGTGGGGGACTGACAGGACCGTGTGATATAAGCATGGTAACCAACACATATCTATCGAGTTTCTGTGAACACACCTCATGAGACCTCTGGTCTTCGAGTTTTGTTTTACTCATTCTGCAGCAGCACTAACTCATGTCTCAGACATCTTTGCCCAAAATTCTCGTGAGATGATAGTAAACTCTACTCTGAAATACTTTATTAGGCAAATTACACACTTGGGAGCAAAAATAATGACAAATATAGTGAAAAACAAGCCTACCTGGAAGACTATATGAGAATAAGTACAATGACCAAAATTAGAAGCTGAAAGATTTCATTTGAATCTATACATGTTCATCTTTCTTGAATAAAGGTGATATAAACCATTCTTTATGGATTAAAACACTACTTTTTTATTCCTAGGCACTGTGCTGACTACTAAGAATACAAAACAAAGACGGGCCCTCTTCTCACATAACTTGAAGTCCAGGCCAGTGACAACTCAATAGACTGCAGCCTTACGTGATGAACACCACATGGATGGGAGCAGTTTGGGATTTGACAGGCGCGCACGGGCATGACCCCTGACCTGTCACGAGGCAGGAGAGGCTGCCTGGAGGAAGGAGCCAATAAATGACCGAAATTTTGGAGGCATGATCTTAGATGAAACTGACCTCTATAGGTAAAATGTCCCGAGGCTCCATTTTTTTCAGATTAAAATTAAGAGCCACTTTCCGAAAGATTCCTTTATGAAAAACATTATAGTAATGAAGTTATTGTGCAAGAAAAATGGCAGCTTGAAGGTGATGAAACTAGACATTTCAATGATACCACAGTGGGATCCACATGAAGTTTTAAGATGCCGAAGAGAAAACAGAAATCCTGCTACTATGGGATAGTTACCTGAACAAAAGTCCTTTCTTTCATTCAGTATAGGTCAAATTTACCCACAAGTACACTTACCCAGTATCACTAAGCAAAGAAAATGATAGAATGACTACAAATCTCAGCAGACCTTTGAGGCACATAGAAATGTAGTAAATTGCGCAAAGTGAAAATACTGTAATTCAGCTTATTAAGGGCTTGATTGAACTAGTAATTTCACATAAGAAATTATTTTCATTAAATGTCACTTAACTGCCAAATTAAAACTGCAGACCTGGGAGTTCAACCTGTACCAACATCTGGAACTACGCTCAGTATTGATCATCCTGATTCATGGAATGCTTTGCTCTCATTTGTTTCATAATGCAGCACATATAATTATAACCACTGGAAAAAATACTGGAGTATTTAATTACAGAACCACTGTGAAAACGGTCGCGCACAATGCGCAGCTCAGAAGAAATTGCACTTATTTAAGCCATTTGAAAAACTGGTAAATGTGTAATATCTATCACTTTCATGAAAGTAAATTCTGAGAGAGAAGAATAGCTTAAAGTTTTTGCTTGGTCATTGGGTTTTGTTTTCTTAAAGAAAGAATGCAAAGGAGGAAAAGGCGATCAATGCCTTAAGAATGTCATATAAAAGGGCACACTAGAGTACAGAATACAAAATGGGTCAGAATTAACTTTATATGCATCTCAATATCTGCTATGTGCCAAATACACAAATCATAAAGACTAATAACGCAGATACCATTCCACAAAGCTCACATTCTGTATTAGACCTAAACACGGCTACTGTTTCTTGAGCACCACACTGCACTAGGTGAGTGCTTTATAACATCACTTTGACACCTCTATCACGCACGAGTGCCCTTGCATTTCACAACAGTAAACCAACAGAAGTTGCTCAGATGCACTGCTAGTAAGTGGCAGGGCCAGGGACTGATCCTGAGTCAGTGTGACTCTAAAGTCCATACTTCAAGCCCCTGACGATATTACACAGACCGCTGGGTTTCAAACAACGCAGAGCAAGATGTGGTCAGAGAGCTATTTTACACACACACACACACACACACACCCCTTGTTTCTTCATTATTCTTATATATCAAAATGAAATGTTCAATGGATTTAATCTTTATAAGTATTATTTTTTTCTAAGGTGTACAATTTAGTTGGGACTTAGCAAAATCAAACTACACAGAGGCTTAATCAATAGCCATTGCTCACTGACCAGTGAGGTAATTAGATTTTTGTTTCATTCTTTTTACCATCATCTACTGCAGTAGCATTAGATTCACTAATTAATTGCTTTCAGCACACTGTTTCTGTTTAATAACTAAAATATATCATATTTCTCAACTTTTATGGCCTTCACCTTCTAAGTTTATCTCAGGAAACTAGCTCTCATTTTTATGGTAATGTTTTTACCTAATTTGTTCTTAATCTCCTTCCTAACAAAAAAAATGAAATGATTAAAAAATAATTTAATTGAATATGAAATCTGTGAATTTCTTGAAAATAACACTATTTTCCCTTCACAATAGAGGCTTGTTTCTTCCTATCAATAAATTCGTGCTCAGGGAAAATTTATAAACAAAACTTCATTTGGTATCAACCCAGTTCTAGTTTCTACTTGATTTGAATGGAAGTGATGATACTGACTGTAGTTCTTTTTACTTCTATCCATTTTTTTTTACTTTTATATGTTTAAAATCAGCACTCTAGAGCAGCTTATGAAAAATGGCATGAATAATTAACAGTCCAGACAATAATAATAAGTGTGTTAAGATACGACTTTGAACGTTTTGTTGTTAAAAAGAAGAAAGCAAGAGAGAAAAGGACACTAGAAGGAGAATTACAGAAGAAGCTAGGAATGCATTTGACATCTATTCATTTACTTGCTAAATTCTTTATTCACATACTTTTAAATAGACATTTCAGTGTATTTTTAGCAAAGCACAAACACCTGTAATGGGATAATCACTAAATATATCCAGAAACCAATTCATAAAAAGATGAAATGGAATAAATGTCAAGCGGTAACAAAATCTGTAACATTTCTAAAATTATGGCTATGGAGTTAATGGTTTTCCATCACAAGATTAAACTCTTTTGTTGCTCTCTCAAAAGATATCATGCATATTTTGTGGGCCCTTATATTTTTCTTAGTCTAGTTTTCAGAATCAATGAGAGCCCGATAGGAGGAAATTGAAGGTGTTATTGAGCAATATAATACACAGCACAAATGACTGGGGAAAGTGCACTGGAATACAGTCTTCGAAACGCTTGAAACAGAATCTTTAAAGTCCATATTAGGTATTGTTGGCAAGGTGGTAAAAGAAGGGGTTCCCCTTGACATACAAAAATAATGTCAAAAACACCAGCAAACACCTTTTCACTGGAAGTTAGATGTTCCCACTGAAATTCAAGATGTGGCACCTTCTGAGACAGTCACTGTCAAAGCACAAAACAGCAGAGGTGTTTGAAAGCAGCCAGGCAGCCGAAGAGCCTCTCTCAGCCCCGCTCTTTTAATCCACGTAGTTCCCATCAATAGTCACCTCTTACAGAAATTCGTGTACAATGTAACTATTGAACTTCCTTGACTAGGAGTGTTACGGCGGCTGTTAGTCATCCCTGTAATGTATTTTGCAATCAGCTAAATCATCAAAGTATTTTTTAACAATGAGCAGTTCAGAAGCAACAGATCTACTTTCTTGTTCACAACTGCTTATCAGAGGAAAGATATCACATATGTTTTCCAGGTGCTTCCTATAGTTAGGATACCTTCACAGAAGCCGCTCATGAAAGATAAGGTCGTAAAAGAGATGAAAAATGTGTGAGCTTCATACACTTATGGTTTTATCATCAGACAAGATAGCTACGGTTAAAGTACTTTAACAGTCAAAAACAGAAAACTGCAGCTTGTATTGAAGGGCGAGGGCATTTACGTTTAAGATTCCATTTTGTTTGCTTTGCCTAATAGTCTCACAGTATCTTTTGACTTAAAATAGCTGTTGGGTTACCAATCACCCAAACAAAAGTGTCGTGTTAAATTAACTCTGCATTGGCAAATTACAGACACAGTCATATCTCCAGATGCAAAAATAAAAACATGTAATGATTTTTTGCTAAATACCTAAAAGGAAAACTAGACATTTCATCAGAAAAGAATAGGGTTTTTTTATTCTGTGGATTCCTATAGTGGTGTCTGACTCGAGTCTCCTTATAACTTACTACAAATGTATAAGAAAATGTAGGATTTTTGCCAAGTTTTGGATAGTTATACTCAGCAGAGAATGAATTTTAAAAATGCAGGCCATTTCCTTGTAACATATAATAGCCTTCTCATATCCCAGGATACGAACAATTAAACAGATTCAAAACACAGCGTCCACATTTTCTTTTGTTACACATTTGCAGGCCCTGGATGAGAAAACATCCTAAAATACTTGATGACAGTAGTCCAGGGATAATCTTATTTTGAAAAGAAACTCAGTCTCTACAGTCAATGGGTGATGACTGTAATTTGTGGCATTTTAGTATAGCCAGTAAGGCCAAATATTGAAAATATGAACATTTATGGTCACTAGAGCAAATAAAAGTCACATTAAAAGCACTGATAATTTAGGAAGGATTCTCTCTGCAGTACTGAACACTTGTCCTCGATGTCAATATCATCTGTCACGTGAAAAGGGTTTCTCTCAATCTTTAAGTTCACTGAAGATTTGGAGCATAAGGGTCGTTTCCACCAGTTAAACTAAGGCAAATTCTTAGCAGTATATCATTCAAAAATTTTATTACTGGTTGTTTCTCTCAAAGAGTACTTGAAAAAGTTGAATATATAAGAAAGTTTGGGAGAAAGACATCTTACTTTAAAGATGTTTCTGCAATATGTATTGAAAATTTTATATTTATGTTTTTATTTTCTCTTCCACTGCTCCCCAGCTCCAAAAAATAAACAACAACCCCATAAAACACTGCATCTACTCTATTTCATTTGAAGGAGGATTCTGTACAATGAAGGCACTTCTTGTCCCAAGGAAAAGACAAATAATGTCTGCTAGTCTGTAAATGTGTCTTATAGTTTGAAAAATACAGTAGTGGTTTTTAACTTCATTGGAAACAATTTTGTTAGATTGTATTGTGACAGTTGTCATATCATGGCACATTAAAAAAAACATCAAAATTGGTGAACTTTGGGAAGATGCAAGAAATTTTAATTTGGAAGATGGAAGAAAATAAGCAACATTTTTGTCATATTATGCTTTATTATTTCAAAAAAGGGAAAAATGGCATTGAAATGCCAAAAACAGATTTGTGCAGTGTATGGAGAAGGTGCTGTGACCAACCAAACATGTCGAAAGTGGTTTGCAAAGTTTTGTGCTGGAGATTTCTCACTGGACGATGCTCCACAGTCGGGTGGACCAGCTGATGTTGACAGCGATCAAATCAAGACCTTAACTGAGAAGAACAAACATTGTACCATGCGGGGGATAGCTGACATACTCAAAATATCCAAAACAAAAAAAAATATTGTCTTTTATTTTACAGAAAAACCTAAATGGACTTTTTGGCCAACCTAATAGATGTTCAATAAAGACTTAATCAATTGGATAAAACATGGATGTGTAATGCATTAACTGCCACAAAGCTTTGAGTCATTAATTATCTTACTAATCAAGTAAAGACAAAAAACTATGCCCTTTGCATAAGCTAAAAACTCTCCATAATAACAAAATTTAGAGTTGGCATGCGGCCACCTGATAAAAAGTACATTTCCCAACCTCCCTTTCGGTGAGGTGGACCACTAAGTAAGACCATGTTCTGGACAATGGGGTATAAGTGAGAAAGTCTGTAAAAACTTCCAGGATTCTATTCTTACTGCTGAACCTAATACTAATGAAGGTTTCAAATTTATTGGGGAGGAAAGGATTCTAGGTCATGTCAAACTCACCCCCAACTCAGATCCATATCTAGCTCCCCCCATTAGGGATATTCCAACCAAGAATATTATCACACGGTCCATCTAGACTCTTTCCCACAGGGTCTTCCCACACGCCCTCCTCCCTCGGGGCAGCAAGAGGTCCTTGGCTGCTGCTGATTACACCAGAAAAACATAGATAGTACCCACAGCATTGTCTAGATTTTCAGGAATGTGGGAGAATTTTTTCTCTTCTCTTTTAATTTTTAACATGTACTTTCGGGGGTAATCTGTGATCTCTTCAGGCTCAGGGCAATTTATTCTATAACAATAATAAATTTGACATTAAAATACCTACTATAAATACTGAGACATTTTAGAAATCTTTTTCGAGGTTTTCCAAAAGCTAGAAACTTGAAGCCACACTTAGCATTCTTGATTCACTGCCGTCTCCTACGAGGTCACCGCTATGGACTAAAGGTAATAACTGGGATTGATTCACGTCTTACGGGGCCTGAAGCTTATGCAATTTGGGAGGTCCTCCTTAAAAGAAGAATACAAAATTACAATTACAAAATTAGGTGCAGTGCCTCGGGAAGGAGTCTTTATAAGTGAAGAATTTTAGAGCTATATTACACTACATTGTAGTCTTAGGCCTATCATTCAATATAAGAATACCTAATGAATTATTTTTTAAATAAACTAGCAAGGTGAGTGAGCAGATCTAATATTCATTTGGTAATGTTAAGTACGAGGATAAGATGTTCATTTTACATAAATTTTCAAAACTCCTTTTATTAATGACCTGATCTTTTTAGAGCCACCTTAAAAGTTCCCCAACACAGCTGCCATTATTATAGGGAAAATATTGTTCTTTTTTAAACTGGGTTTTCCTCAGGATATAAACCTCTTTTCCCCTGCCCATTTTCCCCCAGTATCACTCTATATAAATAGTAAACTTGTTTCTTGTTAGGAGTTACTGTATTTTGCTATTCCTTTTAGTAGTCAGCCACAAGGATAGGCTACAGGAGCAAAGGACAGAAGGATTAAATGAGGCAGATACATGGGGGTGACCAGTTCCCATAAAAGAACGGTGTGCATTACCATAAGCAAGTTTGAGAATGAACACACCGCTGCCTTAATCAGTTCCAAACCAGCATTCTCTCCACTCCTTTCTACATAATTTCTTGTCTCACTTGTGCATATATTTCTCTTCACTTACGAGATGACTGTGTCTTGAAGAAATGAGAACATTCTTTATATACTCCCCTCTCTGCCTTTGTACATACCTGTACGGGCACTCACACACATCTATGCTAAGATCACACCACCAGACATAAACAACACAGGTTTTCAGTACCAGTTAACTAGACTGGACCATAATTTGTATTGAAAAAAAAAGGAGACTTATCTAAGACCCCAAATATAGTGCCCTGCTAATTCTATGGGAACAACAGAAATTACATCAAATCCCGCTGTTGAATAGGTAGGAGGACAAAGTGTTTACACATCTGTGCTGCAGATTTCCAACCTGATAAACCTCTATCTTTAAAAATAACCCTTAAAGAGCCCTTCCTTTTCACTGTCAGAAAACTATAATCGCAGCCCACTGTCTGTGCAATTCCACTTTCCATCGCCGCTATGTGCAGCCACTGTCAAGTTTCAGAACAGCTCCTTGTCTAATCTTCCTACTTCTCCAGATCTTTGATACAGAACCTGTTAGAATGCGTTGCTTACTTTTCCAGTTCCTGTGTTTATCTCACTTCCACTCTTGCCATCTGTGGTACTGCATTTCCTTCAGAAAAATGAAAAGTTTTCACAGTGCCCAGAGCTCTCCCTGCAAACAATGCCCTATTCCCCTCTTCCTTCCTTCCTTTCTCCACTTTTTATTTGGCCTTATTTTGTGTTAAGGTCAAGCTGTTTCAAAGAATTCACGTCGCAAACATTTCTGCAGGGCTGAAATTCCCATCCAGAGCATTTTGATGGATAGGTAAACATTCTTGCCATGTATTACTAGCTTCTGCCCAAACACACACACACTTTGGTCTGTCCCCACTCTTTTGAATTACCTGAAAATTTCACAGCAAACACGCAGTGAGGAATCGTGGCTTATTCATGCCACTGAACCAGGATAATGCAGTCATTCATTAGTATAACGAGTCTAAAGAGCTTGCAATACAGCCTTCTCATCCTATCAAAATCCAGTTCTACTGACTGCAAGCTGGTTCATACTGACAGAATCTTTTAAGAAATACCAAAATGACAGAAATATCTTAAGCACACCCTAATTCACTTTAACTTTTTCTTAATCCTTGTTTTTATAAATGCCCTTATTCTTGACCGACACATCATGTTTAATACATGTTTAAACAGAGAATGCCGTGGGAAAAATACCCTGAAAAGCGAGTTTCATGCTTCCTATGTCCAGGCGCTCTCGGCTGTGTTCATCTCCTTCCACGAAGTTTGTGCAACGATGAACATCAGAACACAGAATTCTCTATTTTTACAAGTACAATAGCCTCAGTTTTAATTCAGTATTAACCTTTACTAGCTTGGTGACTTGGCCGAGTTACTGAACCTCTGGAAGTCACAGGCGAAAATAATACCCACCCTGCAGGACAGAAAGTTGATCAGAGATGATACTTGGACAGAGGGCCACCCGGCTTTCAGGAGCCATCCCGAAATGAAAGTTGTTCTTACCATTATTATAATTATTATCATTGGTGTACAGTCTCAATGTCAAGCTCTGGAATCTCACTGAACTAGAAAACAAAGCAGCCGAAACAACAATCTGCATTTGTTGCCAGTGTTCACTTCAGTGGGGTCACACACTCCGTTATTTTTACCTGACCTTTCAAGAACAACAACAAAGTGACTGGCTCTATTGCCATCATTGAATTCATCCCACCACAGAAGTCCACATTTCCCTTACACATTCTAGGCCTACCAGAGATAAAGAGGATCCCGTCAGGTAACAGATGGGCAAAATTCTTTAATACTGCCTGCTGTGTCTGGAACGATAATCAGACATGGCAAAAATTTTTACACACTCGCAAGAAAATAGGAATTTTATATGAGGAGATTAAGAGCTTTGAGAATCTGATTTCATTAAAAACTAAAAAATTCTAGTGCCAAACAAATATTTTTAAATTATTGATGATGTTTAAGGAAAAAAAGCAGAGAGGACAAATTCCGAGACCTGTTTCTCTAAAATGATAATATTTTATCTCAAATTATAACGTGATCAACAGTCAAATTCAGGTTGTTAACTACATTAGTTCTATATGACTGAAATAAATTAGCTTTCCAGGTTTCTCAAAGCTATTCATACTTTTAATTTTCTTTTAAATAGACATGTAAGAGTTACTAGATATAAATGATTGGCAGACATTAATATAGATCTGCATAATTTACATATTTAATTTCAGCAAATAAAACTGCCATAGCAATATTTGTAATTTAAAACTGCTATTTGTATCATTACAATTCGATCAAAACTACTTCCTTCATTCAACCAGAAACATCACTGACAAAGCAACATAGCAATACAATGGCTTTACAAATAAGTAGCTCTTCTTTATAGTGCTCAGCTAAAACAAAAGATTCCCTGATGCAGTATTAGACGGAAAAGTCAACCTGTCATCTCTCCTAATATCCAGATGCCTAGATGTGTACACAGAACAGGAGATTGAGTAAATTCTCGCTTTTCTGTGATTTTTCAGCATTGTAGGAAAAACAACGAACCTACCTTGAATTTTACCAAAGAAAAAACGTCCTTACACTTGCAAAAATCCTTAAAAATCCGTAAGAGTAAGAAGACAACTTTTAAAACAGTAAAAGTAATTTAAGATTAACTTGCAATTTTTATTATTAACAATAATGATGATATAAAATAAGGATGTAATGAAAACTTGGGCAAATGTCTCTCAACATCTTATATGTCCGGTAGAAGCAGAATAAATATACTTTATTACTATGTGGAATTGTTTCATAAATTACAAAAGAACTATGTAATTAGATATTTTATCAAATTTTAATATGTTTCAAAAATGTCTGGCAGATTGCACAGTGATCCACTGACGGTCAGCTCACAGAAAAAAATGAATTTACTTGATCAAATGCAAGTGAGTGGTGTAATTAGCATACATGATTTGTAAAAATTATATCATCATGAATCATTTCAACACAGCACAATATCAATCATTTTACTTTTGTTGAAATTGTTCCGATAATATATCTGGGATCAGAAATGAAGTAGACAGACCAGGTTTGAACTAACCTTTACATATACAAAGTCATGGACAAAATTTATACACCTTCTGGTTCCATCAAAACAAAGAAAATTTTAACTCCTTTAGGAGAATAATTTGCCTTCAAATGCTCCCTCATTTTTCCAACAGTTATGGTTTAAGAAAAAATCAATCTGACTCCAAAGAAAAACTATGTTTTGAAGATTTTAAGGTGGCCATAAAAGAATGAAACTACACTGTTACGAGTTTTTGTCAACCTCATGAGATAAAAATATGAGTAAGGCACGTATAGCCTTTATTTCTATTTTCAAAAATGAATTACTTTTCATTTTGCATTGTTGGATGACTTATATAAGAAAATTTAAATATTAAAAACAAGAAGTACTGAAACCAGGAGAAGAGAGGGTTTGCCAAGGAACAATAATGTCATGTGGAGGGAGGGGAGGTGGCGGAGGAGGGAAGGGAGGTCTGTGCCAAGCAAAGCTGGGGGCTGTTCAATCAGCTCTATCAGGGCTCCATCAGTGTCTCCACTCCAGCCAAATCCAGAGGAAACAAGGAGTCAAAGATTCAGGTCAATAAGCTTATAGGCGATTTGCACAAACAGCTCCTCCAGCAAGGTAAAAAACAAAGTCATATTGGCTTTTCTTTTTTATTCCTTCTCTTTGAACTCCCTGGTCCAAACGTACTCTGGAAATGTCAATGTTATATGCAAGAATTTTTAAAAGCTCTGCTTCTTAATCCCTTTAAGGAAAAAAGGAGCAAAGTTGCCTGTAAACACCTCCCTCCTCATGGAACTCAAAGTGACTGTGGTAGAGCTGCATTTGGCGGATGCTGATTCCAGTTGCCCAAGCATTAGAGGAGACAAAAATCTGTCATTAAAGGCATAAAGGAAGAGGAAATAAATCATATGGATTGAAAGGGGTTTGTGATATACAGGTGAACAGGCTTTCTGAACCTAAAAAATTACAAACGCGAAAAGAAGAGAGGAAATAAAATAGCACGCATGTTTGACACTGGGTCAAATGGAAAATAAGCAGTTACCACTCCCTCAACCACATCTGCGTGAAGGGTTTCTTTTCTTCCTCAACAGTTGTGGTTTAAGACAAAAGGAACAGCATTCAGGATCTAAGTAATATTTCTGTGGCTTTACATGCCAGTAGTCTAGACTTGGGTTTGTTATACTCTTGAGAAGAAATGGCTCTTCCTCAGTTATTTCTAAAATGTGAAACAAAGCTACAGAATTCACAGACAGACAGAAAGAAAGGAAGGGGTGGGGAAGAGGGACATTTCAGTATCTCCGGCAACCTATTGGTAGAAATCGGTAAGGACAATAATGGAAATGAATCTGACCCTCACACCTCCTACCCTTTCTCTTTCCAATTTAGGGGTGTGAAAACATACAGAAACACACACCCAAGTCTGGTATTATAGAAAAGAGCAAAGTGACGCAGGCCATTCTCAAACACCCCAAACTGCTCTTCTGGAAACCACATTAATGAGCTACAGATGGAGTCTCATCAAGCCCTTGGCTACTAGGATGATTCTGATTGGGGTTATCTGTATCTCCTGACAGCTTCCCCAGTTTGCTGGCTAACATTTCCTGCCTTTAAAAAAATGTTATTGAATTTACTGGGGTGACATTGGTTAACAAAATTATATACGTTTCAGGTGTACAAGTCTATAACACATCAGCTGCATATTGTACTGTGTGTTCACCACCCCAAGTCAAGTCTCCTTCCATCAACATTTATCCCCCTTTACCCTCTTCTACCTCCCCCACCCCCCATCCCTCTGGTGATCACCATACAGGTGTCTGTGTCTATGAGGCTTCTGTAAACTCTCTGCAGCCCTTTATTCTCTAGGGACTTCCACGTAATGTCATGACCACGTCTCTTGTGCCAGTTAGGCCCCAAGTCTCGTCTGTGGCTCTGGAAAGCCTTCCAAAGAGGTGGGGCTCCAAAATCCCTAGAGCCAGGAATTCCACAGGTGTGACAACACCTCTCCTACTCCCCAGCTCTCTGCTGGCCTCTCTGGCATCCTGCAACATCAGTCTCACTCAGTCAACCTGACTCAGTAGTAGAAGCTCACTCCCGTTTCCTTGGTCTCTGCTCAAAGTTCACCTCCCCCCTCACTATTTACAAATTAACCTGCACATGCGCACACACATACACAACATCGCTCAATCACACTGACTGTGTGTTTCATTTTTCTTCATAGTGGTCAACATCACTGATTGCATCACACAGGGTAAGTGTTTGATTGATTGTCACACTCTCCTCCTGACGATGGGATTGACTTTGGTCTACTGTTGTGTCCCCAACATGGAGAAGGGGGTCTGGCACATAGCAGATGCTTACTATATGGGTTGAGTTGTATTGAATTTGATCTATTGCACAGAACTGGAAGTTTCTGCCAACCCAATTAAATATCCATTTATGTTTGCTATGGATTTGGTACGAATTACTTCTGGAGATACAGCGAAATCCAAGTCTAAGTAACTCAGGCTGTATTTTATGTTCTTTAATATGCCTTGCATTTTCTATTTGAAAACTTATTTAAAATAGAACTATTACCTTTGCTTTCTGCATACTACCTGTATCAAATCTTTTCAATGTCATGAGAAAAACCCATTTTACCCTGTTTCCTTATTTTGTGGATTTTCACTGTACAACCTTTGTTCAACCCTAATCTTTCCACATTGGGGGCTGTAATACAGGGTGGGCAAAAGTAGGTTACCAGTGGTGAGTACAGAAAACCCAGAATTTATTCTTGCATTACTTTTTAATTACAGTATTAATTTCCATGCAAACAACTGTATGCCTGTTTTGCCCCGCCCTGTGTTAGTTTCTCTCTCTAGATAAAGCACTATATCCAGTGATTTCTCTCATTATTCTCCATATCTAGAAATGAGGACTAGAAGTAAGGTTTGTTTTTCCTCCAAAATCAATGTTGATGGCACCATTTTTCCCTTTCAGCCTTTGTTGAAGATGCCATCAGAAAACAGCTTGGAAAATTCCTCAGTAACTTTTGTAGGTAATCACTATTGACAATTCAGAGCTCACTGACATGCGGCTTCTTTAGGGTTTTTTTTTTTTCTTACTAGCCAACAGTGATATTGACCTGACCCTTCTCTTCCTGTTCATATATCCTGTGACATTCTCCGGGACTATGTCCTGAGATCTGCTTATCCACTTTAGTCATTAACAAACTTGAATATTTTTTATGAGGAAACTCTCTTCCAAACAATCAATAATAGTAGACCAATTTTAGAACCCCTCCATGTCAACCCTACTATGAAGCTTACTGTCTCTAAATTAATCTGAGAATTGCCAATAAATAAGAGTTCCCACCTGCAAGCAGCGACAAAACTAAAAGCCCCTCCGGTTGTTTTCCAGACCACCTGTGTTTCAGTTCGTATTAGTTTGTTTAGTTCTAAATGTGCATGGATGTACTTCTATGTTTACTTTATCCACCAGAAGAAAGGCAGGGAAAAATCACTGAAGCAAATAATCCAGCACCACAGGAAATGTGCAGCACTTATGGACCCAGCCTGATGTCTTCGTCATCTGTAAATTCAAGGAAATAATTCTTGCTCGTTTCCTTCCTCCCAGAGATACTGCAAGGCAAGACGCCAAAGAATCTAAACTCACGGAACAGAAAAGAGCGACACAAATTGAAGTGCTTAATGTTTTGCTAAAATTCTTCAAATCTAAGTGTATCAAAGCAACCTTGAGTAGTGTTTTTTTAAGCAACATTCACTTGAAAGATGAAAACTAGAAACATAAAGTACGCAACTGACCCAAAATAAATGTGACATCGGAAACTCCAATGGAATTGTCAGACTCAAATTTTAGGCCTGTAAGTGTAACAAGGGTTATTTAAAGGTGATCTTTTCCAAATTTAAATGTGAATGTTTATGCTTTAGACTCAGATGATTAAGAACTCTACACAACTAAAGCTCACAGAAAATCCCTACTAACACTTTTTTTGACGTTACTGTGGAATATTACCTTATGAGAGTGATGTGATCTTATTTAATCACATTTTTATGATGACTAGAAACTTCATTAATATCAATATCAATAAACTATTTGAGACTTGTCAAAAGCCTTCCCTTTTACAACAATAAAACAGATAATACCCACAGAGAACTGAGGAAAAAACTTGAATAATAAGTAGTCATTCTAAATACCAAATATATCCTGTATAATGTAGTTCAATTCAAAAGGAAGAACTTTAACCTATAATAAGCTATGTGTCAGCAAAGAGTCTATTTTCTTTTTTTTAAAGTAGGAAACCACAATAGCTTATGATTGCTTTTATATAAAACACAGTAGCTAAAATATGAATAAAGATATCATAACTACATACGCATCCTCAGTGATCTTTCTCAACACTGTGTCAAAATAACGGCTCCCCCAGTTGCTTGGGAAACTTAAGATGTGTTAGTCATGTTTTTGGAATGAGAGATTTTTTAACTATTATCTTTTGTTTAATTGGGAAAAATCATTGGATTTTCAAAAATGTTATCTCTTGTACCAATTTGGGCAACTATATCCTTGCTAAATTTTGGTCATGGCTAGATTTTTAGGTGAAGAAACTTGCCACACTAACCAATTCATTTTCCTATGTGTATTGACAAGTTTTAAGTTGTCATAAATTATTTAGAATTTGCACAAAAGGTATGTTTCAACAATGATCCAAAGAAAAAATGTTTTTCTTAAGAACAATTCTTACCTGTTTTGTGACATGACACTGGCATAATTAACCATTTACATACTTACACATTTTAAATACCTAATCTATCTTCTTTCATGAAACTGGCAAGAAAACATAATTACATGCCAGTAAGACTAATATATGAATTTCTACAGAAAGATTAATTTCTAATTTTCCAGAGAGAAAATTTTCTCTCCTTACTGAAGCTAATCAACTTAAATGAATGGAGTTCCTTGTACAACCTCAAGGGGGTGCAATATATATCAAAGAGGTATCTCCTGCTAGTTCCCACTGGGAATTCCCTCATCTCATTCTATGACAGTAAAATAATGAAAGTATTTTCCTATTAAATAAGGTGGCAGTAGTTTGAAACAGTAGTAATCGCAGTACTTATCCTGAAAAGTATTATATGGAAACAAGGATTCTTATTCCCACCTATCATCACATTCTAGTTTTAAACTAAACATTAGAGAATTATGTTTATAGTAAGAAATGTATTAATTGCATATAATTTGTTATATCTGATATATAAAACATTATTTATTATTTGATGCATTTTTCAAATTTCTAATAGTGTATCAAATAATTAATAATAACAATATCAATTAAACAATGTTCTTAATAATTATAATTTTTTTATTTTCTAAAAGCCTGTCATTATTGTTCATAAGTTATGACTCTTCAGTGCAGATGGATATTACTGTCTGGAGACCATAATGATGTAGTCATGTGAGCATCTACCTTAAGTCTGTTCTCTTCCAAAAACCACTAACCTCAAACCGGGAATTCCATAATTCTTTCATTAAACATAAGCCTTAACCAACGATCATTCCAAACAGTAAATCGTATCTAATCATACCTATCATTAATGCCTCCCTGAATTAATGAAATTGACAAACATTTCTGAATCCATGTACTAACTCTGTAAACGACAAGAACAAGCAGAATAAAGGGGACCTTCTAACTAGTGCTTCTTTTTTTATTGTACCAATGCAAAAGAAGGTAGGTACCCTTCAATTCAGTGAAGGATATATTTGCTGACAGAGAAGGAAGAGGGGATGTCTTCAAATAGACCCCCAAACCCCTGAACCCCAGCCAGCGCTCACATGTATCGCCATGGCTACGCATCATCAAGAAATGGCTCTACATCCAGAACTAATGACAACATGTATTTGGCCTGAAATTTGAGCTTGCTTACAAGGAAGACCTGCTCTTTCTGTACAATTCTGGCTGATCCACTGCACCTATTCCGTTCTTATTTTCCACTCAAGTCTCTGATGTGGAGACAAACAAGGACCAGATTACAAAGCCATTTTGAGTCTTCAGGAGAATGGTCTAAGAAATAACTCTTTGAAAGGATTTCTGAGCTTCCATGTATCCAGGTGCTGGGGCGGACTCCACCTGCACAGTTTTAGGGTGAGGGGTTCTACTAACCTCAGGGATGGAAACTGACTGGCTTCTTTTGGTTCTCATACCAGCAACATGAGAAGTCATACTGGAATTTTAATACGTATCAAATGTCTATGTGGCCACAGAGAAATGTTTATTATTAGCAGCTTTGGCGGGGATAGCTTTTACGGCAGACTATCAAGTCTAGTCAACAACTTCACACAAAAATATTAAAAAACCACTGCACATAATTTCTCTTGTCTGCCTAAAAAATACAAGTCTGAGTAAAAATCGTGTGAACACAGACCTACAGAAACAGACACACACTCACAGTGATGGCCTCTGGGAAATCGTCATGGTAAAATCAACAGAAACAGCTGTTCTCAGATAAGGAAGTGACCCAAAAGCTTGTGCAACTGTCCGCTGGCGCAGGAGGCCATAGAGGACTCCCCTCACTTTCAGAGACAAAACAATCGAACAAAAAAAAAAAATAGAAAAGGCTCATGAGAAACTTTAAACTCACTTCTGGAAAAAGCAAGCAAAGGCATGTACCTATCCCAGTGAGGACACAGTTACTGGCAGGGAGCCCTTGGGTCCAAGTCAAGGTCAAAAATAAGGTGAGATATATTGTCTCAAGTTCTCCTTCCGGTTTAATGTTAATGTGTCAAAGGAGTTTCTAGAATGCAGAATGAGCGTGTATTTTCTTATTTGACAATACCCCCCAAAAGCATCACCCCCAGTGTTGAAAGTCAATGCCAAATGCCTGCAGCATTCAGTGTTTAAAAGGAGTGAGCCAGACACTTAGACCAGGACTCTGCTCCACTCACTACAGCTGACATACTGCCTCACTCAGTACCTTGCAAACAATTGACACTCAATCAGTATTTGTTGAAAAATAAATGCATAAATGATCAACATTAAAGGTATGTGGATAAAATCAGCAACTGGCCAATCAACATGAAAATGTCCATAGTCAATTGGCCAATTAACATAAAACTTCAAATATACAATAGATCTTACTGAAGTAGAACAAATTCTTTTATCCTTCAGAATAATAACTTATGTTTAAAAAGTCCTGCATGGATTTTCAGACTGCTGAACTACCGTTAGCAGTTTGCCATTTCAGCACCCCTACTCCACTGTCAGTGCACCTTTTAAACTTTACAGAATCATCTTGAGTAACTGCAGTCACATATTGCAACCAACCATTAATGATTACCTTTGTTACAAAAGAACTCCACTTCTTCACAGCTCAGATTTTCAGGCCCAAACTCTGTGGGGAAGCTTTCCTCCAATGCCAAGTCCCCCTTTGAGATGACTTCTGTCTCCTCTGGGGGACACTCTTCTTCTTCCTCTTCAATGGCGTCTTCTAGTGGCCCTTGAAAAAGAATCAGGGACACTGTACCAAACACATCCAAAGACGGCAGGGAAATAAAACCCTCACACAGATTCTTTCTGACCAAGGTGCCACGTCCACACTCACAGGTGACATCGACCCCTGGTGAGAAGCGGAAGGAAATGACATTTTGGCCTAGAGAGCAACCTCCACCTCCGAGCCTTCCCCACCCCCAACTGCAAAACCAAGGCCTATTTTTTTAACTCTCCCCTGAAGAGCAAAACTGGGCGCTTTACGTTCATTTGTTAGAATTAACAGCCTGGTAAAAAGTACAAGTCTCTTTTACACCGTTGTACAACTTTACCTGAGATTTTAATAAAGATTTAAAGTAATTGAATGCATTTTAATTGAACTGAGATTTTAATAAAGTCTATACTTTTAAAAATCCATCCTAAGAGTGGATTCTGAGAAAAGGTTTCATTATATGTGTGTGAGGCTTGGAGAAAAATTACATATTTCTCTCCCTGATGAAAGCACAACCCCATTCATAATTAATTGAATTTTTTTCTGAAATGAAAAGTAGGTTTCTAATGAAAAACGTAATTTGTATTTATGTGATACTTTTTCAGTAATAAAAATACAACTTCTTTGGAGTGAATAAGAGTGAGGTGCACTACATTAATAGACCTATTTTACTGAAAGGAAAAGGAGGCGGTAGTTGTTCAGGCGGATGAGAAGCAGACTCTGTGGGAACAAGGCACAGCTGATCGTGATTTCCGACTGTCCTAAAGAAGCGAAGTCTCTGACTCATTTTTACTAAGCAAAAGTCTGCAGTTGCACCTAAAGAAGCAATGTGGCATTTTATCCAAAGAACACAGTTATAGTAATTTGTACTAATTGTCACTCATGTCAGCCGTTTAATCAGACAGGCTAAACATGTAAAGGGCGTAGGCAGTCTCTTTCTCTTACTTCTTCTCAATGTGCTAGGAACTTTTCAGGACCAGAGGACAACTCGCGAATAATTTAAAATAGTGACTATGTTACAAACCTTACGTACGTGTAGGCAAACAGAAACAGACACACACAGCAAAGCGGGGTATCTGGTGTTTTCCCAACGCCAGTTTCCAAAGGGCTGAATTCATATGACACATTTGCACAGAGATTTAGTTGTACAGATTTCATTTAAAAACATCCAAAGAGTTTCTGTGTCCTTTTAAAAAGTCATTTATTTTTTTTCTTTGAAACAGCAAATGTTAAGGAAGAAAGACAGCCCTAAATTCCAAATACTCAGTCATGTGTTTCTTATACTTAAGGTGCAGCATTTAAAAAAAACATGGATTTTTTTGTGTGCCATGGATCTCACATTTGTTTTTATTTCTTATCATTATTTTAAGTTTAAAACTATAATCTTTAACTTTTAAAAACAAATGTCAGGTAGCAAGATACACAGGGATGTATGTATTAAGTAGTAACAATGTAAACTATTATAATCACTAAACATGTATCTGATAACTTCAATTATTAATTCTGAGACTAATGAGTAATAGAATATTTTCCATATTTTCTCAAAACACTCAATTATTACAATTATGATCAAAAGAAGCCATGTGAAGCTTTCTCACTTGGTATTTCATGCAGGACTTCCATGTAATCTTTGAAATAAGCCAGTGCGGTAGTTATGGGAATTACTACTATATTTGTTTTGTTGATCTGCAGAGTTTGGGCAGTTACAGTCAACTAGAATAAGGTTACAAGCCAAAAGGCAAAAAAGCTGGTGTGAGAAATGTACACTTGAAACCTATACAATCTTATTCACAACCAGTCACCCTAACAAATTTAAGTAAAAACTCAAGATTTAAAAATACCTTTTATAATATCCCATAGCACTATGCAAGCCATTCTTTAGTAGTCACAAACAATATCAAATACAGATAACTCCTAAACGCAAAAATCTTCAGAAATGGTTAATTCATATCCATATAACTATTCATAGATACTTAAAGATGTAGTCTTTACAAACTGAAAAACCACTTGTTGCTCTTCTCAGATTACTGAGAATGTAACTATAACAGAACAGACAACCACCCAAACAGTGAGAGAGATCACCTTGTAGACCCTACTAAAACTGAAATCACTGATTACTAAAATTTAATTATTTACATACTTCATAGCCATACTAAATCCATCTGAACAACAACGGCCTTAGTATCAGTTACAACATAAATGACAATATATACTTTTTGAATATATGCTCTGGGTTTTGCTACCAAAAATGTCTAATTGTAAATAAATATTGTTAATAGTTCATATATATTTAGTAAATTCATTTTTTAAATTTCTGGTGGCTCTTAAATTATAAAAGCCTACATATTATAAAGAGAAAGAACTCATATCACAAGAATAAAATCAATAGTAATAAAAATGTTTTCTTTTTAAATAAGGAAATTCCAAGTATATACGCTATCATTCTTAGAAGGGTTTTAGCAAAGATAAGAGATGACTGAACAATTACTTAAAATACTCAATGACTTAAAAAACTGGCTCCCATGCTATGATATCAATTCAAATGTAATATTTTTACTGAAGATTAAATGAAAAACCACATGTCAAAGTTGAAAAGGAAACAAATCCACAAAATGGCTTATTTATCAAAAATTACAATACAATCTTCATTGATAGTATATAGTATTCCCTTTTCTAGGGACCGTTTTATTTATTGTGTTGGCTATCAGTCTGCAATTCTAAGCATGTGATTGAAAAGAAGTATTCATTTCCAAAAGCCAACTATAAAAACCAAAACAAAAGGTAAAAAACTCTTTCGAGCTCCTTGTTCAAAATACACAATGTTGGTATCCAGAACAAGCCACATAATAGTGATTTAATAGCCTGCTTGTATTTTTCCCAAAGCAAGTGTCAGAGTTATATAGTTTACTAAACATTAAAATGTGAAATTAATAGCCATTCCTTTAGCCATGCTATCAAATCAGGCTCTGGGGGAAAAGGCTTCTCTTAAATGCATAGTATTTATGGTTTAAGATCAGACCTCACTCTACTGTCTATACTGCATGTTTCTTTAACAGAAAAAAACCTTACAGATAAGTCGTGGCCGTCAACTAACATTTTAAAAAAGTAGGAGACACCTGAAGCACAAGTACAATTAACAGCACCAATGAAGGAGGGAATGAAGGAACCTCCCGGGAACGGATTGGTGGGCACCGAAGTCCACTTCAGAAAAATCACCACGCACAATTTGACACAAATAATAGTATCTACTCAGAAAAGGCTCACGACTGAGTTGCATGTGCCCTCATGGAGAAAATTACTTCTGATTGAGGCCACTTGGCAGGCAAGTGTAAGGAAATCTGAATTTCAGCACTTCAAATGCCTCTGATTTACAGATATTCAAACACACTCACCAGAACTGATCATCTTAATGTTTGTAAATATAAATATTTACCCCACTTAAAATGCTAAACAGTAGCTGTGCATCCTAAAGCTAAGACTACAACAGTGCTACACACCAGGCCTGTAATACTGTTAAATCAGTTCTCAGAATAAGTAGGCATCCTTTCCATTTCACACCAGAGGAAAACAGAGGTTACTGGGAGATTCTTCGGGGAGCAGGGGCACAGTTCCCTCTTCAGAAAGGAAGACAACTGGGCATTCAGGTGCTGTCTGAACTCACCAGAGCTACTACCCTTACCCTCGAGATAAAGCAGAAGCCAGAAGGATGGGGCAGATTCCCACCCCCTGACTATGCCGTCCAATGTCTGGTGATGCCTTTCATTTCACCAAAACCAACAGCGGTCTTGTAAAAACTGGGCCTGAACTGAGTGTGGCAGCGTTTTCCATGTGGTGGTAATTTCAAGGACCTAGAGTTGGCAAGGACAAATGGGAAGTTCAAGATTAACTAGTCCTAACCGTATACGACAGTAGCACGATTGTTGAATGAAATAAAAATAAAGAATTGGGTTTGTGTGGTTAAGAAGCAATGTGGGGAGTGCTTCCTCCCAAGATAAATGAATTTATGAAATGGTAGCACATCAGTGGTAGCATTTAACTACCATTTCGGGGAGTTAAAGAAATCCCTGACACCCACCATAGCCACTCACTGGAGTGAGAGCTAGAAGGTGACAAAGAAAACATAAGGGAAAAATATGGAAGATATATAAGAACTCAGAGGAATAAAGATTGAAAGAAGCAATACAATGAGAAAATGCAAGAACTGATAAAGACCAACATGGTAAGTATTCAATCAAATGTACGTCCTTAAAGCTATGTTGTCTTAATAATTTCCTCCCTTGACAGCCTAGTATAAGTAGACCCACCCTGACCTGCATGTTATAGCAGCTTTTCCCTATAAATTCAAAGCACTGCAGAATGAGGCAGTCAAGAAAGAAATTAAATTCTATGAAAATGAATATATATGGTCAAGTATGAAGAGGGGAATGAAATGAATTCTCTAGTTTTGAAGTGATACCCTCCTAAAGTGATCCTTTCTCTTAAGCACTCAACTGGCCTCACTTTATCATACATGTTTTAGTCAGGGGTTGCACGCCTTTTGGTTAAAACAAAACAAACCCTTTGTCATGATGGAACTAGAGAACAGCACTCACTCCCCTCTCTTTGCATTAATATTCTAAGCATTCTAGAGGCTGCACAAGACTAGCCACCCAGCAAAACGAGGCTGTTTCAGAATCCTGGGCAACCTTGATTGTAACTGACAGGTGGGAAGAAAGTCCCATTTAAATATTATCATTCCCCATAATTACAATAATCCATCACGGCGTGCTCAGAAATTCTGCTAGGTGAATATCCCCCGAAAACACACAAATATTTCCAAACCTTTTTATTCTAGCGCTTCGTAATCTATGTCATTTCAGATCATTTTTACCATATAGTATTACTAATATTGAAACTTCCGTCACCAACTTTACATTATTTTACCTATGAATAGAACAAAAAAATAATATGCCAATGGAATCCATTTCTCAAAAATCATAGTGAATGACAATGAAAATGGTGATACCGTCCCCAAGTTGCCAGCTTGTGTTTGGCACCGCTTGAAACTTGTTTGCAAAAGATCTACTCAGACAAAGGACTGAGAAGGTATGTAACGTCTTCTGATGTAGATATGAAACAACAGGGATCTCAAAAATCTGACAGTTTTAGCAAATACCACCCACATTTTAACTGTTACATAATGCTTGGGCCACGCTGGTTTTGTGATTCTACTTTTCAAAAGGTGAATATGATCATATAAACTAGACAAATGCTGGTTCACATTTCATATGTAATGTGCAAAACAGGTATGCTACATTTTAGCTGGTAAGTAAAAGGAGTTAAAATAGAACTTTCATTCTAAACTTATATGATAGAAATGAGGCAGTGAACTGATGTTGAAATCGGATGTCTAGTTACCTAATAATACAAAGCATTCTAGTCTCATATTTCTGTTAATTGTGGATGATATTCACAAAATATGAAATATAAAGCCCTTCTAATAGAAAAGATTTTTACTCTCATATATCCTGTACATGTATGGATGGCCTGTTTGTCTAATTTTAAATAAAAAATAAAAACTTAATTCTATAAAGCAGAAAGCCACGAAAAATGTGCCCTTTCCCATCTCAATATGAAGTAGAATATTTCTATCTTTAGAGTATTAATGTCTTTTTACTAATTTCATCCGGAGCCTATTTTGCAGCTCTCAGTGGTCCCTCTCTTAAGAGTTTTCAGCGGCCACACTCAAACTTCCTTATGAATCATCCTTACCCAGTAGGCAAACCTCAAAACGCTTCTCACTTGGTTCCTATTACATTTGTCTCATGCACATCCTACAGAGCCATTTAATGAGAAGGAGCGAGGAAAAGGGATGCTCTTTGGACAGTGAAAATCCACACTAACTCATGTAATTGAGCTTAACAGCAAGAAGAAACCCTGATTTCTGCAGTCAAAAAAAATAGTATTTTAAATGAGCAAGTTCTTCCCGTAGTCACTCACTTTTAACAATAGTTGCATCAGGGGATCTAGTAGAAAAGAAATATTTTTATTAATTTTTCTCTTATCTGCCAGGAGAATGTTGATTTTTTTCATTTGCATTTGTTGCCTGCAGGTAGTAGACCAGAGAATCATGAAGTAGAAATTCTTCTTTTTGATTAATTTCTTTCCAGGTGTTATGTTATTTCTTATATATAATTGATTTTGGGCTTTGCTCATGGTCGTACATCATTTTTATATCTGTACCAACTGCTGTCCTTCAATCTCAAAAGTTGAAGGAAATTACCTGAATTTTGTTAAGTTTATTAAAAATGAGATCTGTGAATACTTAAATTGAGTTTTGAAATGTTAATGCAAAGAAAGGTATTAGAGAATTTTTAATGGAGGTTTGATTGTGACCATACTCTATTGTAAAAGGAAGGGAAGGAGGTCGGGTTGTATTCAAATTGTTTCTTTAGGGGGGGAAAAATGAACTCTTTGATTTTATAAAAATGGAGTAATATTCTTTGCTGCAAGGTCTTTGGCTATTTTTGTGGATAGAAGTATTAACACTTCTTATACATAAATCTGAAAACAATTTAATTTTTTAATGTTTCTCCTCCTTAAAAGGTTTTGCTTAGGAGCCTTCAAATCAAATGAATAATGCTAAAAATAAAATAATAATTTTGCTTAGAAAATTTACAAACCTAGCAAGCAGCAACTAATCTGACATGGTAGATTAAACACTGATATCACAGGAAAAATAAAGTCAGTTGAGGAAATACAGACAAATTTGAACTAGCATTTCTAATGACTAATTTATTCCCAGAAAATAAGTCAGGCATTGAAAAAATCCAGTTCATTAGTAAATGCCTTGTGCACTGACCCAAAAAGTTACTGACAGAGATGGCACTGAAATTCAGATATTTTGTAATCAGGTCTCAGTTCAGAGTCCCATAAAATTATTCTTGGTTTATTGAAGATAGTAACCTTATCATAAAGAAATATGAAAGTATATTCATTACTAAAACCACATATTTTTATATGATGGTGATGTATTTCAACAATAAAAAGCCCTAACTGGTAACAAGAACCAAATATGAAAGGCTTATTTGTGCTTTTGTTCTCTTTATGAGACTTTCACGTATTCACTCACTCATTCATCCATCCACTCATTCTTCACTCCTGTCACCAGGACTTGCTGAGGGGGAAGGAGCTGGCAGACACTGCGTTAGGCACTAGAGGAACGGCAGTCAGTGTATGGGATGGATGAACCCAGACCTACGGAAGTGGATCATCTTGCTTAGGAGACAAATGTTATGTATGCAAGGCATAACGTTTTGTTTATTTATTTTTATTTTTTAAAAAGATACTCGGTCCTGACCGGTGTGGCTCAGTTGGTTGGGCATGGTCTCTACAAAAGCAAAAGGTCACCAGTTCGATTCCTGGTCAGGGCACATCCCTGGGCTGTGGGTTCAGTCCTCGGTTGAGGCGTACATGAGAAGTAACAGATCAGTATTTCTCTCTCACATCAATGTTTCCCCTCTTCTCTTTCTCCCTCCCTTCCCTTCCCCCTAAAAATAAATAAATAACATCTTTTTAAAAAAGATATTCCATTATAACATGCAAAAGGCAATAAAGGCCTCTTAGATATCCTAAATTCTAGTTATTTATGCATTCATATTATTTCCTCAATTATATCATAATTCTATCTTACCTTCATTTATAACTGGAGGCAGCAAGTATGGTACTTTGCATCTAGCTATGGCATTTACTACCTAATCAAATAAGAATTTTTCAGTTGAATTGAATTGTAATAAAGTTGAAGACCATGTATAAAGGACCCATGAATAAAGCCAAAGGGGGGAAGAACTGGGGGTGGGAAACGGGGATGGGAGGGGTGGGGGAAAGTGGTGGTGGGAAGATGGAGACAACTGTACTTGCACATCATAAAAAATAGAACAATCTATTTATGAGGGAGAAAAGCTGGAGACCAAATCAAAGAGAGATAACATGGGGCCAATTCTTTTAAAAGTCTAGACACATAGCTTTAAATTATTGTTATTCATATTATTGGAGAAAACTTATTCCAATTGACAGTGTGTTTGAAACCTGAGGTCCTTTCCTGGTTATTCAGAGCAGGAACCATTTACCCTCAGCCAGCCAGAAGTGTGTTTGGGGGTGCGGGACAAGACAAGCAGGAAATTTCCCCCAAAGTGAACGCTGCTGTCACAACAGACTATGTGTGACCCAGGATACAAATACAGCACCTAAGATTTTTAAAAATATATTTTATTTATTTATTTTTAGACAGAGGGGGAGGGAGGGAGAAAGAGAGGGACAGAAACATCAATGTGTGGTTCCCTCTTGCACGTCCCCTACTGGGGATCTGGCCCGCAACCCAGGCATGTGCCCTGACTGAGAATCGAACTGGCAACCCTTTGGTTCACAGGCTGGCGCTCAATCCACAGAGCCACACTAGTCATGGCCAGTACCTTAGATTTTTAAAGGCACTGTGAATAAGAAAGAAAAAGATATCCCAAGTGTCATTTACACATGATATGTGGCTGAGAAATATTTCTTATGTGAATTAATAGGAACTCATAACTGTATAAATTTGGACAAGAAAAAAACATATTTTCTTTACAAATTTCAGAGCACCTTCAAAATACAGCTAGTATTTTTACCTAACAAAACGAAATTCTGCAAACTAGTTGATAATATCATAGTTATATAACAAAGTTAAGATAGTATGAACAGAAGATATGATTTTTTAATTATTTTATTTAAATAGGGATATAAGGAAACAGAAAACAGAGCATTACAGCTTGACTCTGGAATGAATATATATTTCTTTCTGTTTCTACAGCAAATCAAAGAAGCACCCGTTGATTTTTAAGAAGTCAACAATAGTAACAAAGGCACTAGTTAAACAAAAAAACTCTTATGACTTTCTTTAACAATTTCATAATGCAAGATGAATCAAACACATGCTTAAAAGGTATGCATTTCTTTGTCTCATAAGCAACATATTTCTCTCACATGAAAACATGCATATAGCTACATGCATAATATAAAGGAAAATTATCAATTTACTGCAAAGATTTTGGGGAAAATTACAATTAGAGGAAAAAAACAACAAAAAATATATTTGTGTAAGATTTTGCTCATTGTCTGTATAAACTATCTTTTCTTCCTAATAAAATTTTAATCTGACCCTCATTTCATCAAATTGATTAATTTCTCTCTTAGTCAAATCCTTCATTTTAATAATACCCTTTCTGACCCTGCCTTATTAAAATGATTTTTTACATATGCAATTAATTATTGATTGACCCTTCCTCAAAAATCACTTTATAAAAGAATTGCTCTCAAAATAATGCCTGACTCCACTGGCTGATTATGAGTTTGTCAGCAAACAGTATTCTCCCAAGTGTTACCCTGGACCAGCCTAATTAGCATCACATGAGAACGAGTTAGAAATTAAAAATGCATTCTCTGACTCAGCAGATGTGACTTCAGAACAGGGTGGGTGGGGCTCCCAATTGGTGCTTTGACAAACCCTGCAGGGATTGGTGCAGGAGTTGGACACGTGCTCAACAACTTGGAGAACAACTGTGCAGGGATAGAAACACTACACAGAAGTTACTTTGTAACAGCACAAATTACGTTTATTATTGTCATTTAATAGACACAGTAAGATACTTTGCAACTAATACAGGCTCTATTCCTCAGTTATGAACAGACACCTTGGGCTGATGGTCTGTGATGAAGCTACATTTTGCCTGGGCAACTCAATGTACTCAATCCTGGTCAGTGGCAGGTTAAGTTTCCTTGTTTGGTGCTTGTTAATCCTTCTCTCTAGTAATGCCAGAGAGTCCAGCAAACACTCCAATCACAGTGTTTCAGAGGATTCTGGGAGGACAGGGAGTAGACGGCAACCACTTCAGGCTGACCCTAAATGTTACTTCTCCGTACCTGTACCCACCCAGGAGTCCTGGGTAATGCAAATGATGGACCAGGGGCCTGTTTTACTAAAAAACTGCTCACATCATTTAGCTACAGTAAAGAGACAAAGTCTTCCTGAAAAGGGACATCTCAATTTTTTAAAATTATGCTCTGTTGTTTATGCTCTTCTGAGGAAGAGCCCTGCCCAGCCAGCGAGAGCTGGCCCATGAATCAGCAGCAATCAGTGTGAAGCAAGAGGTTCCAGCAAGATCGAGGTTTCCTCTGCTCATCACCCCTCGCCCCAAGCATCATAGTGGTGCACAGAGCCATGTGCTTTGTGGGGTTTCATGGAGCAGCGCCGTGGCTGGGCCTTCGCTGTTAACCCACGTACACGGCTCACAAAGCTTCACGTCCTAGAACTGCTACCTCGAACCAAACAATCAAGGTGAAGGGCAACTACAGAATTCTGTTTCATTTTCACAAATAGGTGTGGCCTCCCGCTCGTGGAATGCTGCCAATCTGGCCCCCTGGCTTTGACACAGTTAATAATGATGAATATTCTCCCCAAGCCTGTCCAGTCTTGCACACATGTTCTTTGCATAGTCAGGGGGAAAAAAAAAAGTCCTCACACAAAACAAAGCATTGTTGTAGATCCCGTGTATTGGTTGGAAAACAAACTTTGCACAAATCTGCCTAATTTCACAGGAGCATGTGTAATTTTCCAAATTTCCATTCCGGCAGATCTCTTTCATCTTCGGGGGATGGAAAAAGCCTCCAGCAGCCCTAACTGCAAAACCCTAACAAGATGAAGGGGGCTTTGTGAGTGGAGGTAAAAACAAAATCAGTGTGTTCACTTCGCCCTAACTGTGACGTATCCTGGGTTCCACATCAAAAGGGTACTTCATAACAAGTGCCCTATGCTGTCATTAAACCACCATAAAGGCACCACGATTCAGTGCTTGTGGCCATCTCAAGAGGCCCCAGAAAGCACTCCCCAATAAAACATATCTTCAAAAAGGCTTTTGCTTTATACTGGCACATTAAAAGTGTTCCTAAAGACACAGAGGCACTCGATCTAGCTGTATTTTTAAGAGGAATACTTGCTCTCCGGAGAATTAGGCGAGCAGGTAGGGTGCCAATGATAACAAAGCTACCTTCTCCACACCGCTCCGTAGTCGCAACCTGGAGGCAGCATCCGAGGGTGCTCTTAAAAGGAAAAGACTCTCAGCCTGCTGGCAACAAAGCCTAGGACAGAATAAAAGCAAGCACCTTTACAGGCAGAAGTTATAGGGTAAGCCAAAAGGTGGAGAGCGCCCATAAATGAACTCTCCTGACTGGCTCACCGCACTCCGAAGCATGCGTCATAAACCCTGCGACAGCCTCCAGGAGACACATTCTTATGCGTCGCTGGCAGAGTCTATGCGGCGCCATGTGTAGGAAGACAACCAGGCTTGGTAACTCCTTTGCAAGTTAAATAGAATTTCATGTTCTCCTTCACACCATCGAGGTAAAAGTGCACTTCCCAACTCTGTTGAAGGTGGTAAGTTATAAAGTTCTTATTGCAACGTTACTGACGACGCTATTCTTGATGCAAACCTAGAAAGGGTCTCAACCCAATCACCTTCTCTCATGTGAACCCAAGAAATGCACATCCCTTCCCTGCAAGAAGAACACCAGAATATCAGCCTTATCGGCACATTTGTCTACTATTCGGTGCATGGAAACGTATACAGGAAATTAATTCACACTACTCTCAAGTCCATGCTTTCTAACTCTTAACAAATACATCCAACTTGAAAAACTTAGAATTAAAGGTTTTCCACTTTGCAGCAGGAAATTGCCTCTTTAAGGCAAATAAAGATTTGCCTTAAATAAGAATTCATGTTTTTAGATTGTTTTTGTTGTTTTTAAGTTTTTAATTGAATCATCACTACTTAGAACCACTACAGCATATGCAACATAAAGCCAAATATATGAATTATTTTTACATTAATGAGAGTTTCCTAGGTCCAGAGTCTTATCCACTAGGTCTATTTTAATGGAGCCAATTTCAGTGTCAATTAGATTCATACTCAAAGTCTGATAAAACTGCAGACTTTCAGGCCCCACTCCCAAAGATTCAGCAGCTCTGGAATGAAACCTGGAAATCAGCATTCTATTTCTGCAAGTTATTTTTTTAAAGATTTTATGTATTTTTAGGGTGAGGGGAAGGGGGGAGAAAAAGAGGGAGAGTAATACTGATGTATGAGAGCAACACTGACTGATTGCCTCTGGCACATGCCCCAACTGGGTACCTGGCCCCCAACCCAGGCTTGTGCTCTGACTGGGAATCAAACAGGAGACGTTTTGGTTCACAGGCCAATGTCCAACCCACTGAGCCACCCCAGTCAGGGCAAGTGATTCTAATACAGACCACACACCAGGGCACACTGACCTGGGGAAAGGGGAAAGGGAAGCATATACAAGCTACAGCCTTCCTACAATAGTGTGAGGGGCAAGATAAGAGCAGACCATCATCTCTCATCAGCGAACCCCTGAGGTCGTTTTCTCCCTCTATATTTTAGTTCCACTTTGCTGAAGGACACCTTTTCCTGCACTGGGGACTCTGGTGTAAGTTCTGATGGAAACCTCCATTAATTCTGTAGCATCATTTTCTATGAGGTCTCTTTCCTTATCTGAAGTGACATGCAATGTGAGTTTGGCCCTTTACAATACTTTATCCATTGCACTGAGAATTATTCATGCGCCACGTGAAGATTTGACTCATGGTGAAGCTGTGGTGGAATTTCACTCCATCGGGCTTCCCAGAGCCCTTTGGGGATTTCACTGCAACACAGATGAGGCAGTTCTAACTTAGGCTGTGGCAACTGTTACCTTTCTCTTTGGTTTTGTTATTGTTTTTACAACATGTGGCCTCCAATAAATAGTTGCAGTGAGGGTTGCAAGGGGGTGGTGGTGGTGAGGTACATCCCCCCTTTGGGGGATCTATTGGGGAGTTAAGGGTCTAAAAGTTTTCGAGAAATCTGTCAGGATTCCAAACACAGCTACTAAAAATTTTAAAAATTCTTTGAAAACTTCAGATTCATACTGTGATAAATTAAATATTTTAACAGCAACCTTTCATGTTACTTTCATGTTATCAAGACACAGTAACAGCTTGCATATGAAGAATAAGGCATCAAAAAAACAGACAGAATGTGACTGACCCAA
The DNA here is from genome assembly GCF_014824575.4 of Sturnira hondurensis. Classification (NCBI taxonomy): domain Eukaryota; kingdom Metazoa; phylum Chordata; class Mammalia; order Chiroptera; family Phyllostomidae; genus Sturnira; species Sturnira hondurensis. Next base: position 30,182,817 of record NW_028079044.1, on the reverse strand, counting down.
CCTAATCTTAAATAAGTTTAAAATAAAGAAAGAAAAAGAAAAGAATTAATCTGTTTGAATAAAAAACTTTCTACAATACATTAGATAATGAATCTATTTTTAAAAATATAAAACTGTACTTCTAGGAATGAATTTGAGAAAATGGAGACACAAGGCCACACCCTTAAAACTCCCACGAAATTGGCTGATGCAACAATAGCTCACAGGGCACAAGAAAGAACATATTCACGGTTGTGGAAAGAACCTGCTCATCCTTCAGTTTCCTAAATCATTTAGATCTATTCACTAGACTTTCCTTTGCTATTATTTGTGCTAAGAACCTAGGGCCTAGGGCCAAATCCACATTTTATCAATTACCACAAAAGTCCCTTAGCATGACTAACTTCCCCCATGGATCTCAACTTCGGTTCTTTGCAGTGTCAGGGCGAGCACAAACCTCACTGGGAACTCTCACTGATAAGGAGAAAGCGTCATGAACTGAATGTCTACTGGAACCTGGCCCAGAACCATACAAGACACCCACCTATATGGTCCTGGCTTCACGACCTTCTCTTCTGAGGAGAAAGAACTGATGACCAGGACAAAATGGAGGGAGATGACAGACACCCTAAATTGTGCTGATCCTCTACTTTACGGCTGGGCTAGCTCTGTTATTTGAATATATTATATATATTGAAATTATAGATATATATGTACATATATGTATATGTATGTATATGTGTGTGTGTCTCTGTGTGTGTGTGTGTGTGTGTGTGTGTATATATATATATATAAAGGGGCCCTAGGAGTTGAGGATTAGAGGTGGGGTAGAAATTTTGAACATAAGGCAAACAATATGCTTAAGACTAAGAAAGAAAAAAATCTTCCCTGTCTCCCCAGAAGTATACTTCCTTTATAAAAATATAATAGTATTTTATAAATATGCTTCATGTTTTCAATAAGATGTTTAAGGCATTCTTTCAAAAAGCTAAATCTATAATAAGAAAACACTGTTACAATGAAAGCACGGTAACAAAAATAAAAAGTAAAATGATAAGCAATAATATATAGCACACCTGGTGGTCCAGAAATATTGAATTAGTGAGGCTGTGACAAATGATGAAAAATCATATGAGAATTTAGAAAATGATTAAAACAGGTTAAAAAGAGGAGGAAAAGGAAGACCAGATGAGACTGGTTATAGTGATGCACCCCACTAACGACAGAGAGCCCTAAATTTAAGTAAGCTGAAAAATGATGAATTGGCAATATGTACAATATTACATTTTTTCTCTCTCTATATATGTATTATATAGGGAGAATATGTATATAAATTATATATATATAATTTCCAGACATAAAAAGTCCCAACATTTGAAATTAAGGACAATAACCAAAATCAGTATCATATTCATCCTTGTTATATTTTCAAAGAGCAATAGTAAAGAATCATCTTTTTTACCCCAACTCCATCTTTCTCCCCAGAGATATCACACTATCAAAGTAGATCAGCTAATGATACAAAAAATAAATAAATGAGTGGCAAAAAGCAAGAGGAAAGTTAGCATAACTTCACAGGGAAAAGCTGTGTAAAAAGATTATAATCAATCGACTCTAAAATGTATATGTGATATTGACCAAAACAGCATTAGATTTCCTAGGCTTCCGAAATTCCATCATCAGATATCATTTCCGCAAACCTTATTAAAGATGTCCTTCCAATCATAGGGAGATGAATTATTAACCATAAAAACTGACAAAATTGTGTTGATTGTATCAAAAAACTATGGCACGTTTACACAGTGGAATTCTATACAGCAGAGAGAAAGAAAGAGCTTTTACCCTTTGCAACAGAATGGAGAGAACTGGAAAGCATTATGCTGAGTGAAATAAGCCAGGCGGTAAAAGACAAATACCATATGATCTCACCTTTAACAAGAACCTAATGAACAAGCAAGTAAAATATAACCAAAGATATTGAAATTGAGAACAGACTGATAGCGCCCAGAGGGAGAGGGGAAGAGGTTACAGGGGGAAAGAACGAAGGGTTTGCAGGAACAATCATAAAAGACACATGGACAATAACAGGGAGGGGCTGGGAACAGGGGAGGGAGGTGGGGAGGGCTGGGAGGTGGGGAAGGGTGGGGGAAAAGGCAGAAAACTGTACTTGAACAACAATTTAAAAAGTTAAAAAAAATTTTAAATGACAAAGTGAGTTTAAAAATAATGTTCAGGGAACATTGTAATTATAAAAAGATACTTTTTTATAATGTCAAATTGCAAATAAAAGAGGTTTGATTCTAATGAGTCTAAATGATTGTTTGAACTAAGGTAATAAAATAGAATATCAGACAATGCATATCAAAAGAGAAATTAAATTTTAACAAGATCAGCAAACACAGATTAGATTAATAGATGTCAGGGAAGCACATTAAAAAGCAGTCAAACATCTACATTTTATTCCTTTCTAAAAAAGGGTTAAATTATTTGGGTTTGATAATTAATTTTTTTTTAAAAATTGAGTAGTACTTTAAAATAACATTTAGTAAGATTTATATCTTACATAGTTTAAAGATCGATAGTTTTAAAATCAAGAGATAATAATATAGCCAAAAATACAAATAGAATATCATCATTAGAAACACAAAAACAGAATGCAATATATAACATGAAAATAATTGAACAAGTTTAAAAAACTGAATAAAAAACAAAATCATATTAATTTTTCATTAAGCATTAAGGCATGAGTGCACGGAACAGACTGACAGATCTCTGAGGGGAGAGAGTGGGAGGAACAGGAGATCAGCCAGAGAACACACCTGCACAGACACAGGCCGTGGACACAGACCACAGTGTGGGGAAGGCAGGGTGGGGTTGGGGTGCTGGTAGAGGGCAGCAAAGTGGGGGGTGGAGGACATCTATTTAGTGTTAGCAATTTAAAAAATGTTACACATGTTCCACGTGAAAACATGGGCAGAAATTTATCAGCCAACATAAAGGAAAATATAGGAATGCGGACAATATTAGTATCACAGAAGATTTTAGAAATTAGCAAATTGAAGATAGGAAACATTGATTTTAAAAATCAATAGTAATACCACAGAGTGGAAAATATTAACAAACCATTATCACAGTGACAAACTCTGAAGAATAAAAACCGTATAGAGGGAACTTGAACAATAGAACTAACAAAACACAAACAAAGGGTTCAAAACTAGGTGTTAGGTGCCACATTGTTTCCCACAGAGAAAGAATAAATCTTTCCGAGAATTTGTAAAGTACATATAAACCCTAACCAAGTATTAGGTATGTCAATAATTTCTAAAACAATGAAGGCACTACAAAGCAGTAAAATTAGAAATTAAATGTAATATAAAAATAATTTAGAGGTTTTCTTGAAAATAACTTTTTTGAAACATGAGTGGTGTGGTTTTGGTAGCTTTGTGTTCGAGTGCTAGTTTCTTCTATCACCAGTATTCTGACTTCAGAATGAACTCCCAGCAAGAACTCCGCAATGCACAAAACAAAACAGTCTGAAGACAGATAATGAAATATGTATGGAAGAACACAGTAGGTGTACATGAGAAAAATAAAGCATCCTGAAGGCAGATGATGAAATACGTATGGAAGAACACAGGTGTACATGAGAAAAATAAAGCATCCTCAAGGCAGATGATGACATACATATGGAAGGGCATAGTAGGTATACACATGATCAATCTGAAAGCATCCACCTGTCTCACACCAGACAGGCCCTGAGATTCTTTATGAAAAAATGAGGGGACAATGAGTAAAAATCAATATATTCTTTTAAAAAGTAATAGCTTTTGGGAATTTACTAAATAGCAACCACCGTAAACAAAATTTGAAGAGACAAAGACAATAAGATAGATGTTTTTTTTAAAGATTTTATTTATTTATCTTTAGAGGGGGAGGGAAGGAGAGAGGGAGAGAAATATCAATGTATGGTTGCCTCTTATGTGTCCCCCGCTGGGAACTGGCCCGCAACCCAGGCATGTGCCCTGACCAGGAATCGAACCGCGATCGTCTGGCTCACAGGCCCATGCTCGATCCACTGAGCTACACCAGCCAGGGCAATAAAATAGATGTTTTTAATCAAGCAGATCATTATAATAAACTTGAAAATACAGTAAAATGTAAGATTTCTCTTCAACAAGCTTACTGTATTAAAAAATTGAACTAAAATGCCTAAGTTGAAAGTGACTGAAGGATAAATTTAAAACAAGTATTATACAATTTCAAAAATTTTAAATCCTAAGATTAATCTTACCCAAAAATATGTATGATATTTGATAAAAATCACCAAATGTAAAGAGAGAAAAAATAACTTGTTTTACAAAGTGGAGACATAATATACAATTTGAAGTAGAAACCAAACATTATAAGGATGCCAGTAATTCTCAAAGTAGCTTAAATATATGAGGTCTGTCCAGAAGCTATCCAGCCATGTAATATAAAAAATAGAGACATTTATGGAAGAAGATACAAGATACAAGAAACACTGTGCACAGGACAATGACATCCCAGCCCCCTTTAAAGTAGGCACCCTGACGCCTCACACAGTTCTCCCAATCACCATTGGCCGCCCCATCGTCTTTTTCCTGCATCTCACTGATGGTCTGAAATCTCCTCCCTTTCAGTGGTGGTTTTAATTTTGGGAAAAGCCAGAAGTCGTAGGGTGCCAAATCTGGACTGTAGAGGAGCTGAGTCACCTGGGTGATCTGATGTTTAACAAAAATCTCTGCATGAGAAAGTGATACATGAGCGAGTGCGTCGCTGTGATGAAGCTGCCCATCAGCAGTTGCCCACAGCTGCAGCCTTCTGTTTCATGTGAACAGTTTCCATGGAGGAATGTTCGAGCTTATGCAAAATTTGATGCAGTTCCTTGCTCTACTCACTCAGTTATTTTTAATGTGACAGCCACACAGTACACAAGCTCACTCAACAGTGTCTACTACCCCCTACTGACTAGTACAGTGAAATCGCATTGTTCATGCATGGGCATGCCAGGCCATGCACTCTCCTTGGCTGTCAGGTTACATCTGAGTTGCACACACCATTCTCTTTAATTGACGATGGCTGGACGTTTTTCTGGACAGATCTCATATAATGGTATTCAATTTTAAACCCTGGGGAAAATTTTAGGTGTTTGAAAAAAATGACTCCCTAGAAAGCAGTGTTTGTAGAACTTTCTGTGATGATGAAACATTATACAATTCTGCACTGTCTGATATAGCAGCACTCACCTCAAGCAGCTACTTTCAATACTTGAAATTGGGATAATATGACTGAGAAGCAAATTTTTAAATTCTATGTTATATTAATATAAGTTTATACTAAATATATTTATGTGGCTAGTGATTACCATATCACAGTGCATCTCTAGAATATCTGGGGGAATAAATAGTTAAGAGGCGCAAAACAGAGATCACAGTCCAACCCAAATACATGCCCAAACCGGAAGGGCATATATTCCAAACATGAGGCAAGATCAGAATAATAAAAGCATACTTAGTACCACGATCCTGGCATTAAAATAAACATTCAGCAATAGACAATTGTTTGTAAGAATTCAATAAAGGTATTTTTCAAAAGAAAGAGAAGAATTAATCAATTAACCTGAAGTAACTAGTTACCAATTTAGAAAAAATTCAACTTAGGCCCTTGTTTTAAATAATTTTAAAAAATAAAATTCAGGTTGTTTTCTAAAGAAGTAAACAAAAAATAATAGCCATGATAAAAACTGGAAATTAAGCAAACCTTCGGATGAGGAATATTTTAGACACAACAAAAGAAACCACAAAGCAATAAATAAGTGGACTTAAATCTACATAAAAATAAATAATACAGCATAAATTAAATATATTTAGGGCTTTAATATGTCAAAATATCAAAAAATATACTATACAGGGAAATATTTTCAACAAGTAATTCCAATAATATGTTAATGCCATTTAATAATTATTGCCTTATTCAATATTTTGAGATACGCCCTCTGTGACCTGCCAGGCTGTATGCTAGGCAGTGGATATGAGCAATGAATAAAGCAATGAATGAGCAAGATCCCTAGTCTCAGAGTGGTTAGTGACAGAGCAATTAAATCACTAAAGCCCTGACCAGTGTGGCTAGGTGGACTGGGCAGCATGCCACAAAGCCAAAGGTTATTGGTTCGATTCCTGGTTAGGGCTCATGCCTAGGTTGTGGGTTCAGTCCCAGGTTGGCGTGTCTGTTAGAGGCAACCGATTGATGTTTCTGTGTCACATCGATGTTTCTTTTTCTCCCTCCCCTCCCCCCTTTCTAAAAATAAATAAATAAAATCCTTAGACAGTTTTCACATGCCCCAGAGTGAGGAGTTATAATCGATGCCTCTCCATCCTCAGTTATTCATCGAGTCTATCAGCAAGTCTTTAAAACTCCACCTCCAAAACACCAACGCCTGCTTCCCACCATCTCCACTCGCATCCCTAGTCAAGCCACCTTCATCTTTCATGGGCCTAATGCAGCGGCCAGGCTTCTAATGCCCAGGAGCCCACACCAGCCTCTCCTGCGGACCATGTCTTGCCATGGGGATGAAACTACATCTTGTTTTTCCTCTGCTCTTATGTCTTCCAGCTGTACTTAAGGCAAATTCTAAAATCTGCATCATGGCTCACAAAATCCTACAAAAGGGCCAGTTAAAAGTTGGCCCTACTAAGTTCTTTGAGATAAAGTTGAAATCCTCCCTCCCTCACTCCCTCCCTGGACTTGGCACATCAGCCTTCTTGTAATTTTTTCAAAGGCCAAAGCTCATTCCAACCAGGGTTTGTGCACTTGATACGCTCTCTGCCTGGCAGGCTGCACCGCTGCTGATTCAGGTCCTCGTGGGGTTTGAGCTCAGATGTCCCCTCAGCACAGAGGGTTTTGCCTCCTCGTTCTCCACGCCCTCACTCTCTCTCAGTATGTTATTTCTTATGAACTCTCCAGAGAAACTGGTTCTACACAATGGTGCCAAAACATGTTCACTTAAATGTCATTCTAAGCACTGATATGTTTTTAAATCATAAATGTTCCAAATGGTTTAAAAGCACAGAGCTTCGAGTTGGGGAATCGGAGTCACAAAACCCAGCTAACCTCAGCTTACAACCTGCTTTACCATTTACTAATTACGTGACTTGGGCAAGTTGCCTCATCAAAGTTCCAGTGCTGTTTTTAAACCTGTAAAATTAAGACAGTAAGTGAATATAGAGCATAGAACTCTTAAGAGGGTGAAAGAATATATTTTAAATCTCTTATGAGTAAACCCGTTTGTCTATTATTGAATATTAGTAAATGCTAGCTATTCACCTAGAGCATTTAGGTTTCATTCCTGCCTCCAAAATACTACTCGTTTGACCTTGAATGAGCCCCTTCAGATTCCTGTGTGTCCATTTTCCCAGCTGTAATATATGAATGACAATGGTCCTACCACATCTCATCTTTGGTAAAATGGGATGAGTTAACACACGTGACATTCCTGTAATAGTACTTGACAATAAATGACACTAAAAAACTACTATCATTGATGCATCCATAAAGAAATATGATTTAGTCATTGAAATAATGATTTGAGCTATTTGGAAATATGTTTCTAAAGCTTCAAAACAGTTCAAATTCAGAGTCATTAACTCAACTTCATGGTCTTGATCCTCAAAAACATAATTGAAGATAACAGAGATCAGCAAAGTTCATCCCCACATGTGCTGTAATAAGAAAGAAGTTTTAGAAACAACCCAAATGCCAACACAATTAGATTTCAAGAATCTGTAAATCGTGCCACTTAGTGCTATGCAATCTTTAAAAATAACTATTTTAAGTCAGGGCACATGCCTGGGTTGCAGGCCAGTTCCCTGCAGGCCAGTTCCCAGCAGGGGACGCACAAAAGGCAACCACACATTGTTGTTTCTCTCCCTCTCTCCTTCTCTTCCCCTCTAAAGATAAATAAATAAAATCTTTAAAAAAAAATAACTATTTTAGAAGAATGCTGAGGACACTGGAAAGTGTTCAACGTATATTAGACAGAAACAATTGAACAATATGATCGTTGTATAGTTAGCTCTAATCAGTGTAGACTAGAAAAGCAAATAACTAAAATTTCCAGAGCTGAGCCTGATTATTTGGAGTCAAGAAAAACTCTCAGCAAATTGTATGAGCTTTTTTTGATTGGCCTTCACATCCCATTTTTTGCAGCATCTGCCTTTTTTTAACCCTGCTTGGCTACCAATTAAAACACATAAAGAAATACATAATTTGACTAGCAGGTAATTTCTGGAGTTATACCCAACGTTTCCTCTAAATGTTAACAAATCATATGTGTGACCCATGAGGACATGATGTGGCGGATTCAACTTCTCATCGTGGCTCGAAGGTGCTCGAGGTAAGCACAGTCACCTCCCTTGGTTCTTCGATAATCTATACACACTCGTGTCTGATTATTTTCTTTCTTAGGGAGTGGGAAAAGGCAGGGGAACCAACTCTTCCTAGGAAAGACAAGAGAATTCCTAAGCTCACAATTTTTTGTGTTAATATATCAAAAATTATAACTATTCTTTTATATGATGCAACAAATTAAAGACATTTTTAATAGGAGGTATGAATTAGAAAAAAAAAACTTACTTCCATGGAATGGAGTTGGAGGCGACCAAAGATCAGCCATCTCGTGTACCTCTGAGGGCCAGGATTCCTCAGTAGCTCCATTAAATACTATCATTTAAGACCATTTTTAACGTGAAAGCACAATCATAAAAGGAAAGTATAAAATACTATAATCTTATACTGTAGCTTTAAATTTAATAGTGATCATAAACAAATATACTGAGAAACATAACAAATGACTTTTAATGGTACTCAACAAAAGCCTGACAGCAAAACTGCTTTGCCTGAAGCTAATAAACATTAGGGCTTAGGTGTTTTTGCTTTTTGTTTTATCTTTGTGGAGGCCAGAATATTTATTAGGTATTTACAAAGTTGTTACTTAAGTTATAGATTGTAAAATCTGGCACATCAAATCAGATTAAAGCGGTTCCCTTTACATCGGCAACTTTCCCCTTTGATACATATCTTTACTATGACATCGGCCCCTGATGCTGATGGTTGCTATGCCGGTAAGAGGGAGGAGCGGAGAGAGATGAGATAGGATACGGGGAGATGGAACAATATTAGAAAACACGACTGACGAAATGGTAAAAGTGAGAGGAACAGATGGAATGGCACTCAGAGTAACTGGCTAGGAGGGTGTTTATTCAGAGCTCAAATCAAGACAAAATTACATTATTTGGGGTTTCTTTTTTAAAATTTATTTAATTATTTTTCAAGTACAGTTTTCTATTACTCTCATCCCATCCCACCCCCCCATACTCCCCCCCTCCCTCCCATTTCCACCCTTCTTAGTTGCTGTCCATGTGCCCTTTATATTTGTTCCTCTAAATCCCTCCCCTATTTCCCCTGAAATTCCCTCCCCTCTCCCCTCTGGTCACTGTCAGCCTGTTCTCTATTTCAGTGTCTTTGGTTAGATTTTGCTTGCTTGTTTGTTTTGTTGTTTAGCTTCCTGTTAAAGGTGAGATCATATGGTATTTGGGGTTTCATTTGCGTTATTTCTTGAGCATTGTGTAATTAACATCAACATTTACTCTAAGGATAGAGTAATGTAATCAGAAATTCAATAGAAAATTACTTTATTATAATGTTACTTATAACATTTAAAAGCTGCATTATTAATACAAATTACTTAACACAGGGCACAAGGACTTTTTTCATATCCTATGAATAAACGCAATATTGCTACAGCCATTGAAACACAATAATTAGCCTTTATTAGCTTTAATTTCTTAACCAGCAGCATCTGCATTTTGTTACACATCTTAAAAGGCTGTTCTAAGGCAAGTGAATATTGTCAGGAACCTTCTTCAATTGTTTTTGCAACGCAACACCAAAAGTCAGTGCACAGATGCACACTCACCAAAGATGTTCACGCCCTCCCCAAATGAGCAGATGATGAATTTTTTTCCCCGAGGCGGGAACCGGGCTGCATCCTCACTTCTGTCATCCAAGAAGTGTCTTGGCCCCACTGCATGTCTCTTGCCTTCAAGCATCCCTTAGCCTGTTCTCCATTCCCACACCCACAAATGCAACATGGAAAATTTCACTGCAGAAATATGTTAAAAACAGGATTTCAACTTTTTCTCATTTCAAGGACTCAGCCTGAGAAGAGGTACAGAGTATTCACTCCCACCAGGTCAGAGAGGGAAGGGTACTCACGCTCTACCAAACATGCAGAACACAAAATACCAATGTTCTTTTTTTTTCCTAAGTCCTCACCCAAGGACATGTTTAATTGATTTTAGAGAGGCAGGAAGAAGGAGAGAGGAGGGAAGAGACAGGAGGGGGGGGATGAGAAACATCAATCAGTCACCTCCCAGATGCACCCCCAACTTGGGATAGTGCCCTGGGTGGGTATCAAATACACCACCTTTCAGGTGAACAGGATGACGCTCCAATCAACTAAGCCAACCAGCCAGGGAAAATAATAACATCCTTGACAGGCAGCCTAAAAACTCAACAAGCACAACAGAAACACACTCATATAGTTCACCCATCTCAAAGGAGAAAATGCGTGCAAATTCATTCTCTGCCTCTGTCTCTCTGCCTCTCTGTCTCTCGAACACGTGCACACACCTCTTCCATTCTTTCTTTGTTTATTTTTATGAGCTGGCTTGACCTGACACCACCGCTTCTGAGGGAGCCAGATGAGTAACAGCAGGGGGGCAAGAGTAAAAATACAGAAATATGGTATTTTTGGATACCAGAAAAATGATATAAAATATGCACCAACGGTGGACATGTCATAGGCTTCAAGACTTGATAGTATGAAACTAAAAATATAATAGGCACTTTAAAGCATTAGCTTTAGAAGTCCCAGTGTGGGTGTCGCCAGAAAATAACTGGGTTTTCTGGCCTACAGCTAAGGTGGGCAGTCAGTGGCTGTTCATCCGTTTACACCCCGGCTCTGGTCCTGGCGGCCTGCCCCACCTTGAGTGAGCTTTCGAAAACCGGATTTCCATCTCTTATCTATAAAACAGGGTAATATCTCACAGTACTTATAAGTTATATGTATTTAATTGTTTAATGAACTTAGCATGATGCTCCATATAGCATAAGTGTTTAAAATGTGTCAATATTTCATGTCCAAAATACCTTTCTCAATAATTGTGGCATGCTTTTGGAAAGAAGAAGATGATGATGATGATAAAATGACTGAGTTGGGGGGAAATGGCAGGCAGATCAATATGGGAAGAGCATACTTATTTTTATGTCTTTAAATAAAACATTATACACCTAGACCGAGGAAGTGGCTTTGCTAAGAGACCCCCTTTAAGTTCTAGCACCTTCAGATACCACTCTAAGTGGTGGGAGAAGGTCGTGCACACACGCACGTGAGTGTGTGTGTGTGTGTGTGTGTGTGGTTAAAGAGAATTTAATAAAATGTGATCCTACCATTTCTGGGGTTATCAGTGTTCAAATGCACTAAGCAATAATATATCCCCTCCTTATTTATGAGTATACATATGGGTTTCTAATTAGAGGGGATACGTGGTTACACTAAAGATAAACCTTTGTTCCATGAAAACAAAAATAAACGTCCATCTGAGATTAAAGGAAGGCTCTCCAGCCTCTTTAGGAAATACTGAGAGAAAGTGCAAAATTGGAGGAAGCACGAACATAACGAACACAGACAGAGCAGGGCAGCTTCTGCGGAGGAAGGATTTGGTTGGGCCCTGGGGACATTCTTTGCAAAAACTCTTGCTTCTGTGTCATGGAGATATGTGGGGACGGTAATAGCCTGGCCCAGACCCAGTAGAAACAAACTGAAAGATATCTTACCTTCCATAGTGCTCATTTATTTGTGATTTATACTGCATTACAAAGTTCTGGTCACAGACACTACCCAGAGACCACAATGGGAAAAGGACCAGAAGAGGTTGTTTGCCACACACACGGTCTGAGAAAATCCAAAGAACCTGCATACTGGCACAGAAGGGCCCCTTGTTTGCGGATTCTAAATGTGGCTTCACAAGGATAAACTGATTTTATAAAGTGTTGGAGGCATGAAAAATACTACTCAAAATTCAACTCGTTTAATGCCGCACCCTTTAATTTATTTCATTGCCTCAAGGGTGGAAAAGGCATGTTCGTCACCGTCTGCGAGACAAGAAGCAGTGCCAAGCTCATGCTAATGGGAATTCTGTGGCCAGAGCCCACACTCGAAGACGTTTGCGCGCACTTCAGTTGGGATTTACCTGCCTTTACAAAAGAGCATAACAGTGTGCATCCCTGCAGAGGCAGCCTTTTAGTTTAAAACTATTGTCTGAAATATCGCACCTATGCAGCCCTCTGAGAATATAAAACATCTGAATTAAATTCTGTAAAGTGCTCTGTACGAAACTTTTAGTAACATTTTTAAACCCTCAGTTTCCAGGTACCCTTAAAAGAGTACTTTCTTTGCCACTGAGCTAGAGAGTAGCACATTCCCTAATGACATAAGGAACAGGGGAGGAGACTGAGACATTTCCAGACTAGCAAACCCTCTGATGAAGTAACGGGAGGAGGGCAGTGGCATTTCTAGGGAGTCAGCAGGCTACCTTGCACGCTACCCTCTCTTCTAACTGTATTCTTTGAAAGCAGTAAAACCATCATACAAATCAGACTTCGCACTAGTTTGGTCTTCACCCAGCTATTGTAAGTTCGTATGTTTGTATTATTCATTGGCTTTAAAGTTGGAAGGTACCATAAGGTTTGTCAGTGAAATCCTGCTCTGTGTAACAGGTGACAACCCTGAACGATGCTGAAGTTCTTTAGCTGAACTAGCACTAGAAACCAGACCACCCACTTCTCAAGTCCTGCCTTTAGAGCACGTGGGAGATGAAGAAGCAACCTAACCCATCCCTGATTCCCAGGGTCAAGGCCTGAGGCAGAACTCGTATTTAATTTGCCAACACACAAGAGCTTCGAAAGAGGACTAAGAAAAAGGTCCGACCTGGCATTTATAGATTGAGGATTGAAGTTCAAAGGGGGGAAAGCAATCTGCTTGTTTACAGGTTTCAAAAATATGCCTATTGACCCTCTTTTGAATATGTGTTATTAATTATGGGGCAGATAAAAGAACTGCTGATGAGATTACAGCAGAGCAGTTTTCTAGCAAAACTTCGAGGATGAAACACAAATGGCAGTGTTTCACAGGTGACCGTCCCCGCATCAAACCATTCCTTCTGGTGCATGCTCCACCCTGCTCAGGGTTTCCGGCACACAGTAGGCACTCACCAATGTTTGTGAAATGTTAACATACAGTAACAAGGAGCTACAGAAAGGAACACTATCTTTTACAAATGCATGTGCTACAATGTGGCCTTCCCAATGGTCTTTCCAATATTATGTAGAAACACTGCACATTTGCAGTGTTTGCAATCAAACATTTGCAATTCAGTCACTTGAAAACTATAATTACTTTGGTTAATTTTTCTATTAATAGCTGTAAGCTATTTTGTAATTAGAGAATACGTTTAAAATGAATAAAAGCACCGACCTTAATTCTGTTTTGTTAACTTTTTTTTAAAAATATATTTTATTGATTATACCATTACAGTTGTTCTATTCCCCCCCTTCATTCCCCTCCACCTGCACCCTCCCTCCCCCACCATTCTCCCCACCTTAGTTTATAACCACATGTCTCAAGTTCTTTGGATTCTATATTTCCCCCACTATTCTCGCCCTCCCCCCTATCTATTTTCTACCTACCATCTATGCTATTTTCTGTGCCTTCTCCCATCTTCTCCCCCTCCCATCCCCCTGTTTCTAACCCTCCATGTTAACTTTTCTGTCTTCAAGAAAAGTTAAACGCTGAAGAGTAAAGACTAGGTTAACTTCAAAGTCAGACTGACACAAAATATGTTAATTTTAAAATATCAAAAAGACCAAAATTCGTAAGCTTTACACATTCTTTCGCAAGGCACTTTTAAAAACTGGTCAAAACCTGCCCTGGCCTTTGGCCTGTGGCTCCGTTGCTTGGAGTGTCCTCCTGCAAACAGCAACGTCAAGGTGTGATTACAGTCAGAGCATAACCCTGGGCTGCAGGTTCGGTCCCTGGTCAGGGCACCCACAGGAGGCAGCAGGTTGATGCCTTTCTCTTGAATACATTTTTCTCTCTCTCTCCCTTCCCTTCTCTCTTAAAAAACTCAGTAAGCATGTCTTCAGGCGAGGAATAATAATAATAAGTAAGAATAATAATATAGTACTAAAAAATCAAAAACAACGTAAAATTATTTTACTATTTTGACAATTCATTGAGTATTTTGAATTTACATAAATTTGGGCAAAAACCCACTTGGTGTTTAGAATAGTAAATGGGTATCATATTAAAGATTCAGGAAAAAAGGGGTCAAAATAAATCACAGATTAAAGGTATAAAAGCTTTGACAGGAATACCATTATAAGAAACAGCAAAGATAATTTCATATGGAAAAAAACCCTTGTCAAATTAATCTATAAAAATTCAGAGAATTTTTAATTTGTTTGTGGTTTCTATTTTCCCTCCGATTACACATAGGTTTTTGCTTTTCAACTACACTTTTTTTCCCAAAACAACATGACTGCATCTCAGAGCTGCCAAAGTCACAGTCATACTGCAGAGCATTTAACTCCTAGTATATAATCCTGACAATTCTTCTCAAGTCCAGATACCCATTTTTAGACCTGTACCCTAAATTTATATCATGATGTTCCATCTTCATCTTGATATCCAGGCATGTAAAATTAGCTCATTATCTATTCTCACATTTCCATCCATATCTGCATTTCCTCATATATTTCCCATCCCCCAGGCCTTAAAAAAACTAGCATTAATTTAGAATCCTCCCCGGTATAATTCCTCCCTAATCTATCGCTCCATTTCCATGACCAGGACCACACTAGAATTGTGTCCTATAATAAGGAATTTGTCTAGTCTTTGTCCTGGGTCCCTGGGAGGGAATTGTAAGTCCTCAGGATTTCCTAAGTGCTGGGAGAGTCTTTGTTATTCATAGCAGACCCCTGACCCCCAGGGAGAGGCTGGGGGCCGCAGACCACTTACACGGTCAATGGTTCAGTCAATCATGATTGTGTAATTAAGCCCAGTCAGACCAGCACACGAGGCTCGAGTGAGCTTCCGGGCTGGCAAAAGCGTCACTGCACTGAGCCAGGAGGATGATGCATTCCGATTCTGGGGGGAGATGATGACAGCGGAGCTCTAGTTCCAGGACCTCCCCAGACCTTGTGTCTTCACGTGGCTCATACTGATGTGTCCTTAACGATGAAAGTATAATCGTAAATATGGCACTTTTCCTGGGTTCTGAGTTGTTCTAGTGACTTGGCAACCCAAGTGGCTAACCCCCACATTTGTAGCCAGTTGGTCCGAAGTGCAGACAGCCTGAGGACCTCCAAACCTGCAGCTGGCATCTGAAGTTGGGGCAGGCTTGTCGCCCTCAGCCTGCGGGGTCTAGACTAACTCCGGCCTGTTAGCACAAGAATGGAACTGCAATATTTTCTGTTGTCAGATAAAATATAGTATATCAGTTTAAATGGTCTTCAGATAAATAACAATTTCTTACAATATAAACATGTCACACATTTCATGGGGCACATTTATACCCAAAATTCATATTTCAATGGGTATTCTGGATTTTTGTGGTTGTTTTTTTCCAAACTGACAAGCTGCACCCTAAGCCAGGCCCTCCTGACTCCCCACCTAGTGGATTCCTAACTTCTCTTCTGTCTGCAGATTCCGTTTTTTCTAAGTTCCACTACCCATCACTCTTAGAGTATTTTCTTAAACACAGTTTTGATCATTTACTGCCACGCCCACAACTTTGGGTGCTTTCTCATTATGCACACAAATACACGCAGATTCATTAGACTGGCATTCAAAGTCATTTACAAGGCACCACGGGCTCTGGGATTAGTTAGAACTGGGTTCAAAGCTTATCTTCCCCACACACCAGTTGGGCCAAGTTGGAAAACTGATCCTCTCTCTTTGGTCTTTAATCTTGTCATTGTGATATGAGAACAGTAATATATCAGAATGTTATTTTGAAAAGGGAAATAAAGAAACTTTGCATCTACCCTTCACTGGTCAAACACCTTTTGGTAGTCACATCTAATGAGCTCATCCTAGTATTTTTCCAAATACCAATGTTTATCAAAAGTCTTGACTTTTCTAACATTATTCTCCCTGGTTTTCCTTTTTGTCTACTATTTGCCCTTTATACCAGTACTTCCGCAAAGTTATTTCCTGGGTCTCTTCTCATCCTACATTCTTTGCCTGATGATCTTACTCCTAAAACTTGAAATACTGAGAAAGTCCTGCTATATGCTGGCAAATTTCAAACACGAAACTTGAGCCCCAGATTCCCCTGTGTATCTGCTTTCTAGAGATGTCTGACTCAGTGCCTGATGGTCACTGCGGGGCTTCAATGCCCTGCTTTTCCTATGCTGCCTGCATTTAAAAACAAATCACTTCTGTTAAGTAGGCCAGCCAGTAGCTTTCCTCACAATGCCCACACACATACAGTCAGCAAATTCTGTAATTCTGTTTTCTAAATGAGCTCTGTCCTCTGCATATGCATTGTCTCTAGCTCTCTCTTGGTTTTTTTTTTTGTTTGTTTTTTGTTTTTTGGGGTTTTTTGGTTAGGCCCCCCGGCACTTCTCCCTGGATTACTGCTATGATATATCAGTCAGGGTCAACCGAGGGGAAAAAAAAAAAACAACTCTGAGTACTTAAAGTAAAAGAAATTTCTTACAAGGAATTGAGCACATAGACTATGGGAGTGGATGACGATGGAAACTAGATATTAGCCACAGTAAGAAGCCATGACCTTCCCTGAGCTAAAGAGACAAACACAGGTGAAGGAGTTGCCTGGAAGAAGCTGGGACTATGGCAGGCTCATGAGGTTGAAGCCAGAGATGAGAAACGGTCCCTAATGGAGACCGTTTGGACCGATGGCTTCACCTCTCCTTTCTTCTCTCTGTCCTCCACCCTTACTCCCTTTTCAAGACACATAATGCACTGCCACCTTTCTGACAGGCAGTTTCTAATCATGTTTGTCCCAATGCCAAAAACTCTCCATCGGTTTACTGCTCTCTGCAGGGCATCAGAGCTCACCCCCTTTTCAGTGGTCATGCTATGCCACACCCATCACTCTCCAGAAGCCTTCAGTTCCTTTTCTTATTGGATTCCCCCACCTGGAATTCCCTCCATTCCATATTTTAACCCCAGCAAACACCTTCACATCTTCCAAGATCTATATTATAACTCATCTCCATCAGGCCAAGTTGTTTTCCTTCCACCTCCCCCTCCCGCCCCATCTCCTTTTCCTTCTCCAACTTATCAGTTGTTACCATGATATTCTATGCTGGCACAGAATTGTAAATTTGTGTGTGCGTGAGTAGGGGTGCATATTTTGGCACCCAGTATTCAGTTACACGTTCACCTGCATCACCAGGTTGTAACATCCACGGGGCAGGGATGTTTACCACACCGCATATCTTTCATTGGCTCAATATTTTCTTAAAAGACATGTTAAATGAATCTGATGTGCTCCAATATGTTTATGTGCTCATGTCTTTCCAAGACAGGACCAGTAAAAGCATAACAAATATTGTATAATAATGTCTCACTGCATGAGAAAAAAGTCTTGAAAGAGAAAATGTGTCTCTTATATTAGTTTTCTCAGACAGAATACAAGTTCTCTTCTTTCACTAATGGTCTTTACATCACAGTTTGCATGGGGTTGCTACTTGACCTGTGCCAATGAACTTAAGATCCCTTCTTGTTCTGTAATTCTAATGCTTAAAAGAACAAGTGAAAATTCAAATAAAAATGTATACTTCAGCCTTGTGAAGAGTAAAAGAATAAGATACCTATGAATTGTGGCAAATGCAATGTCTCTATATATTTCTAAACTGCTTTTTGGTAGCCCTGCATAAATTATATCAAGACTATCCTATTGGGCTTACCAAAACTCAGAAGACGCTCCTTCCAGTTGTCGAGCTCTCCTGCCCCACTAACTAGCCATAAGCACCTGTCAAAGGCAACATGTGTTCACCAAGCATAATTTAAGGTTCACAGTAACGTCACACATGTGGGTTACTATTTTAGCCCTGTTTTTACAAATGAGGAAACTGAGACACAGAGAAGATTAGTAAGTTGCCCAAGGCCATTTGCCAATGGATAGCAAAACTCGGAAATGAACCGGTTCTGGCATCAGAGCCCATACACTTAGCCACTACATCAGTCTTCCCCATATGTCAATGATTCTTTTCACTGTAGCCCTTGGGCTCCAGAACAGACAGTGGGGACAGAAAGCACACCGTGCCCTTCACCGCTTATCCTTTCCGTCCTCCATGGATGAAACGTGCCAATGAAGGACGGCATACTGCTCCACAGTAGTTCCTGAGGGCCTTCTGCTGACCAAGGAAGATCTCCGAGTGATGGAGTTTGAAAGCAAAGAAAAATAATATTTGCATGCATTTACAACCTACCGTCCTCATAAAGGATTTAAGGTGTTTCACTAAGATATGTACATTACTGACAGATAAAGTAAATTAAAATAGGTAAAAAGCAAAGCCACAGGAAAATTGGGGTAGAACAGTACAGTGAGTACGCACAATACAGGTCATGAATGTACAGAAAATCGCCAATAGCAAGCCTGACATTTGGCTCTAAGCTACACAGCAGCCAATAAAAACAGAGAAATGATATTATATAGTTGATTTTTTTGACAAAATACAAACAAAGTGGTTGCTCAGGTGAAGCCCAGATATTTCTGGTACTAATAATAGAGAGAAATTACTTCCACGGCCTTTCAGAGAGGGCATTGTGTCATATACTAAACAGCAACTTCAACAAAATGGCCAGAGTAACAGAGTACATATATAAATGAATGTCCAATATTCCCCCTCCAAAATAGGCATAACTCATATGAAATACAGGATACAGACTCAGTCTTTCCAGAAACATAACCACTCTTTTATACCTCTTTGAGAAGTGGGTTAGTATAATCTGATACAGACCACCTGGATTTGAGCTCTGGCCTCACATTTGTTCTTGAGAAAAATACATACGGTTTCATGAATTGCTAGTCACTATAGGCAAAGTGCTTAAACAGTGTTTAGTACACAGTAAGCACTATATAAGTCTTTGCTAGTATATTTATTACTCAATTATTAAATTTATTTGTCAAATTCCCACCTCCAAGGTGACAGAAACTTAAATTTAATCAATTCAGGGTTGCATGTAAATGCCAGAGTGTCTGTTTGTGACTAGGCATTGGGGAGGAGTAGGAGAATTAAAGGAGAAGGCATCTTGTGCCATCTATCCGTGTTAGTGTCCCTTTGGATTGCCTCTTTCTTCTGGTTCAAGGTCTTGGTTCATACAGGCGAATGTTTCCAGCCACCTCGTCATGTCCATGGAGACCTTTCTGCTTCTGTCTAGTGGGATGGATCAGAAAACAGTGAGGGTGCCTTAGGCCCCTCTGTCTCCGGGTCCTGCTAACTTTCCAGGCCCTGCCAAGGGAAAGGAACACAGGTCCCATCTGCCTCTGGTATCCTGTTAATTCACTAGTGGGGGACTCTACTGAGAACCTTCCTTTGGGTACTGAATAAGGGAAGGGGAAAGAGTGACTCACTCTCTTAGAGACAGTCCTTTAGTCCCTCACCTCTGCTCTTCCACCTGGAAAATGCTCACTTTATCATACAGGGTGGAGCTGAAGAAAACTGCTTGGGCCATCCTATCTTCACAAATGCATTTATGCCTCAGTCTCAGCTTTTTGCAACTCAAAAGAAAAGAGTTGACATCTACTTCATTTTCTCTGCCTTTCTGATGGGGGACAATAAAAGTGGAAGGCTGAAAAAAGGAGGAGTCAAGAGGTCCCCAGGATTGTGGATAGACAGGGTGGGGGTTAAATGAAAGCTGGCTAACCTTTCCCAGTACATCTTAGCAAAGGACATTAACATCGTTCCTAGTCATACTTCATTCAGTTAGTGCTATTTTGTAGTTGTCCACTGTAATGAGGTCCATATTTGACACTTTCTTTTCATATCAGTGCCCAGGCAGATCTTAAAAGAGGACAGAAGAGTCGGCAGATTGAAGAGCAAAGCAGAGTGACTAAAGAACAGTTTTTAAAAATGAGGTCATCTATTGGTACCGACACTTAGCTTCCTCAACCCTCTGAGGAGTCAGCACCACTGCTGGGGTGGTTGATCCATCAGAAGCTCCTAACGATTGACCCTAATTTTCAATTCAAGCTATTTCCTAACTGTAAACACGGCTGAAATGACCGGCAGCAACTGACATGAGTAACACTTCATACAACCAACAACACGAAGACTGAGACACAATGGATAACTTTCATGTCACGTGTCGCTCACGGATAAACTTGGACCAGAGAACTCTGCAAAAGTCCTCAGTGATCCAGTTCTTTCACGACTTTATTTTAGAAGTGAGAATGCCGTGACTGATGGGTTATTTGAGATCACAGTTCTTCCCTTTTACATAAACACACATTAAAATATAAGAGAACAAATTCCACATCAGGTCAGATATATTTGTCATTCCAGACGGACATCCACCTAGAATTCGACTGGTGGACAGCCGGGATGACCCATTTCATTCTGCAATTCTGCATGGTTTCTGCTACTTTATTAAAGAGGCTTCTAGAGTAAACTCAACAAGCACCTCATGAGTTTGGAAATTCCCCATGGAGAGACATTTCTGTCTGTTTCCATCTCCCACAGTGCCTAGAAAAGAAAGCTTGCAGAAAGCACATGTTAGGGCGTTTGTTACTGATGGTGATGTGGACCGTATCATATGAATGCTCACATGACCTGCCTGTTTTCTCCACCTTAGAGTCCTGCCTGTTCTTTAAGGCTTGGCCCAAGTCCAACCTCAGGTCATGATGTCCTTCCTAACTACCTTCACTCCTCTCCTTTCTAACCGCCTATTTTCCTTTTCCATCAAATACGTATCCATTTACAGGGCTATTTATTCCTAATTACTTAGTAAGTTTTTATATAATTTCCATATAAGCTGTTAGATTCCCCAAAGCCTTTTACCATAGTCTATACCTTTTATGTTCTGCTCCTCATGATAATCACCTTGATCCAAGTTCACTCATAGTTTGTATTGAAAATACAATAAAACATTTTATTAGACATATCGGACCAGCTACTGTGTTTTGCAATGTGAGCATCAACATTTTTCTCCCCCTTTCTGACTATCTAATGACTCTCTGATTATTTAAAAAATGGTGAAGCCATCTTCTGGAGTGCATGATATGCATGGAGAAAGCAGAGGAAAATTATTCTACTGACCAGAGAAAAAGAATAAAAGAATAATGTTAACTATTTTGAATAGTAGAGGTAACAGACAAATCAGACCTATAGCTATTCAAAATATAATCTTACAAAAATTCCAAGAGTCTCCAAATACCTCACCTGGTGGAAGGTCAGGAGCAGCTGTACAGACCAAAGAGGTCTGAACCTTGAACACAGTAACTGCACTGATCCTTTCTGTGGTGGCTTGTTAGTCCCTTGGAAGGACCTACTTGAGTTCACGGCAAACTCCTTAACAGAAGGACTGAGAATCAGCAGGTCGAGTGCTTGGAACTTCTCCTTCCGGGTCATATCACACTGATAGTTTGGTCTCTCAAAAACAGTTCATGAGAGAATAATACTGGTTGGTCACAGAAATTACAATTAAGCAAACATTTGAAGTTTTACTTTTTCTTTTTTGAAATGCTGGAGAGGGTGTGGGGAAAAGGGGACTCTAGTCCACTGTTGGTGGGATTGCAGACTAGTACAACCACTATGGAAAACAGTGTGGAATTTTCTCAGAAAACTAAAATTGAAGTTTTAGTTTTTCTCTAACTCAAACTTGCATTGCCTTTCAGAGACGTTCTTTGGGAAAAGTAGTGGCGTAAATGCAAGAAGCAAACACAACACTTAAATTTTAACACACTCCATAGTCTTTAGGCTCTTAATACTGTCAGTTGATCTTCAAAGACCACCTGGAACTCACCCTAGTGTTGAACAAATGTAGGTTTACTGATTCACTGTGATGAGAAAACTACAGGGCCTCCCAGTAAATGTGTTAGAAATAACTTAAAGCAGGGGTGTCACGCTCATTCTCACTGGGGGCCACATCAGCCTCACAGCTGCCTTCAAAGGGCCAAATGTAATTTTAGGACTGTATAAATGCACCTACTGCTTAACAGTTAAGCAAGAGTTCAGCACTGCTCCTGGGTAGAAACAAGATGCTGGGCTGAATAAAACAAGGTGGAGGGCCGGATTCGGCCACGGGCCTGTGTTTGCCATCTGTGACCTTAAGGATCTGCACTTGTATTAGGTCATTTGAGAGAAAAAACCAGGTCTCTCCTTTGGATTGAATACTGTGAGGAAGCAGAAGTCATTCTTTGATAGGGTATCTTAAACATTTTTATACAGAAGGTAAGAATGGAGTGAGCTTAAAGCTGAGAATTTTTTTAAACTGTTTTATTGTTGTTCAATTATAGTTGTCTGCATTTTTTAAAGCAGCATATGGGGAATATTTGGTCATTCTTTGATCTTCAAAATGTTCATGTATTTTCCCGAAGTCAGGTAGGAGTATGATGTGGTCTTGATTTTGTCCAGTCCATCATGATCACAGAAATTTCTGAGCTAATGTCAATGGGCTATGAAATGTTATGTTCAACAAGAGAATACCATGTCCTAATGCATGCCACACCAGCCCCCACACACACGCAACTGCTTTTCTCTTTCTCAATATATGGAGAATGGGTATAAAGTGGGTGGGGTCATCATTTCCACAGAGTACAATATACCTACAAACAAGGGCTCGACTCCACTTTATTTATGTGGGAGGCTATAAGCTGGGTCTTGTATATTTTTTGCATCACCCTATGTGTTAGAAACACAGCAAATATTTAATACCTGTTTCAACTAACTCACTTCTTCCTGCAACAAATGAATGGTTCCCGACCACAGAAAAGCCCTGCCAAAATCTCTAAGAGGAAAAGCAAAGATTCAATCTCACCGTTACAAAGTTAAGGTGAGATAACCATGGGGACCAGGTGGCGGATGAAAGCTCTTACCCATTCACACTATACCTGAGCTCCTGCGTGAGGGAGCACTTTGCAATGGACGCTTGCTGTGTGCGCAGGCACTGGCAGGCTTGGAGTACAACCGAGAGTAAGACCAGGTCCCTGTCCTCATGAACTCGATACCCTGTGTTAGAGTTTTACTTTCTCATTCTGCATCTTACACGGTGAAAGAAAAAATCACATCATTGCAGCAATTAATCAAAAGAGAAATTAATTCTGGCCTACACCATGCATTTCTGGCCCACTGTGGTCCTTACCACCATCAGTGCAAATTTTTAATTACATGTTGGCCACTGGTTTGTTGGTTCACTGGGAAGGTTTAACTGTTTCCCATGAAGTTCACGAGCACCTCACACATTTGGAGTGAAGGGCCCCTAATTGCATTCCCAATAATGAAGAGATGTTTTCTTTTTCATGCTGTCAGTGGGAATTTATTGTATAATTTGAGGTACATATACTGATAGATAAAAAATTAAGTTTCCTAAATCACGCTGAAATTTTTAAAACCTGTAATTAAATTATACCACTAAATCAAACTGGCCAATGTGGAAGTTACAAGTTACAAAAAGTTAACATAAATAATTGTTTTGAAATTTTAAGTGTTATCTTCAGTGTTAAAAGCATAAAGTAAAGGAGATTTGACTTTGTGTGGTAAACACACATGAAATATGCAGATTATGTACCATGGAATTGTACACTTGAAACCTATATAATTTTAGTAAGCAATGTCACCCCAAGAAGTTTAATAAAAATATTATAAAAATTTTTAAAAACATAAAATAGTCCCACAGTGTTATTTTCACAGGGAAATGATATGATTATTGACCAAATATGTCACATATGTTAATAGCTATCTATCTACCCACCTATGTCAATATCTCCTTAGTAAAATTAGGTCTCTTAAATAAAGGTTCTTAAAATCTCTTAGTTTTAAGGAAACTAAAATAGTGTCATATTTCAGAAATATCTTTTTTCTTTCCTTTTATTTCATTCATTAATATTTATAGAGACTACCATCCTCCCCTAGAAACACATATATTAAATAACACATATGAACAAGTATAAAGGACATGTGGACGACAACTAAGGTGGGGGGGCAGAAATGGAAGGGAGGTGGGGAGCATGGGGTGGGCAGGGCTGGGAATATAAGACAGAAAACCGTACTTGAATAAGAATTAAATAAAAATTTAAATTTAAAATAAATAAATAACACATATATTAAATAAAACGTTCCCAATAGCTTTTGCTTCTTTAACATGATGCTCTTGTCCTTCTATTACTTTAAAAAATTCATACACATCACCTAACCTTGTCTGCTACTTACTTACTCACTCACTCACAAAGTAAATGTTTACTAAGTGTCCTCCAGCTATTTGTAAGAAATTATGTGGAACAGAGTAATTAAAACAAAACAAAACAAACACAGTGTCTCCTCTTAAGGAGTTTGCAATCTAAAAGGAGAGATTAAGACATGTACAGAAAAGTTAAAAGAAAGCAGCAAATAGTAGTAGTTATCAGTAGAGATAAAAATAGGATCTTCTGAGAGTTCAGACCAGAGAGAGATGGCTCCAGGGTGGAAATATAATGGGAATTCTCACACATAAAGCACATATCTTTACTATGTATGAAAGTAGAGGATTACAGATAGAGACTGGGATATCTACTAGGCTCCTTAGGGACCCACAGCTCCCTAATTTTCAGTTCACCACCAGTTCTTCACATTCATAATTATCAAGTTTCTACTGACCCAGGCTTGTGCAGCTCACCTTTCAACTCAAAAAGGCAAGGTTCTTTGCATTTAATTTTCTTAATTTCATCTGTCTATGCTATGCAAGACCCCAGGTGATAGAAATTCTTCTTTAGTTAAAAAAAAGTATTACATTGACATGTAATATGCATTGTGGGGTTACTTTTAAATTGTAATTTTGTTTTTTACTTCCCTCCCAGAGTTCTCCTTCCCTGGCTTCCCACAATTGCAAATTCGGTAAGCACAGTTTTTAAGTGCTGATCTGAGGGTAACAAAGGAACCATCAAACGCTTTTCAGGCTGTTCAAGCTTCAAAGAAATCAAGCTGTGGTTAAGAGGGTTCTGCATGGGTCTAAACTGCACCTAAGAATTTATGTCAAAGATGTCCAGATAGCTACCCATCCATTCACTGATTTTTTTTCCATTCAACAAATTTCTGTTTACTACCTATTGTGTGTCAGATACTATTTTAGGACTGACAAAGTCCCTGTTCTCCATGGGTTTACACTCTAGCAGGTGATGAAAATGAGCAGAGAAAATAAACCAAGCAATCACTGATTAAAAAGCCACATAAACACACAAAATTATAGTTACAAATAACAATATCGCAAAGTGCTATGGAGATGACCAAAGGGCAATGGGCTACAGTGATGGATGCCTAATTTATTTGAGAAGTCAGGGAGCTCTCTTTGAAGGGGGCAACATCTCAAATGAGACCTAAGTGGCAAAAGGAACAACTCCCCTAGTGATGGGGGGGAAGTGTGTTCCAAACAGGGAGAACAGTGCTATCGTGGAAGTGAACTTGGCGTGTGGCAGAAACAGCAGCACAGCTGGAATGGGGAGATAAGGGGCCAGCAGTGCAAGATGAGGACAGAGAGGTAAGCAGGAGCGTCTGAAACCAGGGCAAAGGATACAGAGCTGATTCTAAATGCAATGAGAAGCAATGGGCAAATTTTAAGCAGGTGAGTGGCATGATATGAATTCTGTTTCAAGAGAATACTCTGGCTCCTGTGCACAGAATGGATTTTAAGGGAGTAAGTGAAATTCAGAGAGACCAGGTCAGGCAGCCATGATCCAGGGAAAGGAAGCTGATGACCTGGGCTAAGGTGGGGAGAAATGGATGAACTCTAAAGGTATTTTAGAGGTTGGGTTGACCAGACTTATTATGGGTTGGCTGTAAGAGGATGAGAGAAAGAGAACAATCATTACTAATTGTTAGCTTTCTTAACATTAACTAGGTGTACTGATGAAATTGACTGAGATTGAATATTTGGGTAGGAACAGATTTCGGTGGCAAATAATAAAGAGATGTTCTTGGGACACATCAAATTTGAGATGTTTAATTAAATACCCACGAGAAGCTTGAGAGTCAAGAGTTGAAAACATGCATCTGAAGTGCCAGGAAGAAGTCAGATCTGGAAATGAAATTTTCAGAGCCTTTCGTGTACAGATGGTATTTAAAGGTACAAGACTAAAAGGCCATCACCTAGAGAGAAAGCAAAGCCTTAATAAGAGAAAAGGGTATAGGAGAGAATCTGGAAGATGTCCAATGCTTAGGTACCAAGCAGAGGAGAATTTAATCAAGGAAACTAAGAAGGACCAGCCAATAAATTAGGAGGAAAACTAGGACACTGTGATGTTACCAAATGCAAGAGAAGAAAGTGCTTTGAGAAAGAGGGAGTAATCAATGTTTCTGAGTGATGTCAAGAATTAAGGAGAGAAGATCAGATTGATTATATTCCAGAAAACTGATTCTGCCATAGTTGCCAGTGGGTAGTTATTCAATGTCATTTTGAGAGGTGTAAGGCTCTCCTTGGCTTCTTCTTTTTTCTTACTGCACAGTCAGAGACCACAAGCGTTACCTATAGGAGTCTCTCACCTCTCTCTCCCCCATTTCTCTCCTCTTTCCCACCTTCTTTCCTACAGGTGGAAGTCTCCAAGTGACTGTTTTCTCCACCTGACTCCTCTATTCTCTCCTACAGTTACCCTACAGAAGTAGTCAGTGAGCCCAGGGCTTTTCCCATCAATGGAGGCTGCCATTAGACTTCTTTCCAGCAAATCCCAATCCTTTGTGAAATATAATAAATCCTACAATTCAGGTTTAGGTTTAGAAGGTAACAGGTCAATTTTCCCCACCCAGGTTGCCACAGATTAGAGAAAAATTCAATGATTTTAGGTCCCTTGGACAAACATCAATTAATAATGACAAAATACCTCCAAACTTCTTGCCACAAAACGCTAACAAAGATATCATGGGATACTTCATCAGAAAACTATCAAAGTCAAGTTACACTACGGGGGCCAGAAACGAAATCACAAAGGACTGACAACCAGGGTTGTGGCAGAGAAGTCCCTGAGTAGTAGACTAGAGAGTGAGCCTCATTTTACCCATGGATGGTAGAAGTTCTGAACCAAAGGAAATGTGGTCTCGACTCCCAGAAACTGGAACCACTCTATAAGGAATAATACTGGCAAATGCAGGACGGTGTCTTGCACCCTAATTCTATTGTTAGCTAGTTACCACTGAGGGGGGCAGTTCCCACTTTATGCCACTGCTTCTGTGTGCCCATGTAGATGCACTCGACCAAACCTTAAAGTTCTCCTCATGACATCATTATCTTACTTTCTCATTTAAAAAAAAATGCCTAGTTTAAAACTTATACTTAAGTAACTTGATAAAATTTCCCTGAGGTTGTGTGAAAGCACTGTTAGGTAATGCTGGGCCCATTACCTTCATGGACCCATGAAGACTTTTTTCAGTGAGTTGTGTATCTTTTATGAATAACTTCATAAATAAATGGCATTGTATCATTTTCCTTGTTAGAAAGTCTCACCCAAGATTAGCTCATTGTGTGTAGATGTCTTAAGAATTACAGCCATGCCATATTCCTGTGTGATCTCCTCTAGGCTCTACACATACAAAATTACTCCTTATTAATTAATTGGAAAAGATTGTATATGTACATGAACCAAAAGCTTCAAAAGAGGAATTTT
The DNA here is from genome assembly GCF_014824575.4 of Sturnira hondurensis. Lineage (NCBI taxonomy): Eukaryota > Metazoa > Chordata > Mammalia > Chiroptera > Phyllostomidae > Sturnira > Sturnira hondurensis. Next base: position 30,154,879 of record NW_028079044.1, on the reverse strand, counting down.
AAGTATGACACACCATACTTAAAATTTCCATTTATATATTAAATTTAGCCAACCCCAGCACCCAAACCACCTTTTATTTTAAACATTTTTTGCACACTCTCCAGTTCATTTTTTCCTTTATCATGACTTTCTACCCTCCCAACCCAGGTGTTGGCTATTCCAGTGATTAGATCAAAGATGACCTTTTTGCGTGAGGACAGAGGTAAAGAAAATGCTTATTAAAAGTCTCTGCCTTTTGTGTGTCATCAGTTAAGAGCTCTCCTTTCCCATCTGATAAAGGGACAATGTTCTCCTTTATCATTTTCTTGGGTTTAGTGTGTTTCGAAGAAAAAAACATAGTTTTCTTTTCTTCTTTATTCTTTATTTCATTTGTTTTGTTTTGTTTTGTGATAGCTGTTGCTTCTCTCTGACTTGAAGATGCAAATCAGATACCATCTGCTTTTTTTTTGTCCAATAATCTATCTTCCACTTTGTGCAATTTGCTCCTTTGTATTTTTAAAGCGCTGTATTTATCCATGTGATTTCCCCCTCTGCCTTTCCAGTACGTAATAACAATAATTATGGCCCTGACAGAAACCCCCGCCCGGGGAAATCCAGACTGCTCTTCATCAGACCCCTTTAAGAGATAACTTAAGATTGAAAAAGAAATATGTCTTGGCACTTAAATGGAAGTTTAAGGAACAGAAAGAAAAAACTGAAGAGAGGTAATAATAAATGGACTTATAGTGCAAGATGTGCCAAAAAGAGTTCAAAATGACTTCTCTGGGACCTGATAAGAAAGAATGTTGTAAAAATATGAATGAGGGTTCAGTGAAGGGTTGGCTACACTGAGGAAGCAAAAACTGAAATATGGGTTTCTTTGACCCTTCGAGGATCCTTTGCTTACGTCTTAAGCAGATAAGAAAAAGACCCACAAGGATAGTGAGTGAGGACAGAAAACCAAGGCCATTTGCTATCAAGGGGTGTTCTGGCCATCAAGAATAGCAATGGCTTCCCATTTCCCAAGGTTTAGAGATGAGGAGTGTGAGATGCACAACCATGCTGGTCAGAGCACTCAGTGGCCTAACGTGTATGAAGTGGGCCACGACCTCTAGATTTGAATATTATTCCTACCTGGAACACTGTTCTCCCATTTTCCCCTAAAGTCTCTTCTTTACTTACACAGTGTTTTAAACTGCACTCTGTTGGGTCATTATCATTGACCTCTTCTTTCTTCCAATTACACTGCAACCCCTAGTATGTCCCCCTCCCAGTGGACAAGGTTTAGAAGAGCTCTCTTTACCTACTTACTTTCTCTTCTTTCAGCACAACAGTACTGTATCTCACACAGCTCGAGAAAATGTTTGGTGATTTGCAAAGTTCCCTGCTTTTCAAGCAAATGTGAAGAAGAGTTTTCTGTCACTACTTGGCATACACTAATACGGACATATTTAAATGACCCTTAAAACGCTATTGTGAGCATTCTATCCTAGTGTCTCCATCATAGTTATTCAGACCTTCTGATACTTTTGCATGCCAGATTTCTAGCTACCAGAAAGCTCAGTTTACTATTATTATTATCATTATCATTATTACTACTACTACTATGACTAGTACTGCATCTATTTTTTTAAGATTTTATTTACTTATCTTTAGAGAGGAAAGGAAGGAGAGAAGGAGAGAAACATCAATGTATGGTTGCCTCTCTGAGTCTCCTGCTGGGAACTGGCCTGCAACCCAGGCATGTGCCCTGGCTGGAAACTGAACCATTATCGTGTGGTTCGCAGGCCCACGCTCAATCCACTGAGCTACACCAGCCAGGGCTAGGTGCATCTATTTTTCTACTTTTTTAGTATATTTTAAACCTTCAAAATGTTACAATATTAACATAATAAACACACATGCATCTTTCACTAGAATTACAACAAGTAGCTTACATTTTGACACATCTGCTTTATGTCTCTTTTTCAGTAATAGTATCACTGCTATCATATTGCTGAACCATTGGAAAGTAAGTTGCAAATATTATGGCACTTTAAGCATTTAGTACTTATCCTCTAACAAGAACATTGTTTTACGCAGTCATAGTGCATTTCACTAATTTCACTCAGGGATAATCAATGCTCCCAGACACAACTATGTCATATATAGTTCATAATCAAATTCTGCCAATATTTTTCTCCACTTAACCATCTAATGCGGAATCATCTCATTCTTACCTAACATAGTATCACCTTTCTTTCCCTCATAGTATACGCAAATAATCTATATTTTAGTGTCATGCCTTCAGCCATAGCCCAATAATTTAATATTCCTGTTAACTTACAAGTTTCCTGGATTTGAACTGGTATAACCATTTGAGGGATCTACGTCATGCTCTGTTTTCCTGCATGACCTTTTGATCACTCTAAAAAATCTACGCCCTTAGATGACCTCTAACCCAACTCACACAAGTGATCTGGTTTCTTTCTTCTAAGGCTTACAATCTCTTCTTGAAATCCCTTCTGTCCTTGGATGTGGGCAGTATAATTATCTCCATCTTCCATTATTACTAGAAAAGCACATTACAACCCAGGAAAGCCAAGTATGTAGGTCTACATTATTTCGCCATCTATCTGTCCATGATCAGAATGTACTCAGCCCTGAAATACCCATCGCTTTGGATTTATATGCCAGATAGAATACTACCTAATTTCATACCTTCTCTTCACATTTCTGTCTTAGTTTCCTCATTTGTAAAACAGAAATCATAGTCTACGGGTTAGAACTATTCACATAAGAAACTTTCCGATGTGCCGGGAACCAAGCAAGTCCTCAGGAAGTGGTATTATCAAAAGGATTGTTGTGGTGAACTTGCTGTCGGTCTAGTTTTATTAATTCCACCAACCACTGTCTGCTGAGGACCCTCCTGCTGTAATAGGCCTTTTCTTTCTCAGGGTTCCATGAAGTTGTGTTTTATACAATAAATGCAAATCACTAGGGTGGGGTCATCATGCCTAGGGGTCGTGTGGCCCGACCTATCGTTCGATATTTTCCCCTTCCCAGTATCTCTGAAGGGTTACTCACCAAACACTGCTTGAATTCTTCAGGGATGGAAATTCATCAAATCACAGTTGGAAACAAAAGAACTTTTGAAAAATATATCCTTATGCTGGACTGATATTTACCTCCCCATAAAAATGTCTATCTACTGGAAAGAATGACAATTAGTATGTTTTCAGTACTTAGGTAACATGCAATTTACATGTGTGACCGTGTTATCCTCCCATTGTGTGTACAACACCACGGAACAAGTTATCTACCCTATGTCAGTCTCGCACTTGTTTAACTTCATACTGTCGGTTGTTCCGAGTCGTTTTTCAGTGGTTTACTGGGGCTTCACCTGAAAGGTGGACCAGGATGTTCAATCTGCACCTGGATTTCCTCTCACCTGTGGCCATGCATTTTAACCACATCACTCTATTGTTTTCCAATTTTAAGCCTAATTGACAGACACTGATAAAATTCCCAAAGGAAATATGTAATATATACTATAAATCATAAGCACACTTTTATACTTATAAAGTACACTTGTATACTCATAAAGGCATGTTTATTATTTTAATGTCTATTTGTGCCTTTCAGTGGCATTTCTAACATTATAATCCTATGACATCAGTCTTACTCTCTCCTTAGTCTCACACTGAGGTAGTTTCGATAAACTTTAAAGCACAGGTCCTTTCCAGGGAGAAAAAAAAATCCTGGCTTATTGGATAGAAATATTACAAATTATCCGTCCAAATCACAGATCATAAACTTGACCCTATTGTAGTTCTTTTACTGGGACAGAAATAATTGATACTGCCAGAACAAAGAAAAGATTCTTACAACCATAAAAATCACTTTGCTGCTACCAATATAACCGAGGCCTACCTCTAATGGATTATGTGGCCGGGCCAGCCTCTTAATAACATCTAGTAACTAACTCTGTCCATTCGCTAGTGTTCAGTGGCCAAAGGCCCCATTTAATTAAGAAGATGGATTTATATGCACTAATAATTCAGGTTAAAGCTTTGAGACCATAGTATTACTCAAGCTAAAAAAAAGTCTGTTTAGACTACCACTTTTTTTACTGGGAAGGTATACACCTTCCCTTTCTGTAAGACAGATACCTAGTCAAAAATATGCTTATACTATCAGATACGCTTTAAATATATGAAAACATAATATTATTCAGCATGTGGTTATATAATTCACATCAGGATAATTGCCTTCCATTTTAAAACAGACCCTCTTAACAAGGAGGGATTATTAATCTTGTGAAAACCTGATTTTCAGATAAATCTACTTATCAGACATAGACATGAAAAAACATAGCCAGTTTGACTTAGCAGCAAAGTTATCTAGAAATAACTTAATGGGCCACATCATGTGCAGTTTTATATATTTTATTATTTGCTCTAGTCATAAATCATGACATGTATACCCCTGGCTAAAACATCTTCTGGGAATAAAGCTCCTTCATTACAAAGTTAAGGTTGAAAAGTACTTTGTAAATCAAATGAAAAAAAGCCCCTGGGACTCCTAGCCACGCACTTCAAAAAAGTCCCCAGGTCGCAGCTACATGTTGCCTCAAGCTAAAGATAGATAATAGAACCGACCAGTCCGAGCCGATGCTGAGATGTATTTCTGCCCAGCAAGTGCTCTATGCTAGGCATCTGATGGGTTGTGCCAACACAACAGTGCACCAGACAGTTGTATTCAGCTTCCTTCCACAGCAGTGACCACTTTCCACTTAGGAGCCCCTGGGGTCTCCAGCTCTCTTTACCTCTGTCTCCGGTCAGAGCCTAAGAAAATCGGACATCAGTTATATTTACATCCTTGTGATCAGCCCACTATGGACACTTTAATTAGACATTCTGAATTAGAGCTGATATGTTCACCCAGCATTTGCATTCAAAGTTTTTCATCTCGGTTAACAGAATAAACATAGAGGTCCCATCCGGCTGAGGCTAGAGGAAGACCATCCCAGGAACTACGGGTAATGAGCGTGACCGCTGCCAGTTTCTTCTTCCAGAATCGGAATCTGTGGCCTAAGTTTCCTCAACCACTTACTTTCTCCAGACACGTCTCCTTTCTTGCCAAACGCAAGTCAAGCCTTACCCCCATTCGCTCATTTCCACCAAACACGCTCTTTTCTCCTCTTCCTGAAAACTTATAAAGAGTGGTGGTAAAGATTAGAAAAAAAGGAAAGAGATAATAGGCATTCCATATTCTTCTAGGTAGGACAAACACAGGCGTTTGAATAATGGAATTTGAGAGAAAAGACATTAGAGAAAAAGAGAGTTGCCATATTCTTATTCAAATATTCAGTTTCATAATGAAATAAGGAATAAAATTTAAAAATGGTGCTCCTCCCATTTTCTCAGTATAAACGCCTAGTACTTAAGAGTCAAGCATCAATATTTTAACTTAACCTTTGAATGCCTGTGACACCTGTACTCATCAGGCTCAAAGCCATAAGGGTGTAAGGACCAGCAGGTAAAGTTGTAGGGCGTTAGATTAATTTAGATAGCTTTAATAGTAAGCACCAGTAACCACAGAAATTACCACTCATCTCCTTAATTCTCCTTAACACATAGTGATTCAATACAAAAATATTATGCTTATGTATGGCTATCCAATCTATCACCATGTAGAGATTTAATATCTCCTCATAATATCTCTGTCATGAAGAATTAACTGCATTTGTAGAAACTAAACAAATGGTTATGTTAAAAAATACCTCTCCAGTGATCCCTCAATCAGTATCTAGAAATCGTTATTCCCAGAGACGCCACCACCGGACAAGTAAACCACCCTCGACCAGAGATGGAAAGTCGAAGAGAGGCACTTGGATACTGTAGAACCTGCCTGCTGGCTGAACGATGCAAAGTGCCGTTGGTCCCACACACAATCAAAAGGCAACTGATGTCAATTCAGCCTTTTCATAAGTCAGTATGTCAATCTATATTCTCAAGGACCATAGGATTTGCCTTGTCATTAGAATCTAATGAACAAAATAAGCTAACAGACAAAATAGAAACAGACTCATAGATAGAACAGAATGACAGCTGTCAGAGGGGAGGGGGGTTGGGGGGCTGAGTGAAAAAGGTGAAGGGATTAAGAAAGAAATACTCATAGACACAGACAACAGAATGGTAACTACCAGAGGGAAGGCAGGTGGGTAGAGGTGGAAGGAGACTTGCCGTGGGTGGCGGACACACAACACAATACACAGATGATGTATCATGAACTTGTGCACTTAAAACCCATATAATTGTATTAACCAAGGTCACCCCAATAAATTTAATTAAAATTAGCATGGTCATTCATTTTGAGATACTATAGTATCAGATACAGAATAGGAGGCTTGGATTTTAACAAGTCATCCACCAGCAAGAGTAAATTAACTAAACAATAAATCTGTAAAGATGGGGCCAGTCTTATACCTAAGCTTAAACAGAGGCTGAAATTATTGCTGGTATATTGTTAAATTATCAACCATTTTAGAAGACTCTGAGGATTCTGAACAGCATGGAAAACTAAATGGAGGGTGGAATTAAAGTAAGTTGTGCCTTTGAAAAGTGCCTACATTTACAAATTCCCAAGTGAAACTGAGGAGTCCCCGACTTGCTACACACACAGAGACCAGAGCCCGTGCAGCTGAGTGAGGTGTTTGGCTGAGTTCATCTTCAAAATTTAATCTGGAATTTCTAGTCCGCAAATTTAAAACCCTGCCTTTTACATCACTATTCCAAAATCAAATGAGATTTCTAATATTAGCCGTGGGAGCAGTAGTCTTGTAAGTAGAAACATCCGTGATCTCCCACTCACCTACCACCGGACGTAAAATTACTGTCATCCTTTGCGTTATAAGATTAGCAAACCTCACGTGGCAAACGTGCCAAATGCTCGGCCTAATAAATAGGAGAGGGCAGGCCAGGGCTCTCCATATGCCAGCACTCATGAACTAGGCTGGGCTCCTCTGAGCAAACGCTCAAGAGTTCAGAAAACCGGAAGCAAGTAGAGATAGCAGGGCCAAGACACAAGAGTTTAATGGGGAAGTGAAGAGCAAGGACAGCGAGCCAAACAATAGAAAAGGAAAGACTACGTGGAAGTCCAGGAGGAATGGTAGTGATTGGTGCCTGGAAGGCCAAAGGCCAAGGCTGTGAGAGACTGGTCCTTCAGAGTTAGAGTCAACTTCAAACTATGCAGTAAGTGCATGGCCATGGAAACAGTTGCTAAGGAAACATAAAAAATTATTTTTTTTATAATTTGTAGATATTAGGATTTTATAGGAGCTCATGCGCTTGTTTGGCCACCGGAACACATTTTTGGCAAGCCTGTAAAATCAAGTATTCAACTCTTCTGTACTCTTGCATCATGGATATGGATGTAGATTTAAAAAGATGGACACAATGTCTACATTTGGTTACATATAAGTTTGGAAGTTAAAATTTCAGGCAGTTTAGTCAAAGTGAAATGGGGTTTTCTAATCTCTTTAATGGACTCTGACACGTTAGTTGAATCTAAGATCTTTACTGATTTGTACTCATAATGAGTACATATAAAATTTCCCTGCATCTATTTCTTTTCCTTGAACTTTTCTTCCTGGGTATATTTAAATAAAAAAACCTCATAATTAATTTTCAGAATGTAAATGTCTCACTCCTACTTGTCATGAATCATTTTTTATTTGCCCTATTTCTTGACCTAGTAATTATTGCTTGTCTGAACTATATTAGTTCTCCTCTCTCCCAATCAACCAATTTGAACAATATGTCAGAATATTATAAAAATGTACACTGATATATCTTACAAATCAAAATCAAAGCTATTTTTATAAATATGCACAATTATTATTTTATGGATGCCTTCACCCAGCAACCACCTACTCAACCCTCCAGTAACAAAGCTCCAAATGAGTCTCAAAAACAATGTTTCCATCTAGTAACAGCATAACAATTGTGTCAGTCATTGCAACCTATATATATCAGAAAGGAAAAGCATTTTAAGTGTCTGCAACTTTTGATTAAATGATATACAAGTAAAAATCTCCCTTTAGTATCAGAATTCTGGATTGAAGCTAAAGCCATTGCACAGACTGGTGTGATTATGCCTATCATTTGCCCACAATATATCCTCCTGTCCTTTTTCTCTAAAAAAACAAAACAAAAAAACACCTCACCATTTTCAAGAATATACAAGTAGACAAGACAGGGTGTAATCAACACACTGAGTGATACTTATTTGTCTTATTTAAATTAATTCTCAGAAAACTGGAGAAAAGTTGATTCTAGACAGTAGAGATCTTCCTCCTCCTTATACTCTGAGAGCGCGTGGCGCACGCAGCTCCATCAAATTACTGTTTCATTACAGCCTCCAGGCTCTTCCATTCCTTTGTATTTCCGAAGCAGGAATTGGATGTCATGTATTACTGCACCTTCTATAAGATGTTAGCACATGGCTTCGTGGCAAAGACGCAGCATGTCCTGGTGGAAACCCTGCGGCCTCAGGAGTGAGAGTTGGATTTGAACTTCAGACATGACTTTTATGACTCTGAGCCTAACCTGGAGTGTCAGGAATTGTGAGGACAAGAGAAGATAACCTGAATCAAATGACTGTGCATGCAGCACAATACCTGGTATGTGATGAGTACCCAATAAGTGTTAGCTACAAATGTTAGCGCTCTTTACTGGAAAAAAAAAAGAGCTCAAAAGAACACATGACACCAATATTTTAAAACCGAATAATTTGGCAATGCTTCCACCTTACAGTCACCATAGCAAATGACCTTTTATTTTTTTGTTAAATAATTTTTTATTGTTATTCTATTACAGTTGCCCCAATTCTTCCCCCTTGGCCCTCTCCACCCATCCCACCCCCCAACTCCCACAGTCGATGCCCACACTGCTGTCCATATTTGTGGATAGCAAATGGCCTTTTAAAGTATACGTTTGCTGATGTGGCCATCAACAATGGAAAAATAAATGTTTTCATTATATTTGGCAAGCTGAACACACACACACATATACACACACAAATAATCGTAAAACACCACTAGCTTCATAGATGAAATAGAGACAATAATAATTTAAAACTTCATTAAGGACCTAAAATTCTGAAAGACATACTAGGACATATTTTAGTAAATGTGCAATACTCAAGGCACCTGATTTTCAAAGTTCTTGGCCCTCACAATTGTGGCTGGAGATACGCATGCCCTCTCCAGCACTTACATAAATCCCTTGACACAGTAAACGAGCAAGGCAAAAAATGCTGGCCAAGAGCTCTTTCCCCAAGGACAGGTGTCACAGCGCCCTCCAAAGCTCTGAAGAGAGCTGGCTGTCTTTGGAAATACTGATAGATAATAAAATCAACAGCCTTACCAGATGCACACAAAGCAAAACAAAACGTTTGTGACCCCAGATCCAGGGATCATCCTCCTGACTTCCAACCCAGAGAACTCTGCACCAAAATTCTGGGAATCAGTCAGTGAAATGTATCAAATTTAGCCCGAATGGCAGAAGGATGCCAATATTACAAATGGGTTCATTGAGGCGACTTCCTTGTTTGGGCACACTCAGCCTTCCCTCACGTTAATGCATTCACAGGGGAAGACCTTTCTGAGGAAAGGAACTATGGTTTAATTACATAGTATGCCTTCTTCATCTTCCAAGAGTCTAGCATTATGAAATGGACAGACACTTAAACAGTCCATACAATGAAAATAAATGAATAGGATAAACAGAAAGCAGCAATAAACATAGCAAGCTAAAATCCGAGTCCTTCTAAATGCAAAGAGGAGCCTGCTATCATCACAGTCAGTATCTCGGTATCACTAAGAGTAATAAGCCTCTAGGGCATTATAACTTTTCAGTAGGTAGCAGACATAACACAAATTCAATACAATCTGTTAGATGTAAAATACAGACTCAGTAGCACCAATATAAAGATTAATTAGCCCAGATCCAGTATATTATTGTTACCTCACAGTATTATATAACTTAAGAGGCTAGGGAAAAAAAAATTGGTAGGGCAAATTCTACCTTTATCTAAATCAATGCTTAGCAATTGATGTTTAATATGATTTCACTTCTAGATGCATCAAAAGTTATAACTGAGTATCAGATCTAAGCTATGCTAAAGTGACAAAGCCAAAAATTATTTTATATGTAATATGTTGTCATTTCCAAAAATTGTTATACATACACATTCGCATATACAGAATCTATTGTTTTTTCTATTTCTATAAAGCATTATTCTGAAAGTTCATTTTTCAAAAAGAATTAATACAACTACAAAAGGTGATGTAATCTGTATTTTAAAATTACATGAATTAATGATATTATTTATGTGATGGTGCTAGAGAGACCAATATATGACTAGCACGTACATGTAACAAACCATGAAAACTTGAGAATCTCAAGAAATGCTCCAATCAGTTTTGAAAGTCCTATATAATAACTAAGGCAGAGAACCCTGTGTCACTTATTAATTGTCCCTTAAATACGTAAAAACAAGTCATGTCTTGGTACAGAGATTCACAAAATCCTCTGCCCATTAGGAAAAAAAACATCAGCCTGATCAATTGTTCAAATAAGCTGAAATTTGACTCATTCTGCAGATAGTTTCCTGTCTGATGAAAGAACAGAGCCATGTGCCAAAATGAAACAAACCTGAGAGCCAAAGCTGGGCCAGGAGAAGGCTGCTCCTCAGTTGCTTTCGTTCTCTGTGGGGCTAGAAGGACACACAGCTGAATAAAGCAGACATTTGTTCTCAGAAAAGACTGTGGAATTTCCATGGCTCATCATAGTGATCTTGCTCTTTTGTTTAAGTCAGGTCAGAATGGACTTTAGAATACAGATGAAAACTGTGAAATAACCAATACCAGAAAAAAAACAATATTGATTCAAATCATCTTTCTGCATTTTACAATGATGAATGGGAGACTGGAAATGATCCAACACAGCTTGTTCATTTGAAACATGGAAGATGGTGTGTCAGATAAGGGCTGACCTCTGGGGTTCCACACACCAGTAGTAGCTCCTAAACCTCAGCATGTGTAGGGTTCACCGGAGAGCTGGTTACTACAGAGATTCCTGGGCTCCACCCACAGAGGCTGTGTGTCAGTAGGTCTGGGGTTAAGCCCACCAATCTGTTGTGCTAATCACTTTCCAGGTGATGCTGATGGCTTCAGTCCATGGACCAAGCACACTTTGAGTGGGGTCGCACAGCTGTGTGTTGTCTCTGCTGCTGGAATTGGCCACCTCTACTTTCAAGGACCCCATCACCATCGAGCTCTGTTCACAGCTAAGTCCCACAAAAGGACACTAGCAAAAGCTGAGAAATATGCATTGAAAAGGAATCTCAAAAATGTGTTGCAAAAATAGTTCCTGAAACTAACCCCATAAATGCTGATTTTCTACCTCGAGTTTTGTGACACACTAGGTTATCTCCAATTATCTCTAGGGGTGATATAACAGTTTCACAAAATTAATTTTAGTCCATTTTAATTGAACACGGTTTACATCTGGAAAATGAAGACGAAAATTTGTTGGCTGAAGTGAAAGTAAAGAACAGCTGAATCCATTAAATCTGCTCCTATAACCTGAAGCTCTTTACTTAATTTTGTTAAATTCATTAAGGATTTTGCTTTTAACTCGGACCTTGGGCCTCATTCTAATAGAGCAGCAAAATGCTATGGTCAAGTTGCAGACTATTTATGGAAGGGCAATTACAAATATGTAAAGGCTCTGACGAACTTGTAGTGGGCAGTGGCAGGGTGGCACCCCCATCCCTGGCTAAGGAAATTGATGTCTTACATGTCCTCCTTTTCAATAATATGTTAGCCCCAAAATAAGTTATGGAGAACTAAAATGATAGTTCTTAAAAACTGATGACTTATCTCTATCTTCAGGCTACTGTAATTATTTTGTAAAAGAATATGTTTCCAAAGAGGCGGAAACTCTTTCTAGAAACAAACATAAAACTTAACTTCCAAGTTTTGGGGGGCAAAAGAAAGTGTCTTCTACTTGTATAAGCAAATATTACTCAATATTTCCCCTGAATACCTTTTTGTAGCTAGTTCTGAATAGCTTATGTATAGTTTTGTTTTAAAGTCAAACAAGACAGGGAATAAAATGCCTACCACCTGCTTACCACAAGGCTATGAGATTTAAGAGTTATTTTTAAAAAAGCAAATAAGGGATAAGAACTCTTTAATTTCTGTCTTTAAAATGCTTATATTCTTCATAGGGAGACAAAGCTAATATATATGTAGTAAAAATAGGAAATAAATGTATAAATGCCTGACACTATTACCATGAAAGAAATACAGAAAGGAATAGTTACTGTGGTTTTAAAAAATACTGGAAAAGCTTCCTGGAGGATGTGGGGCTTGCAATGAGCCCTTTCCACGTGAAAGGTTCAGATGATGAAGGGGAAAAGGTCAGGCATAATGTGAACGAAAACAAGAAGCAGGGACTTGACGTGAGTGTGTGTGTTGGGGAGGGGATAGGAAGTGCCGTCCAGGAGGGGCACGGGCACCCTCGGCAAAGGCTCTTATGGGCGGGAGAGCAGGTGAGACTGTCTGGGGAAAGTGATGCAAATTATAGAAAGTCCTAAAACCAAACAGACGAATCTGGACTTGATGAAGTAGGTAATAGGGAGCAATTTTAAGCAATAATGACATGTCAATTATTTTTGGAAGATCAAGCTGGTCGACGTGAGGGGAGGAGAGAGTACAAGAACAAAGCAATTGAGAGGAAAAACAAGAGCAAGTTCAAGACTCATTTCCAGAATATATGAAGGAGTTGTAAATGTATTGAATAAAGAAATATACAACTGCTAAAAACATTCCAGTAATCAAATGGTGGTGGGTAATGGTGGGGGAGTGGAAGTAAACCAGAACAGCTACAAAGAAAAACCCAAAAAAACTAAATATAGACAAGAAAAATATATACATCTTTGTTATCTCTCCAAGTAGGAAGTTATTTCCGTATCTATTTACAAAATGTAGTCCCTTCACAAAAGAGTTTATATATGTATAGTTAGTAAGAAGGCCGAAACTCACAGCACCTCACTTTCCTAGAAATGCAGGTCTGAAGGAGATGAAAAGCAAAACAACAGCTGATAGCTTCTTAGATCACGATCCTTTTGATTTTACCAAAAAAGGAAAAGTAAGGAGTGAAAAACAACTCACTAAATGTGTGTCGTGAATCAAATGGAACTGTGTCTAATTTTTTTCCGCCAGTAAGTCACTTAATATTTAATAATGACCAGTCATGTACAAGGCAATGGTTAGGTGCAGTGAACGGGGCAAACATGCTTAAGGTCAGCTGGTAGCTCCTCCAAGCTCCACAACTTTGTAAGATTCTGTTCCACCTGCCCTTCAAAAAGCAGTTGTGAACTTGAAAACCAAGCACCTAAGGAAAATCATCACACTCTCTTGAACGATAATGAAACTGCTTTTATTCTTTACTAGAGAAAGTGTAAATTGCAGGATGATGAGAAAAGCTGAAATTCTCCTGAAAGTGGAAAGTTTAACCACTGTTTGTTACCATTCCCTTCCATAAAAACTTCCACGTAAGGAGGAGTAGATCTTTTATAGTTCAAAAGATGTAATCAAATCAGGTGCTGATTACCAAAGAGAAAAGAGAGAAACAGGCAGACAGGGCATGCTTAATCTCTTCCCCATGTTATCCTCACAAGAAGAGAACACTTTTTTGCCAGTTCATTACAGAACCCGATGACATTTACATGTTCCAACACCTACTCCATTTAAATGAATGCATTGTGATTATGACAATTAAGCTCCTACCTGAAATGTATAATACATGCTGAAATAAACTGCATTTCTTTATTTTATGTTGCAGTCTCCTAAACTGCATTGGGCACAGCACCTTTGGGCATATTCCCTACCTGTGCAAACCTAAGTGGAAAAAGCACGTAAATGAATGGGCTTAAGAGCAGGCTCTCACCATTTCTAGTTTCCCTTCAAAAAAAGGAAAATAAAATTAAAAAGTAAAACTAAGTAAAAACAGGTAACTTTAATAGCACCTTTAAATTTTAGGAACTCACTGACTAGAAAATTGAAAATCAAGCTTGTTTGACAAAAGGCATAGTGAATGGAATTATTACTATAAAAATTTCATGTATATGCCCTACAGTGGCCCAGCTTTTTTCCAAGTTATGGAAATCTTTTAGACTGTAAAAAAAAACAGAAAAAAGTAATTACTAATGTGAACAGATTGATTAAATGGTCATAAAAGAGGATAAAAACCAAAAGCCATAATATTAAATAAAAAAAAAAATCCTGAACAATTTTCAGTGCAAAACTCCTTAACATAGTATGCTATGAGAGTAAGCATGACAAATCTCTATTCACCTTTCATTGGCTAAAACCTAAAAACAAAAATAAGGCAAAGTACTGGCCAATAGTGACTTATAAAACTGACTGTATTTGACAAAAGTCTTTATTTTTCCAAAATAAATAGCAATGATGCTAGGCACTGTGCTAATACAGAGAATACGTTTTATTAGCAAATGACTTTAGAGTATCACTTTGAATCTCTCATCCTTTCAATAAGTAACCTTCCCTGTTAAAATGCAGTGTTAATTTTTATAATATTAAAGTTACAAATGTTGGAGAGGGTGTGGGGAAAAGGGAACTCTGGTCCACTGTTGGTGGGATTGCAGACTGGTACAACCATTATGGAAAACAGTATGGAATTTTCTCAGAAAACTAAAATTGGACCTGCCTTTTGACCCAGCAATTCCACTGCTGGGATTGTATCCTAAGAACCCTAAAACACCAATCCCAAAGAACATATGCACCCCAATGTTCATAGCAGCACAATTTACAATAGCCAAGAGTTGGAAGCAACCTAGGTGCCCGTCAGTAAATGAATGGATCAAAAAACTATGGTACATATACACAATGGAATTCTATGCAGCAGAAAGAAAGAAGGAGCTCCTACCTTTTGCAACAGCATGGATGGAACTGGAAAGCATTATGCTGAGTGAAATAAGCCAGGGGTTGAAGGACAAATACCATATGATCTCACCTTTAACAGGAAGCTAAACAACAAAACAAACAAGCAAGCAAAATATAACCAAAGACACTGAAACAGAGAACAGGCTGACAGTGACCAGAGGGGAGAGGGAGGGAATTTCAGGGGAAAAAGAAGAGGGATTCAGAGGAACATATATACAGGATACATGGACAACAACTGAGAAGGGTGGAAATGGGAGGGAGGGGGGAGCACGGGGATGGGATGGGATGGGAGTAAAAGACAGAAAACTGTACTTGAAAAATAATTAAATTTTTAAAATAAATAAATTAATTAATTTAAAAAATTAAGTTACAATAAAAATAACATGACATCTCAATCTACAGGCCCTTTAAAGCACTTGAAGTAAAGTTTTATTTGGTACACATCATCCTACTATATGCATAATGTTCCAAATTCAAAAGTTGCACAGCTTTTCATGTTCATGTATGTGGTTGTAGTACAATTAAATGCATCAGGCAGAACCCACATAAGGAAGGGAGCAGTAGTATGTGTTTTATCCTCTTTGAATATGCAGATGTGAAATGATCATACCTCACCAGTACATGCCTATTGCAACTCATGTCTCACTTTCCAAATACTCAGGGTTTAAAACAGAGCAGACTGCACTTTTGATAACATCTGCTACAACAAATAACAAAAAAAAAAGAGTGTGAAGTCTGATGAATGTTTAAACAGAGCATTTTTTATGGATCAGCTAAATCTTTTCTGCTTTTTAATTAAAAGTAAAGAAAATGGAACTTAATTATCCTGTAAAGATTAGCTTGTGGGCATCTTCCTGTAAATTACTTCTAATTGAAAGCAAATTGTCAAGTGACATTCAAAGTACTGTCCTTTAAAACACAGCTGTTCTGCTGCTGATTTCAGTGCACTACAGTGTTTTCTTGTTACAATATGGCATATTTGAATATTTTAACAACTTCACTGGTTTTGTATAGATTTCCATTGAACATATCTTAATCATATTTCACCCTGTGAAGAAGTTAGTCTCCGTAAGTGGTCTGCAGCATCTTGAACCAGCCTATCACACGAGCTCTCCACTGAGGTTCACTTTTCTAAATTTGTGTGCTGAAAGTACCCCTGCATCTGGACAACAATGGTCTGGGAAGTGGGTGGTTACATTGATTTGACTACTATCAGAGCCCAACTCCTTATGATACCTGTATATAATTAAGTCACAGTTTACTGATGCTTTAAATGCAATGTTAAAAGTTTAAATGAAATCATACTAGACACTGAAAACAATCAATGCTTCAGAATTTAGCATGTTAATAAAAGCTCCAGTCTTTTTCAAAAATGTTTAAAATAAGGACCTAATGGGCAATATAAAAAGAGCTAATATAAGACTTTTAATACAAGACATTTTATAATCGCTAATGAGAAGCAAATGAGGAATACAAATGCATTCACCCTCTGAAATGTTTCTGCTACTATCCACTTACATATTTACCCATCCACCAACTAGCGTTGATTGGTTACTCTTTCTTAGGACTGTAACTCACTCTGAAGGTGTAGCAAGAAATAAAATCAATAGAGTCCCAGCCCTAATGGAACTTACACTCCAAAGGGGGGAGAAAGAAAATTAAACCTGGATAATTTCTGGTGTGAGAGGACTGTTCAGGTTCCCGAGCAAGCCAACAAAGAATGCCTCCCTGCATGGACTACCTATTTCAGGTGATGGTAAGTTCTTTGAAGAAAAAGAACCAGAGTCAGGGGACCACCAGTGACAGAGGAAGAAGGCACTACCACATAAGGGATGGTCAGGAAAAAGCCTCTCTTGGAAGTAACATTTGAGCACAGCCCAGAGTAGACTTAAAGCAATGGGGAAGCACCCACACCACAGACTGAGTCTGCACAGGAAAGAGTTCCTTCAGAAGAATGAGGAAGGGCTCTGGGAAGAAGGATTTTGATAGTCCCAGAAAACAGCTTGCAAAAAGCTAAAGTCAGGAAGGTGAAAATTACTAACTACCATGTTTGGATCTTTACTTGTTTTCTCAGAGAGTAACAACTCAAATCATGAACCAACTAATACCTACTTTATTTCCCCAAGCAAGTAAATTATGTCCCCAAGCTATGTGTCTCGCTCAAACCCTATGCAGTATATTCATCTTATACTTACATAGCAACACACTAATGTTGTTCTCCACAGTAAAACGATCTACATGAGTTGCCCTAACTAAGTGATTGGTATAGATAAATTAATTGGTAGGTAGGTAGGTAGGTAGGCAGGTAAATTTAAGTATTAACATTTAAAATTTTGTAACAAGCAAGAAGGCATTCAATGAGATTGAGTGTAGGACTAAATCTGAACCACAATCTGGGCTCCGCTTTTCATGGTGATATTTGTGGAGACTAAGAAAAGAACTAGAAAGCAAAATCCTGACTCTTGTTCTCATCTGCTCAAGCATATCAGCATATCCAGACAAAGGAAAGGAAAAGGGAAAATGGGAACTTTGGATATTTTTAAAGGTACATCAGAAGAACCGAAAAACAAAATTCAAAAGGACTCATTCAAGTCAGGCTCCTCCTCAGTATTGAAAGGACATGGGCTTGTGGGCCGCCAGTATCATAAATACCTTTAACTGTCTTTAGGGAAATTCACTGAGGGGGGGGTTAAAAAAAACTATGTCCTACTAATTGTATAAACTATAATTGAAATCATTACTAAGTAGAAAATACACATTTTACAGCATACAATGAGAGACATGTTAACCACAAAAAAATAAGTTTAGGCTGTACCGAAGAATAAAATCTTTTACTTGTGAAAAGGCTGGATTGCAATCTGGGGCACTGATTCAAGTGGCATCCTAATTATGCTCCAAAGGGTACAAAGAAAGAGGTTTTATAAAGGGCAAACCCATAAAGATTTCTCATTCAGGTCTTCCATGCAAACGAATGATGTTGGGCTAGGCCAATGGGGATTGGTTAGATCCATTATATAAATGTAGGATGATGGTTGTTGAAAAGGATTGGTTCCTTTCAAAATTAAAAATGAGGATGGTCTGGTCACCATGATGAGGAAAAAGTCAA
Source organism: Sturnira hondurensis (assembly GCF_014824575.4). Taxonomy (NCBI): domain Eukaryota; kingdom Metazoa; phylum Chordata; class Mammalia; order Chiroptera; family Phyllostomidae; genus Sturnira; species Sturnira hondurensis. The sequence continues at coordinate 30,136,775 of NW_028079044.1, read as the reverse complement.
GTCCACATATATCCATGCAGCAATCATTGATGTAGGATGTTTGTTGTTTGGCCTTGAGTTCAGGTTAGCAACAAGTTAGCTACATAACAATAGTTCCCAGAACTCAGACATGAGATCGCACAGGCCCCCAGTCCTCAAAAATCTCCTAACTGTTTTAAGTAACCCTTAAATAGAGTTAGCAATGTTTACTCCATTTTTTCTCTCCATTATCCGAAGCAAGCATATTTTAGTTAGGTATTTAAAAGTTGTGAAACTAAACTTCTCCTATGGGCACACTATTAAAATATCACTGATTGAAGGAACATTTAAACCACCCAGCAACACACACAGCATAACACACCATCCATCATGTTCTGGACGCCTGGTCCCAAACTTGAGATGCATAAAGTGGAGGAGATTAGGAACCAGTATAATATAATTATGTTTAGCTTAAAATCCATTCTAAATAAATGGCTTTCTCACTTCAGCATGCACAAAAACCACCATACTGGCTTGTTAAACACAGATTCCTGGGTCCCAAGCCGTCAAGACTCTGAACTGGTGTGTCTGGAGTAGAATTCAGAATGTACTTTTCTTTTTTTTTAAGATTTTATTTATTTATCTTTAGAGGGAAAAGGAAGGAGAGAAGGAGAGAAGTATCAATGTATGGTTGCTTCTCGTGAGTCCCCTGCTGGGAACTGGCCTGCAACCCAGGCATGTGCCCTGACTGGGAATCGAACCGTGATCATGTAGTTTGCAGGCTCACGCTCAATCCACTGAACTACACCAGCCAGGGCTGGGAATGTACTTTTCTAACAAGCTCCCAAGGGGATGCTGAGGCTGCTAGATCCAAGAGGAATGGTAATATTGTAGCTAAATAATGTCTTCATTAATTAAATACTACACATTTTGCTTTTAACAGAATGTGCTCTGGATAAAATTGAACCATTTTATCCAAAGGGGAATATGGTCCTGCATCTTTTTCATGGCAATAATTTTGAATGGCACAGATTTTAAAGGAGACAAATATTTGGTTTGGGAAAAAAGAAGTATCTCCCCTACTAAATAGTCCAGATTTCATTATGTACGCTTCTAATCAGCAATATTATCTGTAAACCAAATTTAATCATTAAATATGTAAAGAGAGTATGTGCAATTTCACGGCAGCCCAGATTCTAATGAAAGATTCTGAGTCAGGATCATTAAAAAAAAAATCGACCTGGCCGGTGTGGCTCGGTTGGTTGGAACATCGTCCCACAAACCAGAGGCCACGTAGGAAAGAGTCCCTCTCTTGTATCAACCACGTTTCTCCCTCTCTCTTTCCCTCTCCTCCCCTCCTCTCTAAAATCAATACCCATATCCTAGCGTGAGAGTAAAAAATAAAAAGATATAAAATAAAATTAAAATAAGATTTGTACCAAAATATTCTAATAAATTTTGAGGTACATTTCACAACATTGAAATAAGATGGAACACAGTGACTTTTATATCAGAAAAAAACATGACCCAACTTTGTATACTCCAAAAGTCGCCAACAAACAAACGAATGAACAGTATGTTAATATGCTAAAATGTCCAGTAAGAAGGAACTTACTCAGGTGCTCAGTGCCCTCCAATTAGAATTGTCTAACTTTTCTCTTTGCTCTCCTACTATCTTGAGAAAGCCATCTTTTCCTTTTCCCACCGACATACATTCATTTTCTCCAACTCTTAGCTCAAGGTTCAGTCAATACAAAACTTTCCTATCTAAAGTCTAGAATACCGTCTTTACCTCTTTATCTCATTATTTCTTCCCTTAACATTTTTACTCCTCAGATGTTCCACGAACTTTAGAGTGGATCCCTCTGTTTCTTTTGTGTCCTGCAGCACCCAGGACAAATGCTTGGCGAGGGACAGGTCACCATGTTTCTTCCCTTTTCGCAAACCCACTCTGGCCCAGGAAGTCCTACAGCACGCCCGAACTGCTTTAACAGACCCCTGGATGGGCTGCCTGCCTTCAGCCTCCATACAAATTACTGGATGATGATATCACACCCTGCCTAAAAACTTGTGTTAATGTTCAAGGATCAATGAATTCTAGAATTTCTAAGGATGTGGGATCTCGAGAAGTCTGATGCCAAAACGAATGATTTTTCCCTCATCCTTTCCTTCTGTACCCTAGCCTCCTAAAGAGCATATGACCCTTCATCCACTAATTTTATTCCTTGAAGGTTATCCTTTGAGAAAAACCTAGAAGTAGTAAATGACTACATGCACTAATTTAGTCACTGCAGTATTAGATACATAAATTGAATAATAGCCAAATGCCTTAAAATGGAATGTTTAGATGTTTTAGCAAGTCAGCTGAGAGACTATAGACCAGAAAGGCAAAATGGAAATCAGTAAGACCATGTAGAGACATGGAAAGTACTTCTTCTTTTAAATAATAAAATTATGTCTATACTAGGATTACATACATATATGCAAAAATACAGGAAATAAAAACAACCAGTGTATTAGGGTAGTCAGGCATATTTTTTGTTTGTATTGCTTTTATAAAAAAATTGGGGTCAGTACACATCAAATAAGACTTGTACACATCAAATGATGTGTACATGTCAGTACACATCAAATACAGACTCCTACATCTTCTGTATCTGCATCTCTGTATTTATACAATGTATGTAACACAGTTTATCATGTATCATCACGATCCAAATGTTCTATAAGGTCTTAAATGATCGTAAGTTTTGTTATGTTCACCTTCAAGTAAATATAAACACTGAGAATTTCAGTAAAGGTTGTAATAAAACAGTTTCTAGATAACCGTCAGTTAAGTTCAATTAATCAAAGTACCCAATGGTTCGTTCCAGGTTGCACCTTGTATTGTGTACAGGGATAACTAAGCGCAGATGGGTTTTGTTGTCACTTTCTTTGTTACAAGGTTTGTATACAATTAAAAACAGAATTACTCGGGCCCTCAGAACTAAATGGGAATTGAGCAGCTGAAGTCCAGGTCATTCCTTTGAAAAGGTATGTCTTCCAGCTATTTTCCTTTCTTGATATATTTAAATTTCATATGGATCTAACTATGGTTAAATAAAAGCCAGAATAGTTCCATGAGTGACTTATTCTCACTTCAAAATTCTGGTGTTAAAAAAAATCCAGTACCTAATCAGTTAATATTCATGCATTCAAAGACTTTGCATGTCTACTAAATAATGTAACCTTAAAATGGGACTATTTCAACCCAGCCTCCTTGGGCTCATTTATCATCTTTTTCTGTAACCCCATAACAGTTCTTTTGGAACTGAGGAATAAGATAAATGGACCCCTGAAAAACAAATATTTACAAACCTTTTGAAAATGCTTTTAAGTAAGAAGGAAAACATTCCTTTATCTATGCTGATCATATGTGAATTCACGACACAGGATCAAGTCGAGTGTGTGCTGTTCAACCTCAGAATCATTTGCAAATAAAATCAACAAACTCCAGTTTTCAAACTTGTAAATGAAATTCCAAACCCTCGTTATGTTTTTACATAATTACCAAGGAAGATGCTCACTTCCTATTCTTCAATGGATTCTCGAATATGTGGACCATCTATCAGTACCTTCCTTGGTTTACTCTTGTATAACCCCTCCAGCACCTGCCCCCCCCAAAAGGAAGTAAACAGGAGTTAAAATGCAGAAAACATCAATGGTAAATTTCAGAGCCTGAATACCACATGGTTACAGTACATTACCACTAATATAAATACACATAATATTTTTCTTAACTGGAATAAGAAACATTTCTTCTATCAAAAACAATCAAGCATAGGGAACACTGAATAAATAAAGAATAGCCTCAATTTTTCATTTCACATTGCTTATACGGAAAAAGCCATAGAGAAACACATCAGCATTTTGACCACAGCGAGCCATGATGAAAATCTGATGTGTGTCACTTGATGAGACACTGTGAAGATAGCACAGAACTCCTTCCCTTAATTCCTGGCAATGCAATTCAAGTCATAAATTGGTTAGACTATAAATCTTGGCTTCTTATACAAATGTCTTCATTAAAAAAGAATATATAAAAAATGTAAAGCATGACCTATTCAGCATTTTACATATATAAATAATATTGCACTTTGTTGCTACTGTTTCCTTGGTCCTTAGTATATGATTATTCATCAACCCACACAGACTATGAAGTGACCCATGAGTGTCTCAAAAAATGTATAAAGAAAGGAACTGCTGGGACTTGCTTCTCTCAGTTGATCCTGTCCCAACATTTTACATATTTCAATACAGACACACACAGGTTCTCTCAATGTTCCCAAGACTGGATAGGCACATTTTAGAAAAGCACCCCAATAAAGGTACCTCAATAAGACTTCCTTGAGGCAATTTGTCAGAGTAACCTGTAACTTAAACATAACCCTTTGTATGTTCTGTTTACTTTATCATTTGTTTTCTGTTGTTATTTTTAATATAGTGAATACACTCAATGGCTATAATGTGCTTCCCCATTCTCAATTCTCAAAATGAGTGATAAAAAGAAGCTACTGATTTGAAATTTAAACACTTGAATATGCCAGGAAGGGAGAAAACAGAAACCTTAAAAGAACGTAATGGAATGGAAATTGCTCTAACTAACTGTGCCAGAGGGCCGAGCACTCTGACATCCGCCTTGTCTCTGAGTGAAGGAAGGTATGTCCCTTGTCCCCTCTGCGCCGTTTGTGTCACTGCTGGTGCGGGATGCAGTTCACCCTCTCCTGTACACGCTTCTTATTACTGAACGTTAGAACCTTTACTCATCATATTTGAAATATAACCTCCTGGGGGGAAGAGAAACAGAATTCTCTGAACTGAGGCATTGCCTGGGTTTTTGCACACTGCATACAGAATACGCGTTTATTTTTCACAGTAAGGTTAATGAATGTATCTTATTAACCCTCTACGATAAAATAATGTGCTAAAATTAACTCTGAGACTATACCAACTCTAAGCTAACCCTCACAAGTTTTGAGAAAATAAGGCTTTTATTGGCAATGATGACTGCAAACTTCCATATAGTCTTTTGATTCACCATCAATAAGTTGTGATTTTTAATGTTAAAAGAATAACCACACTTAGATCATTTACACTACTTTCTCCAAAAGTATACATAAAGGGCTTCCAATAAGTTCTTCTATCTGAGGCCTAAGGGTTTCCAGGAGATTTGCTATTATCTAAAATTGTTTAAAATTTCCAATAACATACATTCTCAAATAAGTGAACAAAAAGCCCCAGACTTAATCCCCATAGCTCCTCATTTAAAGCTCCATGGCTCCCCTCTCATCCCATATCGAATCTCATTATGTGTTACACGCAAAGCCACATCCGGTCTCCCAGGACTGCGATCCGAACGAGGACAGGAACCACGGTAAAGTGTACCGAGTTTAGGTACCAGAGCTATCGGAACACATTTCAAGTCCATGACTGCATCTTTTTAACAAGTTTAACTTATTTCTTTTTTCTGATAAAACGTTTCCTGTTATGTGTGTGTGCATATATCATTAAACAGCTCTATTGAGCTATAGCTGAGATACAAGAACCTGTCCACATTCACTGTGTACAATTTGATAAATTTGCACATACTGTGCAAACCATCACCACAGTCAAGGTCACAGACATCCATCACCTCCAGAAGTCCCCTCACATTCTACTTACTGAATCCCTCCATTCTGCAGCAGAATCTTTTCCACTGCTAAAATGAGGTAATGAAAAAAGCTCCCTAAACTCAACCCAAATATGGGTGCTGTCAATTACAGAGCCACTCAGAATACTGACTTTAAAAGGGATTAACTATACCTGTCCTACGTAAAATTGGACAAAGGTGATAAATAATGCAAACAACTGAAATTAAATGTATACATGCCTAGCAGAATCCCTAACACATAGAAGGGCTGTCTAAGGTTGTTTTTTTCTTCTCCAGAAGCAATATGTAATACACACATTGTATACTGCTAATTTCCAGAGGATATTTTCAATAAAGGAAATAAATGTTTACTGCATTCCCCTCCTATTATGTTCCATAATCCCATGTGTAACACTTATATAACTATGGCGAAAGCTAAATCTGCACACTACTTCCCTATACCATAATAGTATTTGTCTATTTTTCTTTTCTAAATTCTAGAGAAAGCATTCAAATATTTGTTAATCTCAAGTATACCATAGTTGCTCAGCAAATATTTGTTGAAAACAAACTCTAAAATCAGAAGAAACAGACTATTTAGAAATATGGCACCTGGGCATAATAAAAGTGATTTTTAAATAGAAGTGAAGAAAGATAATAGTACATTCTAGAAAATGATGAAATCACCAAATCCCATGTGAGAGTTAGAAACAAGTCCACATGCTTAAATATACAATTCACTCAGGGATTATTAACAAGGTTATAACAGAACATTTGCATTTCCAATTTCTCTACTACACCAATCTCAACAATGGAGGCACATGAAGAGAACTGGATTTGATCTGATATGTTTTCCACACCAGTTGTGTTTGGACTAGTTGAACACATTGTTTCCCCTTGAGCCAGTCTGCTCAGCAGAAGATATGAAAAGATCACCTGCTGGCCAGCCAAGCACTTGGAAGCGAGTCCATACGCCCCAGGAAGGACGAGCTTTCCTAGATGGAAGAAGTGATGCTCTTGTAGCATAAGGGACTTCCCAGTGATGGCACAGCTCCTGTCTTAATCTGTTTAATCATGGAACTTTTTCTGAAAAAGGAACCCCAATAAGCTGCACAGGTCAGCACAGAATCATGCTCAACATGACTGTTTCCAAAACACAGAAACAAGAATAAAACTAAACTTTCACCAAAAGCTGCAGAGTGCTGAGATATCTGTAAAAGATAGAGGAAAAGGCTCCAGGTTGTCTGAAAGCCTAATGTTTGGGAGTTTATTATTATTGATTGAGATATAGGAAGTCTTCTTTCATAGAGATTCTCAAAATGTATCCGCTGGCTTCACTTGGTTGGATGTCAAAGTTATTTTCATCCCCAAAAATGTTTTGACATCTTCATACATACATTAGTTTCCTAATCAATTACATGTACACAATAGCACAATCTTTTTGCCGTTGCCATGGGAATAATATACATGCATCTTAGAACACGATACAATAATATGATCTTCTTAGCTTTGAAGGATCATAGTCGCCACTGATCTAACTTTCTTTGTTATTAGTTTACTGTTGTTCTATTAAAACTGTCCCAATTTTTGCCTCTTTGCCGTCCTCTGCCCTGCCCATCCCCCACCCCCTCCCACAGTCAATCCCCACCCTGTTGTCCAAGTCCGTGGGTCATTCATACATGTTCCTTGACTGGTTCCTTCCCCTTCTTTGACCCTTAGCCCTACCCCCTTCCCCTCAGGTCATCATCATTGTTTCATCGTTTCTTATACAATAATAAAAATGTTCATGCATGTAAAGTTGCATAAATATATTTTTATCAGTACTGGTCACTTCTTAAAGTAGATATCTGAACCCACAATAGAGCTGAGCAGATTCCCCCACTGCACTGTGCACAGCCTGATCTAAAGGACAAAGGCTTATGCCGGTAAAACCATGCTGCCTGTGAAAGGGGCAAAGGGAAACAGGCCCGGGTTTAACCAGACCTGAGGGGTCTACGATTGGGTTCCTCTGTACAAGAATACAAAAGCACAAATGCAAAGTATGTAGGAAAGTAAATATTTATTTAGAAAGCGAAATCTCAGGAAGTTGCCAATGTTAAAAATAAGATAATTACTTTTCCAGCTCAACTTCCCTTTACCAAGTCCCCATTTTGGCTCTTCCCAAGTGGCAGAGGGAAAGTTGAGGAGGAAAAAATTAGCAGCCTTAGTCACTTGCAGTTAAAGTATCTTCACATTGACAATTTCATAAAAATATTAAAGCACCTGAACATACCATCTGACCCCCTCCCAAGGCTTGAGGAAGGGAGATGGACGGTGAGGGACCTGACCCTTGGGCTTGTTCAGCATCCAGGGGAGTCCGTTGTTCCTGATACAGTAACAATGATGAGGGGAAAGACTTGATAGGTACCAATTACCGCAACCCCCCTCATCCATCTGCAGGGGGAATGTTGCAAGACCCCCGGTGGATGCCTGAAACCGTGAATAGTACTGAACCCTATGTACTATACTATGTTTTTTCCTGTACATTCATGCATACCTATAATTAAGTTTAATGTATAAAGTAGGCAAACAAGGAATCAACAGTAATAAATAATAATAAGACAATTACAACAAGATACCACAGTAAAAGTTATGTGAATGTGGCCTTTCTCTTAAATTGTCTGATGATCGAACTGAGACCACGATGGATAGCGCAGGGGACTAACGGGTGTAGCTCATGCAGCAAGTTCTGCACAAAGGGGTGATTCCCGGCCTGGGAAGGACGGTACAGGAAGGCTCCAGATCTCACTGCTACACAGAATGGCACACGATTTAAAACTTATACATTGTTTATTTCTGGAACTTTCTATTTAATATTTTTGGACTATAGTTGACTGCGGGTAACTGAAACCAAGGAACGTGAAACTTTATATAAGGGGAAACTACTGTAAATCCTTCTAGAATTGAACTGAAAGACTTAAAATATTCTAAGGCCAGTCAAGATTATGAAATCGCCCAGAAATCTACCTCTGCTCTGCCCCTTAAGTCCTTCATCACCATCACCTCCACCTTCCAAGAACCTATTAAATGATAACTCTAGCAAGTGATTATCTAGGTGAATGTTTTCTTGCATTCTTCCAGTGACAGGCAGCTTTCTACCTTTCCAAGGACAGCCATTCCATTTTGAGCAATTCTGACTGCTGTACTGACACTGAGCCCAAACCTTCCCTCAGAGGGTAGAATGCAGACTTTTAGTGCCTTTTGAAAGTATTTCTTCTGAGCTACAAAGAAAGCTAATTTGTTTCCTTCACCATCTCCTCAGATACCTGAATAGAACTCTCATAAGAAACCTATAATTTTCTTTTCCCATTAAACAACCCAATTCCTTCATCTGTTGCCCTGCTGTTAAGATCCTCCAGACATACTGGAGTTTTAAGAAGGACATAGACACTGAATATAATATTCAAGATGTGATTGGCCGGTATAAAGCTCCACAGGATTCCTCGCCAACACTGCAGAATCTTCTGGACTGCAACTCCCATCGAAGATTCACAATTAACTGAACCACTTATGAACTTGTCATCTGAGCAGCATATGAAGTTCATTCTTCTTGTCTTGTACTTATACAGTTGACTTTTCGAAACCAACGGAAAGGATGTTTAGGATCTTACTAAACATGACCAACTGACTTAGGACACCATTCAAGCTTACACAGAGTATTAAGCCTTGATCCTATTATTCTCATTTCCCATTAAAAGACACAGTAAAACCCATTAAAACAAAAATGACTGAAGATTTTCACAGATGTATAAGTGGGCCCCTCGCCATCTTCAGCACTCGGGTCTGCCTCCAGAAGACCAGTGATGTATTTTTACAGGGTCGTGTACCAGACCCAGCAGTTTAAGCATGAGAGGCAGAGACTGACAGGGATTAAGGAGAAACCCAGAGTCACATTACTCCGCATGCTGCAGTTTTCATATCAAGAAAAATAAAAAAAAATAATTCACAACAACGAGTATGAAATTGATTGTGTCTCTTTCAAACAGAATCAATGCTACTGCAATTGCTAAAGAAATGCATCTTTTTTGTCTTGGTTTGTTTTAGGGGTTTTTTGTTGTTGTTGTTGTTAGGTTGAAGTAAACATAAGAATTAATGTTCTTTTTAAATGGGTTCTTCAGCCCTTTCCCTGTGGTTCTCTGAATCAGCATATTTTGCTTAGGTCAACAGGCAAGTCTAAATACCTAAATTATTATTACTAAATACCTAAATGTCTGAAACATTTCTCTTGAATTCTGCTGAGTCTATTTTTTTTTTCAAATTGCCCAGCTGTACTCAGGGTTGTTTTTTTTCTTCCCTCTAGTGATAGGTCCTCCCAGGGTTCTACTGTGCTACCTAACTGTTTGGTAATTTCTAAGAGAATATGACAATACCTGCTCTCACCAATTAACCCCTTTGGGCTGAGTCTGAATGAATGACTCATAATACATCATCAAATCTGACTTCCTCAAAGAAGATTTTGAGACTACATCCAACATGTGTGGCAGAAGGGCTAACTTACCACTTAAATATAAAACAGATTTCTTAATAGTCTCCATATTCATGAAAACAAAGTATTAAGGTATCATGAAAAGTGCTGATGTCCTCAAAGAGTGTTGTCAATTCATCTACTTCTACCTCCGAAGACACTTACTAAAAATCCTCAGAAGCGTAAAGCCCTATACGCGTCCACAATTTGGGGAGGATTTTGTTTTCATTTCTTTTGTCTCCCCAATAATCTCCCTGAGAAGAGACTCACATTAACTGGCGCTGGCAATGCCTGGGCCATTGCACGGAGCCCTCCCCACACACCAACCAGGGAAGAGATCCTTCCTCCAGAAGCCACAGGAACCTTTCGCCTGGAGTACAAAACTGGAATCTGACAGAAAGTTCCTAATGCCCGTTGGTCCAAAGGCACTCCCTCCCAAGGAGCTCCACCAGTGCTGAGGTCACACGTGACCACTTACAGTAGGCAGTGATGCATGTGATGCAAAACGGAATTAAAACTGAAATGAAAGTGGAATTAACATGGCTTCAAACCTAAAATGTCCACAACTGCTCCTCCAACACAACAGTGATAGGATCAGTGACAGAATCTCCACAGGTTACCTACCACGTGTTCTAATCAGTCATAAATACCCATTTAATATATATATTCTCTCTCTAGAAAATGAGAAAATATTAGCTGTGTTAATGTTATATGTATTTATACAATATTTTATACTAGAGACTTTCTCTCATAATATTGACATAATAATGCAATTATCAATGTAATCACACTAATCCCCACTTGTTTTACATATTCACCTAAATGAGTAACATGTCTGAAACACTCACAGGGTGTTGCACCGAGCTGCCTGAGAGCGATGATCGGTGTTTTAGGAGGCATGGTGCATCTCCCCTAGAATGAAGGTCTCGGGAGGCCTCTCACACGTGTGCTCTATGTCTGCCTTGGTGACTACGTCATGCCTAGAACCTAACTCCATTTCTGACATATCTCTCCTCAGTTTGTTCAGTGAAGTCTAATGGTCCAGGACATTTTTTCCTGGCCTCCACATCACTATAAAAGGCAACACCTTTCAAATGGGTGGGTGGTTGACGGGGTGAATTACAGTCTTTGGGTGGCGTTTGTCCCCTGGGTCTTGAGAGCAATTCCCAGCAAATTTACACAGAAAGATATCCATTCTACTGCTCGTCAACGGCACCAAGTTTCAGACATTTTTGTTTAACAGATCATTCCAAGGACCACAACAGTCCCTCTTTGTCACATTATCCCATTTGGTTTCCTTCATAACACCCTGGTCAGAAATCACACCCTGCACTCACTGCGTCACCATTTCTATTGCCTGTTCCCCACTTCCTACAACATACATTCAAGCAGAACAGAGAACTGACCTTCCTAGGACACAACTGACCTCCACTTGTAGGACAGAACTCAGAGGACTCTGAGAAAGATGACAATACATGTTTGGTAATAGAATTAACAAAACTCCTAAACACATGCTACAAAATTTCTTCATTGGCAGCCTCCTTTACTTGTAAAACACGTTAAGTTTTTCCAAACAAGGAAAAGTACTACAACATTAAATAAATGTAATGGTTCTAAAACACGCTATATTCTGATTTCAGAAATATTAAACTATGAATTATAAAATGTAGAAATGTATTGTGGCTTCATCATCTCTAAAATTAGTCAAGATGTATATAGTTGTCAGATTTTCTCACCAGGATGAGTTAGTAAGGCCGTCTTCCTATGTGGTAAATCCCATGGCTTGTAAGGAAATGAAACATCATCGTTGCTCCAGGAAAAGGTCTGAGTGACGACCGTGCAATTTCTCTTGGGCTTTTCAAAATCATAGAAATTAGCTATCGGCCTCGAAGATCGTTAGGGTACGAAACGCCAATGTAGTTGCATCATCCCATTTTGCAGGTAAGAATTCAGACCCAGAGGTTCAGGTATTATTCTCCGGGTCATTTGAAAGGCTCAGGATGTCTCTCACTGCTAGGGCCCCCTCACCTTTCTCAAGAACTCCCCATTTTTTAAGGAAAAACACTCTGTACAGTGCAGGGCACATGAGAGGAGCTCAATAAATATCAGTTTCCTTTGTTCCTCCATTTATATCTGCCGAAACGAAGTCAACAAAAAACTTAAGATTTCACATCCTATAATACGAGGTCTGTCCAAAATGTCCAGCCATTGTTAATATAACAAGAACAGTTTACGTGACTTTGATGTGACCTGGCAGCCAAGGAAAGTGGACTGGAACATGTAGGTGTGAACAATGATGACTTCACTGTACTAGTCAGTGAGGGGTGGTAGACACTGTGGAGTGAGCATGCGCACTGTGTGACTGTTGCGTTCAAAATGAATGAGTAGAGCAATGAATCTGCATCAGATTTTGTGTTAAGCTTGAACATTCCTTCACAGAAACTATTCACGAAATTCAGAAGGTCGCAACTAGGGGCAACTGGTGATTGGCAGCTTCCTCACAAAAATGTGCCTACTCGTGCATCACATATTGTGCAGAGTTTTTTGGTGAAACATCAAATCACCCAGGTGACTCAGACCCCCACAGCTCAGATTTTGCCCTGAAACTTCTAGCTTTTCCTGAAACTAAAACCACCTTTGAAAGGTGCAGAGCAGGGGAAGAAATATCAGACCATCGATGACATTCAAGAAAATACGCCAGGGCAGTGGATGGCTATTGGGAGAACTGTGTGAGGTCCCGCAGTGCCTACTTTGAAGGGGACTGTGGCATCATTGTCCTGTTCCTTATTCCCGTGTACAGTGTTTCTTGTCTCTTGTATCTTCTTCAGTAAATGTCTCTATTTTTCATATTCCATGGATGGATACCTTCTAGACAGACCTCATATATCTTGTTGGTCCTATGGTTCTTTGAGATCTCCTTTGTAGCATCAGTTCTTATACCACAAGAAGCTGCACTGGTGGAAACCAAGAACTTTCAAATGAGAATTCTGCTCCTTTAAAGCTCACAGTAAGTTTTTGTACTGAAATATTGTAATTGTTTTTTTAATAAGTAAATGTCAAAGAGAAAGAGCAGAAGGGAAGGAGGGAGAGAGCAAGACAGACAGTGAATGTGAATGAAAGAGACATCAACCATTCCATTACTCAGCAGGTTTGTCAAGCTCTAGATTCCATTTCAGCCCACACTGTGGAGTTCCCCTCTGATCTAACTACTAGCATGATTTTGGGGGCGTCTGTTTGCAGATGCAGTAGAGTTATCAATCCGAACAGACACACAATCCGGGTCCAATGTCACTTCTCCTCATTATGTTAATAGTTAATACATGCAAATGAAAACACTCTAGCAATTTGATTTCTTTGAAGATAGTTTGCATATTGTCTTAGCCGTAATGACTATACACTTCTCTCAGCCTCCATTTATGCAAGGGTAGCTTAGCTCATTTTTATCAGCTCAAGTTCATTTTGGCTGCTACTGGAATGTATGTGCATGTTTCTTTTTTTACCTTTTGCCTAATTACCATTCAGGTACCATAAGCAGATTTTTCATGCTATTGGTGTTTTTCTTAATTAAGAAACAAATGAATTCTCCCTAGCAAAAAGATGGAACAACAGAATAAGATGCCAGGGGCTGATGTTCTGCTCCTTAATTGAAGCAGTTCTATTGTTCGGTGTCGGTAGTGAGGGGGCAGACATGTCGTAAGTGTAGAATGTTAATAGTACAAAAATAACATAAAACTACTTTTAAAAATAAAGAAGGAATACAAAAAATGCTGTAAGAGCTCTGAAAGCATAGATTTTTATCCACATATTAATTCTGACAGTAACAAAGTAGCTTCATTTACAAATCTCTCACACTTAGGAAGCCTGAGGTTCTAACCTCAGTCCTGAGAGATGCGCCTGCCCTTGTCTGCTTGCCTAGTTAACTGTACCTTCCTCCCCACTTGCTTGCTCTTCATCAATTAAGGAAGGACCCAAGGGAACAATTTGTTTCTTTAATTTGTGAATAAAACATTTCTCTTTTAATTGGCATTTTTTTTCCTATCCACAAGAAAATCTCTGTGAGTGTTATTACAACTGGAAGATAAGCTGTATGAAAATTCATGGAGACAGCTTTTCCATTTCTCTTGCAGTGATGAAAACTTGGGGGAATTGAGGTTTTAGAGGGAAGTCGGGTTTTTACTCACTTCGATACCAATGACACAGATCTGGACTGATGGATGACACGTTTTTCTCTAAAGAAGGTGTAAGATATTCTTTCCTCAGGTCTTTATTCCTTTCTCAGAGTACTAAAATCCTACATTATTATTTAGCTTCCTTTTTTAAATATGAAATCCTTGACTGAATTTTAAATATGCTAATGATTAAATAAGAAGCATCATATAAAGTAGTATGTTTTGTTAATAGAAAAATATTCTTTTTAAAAGTCTCTAGGTATCAATTTTTAAATTACTGAGTTTCCATTGGTACTGATAATATTATACTTGCTATCATCAAGGTGTCTGAGTTATGTATGGAATATATCTAAAAACCCATATGGTGAAAAGAAAATTTAATGTATATAAATAAGAAATCTGTGAATGAAACTTATGCCTATGTGGTTCCTATGCAGAGGGAAAAGATAATAACTCACTTGCTTTATCATAAGTATCACTATATGCATAAAAACAGTGACCCCTATTAAAACTTCACATTTTATGATAATATACCATGAAAAATACCTTGAGGTTGCTCTGAGAACAGAACCCATGGTTTTTTAAAAGTAAGTAAATAACCTTAATTTGAGATGATTTTTAAAAACATTCTATCAGACTACAGATACTATGTCATAAAGTCTCCCAAGAATGTCAACAGAACAATTTGTGTACAGTTCTTCAGGGAAAAGGTAGTGAGTAGTTCATTTGTAGTCCACAAAATTACACATGTCCATAGAAGAAAACATAATCTGTCTAACCATTTTAAATTTGAGAATCCGTATTTCTGTGAAAAGCATAAGACAAATTTCGAAGAACTGAAATAACTCACAAAATCTAAAATCCTACGAAACTATCAAGGAAGTCCCTAATCTGGTTGTTTTCCATTTCACTACTTTTATAAAACTGTGCAAAATGACCAAAAATAGATTCCCCCATGTTTGTTTCAGGCTTTGACGATATTAGAAGAGGGTCTACTTGATCCATGTATTCAAGTCACTCACGTAGTAATAAAGTATCGCACGATATTCAGTTAACTCGCGGTTTTTGTTCATGAAAACTCTAAATAAGATCTGGGCAATTCCTTTATTTTCCTCCCTTTCTTGAGCTTCCATAATATTAAGATGATTTAGAAAAGGGAGAAAAGTAAAGAGTTTTGGAGATTTGAGAATTACAGATTCGACATATACAAAATGTAGACTACTAGAATGAATATAATTTTTCTTAAAAGTGTTCCTAGAAACTAGTGAAGTTTTATTCTTTCTTCAAAGGCTTCAAGCAAATGGCAAAACGTTTAAACAGCACATCTGCCTACCCTGCTGCACGGGGAGCAGTGGGCGTCTCCCCTCCTCTCCCCCGGTCTCTGCCGTGCTAACATGGTGTCCCTGCCAAATTCTTGGCATTGGAAGAGAGGGGGAAGAGGCCATACCATAACGTGTTGATAATGAGGAGATAGAAATAGCAAACCAGCTGGATTGTCCTAATAAAGTATGTCTGGGATTTAGAGACACAACAACTATGTGTTCGGGTCATCCAAATGCATTTTCACCAACCAGTTACTTCAGTGACCTTTCCCAGACACTCCACTCGGGAGCTTCCCAAATAAATTTTGTGTATTAACTAACTCCAAAACTGTCTCAGGGGAAAAAATAAAAATAAACGCAAATACCTTATTACTCACATTTTCTAGTAATGATTATTATATCCAAGGTAGCTTATGTCATTTAATATCAAAAAATTACACAAAATGGTCTGTAATAAATTTCATAAATTTCAAAAACATGTACTAGTTTAGAGTTATATAGTATGTGTGATAACTATATTATATTTTACTACAAATATATTTTTATAAAAATTTCCCACTGAAGCTTGACATATTCTACCTTGGGAATAAAACTTTAAAAATCATTTTAAAGTTCTCTGAGCTAAAACCTTCAATTATCTAGAACATTCAGCATGATTTTACTCCAACTAAGAACAGTATTTACAAAAAAAGAAAATACTTCATGTAAGTATTTATCCATTGAAATATGTAAACCAAAGACCTTTAAACTTGTATTTCAGATACCTGGAGATACTTATCGCCACAAGAAAACAATTTACTTACATGGATTTTACCTCAAAATGCCAATAATTAAGAAAAATGCTTTACTAATGTATGCCTGGTACTCTTTGTATGTATAATCCACTCAGTCCTCACAATAGTGCTTGTATAAGTTTCTTTAATAACCTCTTTTTAACAAATGGAGGAAACTGAGTCACAATGTAAGAAACTCGCTCAAGGACAGGCAATGAGATAGTGGCAGAGCTGAAACTGAAACCATAATGCAAGACTCCAAAGCTCTGAAACAGTGTCCGATACCCCCTCTCTCAGGAGCGACTGTACCCACCAGTTGCACACACTTACATGCTCAAGCACGATCTCACCAGCAGCTACTCCACTCTGTGTCTCAAAGTTAATATGGATGGAAGTTCACCTATGTGCTCACTTTCAAGTAGATAGCTTGAAAAGTTACCTCTTAGAATAACCACCCCATTCCCACGGGGTGGCTGAGGAGACGCAGCAGACCACCAGATCAGGAGACGCTGCGTGCTGCATGCCACCCAATTCTGAAAATAGGTCCTGGTAACATGTAATTCTAACGACTTCTCGCCACAGAAACCAGTCATCCTAAAAATGTTATATAGTCTTCTGGGCAGCAGGACTTTTAACCAGATCATCGTCAATAATTTCTTCTACCAGGCCTTGGTCTGAGTCTATTTTTAGTACCAACCACCAACTTTATCATCATGAAAACCACTTGCGGCTTTTCATCACTTGACAGCTGGGACACCAGCAGACCACATGGGAGCAGGGGACTGGATCCACTCTGCATTTGTTTTCCTTTGACATCTCCAGATCTTTTGGAATAGAATTCTCGACAAGACACACCTCAAGAAGCCAAATCAAATTTCTTTTTCCAAACAAGCTCTCTGTTAGCATACAGTCATTGCTTACCACCACTGATGGGATGAATTCACTTCCACCTGACCATGCACCTCAGTAACACCCCTGTCCAAACTGAACAGGGAAAATGCAAAACTACAATAAAATCTTCAACTGCACCTTGGTTTCAGAATCCATGAGAATGAACTGAATGAAACTGACTTTTTGATTACGCGGACTACCGAGACTGAAACCATTTAAAAAGCCCTAACAAACTTAGCAAGGTGTCATGTACAGGATACACCTTTTATAGGCTTAGGTTCCTTCGAATGCAAGAAAGAAATCTTTGTTTTTAGGTTATAATTTCTCTCAATTCTGTAAATTACTCCTTTCCAAACTTTGTGCCCATGCTTTTAACATTACTTGACAAACATGCAATAGCTTATTTTCTTTTCCACTCTGTAATAGTTATCAGAGGGCATTTATGGAAGCTTTCAGGGATGAAGAACTTCACTGTTCACAGCGCCCTTCCTAAATCCCCCTGAAACGCGAAGCTTTGGTCTGCACCCCGTCCAGGTCCCTGTCCTGCTTCCGCTGCTGCTGCTTCCCACGAATGCATGAGATAACTGGGAGGATTGTCAAGGATGCAAAATCATTAATAAGGCACCAAAAGGACCAACATCTCTGGTCCAGAACTAATTAAAATATCTCTGCCTATAATAAGCCGGAGAAAAATGGGAAGCATGTTAAATCACTTGGAAGGTAAAACACTGGCAACGGGTTAAAAATGTGCTGTTTCAGGCCGAGCAGGACAAGATTTCAGAACTCAGGAAAACCATATCCTGGGGTAAACTTTTTTTAAAGAACGGCCTATAAAAGTACAGCAAATTTTAAAGAGTGATCTTTTATCTCAAACCCAACTACCATGCACTATTAATCTGAGGTTAATAATATCATCATGACCTATGCTGAAAATAGAGAAATACTAAACTTTAAAAGGCAATGTATATAATGTTTTTCTCTGTGTTATTTCCTTTTCTAAAATAAAACAGAGCTTAATCTTCACTTGAATGTTCACTTTTGGTATATTTTTATATTAAGCTTAATAAGGACTATAGAAAAAATGATCATTACAACTATTCTCCCTCACAGTAATATCTGAATTAGACAGGTATTGAAATATTTTATCAAATACTTCTCCATTTCCTATCTTTTCTTTCCAACCCCCAACAATGTTTATATCCTCCCAACTACACAAGTGAGGGTAAAATATGAGCAATGTAAAACTTAATTATAATGAGTATATTCTTGACGATTTTTCTCTACCTTCCCCCCAACCCCTGCAACAGCATTTACGGTGAGTAGCAGTGCTGGCGGTGGTATGAAAATAAGGAAATCCATGCCCTACTCCAAACTCCCAGTCCTAATTCCTAAAGAAAAGCATTATCAATAATTCTTGCACACTTTTTCAGACATTTTTCACAAATAATATAAGTATATACTTATTCATTCTTTCCTTTTTAATACAAGTAAGGAGATGCCATACCCATTTTTTTTTTTTTTTACTTTATAAGTCTTTGAGATATGTCCCTACCAGCATGGACACATTTGCATCATCCTTTACAACATGAATTACACTGAGGGTTGGCCCGTAATTTTATTCAACCAGCCCCTTACCAATGGACGTTTAGGGGTTTCTCATTTTTTGCTGTAACTAACCATGCTTGAATGAGAATACATATAAGGATTTCTATGAGATATGTGGAATGGCTCAGTCAAAGAGTTTATTTGTAATTTTAATTGCTCTAAACTGCCAAATTGTCTTTCAAAGAGGTTACACAATTGGCCATCCCTGTTACAGTTACTCTGCCCAGTTGCTGTTGAACATTTATCCTCCTCAATATTCATTTGTAAAACTAAGCTAATGCATATGAATGAATGGGGAGCTACTACCCAAGACAATCTCATGAGTTAAGCATAAACACATTCAATTTAAAAGATATTGCTCTGTTCATTTATTTTTGCATGTGTCGTCTTGCCTCAATAAAATACTCATACGAAACTACCGAAAACATTTAGTGATTGTTCTGACCATCGGTTACAATGTTGTTATTAAATTTACATATAGAAGTTAGAGGGTGGCTCAGAGGTATACGGTTCGATGCGAGGTAACAACAATTGCTAAATTCAACAAATAAAAGTTGACTAAAATCCACTGTCAGCTCACGGGCTTCTTGTCCTTTCTTATTACTAAATTGGAATTTGGTAAGGTCATGTAATTATCA